>NC_138135.1:40875346-41475346 GCF_964188305.1 Podarcis bocagei | reverse complement strand
CACTTATATTGTGCCATAAATGTTGCCAGAAGGCAGGCCCCTCATGGTATTCACAGTGCAAAAACTGCTAAAAAGGTTCATTGTGTCATATTTTGGCAGATATTGAGCCTTACATGCTGAGAGGACAATTCAATTCAAACAGCTGTTCTTTTAAGACGAGTGAAGCTGTGTGCTCTTTCTGCACACACGACACCCCCAACAACATTGAATCTTTAACCATGGTCAGATTTTTATTCTGACGGTATGATCATGGTGGTTTGCAGCTAAATAAAGTTTTGGTTTGGAGCAAGGAAAAAGCCAAATTAAAAAAAAAGTACAGATCTCAGATATGTATAAATTGAAAATTATTTAAATGTATATGAATTTTGTCCAAAAAATGAATTATTATTTTTTAAAGTACAGTTTTAAAAGGTTTACTGATGCTAGTATGTGTTCTTGGCATTTGGTTCTTGATTTTCTAGGTTGCATCAAGAAACTCATTGCATGAGTGGAAAAACTCATAACTTCTGCTCATGCAAAGGAACTTCCCCTTTCCTTGTAAAATATCTCCCATAACTGCTCTACTGACTCCTCCAATTCCCCAGAGCACATCTGAGGGGTGGGGACTATGCAGGGAGAGGAAGGGGAGGAGAAATTCTGTTGTGCAAGTGGAAATCATTCTGTTCACATAATGATTGCATTGGATTCAACCCTCTGTCCGGAAAATGTGCAATCACAAATGTCTGTATCTAGCATCCTTTGTCTAACATCTAATATGTCAATCAGTGTTCATGATCTTCTTCTACCCATTGTGAGTTTCCAGCCTTGAATCTTGCAATGGCTTCCTGCTCATAGGGGTGGACTAACATTTCACCAGCTTTGAATTGATAATAATAATAATAATAATAATAATAATAATAATAATAATAATAATAGATGTATTTGGAACTATAGTCACAAAATGTTCCTAGTGAGTCTCAAAGATAAAACATATCTTTGTCAATCCACTTTTGTACAGAAAAAGGAAAGATTTTTCTTTTTAAGAAAAAATGAAAAGAAGTTAAAATTCTGTTCATTAAAATACAACAGCAGGACATCAATTGAGAATCAAGAGGATTTTTTCTCATACAAATGAAGCAATGTTGAACTTCTATGACATTCTGTCAAGCTGATCATTAAGGGTTCTATTCATCTAAAATTCCTGGCTCCCTGGGTGTCTGGTCTGGGAGTTTCTCAATTTAGCATGCTGGAGCTGCATCAAAGTTTAAACTTTAAAAAGTCTCTGGAGTCAGAAAGAGCTCTCCTAAGACATTGTCAAAAATGGAAAGGGTGGGTGAAGGTGTATATACGCTTACATTATTACTCTTAAAAGGCTGCTCAAGCAAACCTTTTAACTGAGGACCCATAAACCCACAAGAGATCTCAGTTGGAAAGTGGATCAGGTGTTAAGGCTGTCACTGTTTGTCAGGGCTGAGATAAGGGCAGCACTCTGAGGTGAGCTGAAAGCCAAGAACTAAGAGTTGTGGGACAAAGCCAATAGTCAGGACCAAATAGCAAGTGAGGACAAGATTGAAGAACAAGCCAGGAAGCAGGACTGAAGAACAAGCCAATAGTCTGGACCAAATCGTAATGGAAATTGAGATGGTATACTGGCATAAATTTCTTTTCTGCTGTTATCATGGAGGAATCATGGGAAACAGAAGCACACATGTGCAGAAAGATTAGGAGAGTAGAGACATTGTGCAATGATATTTGTAGTGTCACACCATGCTTATTGAGCACCTCATGCTAGTATATTGCTCAAAAAGCCACGGTTCCATAACACAACAGGTAATGATGTATGAAAGGAACATTAAAAAACAGAGAAGAAACTCTAGTGTTATAATCTGGGAAATTAACACAATATTCCCCACATCTACATCTAGCCATTGGCTATTTGTTGAGGGCATTAAATGATGAAACCAAACTACAGGAATAGTCACTGGGTCCAAACACCTATTATTTCATGTTAATTCTGCTTCTGATCACCTCTGCAGCTATCAATGCAGGAGTATATTTTATTTTCCCTTTCATACCCCCATGTTATGTGGGGCCAGGGACTTGGAGGAGGACTTGTTTGTGTACTCTCTAAGGACTGTGAATTACACCCCACCCACTTTGCAGAATAGAAAAAAAAAACAGAATAAATGTTTGGAAATAGGTAAACATTATGTGAATACTTTTCAAGCTTCATGATTTGAAGAAGGAACACCATTTAGCTTTGGGGGGGAGGGGGGAGAAACATTATTTGGACTGCCTGGTGACAGAGGTGAGCACTGAAATGCCTAGTGCCTTGTTATTCCCCTCAGTCATGCAATAGGACCCATAATGAAGCCCATATTTTTTCCTTCTCAAGACAGAGCAACAAATTTTTATCTCTGCTGCCCCCCCACCCCACCCCCTGAGTCAATGTGAACAGTACCCAAGTCTGCCTCTTGAGACAGAAAATCAATTTCTCCAGCAGTAAATATACAGCAATAGCAAATTAATTAAGTAACAATTTGCGGCCCTCTCAGAAACACAAAATAAATTGCTGGTTATGGTTGCCTCACTCTACCTAACAATAGGGCTGGCTCTGCTACTACCTCTTTGTCAGCCTTCCTAGTTTTCTTTAACCATTCCTCAAGAGAACATTCTATTAACTAACAAAATTATCCCTACAAATGTGGAAACAAAACAAAAAATGAAGCCTAGGTACAACAGAAATTAACAATAAAAATGTGCATCTTCTCTTTTTTTAGTTGGCATGACTACCCCCAGATTCATTCAAAAACAAATCCAAGGAAACTTTTCTTCATTCTGTCACTGTGAGTGAAGAATGCAACCTCCTACAAAATGAGGTAATTTGTGCTTAATTTAGTTGTGTACACATTTATCAACATGGCAGTCTTTGGTGTGCAAGGCGAGACTGCATGACGTGTGTGCTTTGTTTTGCAAAGCTAGAGGCCATTGCCACAAAATTGAATTAGCTTCTAATTTACACTTGTCAATAAGACCAGTGATGCATAATAGTAATTAATATAGAGACACCTCCTCATTATCACAAAACAAATAAACTTCCTATCAGACAAATTAAAATGTTATGATTTTTTCCCTTTAATTACTCTGGGTTCCATGGTAATGGTATAAGAAAATATCAGTGGTAAATCATGTTGAGCAATAACCATTCAATTTTTTTTAAGTGAACAATTGTATCTTAGTATTTCTGTCAGTGGACTAGTCAATGATCCACATTTAATCCTTAACAGATAATCATGCAGAGCTGGAGTCAAGAGTTTCTGGAGGACACAATATAAGCTATCCCTGTTATGAACATTTATTTAGGAGCAAGTCCAATGGTACTCAATGGAGTTTATTTCAGAGGAGACATGCATAGGATTGCACTGTTGTTTTTGTGATGATGATGATGATGATGATGATGATGATGATGATGATGACAATGATGATAATGATGATGGGGGGGATGTTAGGAGAGTGGTAGTATGTCTGGTGGGGAACACATTGTGGCTCCGAGAAGATGTCAGCATGCAGCAATAGCCACACCCTAGAAAACGACTTTGACAGGCTGGCTGAACCAGGTAAGGGTAGCCAAAGGGTCTCAAATCCTCAGTGAGTTAGGGCCTTCAGCTGCATGCAAAGACAGGCTCTGGATCAATCATATTTTAGTCTGCCAATTGGCTTTTCCTGGCACATCCCCAGTCTGCCATTCTCTCTGTGTGTGTCTCTCTCTGTGTGGGTGGGTGGGTGGGTGTGTATGTGTGTGTGTCTCACACACACACTTTTCAGCCTTACCAGTGCTGGAAAACTTCCATCAGTAGGACAAGGGCCCCAGATACTTTCTAGCAGTGGGAATTGAGAATCCAACACCAGGTCGTTGTTGTATCGTTGTCCTCAAAGAAAGACACTTGTAGCTTCCTGTAGCCGCTGCTGGGACACCTCTTTAGGGATCACATGAATTTTCTTCTTAACAGGGTTTTAGTCACATTTCCAGGCGCATTTAAGTCTGTGTCACATTCCCAGATGTATTTAATACTTTCCTGATGAAGATTTATTGGTCTTAATGCACACAATTAATGCAATGCAAAAGAGCCTGATACTTGCATCTTCTTACACTGCATTTGGGGGGGAAATGTGCTGTAACACAGCATTCATATTATTCTATCCTGTTATTTATGATCCTGCAGCCTACATAAATAATGCATATGGAAAAAGATATGCCCAAATGATCTAAATAACAGGAGATAAAAACACGATATAGTGTCATACAGCTTATCACCTGACACATGTGAAAACACTCTAGCAAAAGCACAATGTTTACGTGGAAAATTCCTTCTGTTATAAGCACTTTTAATTTTCTGTTCTCAAATTGCTTTAAGACTATCAAGATTCAGTTGTAGAAGATGAGCTATCCCCTTCATTTTTTTTAAAAAAGGAAAGAAAAACAGCTTGTCTTGTCCTAAAACCTGAGTGTGTGTGTTGCTTGAAGCTGCTAAAGCTTTGCGTTGTATTTTATTCTGAAGAAAGATACTCTCCAGTCATACTAATGTTCATGGACCAAAAAGCACAAAAGGTCAAGGATAAAACACAGGTAATTGCTCATTTACAGGTAGGAGCAAGTGAAAGTATAATTATATTTCCTCATCCTTGTGTGCAGCTAACGGGGCTATTCTGTATATTTATAGAATGAAGATTCACAGAATAATTTACATGATAAGGTCTTGCACTACTGGAGAAGTTATTAAAGAACCTCATAAACTTCCCCTCTGAAAGATATATGGAGCAGTCTATCTTTGATAAAGAGTTGCTGGGATTGAATTATCTGCATGCATTCTAGATCCTTGATCTTTGGACAACCTGCTAGTTGTAATGTGCAGCTAATATTTCTTCCAACTCACTTCACACTGCAAGTTGTTAAATTGGAGACATATTGCCTACTGACAGGTTTTGAATAGCTTGTAAAAATTATACAAATCCTTGTACAAATCTTTGGGAAATTATGTCGTGGAGAAAGCAGAACTATTGACTGTGCCAGTTCTATAGATTTATGAAATAGCAGATTTGATCTTTAGACTCTTAATCAAAGCATGGTGGGGGGTGGGGGAGGAAGGTGCCCTTTAATCATATGATATTTCAAATTCAGCCCTTCACAGCTACTGAAAGGGAAATGATTGGTGCATATTAATTGCTTCTCTGCTAATTTCCAGACCTTGAACTCATTTGTATGATAAAATGTGTAATAATTTGAAATTTCTTTTAGATGGATTACAAAAATGTAAATGAAGAACAGCATAGGAGAACGAATAAAAATTGCAGCTTTAGACTTCTACATTTCAAATTTATGATAATTTTTTTATGTTGGCGTTAAATACATAATCATATACATTTGGAAAGTGCTAAAATATACATCATTATGAAAAGCAACGTAAAACATGACAAATGTGTAGCATATTGTGCCTGGTTGTTTATAAAATAAGCCTGTGAAAATACTAATTGAAATCTAGCAGATGAAACAGCATGTTCTAAATTATGTTCAGTTGTTGGAAGGGGCTTGTTCTTGGAGATGGTATTTGCTGGAATACCAGCAAATTCCAGCTTTTTGATATTTCAAACTGAACCTGTTTTTGATTCAGACTATGCTAGGTTTGAGACCAGTGCTTGGATCAGCTATCTGTTAGGGTTGGGGGATCATATTTATAAAGTTCCTCTTGGGAGAAAGAAAAACTAAACCCATAAAAACTTAGAAATGTAGAGGTGGAATGAGCCCTTGAAACCAATCCAATACCCTGCACTAGAGAGAACTGAGGCATCCCAAACAGAATATAGCAGTAGCCAGCCATTCTGGGATATTAGCCAGCAATCCCTATAGCTATAACTAGTGATGTACCACAGGGAGAGCACAAGGGAGCTGGGATCTAGGACTTCATTGCATAAGAAATAATTCCATGGACCTGGTGGACCCTCCTTGCTTTGGTGAGTGAATGAGGTGATAATGAGGCTTTAATGTTTGTTTGTGACAGATTAGCATAGGGGAAGTCAGAGGAAATGCAAAACAAATCAGGAAGAGGCCAGCTCCTTCTTTGCTTTTCCTTGATGGAGTTCCTGAGTTAGCAGTTTAAATGGAAACATTCCTTTCCAAGATTGTTTTCCTTCCTAGTTAAAAGCTTAAAGTTTGCTTTTCAGCTGGCTGAAGTTGCTCTTTTCTGGGCAGTGTAAGAATTAGAACTATGAAATCAGAAGCAAGCACCTCAAAGTTCAATGAACTAAACTCACTGGAAACTACATGGGATTGGAGTGGTGTTGATCCTAATAAGCTGGGTGCTTTGTATGTGTATGCCTGTAGTAACAGGTTAACACAGCTGTTTGTATTTTTGGAATTCCACAAGTGGTGAGCCACCACAGAAAAAGTCTACTCTTGCCACCCTCCAGACCTCTCGCAGAGGAGACACAGAAAATATGGAAAGAGGCAGTCCTTAAGGTATAGTAGCCCTGAGCCATTTAAGGCTTCATAGGCCCAGTACTTTGAATTGGGCCCAGAAACTAATTGGCAGCCAGTGCAATAGGGCCAGGATCAGTGTAGTATGCTCAAACCATCTTGCCCCAGTGAGCAACCTAGCTGCGAAATTCTGCCAACTTCAGCTGAAGTTTCTAAACTGTCTTGAGAGGTAGCCCTCTCATATAACATGTTGCAGTAATCTAACCTAGACGTTACCAGGGCATAGACAAGAGAAGCTGGACTATCCCTGTCCCAACTGGGTCCCAGCTGGGCCACCAGCTGAAGCTGATGGGAGGTGCTCTGCTCCACTGAAACCACCTGAGGCTCAAGTGACAGCAATGGAACCAGAAGTATCTCCAAGCTGTGTACCTGCTCCTTCAGAGGGAGTGTAAGCCCATCAAGAGCTGTGTGTCATCAGCATATTGCTGACAATGTACTCCAAAAGTCTGCTGAGCCCACTCAGCAGTTTCATGTGGATGTTAAACAGCATGGAGGATAAAATTGAACCCTGAAGAACCCCATGTTGAAGGCTCAATGGGACCGAAGAACACTCTCACTACATGTGGAGGGTCCTCATGAGGTGAGGTGGGGCAGCCAGAGACAAAGAGCTGCTTAGGGAAATCCCAGGGCTTTGTGGGAACCAGGTGTTTGTCTGATTCCAACATCTGACTACCACACAGTTTAATTGCTTTTGAGTCTCCTTCCATTTTCCAGAGTGCTTTGCCCTTGGTGTGCAAAACCTGTTGCTCAGTTCTTTGGATCCTGGAACATGACATGGATGAAGTAATGTTACATATTAGAAAGGGAATTGCTCATGACTGAGCCTCAGAGTATGCCTTCAGGGAGATTTTTCAGGAGCTTTGATACATTGATTGAGCATATTAGTTCCTGGTGAACCACAGAGCAACTGTATCTATCTCTACTCTAATCTCCCAGTTGATGCAGAATGGGAGAATTGTAAGTGACACTGAGCACACAAAGAAATATCCAACTCACTGTCAGTCATATCTCTCTCTCTCTCTCTCTCTCTCTCTCTCTCTCTCTCTCTCCTTCTCCTTCCTTGCTTCCTTCCCTCCTTCCCTCCTTCCTTCCTTCCTTCCTTCCTTCCTTCCTTCCTTCCTTCCTTTTTTTTTTTTTTGAGTTACTGCTTCTCATACTTCTTTTCAGCACTGAAGTAACCAAGCAACAGCAGGAGTCCTAGTCAGCATTTCAAGTATGCCTAGATAAGGCTGTCATGACATTTACTTTTTCTTTTCCTAGTCAAGTTCCACCTTCTTCTCAGGTCATCACCCAGGCCAGAAGAGACTCTTCAGCTGGTTGGCTTCCATGCAGAATTGTGAGGATTGCATGAGAGGGCTGATGGGAAAATTTGTTTTATTTTCATTTATTTTCATTCTGTTGCCCTGACAACTGTGGATGGCACCACAGAGATAAAACAAACCAGACCTGACAAGGCAGCAAATACAAAAACATCATTAAACTATAAACACTTATTTATTTTCACATTTATTTTTGGCCCTGTTCTACCTTGCCCTTTCTTAATTTGATGGATACTGTACAAAATATTATGATTTTAAAAATAATTAAGCTGCATTTGGTGTTGTTAGATGTTTTTAAAGTATTAACATTTTGTCTTTTATGCTGAGTTATCTATTTTTAGTAGAAAAAAAAATATTTTGAGAGAGTGTGTGTGAGATAGAACAAAGACCAATTCAGTCAACTGAAATGGGATAGTTGATGCAGGAGCAGGGAACTGAGATACTGTAGCTCCCACCAGCCCTCTCCTGACCTCCATATATGAATCCAGCAATTTTGTAGAGAACCTGAAATAAAACTGCACACACACACACATGCACGCAAAATCCTGCAAAATGTGCAGTCCCCAGCTGAATGGAGAAAGCCTGTGCTCAGATAGTTTCACATGCAAAGCTTCTGTAGGGGAGACAGATCAATGTGCAGAGGTCAGACATAAGACCCACAGTTGCTATCTCACCTTTCCCCCTGCAGTTATTCTGTATGCCTTGGGTTGCAGCAAATCCCTTGGGTTGTAGCCATGCTCAGAGTAAACCCATTGAAATTAATGGATGTGTCTATTTAGGTCAATTAATTTCAGAGGGTCTGCTCTCAGGATCTTAGTTGAATACAGCTCCTTGTTTTGGTCAATTGGACAGGGAGCAGGAAAAAAAAAAGCAATGTACACAATTTTCAATTAATATTTCATTTTCCCCCTTTCTATAGTTATTCTAAACCCGTGAGTTGAATTACTCCTACTGCTAAGCAGTGGTGGACATCTGAGCAGTTTTAGATGCCGGTAAGCCCCTACACCAATTGCTATGGATAAAATATGGAAAGAATGATATTATGAAAAATATCATGAGTACACTATTAGACAAACAGATAATACGACAGTAAAATAGCATTTTTCATCTCACCATGACCTTGGTGTTCACTGTGTACATAGATTTCAACTTGCATCAGCACTTAAGCAGCTCCATCTTGTAGGAAATGCAAAATTGATATCACTGCAAAGATCTTTAACCTAATAATAATGTATTTCCTTAAACAAATGTTATTTCTAAGACCAAAAAAGAAATAGCATTTCACTATATTGGTATATTCAAATCAGAATATTTCCCTATTTACAGAGGAGGAAATAAAATATTCTGAGGAAAGCAAAAAATAAAAATAAATGGAGAAGTATGTTACAACCTCTGGAGATAAGGCTTGGGTTTTATTTTTTATTTTTAGGATACAATTCTTCCCTTATTAGGGGTTTGAGGGGGATGGCATAAATTTGCTGCTCTGCCAGCAGAGACAGAAGTACATAATACAAAACTGCTTTAATATGGCCATGTATATATTGCCAACAGGTTACGTCAAAACCAAAGTTGTGTCATTTGGAAAGAACTGCCTTTAACACAAACAATGGGGTGGGTGGAGCTATGATAGGCCAAGTTCAGCCTGCGATTTCTGTTCAATGACTATAAGAAGAGTCCTGGTGAATCACACCAAAGGCTTGTCTAGTTCAATATTCTGCTCTCACAGTTTTCAACCAGATGCAGAGAAGAAGCTTGCAACCAGGGCATGAACACAACAGCACTGCTCTATGATCCCCAGCAACCAGCATTCAAAGTCATACTATCCCTACAACTGCAGCCACCATGAGTTTTAGCCACTAAAAGTGCCTCACTATGAATTTGTCTAATGACCTTTAAAAGCCTTCCCAGTTTGTGGTCATCATTATATCTTCTGCTAGTGAATTTCACAGTTTAATTATGCACTGTGTGAAGAAAACTGTGCGGTGCGTGAATAACTTGTTGGGAAAAATCAAGTATCATCAGTAAGATTTACAACAATCCGAGCAATACAGACTGTCCTTAAATTGTCATGGTTGAAAGGAGGTAATTAGACATGCTGCAGTTAAAGTATTTGTAGGTCAAATTACCTTTCAATTTCTACATGGTGCAGAAATCTGGTGAATTCATACACCATACTTTCTAAGAGGGATACGTAGATTCCCTTGTGCCCTTGGCAAGGAGCTGTATCTGTGCTCCTCCACAAATCACTTTACTGCAATAGCCACATTATAAATTATTGTATTTTATGCAACCCAAATATTCAAAGCATCCGGAGTGAGGGAAATGCAAGGGGAGAGAACAAAGAAATTCACATGTGACATAGTACAAGAAGGATGGGCAGTTCTCCTCCATTTGATCTCTCTGCGACAGCGGCATTGGGCCACCACACACACATTATACAATCCATAGTCACCAGCAGTCTACCTTCATACCACATTGCCATTCCCCTGCCTCCCCTCAGCTCCTAGCTCTTATATAAACTCACAACCTTACCCAGATAACTTGAGGCAGATTTCTGGGTTGACTTTCCCAACCCCTTTGGATCTGTGCCGCTGGTAGGTGCCAGTTTTGCCAACCCTTGGTACAGATCTGCACTTTTTTGAGGCCTCACAACAGAGGCAGATTTGGGGGCGTGTGACAGGTTCCTTTGCACTGGATGCCGACACTTGAGGGTGCTGCAGAGCTTCGCAGAGATTAACATAGTGAATGGAGCAGAACAGAAAGCAAGAAGCCCCCCTGGGAGGCACCAAATTTTAGCCTTGCACAAGGCACCTCTGAAATGTTAAAGACCAACGTCCATCACTGCTTACAGAACTGGTTCCTTAAAACCTTGCCTGTGGTATGACAACTGTGATGTTGACAGTCAAGGTAAGCATAGTCCTTTTTGTAGGTTTCCTTCCACTTATTCAATGAGCAATGCCCACTGGACCCATCCACAATGGGAGCATCCTTGCTGGCTTTTACCCCTTGACCTCTGAATTCCAGAAGATCTTTAAGTCTCTTCATTAATCCTCTTCACAGATGGGTAGTAGCAGAAGAGAAACCTGTGCATGTAGACCTCTATGCAAGTCTGCCCGCAGTTGATTGACTCACATGGATTCCCTTCAGTTTTTGCCTCTAGATGAAGAAAGGAAGAATGGAGAAGGTAGGCAGACAGCAATTCACTTCTGTGCAGGTTCATATTTTCACATTATGATTCACAGCCTCTATCACCTCTTATTTGAATGAAATTAATTTGCAAAAGCTGGTGATTGAATTTAGATAATTAAATCACTCAGTAATTAAATCAGCTTAATAACATTAATTATGCAAGAAGCATATCAGTTTTTATAGTTTCTAAAAAAAAAGAATCTTGAGGGTTTAATTGAAAAAAGGTGATTCAATTACACTGATACTGAATGTTTTGCTCATATTCTCAGTAATTATTCCAGCATACTAGAAGCTGGTTGCAAAATGAAGAATAAGAATTGATCCATGGAAATGTCATTTTGTTCTATTGTCCTTGTAGTTGTTGTTAAATGTTGCTGACTAACATTAATGTTGTTAGGGGTGTCCAGCGAAGATAGATAATTTATTCCTCCCTATCCTTCTGACTTAGAATAAACTCTCCTAAATCTTGCCAGCTATTACAAGAAATTCCTAAATCTGCTTGCTTAAGATAAGTATCACACATGTCATTTCTGTACTTACATTGTTCTTTTAAAATACCCCCTTTATCCCTGTTCCCTCTGGTATTGTTAATTATGTACTATAATTGTCAACTTTAATCACAACTGAAATGTTTAATCTGTGTTAATTGCATTTAATTAATTTTTGTAACTTTTTGAAAAGAAAGTGTTGCAAAAGTATGAAGTCATTGCCAAATCACATCTTTCAACCTTTCAAAAGAGCTTTTTTTTTAAAAAAAAAAGATTATTTGCAAGTGTATGGAATTATTAAAATCACAGGAAAATAAATATTGATATGTAGATTTAATTAACACTGTGCAAATGCAAATAAATAATGAGCATTATTTTCCAATCTCTTTGTAAGCCTGGAGGAGATCCCTAGGAAAGCATATACTATAATGTTCAAAGCTAGGCAAATTAAATAGTTCAGAGGGACTAGTAACAGGGTCTAGCTCAATAGTCTTCAGTCCTTTCAAGCTGAGATCAACTTTTAACCCCAACATGCATTTAGAAGCCCATTTCTTAATATGTGTTTATCATATATTCACATTGTGGCAGTTCTCCTCTCGTGTTCCAGTAGTGGGTTCTGACCCACCATTTGAAGTCCATTTGTGTAGTTCCCATTACTATAATCAGCACCACTCACCTTGCCTCTTTGCTCATGACAAATACAAAGGATGGGGATGTGTCCTGCTTTACAGAGGACAGTCCTCTGTTTGAAGGTTCATTCCAGGTAATGATGAAGAACCATAAGAAGGTAGAGTGAACAGGACCCTTGTAGTTGCTCATTAGCACTTGGACAGCAAACTGAATAGATTCGTAGGTCACCTCACCAGAATTTTGCATTTCTATGGAAATATTTTTTTTTAATTGCCTAAACTTGACTTAACGTTTATGCATAACTGTGCGCTTTTGTGCATGTATGTGATGCATTTCTTCATTTTTGGTGGTGTGTAAGCAGCCACCCTACAAACAAACAATTTTGAGGATGTGAAATTTACACCTATGAAGGGGCTCATGAAACCTCATCTGGTATTCCTGACACTTTCCTTAAATCAATGGGGGAAAAAATCTACTGAAGGGATGACACCCTGAAATAATGTAATATATTGGGCTGGGCTGGTTCCCCAAGGCTACACTTCCTTGTATACATTTCTGTGAGCTCTCCCATCTCATAGTGTTTCTAGAAGTCAGTCATCTCCAGTAGTGCACCTAGAAACAATGTATTCTAACTGTGGTCATACATGCATGAGGTAAGCAAGTGGAAATAAAGCAGAAAGTATAATACCATTAAAGAAATCTATGGTGCACCTATATTTAGAACAATGTGAGGAGCTCTTTCCACTCTCCATCTCAAATGTTATATTGTTGAGGAGGATGACAGAGTGATTGAGAGGGTGGAAGGTCTTTATGAAGAAAGGCTTAAGAAGTCGAGGCTCTTTAGAGGAAGGGAAAAGCTGACAGAGGAGATATGATAGAGATTTATAAAACAATGAATGCTGTGGACAAGGTGAATAGAGAAGAAATTATTCTGTCTGTCCAAACAGTGAAAGCAATGGGCTGCACTTTCAGGACAAAGCAAAGGAAGTCCTTTCCCACTTCTCATATAACTAACTTGTTGAATTAACAGCAACCTGTTGAATTAATAGATGCCAGTGCAATTTCAGGCTCAGATCATAATGGGAGTGGGTTTTGAGTTCTCTGTCATAGCCACCCCATTATGAATGTTGGTATTATTGCAATGCTCTCCTTTCCCCCAGGTGACCTGCACTAAATAAATAAATAAATGCCCCTGCTTCCAAACTTTACACCTAAGTCTTGACCAGCTTCCTTCTGGCTGTGTGCTGTCAAATGTCTGATAAGGCTGTTTTCAGAGATTTTTTGTGCAGTGGTGGTGATGGGGTAATAACCATGATGGACCCAGCTGAAAACTCATGTGAAGATCGGTTAAATCCAAGAAGATGGAGGTGCTGTGGGTGGGGAGATCCCCAGCTCTGTCAGATGGTGACTCCATGGCTGTGGAATTCCATTCTATTGGACCTGCAGCAAATTCCTACATTGTGGGCTTTTGGGAAGTCCCTGAAGACCTACTGTATCTTATTGCATTGGCCTTCAAAATGTGATGTCTTTTAGCTGAAGTAAGACTTAGTAGAATTATGTTTTGTTATGGCTCTTCCAAAAAGTTGTAATTGTACAATGTTGTACAAATGTTCATTTAGCGTTTGGAATAAGTGGTTACCCAGAAAATTTTTACTTTTTTATTTTAATTGAAAAATCCGATTCTTAGAAAATGTGGCGTTAGCTTGGTGCCAAAACTTTGCAAGGTTGTGCAGCATTATGTAGGTTAACAACAGTATACATAGTAGGTATCTCCAGAGTGGGCAAGATTTGCACAAATTGTGAATTCAGTTTAATGTTAAATTTATAGTAAAGTCAGAGCTTCATGATAAATTTAGTTTTGGGGTGCTTTTCATAACTATGTAAGCCAGAAAGCAGAATTCCATATACAGTCATATTTCAGGTTACGAACGCTGCGGGCTGCATGTTTTTGGGTTGCGGACCACGCCAAACCCGGAAGTACCGGAACGGGTTACTTCCAGGTTTTGGCACTCACACAGAAGCACAAAATGACATCACGCGCATGCACAGAAGTGTCGAATTGTGTCACGCGTGTACGCAGATGCAGCACTTCAGGCTGTGAACGCTGCGGGTTACGAACATGCCTCCCGCATGGATCACGTTCGCAACCTGAGGCATGACTGTACTTTCTAGATGAAGGATAAGAAACCATTAGAAATGGGGAATCTGAGGCCCTGCAGTTCTTGTTGTACTCCAATTTCCAACAACCCCAACTGGCATGGTTGATGGTCAAGAAAGATGGGAGTCGTAGTCCAGCAGCTCCTGAAAGGCCACACTTCCCTAGCCTGTTAGATGAAGCTGACTCACATATTTAAGTTCAAATAAACATGAGGGACGCGGGTGGTGCTGTGGGTTAAGCCACAGAGCCTAGGACTTGCTGATCAGAAGGTCGGCAGTTCGAATCCCTGCAACGGGGTGAGCTCCTGTTGCTCGGTCCCTGCTCCGGCCAACCTAGCAGTTTGAAAGCACGTCAAAGTGCAAGTAGGTAAATAGGTACCACTCCGGCGGGAAGGTAAATGGCGTTTCCATGCACTGCTCTGGTTCGCCAGAAGCAGCTTAGTCATGCTGGCCACATGACCCGGAAGCTGTACGCCGGCTCCCTCGGCCAATAAAGCGAGATGAGCGCCGCAACCCCAGAGTCATTCACGACTGGACCTAATGGTCAGGGGTCCCTTTACCTTTTTAAACATGTTTGCTGGGATAGCTCCGTTGGTAGAGCATGAGATTCTTAATCTCAGGGTTGTGGCTTGTGAGCCCCACCTTGGGCAAATTATTCCTGCATTGCAGGGGATTGCACTGGAAAACCCTCACTCTACACTTTGATAATTCTATGTTTGATTGATTAGGTAACTTGAAACTTATTTCTAATTGGTATTCACATTGGGGCTGTGATCCAGACCTTGCCTCTCTTTACACATACCAAGCAAGGAGTGTGTGCATGTAAAGGATGAAATGCCAGGCCCAAAAGCCACTGCTCTCCCACCATCAGTCGGCATTGGGGCTTATGCTCCCACAGCCCCTTTCTGCTAATGATCTACATGCCTGCCTTAGGCAGTTCCTTAGCTAGCTGGTGATTCCTTTTCCTATGAATTCTTTCCTTTCCAGGCTTCCCCCATGACAAACCAGACGTTTCTGTCTTCCTGGCTTCCACCACTGCCTTCAATGCAGAAAGAAGGGGGACTTGGAGTATGCCTAAATATTTTTATGGCTAATATCCTGGGAAACGAGGGGATGGAAATTCTGGGTAAGAGGACTCACTCGGCAGTAGCTTAAAATTTCCTGTGGTTTTACATGCAAACTGTCAGCTCTTCCACTGAGCTACATTCTGTCCCCTATGATGATTCTCCCTGCCATTCTCAAGCAGTTTAGGCAATTGGCATTAGATTTTCCCCTCGCCCTCCTTCATTATTCAGAGACCTTTTTTATGGTCCATTTTGTTTTCCAACTTATTCGAACAAAATCACATTATAAATAAAATAAATGTTTCCAATCATTCTTTTGGCAATTGTCTGTGCTTGTTATTCAGCTCTGAGCTTAGTAGGGAATATCAAATCTCCTCAAGGAGGTTTAAGTGAATTTTGATTAAATAGAAGAACCAAACAAAGTCTAATTACAGACAGCTTTTATAAAAAAAAAGTTGTAGTATCATCCAAGAATCCAAAGCTTGCTTCATTTAATTGCCTTTAAATTATTTGTGCTATCCTATTGCTATAGGGATTTATATGCCTGGCTCTAAATTAAAAAGTAATTAAAACAGTTATCTAGTAGCAGCATGTCACATTGTATTGCAGAGAATGCAGAGAATGCAAAATAAAATAGATAGGGCACAATTCCAAAGAAAGAGGATACAGAGAGAAAGATTTCAGTATTTTTCTACGAATGGAATCTGAAGATTTTGAGAATTGACTCTAAACCCAGGAAGTTGAAGCCCTTCTTTACATAGAGATTCTCTGCTTGCAGAGGGAGTGGACCACAGCTGCTGTTCCTACTGCCCTTATTGCACGTCCTACCAGCCCTATCCCCTCAACATTTGTGTGTTGAGCCCTGCTTAGCTCTCTCTTTGTATGTGCATAAGGTTCAGGACATTTGCATGATCAGGAATCCAAGTCTGACATCATTTAGACTATCAGGTGTGGGGTTGGTAAAATGCAGCTCAACTATATGCATGTAATAATAATAATAATAATAATAATAATAATAATAATAATAATAATTTATTTTATTTGTATCCCGCCCTCCCCAGCCAAAGCCGGGCTCAGAGCAGCTAACAACAAGTAAAAATAGCACAATGTACATAAAATCGCATAGTCAATTAATTAAAATACATTCTAATATCAATTCAGAATCCAATTAATGGCAACCATTGGGTTAAAGTTCTATGAGGATTACAGAAGGAGAGATGGGGTCAGACTGTGCCTTGGCCAAAGGCCTGGTGGAACAGCTCCATCTTGCAGGCCCTGTGGAAAGATGTCTTGTGCCAGAGCATTCCACCAGATCGGGGACATGGCCGAAAAAGCCCTGGCTCTGGCTGAGGCCAGCCTAACCTCCCTGTGGCCCGGGATCTCCAAGATGTTTTTGTTTGAAGACTATAAGGTCAGTGGCGTAGCGTGGGGGGTGCAGGGGGGGCCAGCCGCACCGGGCACAACATCTGGGAGTTAGGGTTAGGGGGCGCAAATCCACGGGTTAGGGGGCGCAAATTACTTGCCTTGCCCCAGGTGCTGACAACCCACGCTATGCCACTGTATAAGGTCCTCCATGGGACATACCAGGAGAGGCAGTCCCGTAGGTATAGGTGCACATATACTTAGTAAGGACCCCATGGGTATATGTGCATGTTATGCAAACACTTAAGCTCCTCTACGTGTTGTCCACACCGGCTGTGTATATGGGAAGCTCCTCAAGATTCAGTGTAGGTAAGGGATGCTTTTTAAAGAATATTGAATTTATATACCGCCCTATACCCGGGGGTCTCAAAGAATAAAATAAAGATATAAAACCACAAAATACATAATAAAAATAAAAACAACAACCCAATATCCCCCCCCTCCAAAAAAATTTTTTTTTAAAGGGCATAGTTTCTAAATCAGATCAACCAAAGACCTGGTTAAAAAGGAACATTTTTGCCTGGTGCCTAAAGGTATATAATGAAGGCACCATGCGAACTTCCCTGGGGAGAGCATTCCACAGACGGGGAGCCACTGCAAAGAAGGTCCGTTCTTGTGTTGTCACCCTCTTGACCTTTCGAGGAGGAGGCACACGAAGAAGGACCTCAGAAGATGTTCTCAGGATTTGGGTAGGTTCATATGGAAATAGGCAGTCCATGAGGTCCATGAAGTCCTGAGCCGTTTAAGGCTTTATAGGTCAAAAGCAGCACTTTGAATTAGGCCCAGAAACTAATTGGTAGCCAGTGCAGTTGAACCAGGATCGGTGTAATACGCTCAAACTGTCTTGCTTTTTAAGATGTATGGGGCAGCATATGCGTCTCCATAAATGCACTGAACGCTTGGCCAGCTCTTTTGTACCTGGCTATTGTGTACTCGAGGTTTGCTTGAAAATAAGCGGGTGAAACTATGGTGGTTGAGCTCAGAAAGGTCCATCGCTCAGTGTAAAGAACATTAATTACATGTGAAAGGCCTGAAGCTCAATTCTCAGCATCTCCAGGTTGGGCTGAGAGAAGCTCTTGTTGAAAACTGTGCAGAGCTGCTGCCAGTAGATATAATCCAGGCATAGGCAAACTCGGGCCTCCAGATGTTTTTGGGACTACAACTCCCATGAGCCCTAGCTAACAGGACCAGTGGCCAGGGATGATGGGAACTGTAGTCCCAAAACATCTGGAGGGCCGAGCTTGCCTATGCCTGATATAGTCAGTACTGAACTAGACAGACCAGTGGCCTAGCTTCATAAAACATAGCTTTCTGTGTCTGGCCAAAGTTTATTGAAATCTTCCATAGGACTTTTAATTGCAGCATTTTCTACTGTAATGAAGCAGCAGAGCTAACACAAGTTAGGTTTTGCTTTTGCATCAAATTTTGATTTTCTGGTAACTTCAGATTCCCTCGAAATTAAGATTTAGTGGATTGAAATATGCCCGATTACCCTTGAACTAGTCTATAGTGTGACAGTAAAATAATCTTTTTATATATCTGTAGTTCTCATATTATAATTCCAGTGATATGAAAAAGGAACACATTTGCTAATATGACCTTGCCTTTGTTAGCTGTAAAACAATTATATCAAAGCCGGCCAGTTTTGTGGGAACAATAAAGTAAAATAATTGCACGCAAAGGCAATTCAATTATTTAATGTTTAGACTCTTACCCTTTATTAAGGAAAAGGTCATTAGTACACCACATTCAGATCATAGTTAAGCACATTTTTATTCATAGGTTCCACTTGGATGGAGAACAGACAGCAGTGCTCAGACTCATGTCAGAGCCTCTCCTTAACAGGATTTTCACCTTCTTTCTGTCTCTTTTAACAGTTAGGTGGCAGGCAAAAATTCAGCAGGTAATGGTCCCTGGCATAGTGACCGCAAAGAGTCCACCGGCTGGATTTCTACCTGCTAAGTACAACTTAGAGAGGCACAGAGGCCCAGCCCAAAAAAGCAAAAAGGAGACCCTGAATAACAGCAAGTAAAATGAGCAAAAACAACAATAATCAGCTTTGAGTATCATCATCTCACATCCTTAGGGTATTTTTCCAGGGAACTCTTTCAATGGATGCTACTGGTCCTTGGCTTTGGCATTCAATTGTGACAATGCACAATTAGTCAGACCAAGAAAACTGATTATGCAACAAAACCAGTGGTGCAACAAAGAGGGAGCACTTTAATTATTTACTGATTACACTTATATCCCGACATTCATCTCAAGAGCCCAAGGTGGTGTGCATGAATGTAGGTGTCAGGGAACTGCCATCGGAGCATCAGGCGGTGGAGGGTCTCAGGGAGGAAGAAAGAGACTCAACAGCTGAGGCAGGAACCAGCAGGGGGAGGAGTGGATCTCTGAGGGAATGCGAGCAGGAGGGAGGGCTCAGAGACGCTTCCAGCGAGAACAGTGGGGAGGTATCTGAGTCTCCCATAGGGAGACCCACACCTCGCCGGAAACTGTCACGCCGTGAGTCCAGGAGACGCGTTTCCGTTAAGGAGCTTCTTTGCTGGAAACGCTTCCGCAGACAGCCACTGTCAGACTCTACGAGTGACTAAGAGCAGACATGTTTGTGGAGCTCTGTCACACACAGAGGTTTGTGGAGTCGCACAAACTCTGAGGGAGCACGATTTTACGCACAAGCAGCTAATCATCCCATTACAGCAGTCTGACAGTCTCTGTACGCTGCCTGTGCAGGAGAAAGCATCATGAGCGAACCAGCCGGAACCGGAGGAGCAGGAGTTGGCGCTGGTCCAAGCTTGGAAGAAAGGTACCGAGCGTTGGAAGTCCAACTTGCGCTGCAGACGGCGAGGCTTAAGGAGAGAAGGGCTCAGGATGCAGACAAGAAGGGGAGAGCCACTCAGTTCCCCAGAAAGGTACCAGGATTGGTGCAGAAGTTTGGGGGGGGACCCCAAGGATTACCATGCCTTTAGGACAGAGATGCAATATGCCATTAATGTGCAGTTCGATGAGTTCCCTGATGAGGAATCGCGAGTTGCTTTCGTAATTGGGCATCTTGAGAAAGGGGCGCGGGACTGGGTTCGACCCCTAATGGCAACGCACAATGACGTCCTAAAGGACACGATGAAGTTCTTTAGAGCAATGGATATCATGTTTTCCAGCGATATTGAGGAAGGGGTGGTGCGCAGACAGCTAATGGCTTGCAAGCAGGGAAGCCGATCTGTCCGTGAGTACTGGACTGAGTTTACCATGCTGATTCACAGACTGGGTTGGGATTTATCGGCGGCACCTATTCAGATGCTATTTGAAGAAGGTCTTTCTTCGGCTGTGAAAGACGAGCTGTCCCGGAGCCCCAGGGCGGTGTCTATGGATCAGCTGACCAAATCTGCGCTGACCATAGGAGCGCGTCAGGAGGCAAGAGCCTTGGAGAGGCGGGAAGGGAGAGGGGAACGTTGGAAGGAGTTCCGCATTCCAGACATTCCTGAGCCAGCTTTCCCGCCGGCAGAGCCGATGGAAATCGGAACAGCGCGCGCGCGCGCATTTTCAAAACCCAGTGAGGGGGTTAAGAAGGAGGGAAAAGGCGCCCGGAAATGCTATCTCTGCCAACAGCCAGGCCACTTTGCCAGAGTCTGCCCCCAGAGGAAGGAATGGCAAGGGATGGTGGGAGCTGTTGAGGGAGGAAAGCAGGGAGAAACGGAGCAGGTAAAAGCCAACGCCTGGTTGCCACAGTCGGGGCACTGCAGCCAGGCCAAAGAGCAGTGAAAGTGCCCGTGCCAGAAGCTCCTCAACCTGCTCTAGTTATTGATGTGTCGCTAGAGCTGCAAAATGGACACCCCCTAAAAATAAAGGCGCTGTTGGACTCAGGCAGCTCCTGCAATTTTATGAGCAAGGAGTTTGCTGCTGAACACCAGATACAGACGATCCCTTTAAGCAACCCCCTGCAGGTGACCACGATCGATGGCAGGGAGTTGTTGGGAGGAGGAGTCAGCTTGCAGACCGTCCCAATGATAATGAGGGTGGCAAGGCACACAGAACTGATAGCGTTTAATGTGGCCACCTTGGGAGGCGCTCCCATTATTTTGGGAATGAGCTGGCTAGCGCTACATGATCCGCTGGTGGGCTGGCATCAAAGAGTGGTTTCCTTTGGTTCAGCACATTGCTTAGAACACTGCAAAGGGGAAAAGGGTTCAGCAGGGGCCCAAGCCACCCTAGCAGGGACAGAAGTAATGGAGAAGGTGAAGGTACCACCACAGTATGCAGATCTCAGCGACGTGTTCAGCGAGAAGGAAGCTGATCAACTACCCCCTCATAGGCCCTTTGATTGCCAGATCAATCTACTCCCTGGAGCACAGCTTCCTGTGGGCAAGTTGTATGCCATGTCAGACAGAGAAATGCAGGAGTTGCGAGAATTTATTGACAAGAACCTGAAGAGGGGCTTCATCAGAGAGTCCAAAGCAGCGGGGGGTAGCCCAGTGTTTTTTGTGGATAAAAAGCACACGGACAAGCCGAGACTTGTATGTGATTTTAGGAGGTTAAATGCAGTGACTGAACCAGTGACTTTCCCTATGCCCAGGATTGATGATATTTTGACCAGGGTGAGGAAGGGAAAGATTTTTACAAAGCTGGATCTAAGGGGGGCGTACAACCTGATACGTATAAGGAAAGGGGATGAATGGAAAACCACCATGTTTACCCCTTTGGGGGCATTTGAATATCTCGTTATGCCTTTTGGATTACAAGCAGGCTCAGCGTGCTTTCAATCTTTTATGAACCACGTACTGGGTCCTTTGCTCTACAAGAATTGCGTTGCCTTCCTAGATGATGTGTTGGTGTATTCGGAGAATGAGGAGCAACATGTGAGAGACGTCAGAGAAGTGTTGAGCAGGCTGCAAGCCAACAGGCTGTGGGTGAAACTGGAGAAGTGTCAGTTTCATACCAAGGAGGTGGAATTCCTGGGGTACCGCCTGTCAGACAAGGGATTGGCCATGGATCCCGGTAAGGTGCAGGCAGTGCTGGACTGGAAAACACCCAAAACCAAGAAGGATGTGCAGAGGTTCCTAGGGTTTGGAAACTTTTATCGTAAGTTCATCCGAAACTTCGCCCACCTGACGGCGCCCATTACGGACTGTCTCAGCAGTAAAAAGAAGTTTGTATGGACGGCGGAGGCGGAGCGAGCGTTTGAGGAACTGAAGAGGGCCTTCGCCTCGGAAGAACAACTTCTGCATGTGGACTTACAAAAGAAGCTGAGGGTCGAAACAGACGCATCTGACAGAGCCATAGGGGCGGTGCTTCTTCTGCAGTCGGGGAAGGAGGAGTCAGAGTGGCGACCGTGTGCCTTCTTTTCGCGAAAGCTGAACAAATCCGAGAGGAACTACACGGTGTACGACCGGGAACTTCTTGCTATTCATGAGGCTTTCCGGAAATGGAGGCACCTGCTAATTGGTGCACAACATAAGGTGCAAGTGTGCACGGACCATAAGAATCTAGAGTATTGGAGAACTGCGCGAGTGCTCAACCAACGGCAGTTGAGATGGGCCCAGGAGTTCTCCAAATTTAACTTTGAGATTTGTTACGTGCCAGGCCCAGAGAACGTTAGGGCGGACGCTCTCTCACGCAAACCTGAATATTTGGAGGGGGAGGGAGCACCCGAAGAGACCCATGTCATTCCAGAGGACCGCTGGGTGTGTGGGGCGGCATTGGTGGGGCAAAGGGAGTTGGTAGAGGGCACGGTGCATGATGAATACGCCCAGGACAAACTCAGGGGTCTCAGGAGGGAGGGAGACAAACCCGGGGGTTTTGAGGAGAGAAACGGGGCATTGTACTACAAGGGAGCGTTATATATACCCGAAGGGGAATTGAGGGAGAAGGTACTCAAGCAACTGCACGATAGCCCCACAGCAGGGCATTTTGGGCAACACAAAACCATGTGGCTGGTTACCAGGGAATTTTGGTGGCCCAAGGTCAGGGAAGATGTGCGGGAGTATGTGAGAGGGTGTGAACAATGCCAACGAGCCAAGGGGGAGAGGCGGGCACCGGCAGGTTTATTAGAACCACTACCCACACCTGAAAGACCGTGGGAAGCAGTGGCCATAGATTTTATGACTGATCTGCCAAGGTCTAGAGGGAAAACAGCCATCATGGTTGTGGTAGACCTGTTAACTAAAATGGCCCACTTTATAGCCTGCTCACATGCGGTCACAGCAGAAGAAACAGCCAAATTGTTTGTAGAAAATGTGTTTAGGTTGCATGGCGCCCCCTTGAGGGTGGTTTCAGACCGAGGGAAACAATTTACTTCCAGGTTCTGGAGGAAGCTCATGAGCTTACTGCATGTTGAGGTTAATTTCTCAACGGCCCGTCATCCAGAAACCAACGGGCAGGCGGAAAGAGCTAATGGTGTTCTCCAGCAATATTTGAGGTGTTATGTGAATGACAGAGAGAATGATTGGGTGGAGAAGCTGGCGTTGGCAGAATTTGCCTACAACAATGCAGAGAACGTGTCCACGGGGATGAGCCCCTTTTTGGCTAATCACGGGTGCCATCCCAGAGCCTTCCCAGGGGGGGAAGGGGAGAACTGGAGCGTTCCAGCTGCAGAACAGTTCGTTGAAGAAATGGAAGCGATCCATCGCCAGCTCCAACTCAACTTAAACAGGGCTAAGGAGGAATATAAGAGGCAGGCAGACAAAAACAGAAGGGAAGGTGAAAGCATCAGGGTGGGGGACCAGGTGTGGCTGTCAACCCAAGGGTTGCCATTCAAAGGGGGTTGTAAGAAGTTAAGACCCAAAAGGCTGGGACCATTTGAAGTCATGCAGCAGGTCAACCCAGTGGCTTTCAGACTCCGGTTACCGAACCACATGAAGCTGCACCCAGTTTTCCACAGGTCATTGCTGTCACCGTATAAAGGGGACAGTGAAGGGAGGGTCACTAGGGGACCAGCAATGGAGGAGAAGGAACACAGCTACCATGTAGCGGAGATCCTCGATTCCAGGTGGAAGGGAGATCAAGTTGAGTATTTGGTAATGTGGGAAGGGGAACCGGAGTCGGAAAACACCTGGGTTAGGGCAGAGGATGTCAATGACGAATTTTTAATAGAAACTTTTCATCAGAGGTTCCCACGCAAACCTCAGCCTGTAGCGAGGTTCCGAAGGAAATACTTTGCCACCACCGACGAGGAAGAGGAGTTGGAGGGGTTCACAGATTCCGAAGAGGAGGAGGATTCAGCGAGCCAGGACGGCGATCGATGGAGGGAATTGTTCGAGACGTCTGAAGATGAAGAAGATTCTTTTCGGGGTTTTAACCCTTCACCTCCCAGGGAAGAGGAAATGGGAGGGGGTGAGGGGGGCCCTGGAGGGGAGGTGGATGTCAGGGAACTGCCATCGGAGCATCAGGCGGTGGAGGGTCTCAGGGAGGAAGAAAGAGACTCAACAGCTGAGGCAGGAACCAGCAGGGGGAGGAGTGGATCTCTGAGGGAATGCGAGCAGGAGGGAGGGCTCAGAGACGCTTCCAGCGAGAACAGTGGGGAGGTATCTGAGTCTCCCATAGGGAGACCCACACCTCGCCGGAAACTGTCACGCCGTGAGTCCAGGAGACGCGTTTCCGTTAAGGAGCTTCTTTGCTGGAAACGCTTCCGCAGACAGCCACTGTCAGACTCTACGAGTGACTAAGAGCAGACATGTTTGTGGAGCTCTGTCACACACAGAGGTTTGTGGAGTCGCACAAACTCTGAGGGAGCACGATTTTACGCACAAGCAGCTAATCATCCCATTACAGTAGGCAACCCCCAATTGGCGTGGGTGTCATGATTCTATGCACCACACGTCAGCAGAAACTTACCCTGCCCCATTCTGCACCCTACAAGAATGTCCTTGTCACCGAGACTTTTCCAATAAAGAAGATGAAAGAACATTAAACATTAAAAGCTTACTCCTCCCACAAAAATAATAACCCCATGAAATAACTGCCATGTTTCATGTCTTCCATGTGTTTGTTGTGCAAGTTAAGTGAGCAAAAGCATTTGCTGACAGACTGTACATGCCGCTAAAGCAAAGCCAGTTGTCGATTGTGGTTTTTTAAAAAAATGTATGACGAGTGAAACCAACCACCTGTCTCCTGGATCCTTGCCCATCCTGGCTTATAAAAGCTAGCCGGGAAGGACTGGGCAATGGGCTTCGTGGGGTGGTGAATGCTTCCCTCCGTGAGGGAGCCTTCCCAGACCCGCTGAAAGAGGCGGTTATTAAACCGCTTCTTAAAAAACCATCTTTAGATGCAGCCACGATGGCCAACTATCGCCCAGTCTCAAATCTTCCATTCCTGGGCAAGGTGATTGAGCGAGCGGTTGCCGAACAACTCCAGGCACGCCTGGAAGAAGCGGACCATTTGGATCCCTTCCAGTCGGGATTCAGGCCTCATCATGGGACTGAAACTGCCTTGGTCGCACTGGTTGATGATCTCCGGCGGGCTGGGGACAAAGGTGAGAGCTGTTTCCTAGTTCTGCTGGATCTCTCAGCGGCGTTTGATACCATCGACCATAGCATCCTTCTGGACCGTCTTGAGGGGCTGGGAGCTGGGGGCACTGTTATACAGTGGTTCCGCTCCTTCCTCCTGGGCCGTGTTCAGAAAGTGGTGGTGGGGGATGAGTGTTCAGACCCCTGGGCTCTCACTTGTGGGGTGCCTCAGGGTTCTGTCCTCTCCCCCATGCTTTTCAACATCTACATGCGGCCGCTGGGAGAGATCATCAGGAGGTTTGGGCTGGGTGTTCATCAGTATGCGGATGACACCCAGCTCTACCTCTCTTTTAAATCAGAACCAGTGAAGGCGGTGAAGGTCCTGTGTGAGTGTCTGGAGGCGGTTGGAGGATGGATGGCGGCTAACAGATTGAGGTTGAATCCTGACAAGACAGAAGTACTGTTTTTGGGGGACAGGAGGCGAGCAGGTGTGGAGGATTCCCTGGTCCTGAATGGGGTAACTGTGCCCCTGAAGGACCAGGTGCGCAGCCTGGGAGTCATTTTGGACTCACAGCTGTCCATGGAGGCACAGGTCAAATCTGTGTCCAGGGCAGCTGTTTACCAGCTCCATCTGGTACGTAGGCTGAGACCCTATCTGCCTGCGGACTGTCTCGCCAGAGTGGTGCATGCTCTGGTTATCTCCCGCTTGGACTACTGCAATGCACTCTATGTGGGGCTACCTTTGAAGGTGACTCGGAAACTGCAACTAATCCAGAATGCGGCAGCTAGACTGGTGACTGGGAGCGGCCGCCGAGACCATATAACACCGGTCTTGAAAGACCTGCATTGGCTCCCAGTACGTTTCCGAGCACAATTCAAAGTGTTGGTGCTGACCTTTAAAGCCCTAAACGGCCTCGGTCCAGTATACCTGAAGGAGCGTCTCCACCCCCATCAGTCTGCCCGGACGCTGAGGTCCAGCGCCGAGGGCCTTCTGGCGGTTCCCTCACTGCGAGAAGCAAAGCTACAGGGAACCAGGCAGAGGGCCTTCTCGGTAGTGGCGCCCGCCCTGTGGAACGCCCTTCCAGCAGATGTCAAAGCGATAAACAACTACCTGACATTCAGGAGACATCTTAAGGCAGCCCTGTTCAGGGAAGTTTTTAACGTGTGATATTTTACTGTATTTTTGGTTTTTATGGAAGCCGCCCAGAGTGGCTGGGGAGGCCCAGCCAGATGGGCGGGGTATAAATAAATAATTATTATTATTATTATTATTATTATTATTATTATTATTATTATTATTATTATTATTAATGAATAAATTGTAGTACCTGTAGTCACTTATCATTTTTGATGCTTCACTGGTTCAAAATTGGGATTTTGTTTCTTCTATGTTACATTTGATATCACTTTTTGATTACTTGCTGGTTTGTCCTAGTTCCAGGACTTTTAAGAACTTATTCTATGGATTGCTGCATTGTTTAGGTGTGTACTGGCATGACCTTATTACCTCATGGCAAACAGATCAAAATACAACTGCCTGCCAAGTGAAGTTCAAATGGGCTGGCTCATGGTCAACTGGCCCACACACTAATTTCAAAGTTTTAAATTACTAATTTACATTTATATTAAATTTAATTATATCTCTCTATCATAGGAAATTTCCTAGCTTCCTATTCCCCTCTTTAAAATGATGATGAGTGAAAGGGAATTTGTGTTTGATACAGTAGATTAATCCAATAAAGCCTACTTAATATGAAATTCTGACTTTCTAGTTACTCATGTGGACTAATTAAATCCACCTTTATAAAAATGTAATAATGCCTTAAAGCATAGCCAGATTTCTCATTGTTTAATTCTGACATTACCCTAGTGGCATGGCAGCGGAACATGACATCCCTCCCCCAAATGAACCAATATAGGACGTAAGACAATTAACTTGCCTTTATTAAATTGCTTTAGTTACCGCTATGGCTATGATAATATACTATGAATGATATTATATTATAGCAATTGACCAGCAATATCACATTTGAAAATCATAACACCGGTTAACTGCAGAAACACTTGAGTTTCTAGCTGTTATTTTCTACTGGAAATGGGGTGGGGGTGGCTCTCACCCCCTAACTCTCAGCTATGGGAAATTACCTCCTTTAGATGTTTATATTAAGACATCTTCCTTAGATTTCAAATATACAAAAACTACAAACTGGTATATGTGCAATCAGAAGATGTGCCCAGAAAGAAAAACAGTGCAGGAAAGAGGATGAAATAATGTAACTGAACTATGAACATAGGTAAAGCAAGGTGCTGAAAATAACAAAATAGTTATAGTTTATGCCAAATATTTATATAATAAAATTATACTGCAGCCATTATATCATTCTAGGAACAATCTATATAACCTTAATCACTGCACACATCTCATTAGGCACATCTCACATATGCAGCCTGATCTGAGATATATAATCTTCCCCAATCTGTGGCCATACAGACATTTTAGACTGCAACTTCCATCACCCCAGACTGATGGTATTACTGGCCGGGGCTGATGAGAGTTGTAGTCCAAAATATTTGGAGGGCAGCAGGTTGGCGAAGGCTGCCATGTTGGCTTGGTCCGACTGTAGTTCAAATAAAAGCTGATAGGATTTCAGTCTCAGAATCAGAGAGCTGGAGGGGCCAATGCGAGGTTTTCCAGCTTGACTTTGTACTGCTTTAAGGACATTTTGTATTTTATTGCATACACATTGTTGTGCATCACCCAGATATTTTATGTTATGGAGGTATATAATTTTTAAAATATGAATAAAAATGTAATAATCCTGGAAATCCAGAGCTAGAACATCTTCAACAGATAACTGTCCAAGCCCTATCTGAAGATGTCTTGTGAGGGACACCCCATCCTATCCACACACCTGGGTATAATTCAACTGGACTTACCTCTGAGTAGTGAGACATAGCAGGAGTGAGGGCCACCTTTTTGCCCCTGAAGGCCTTGGTCTTCCGGTGCTGGGTGAGTGTCACATGCCAGTGACAGAGCTGATGGTGGTGGTGGGCATGGCCATGAAGACACACTCAGCTGACACTCACATATTCAGTTTTCCTTCTTAGTTTGTCCCCCAAGTGATTCCCAGCATTAACATCTTCCCCAGTGTTAGCTTTCCCCATCCCAGTGCTCCTGATCATACTAAGATCACTGTTCCAAAACTGCTGTTATCAACTCAGAGACAGCAACTCAGAGAGCAATTTCAGATGTATCAGTTAAAAGCTTTCCCACCATAGTGATTATTATGTAGCCCAGGGGTCTGCAACCTTTAAGACAAAAAGAGCCACTTGGACCCGTTTCCGAAGAAAAAAAACCTGGGAGCCGCAAAACTCGTCATTATAAAAATAACTTTTTTGTCACTTTTTAAAATTATTTCTTTGTTTGACCCCTCAGAATTACTCCTCCTCATAGAAATAAACGTTAAATTAACAAGTTGCCTTTTTCGTGTGTGTGTTCTTCACTCCCCTTCAAAACAGTGACCAGCGTACATGCCCCCTTTCAATGCAGTGACCAGTGTACATGCCCCTTACAATGTAGCGGGTGGGCGGGAAGGTGACGTCGGGACGGTGCGTGACTAACGCACGCACCGCCCCCATGCGACGTCACAGCCAGTACAGCGCCTGCCATAGTGGGGAGTGTCGGGGCACACAATGCGCCTCCTCCCCTCACTAGTATCCGTCCCGGAGCCGCGGCAAAGGTGTAAAAGAGCCACATGCGGCTCCGGAGCCGCGGGTTGCAGACCCCTGATGTAGCCCAACGCATCAACTTGCTAATAGCAGAAGAGGCAAAACCATCTTGCCTGACTGCTAGTTGACAGCTGAACAGCTGGATGGAGGGAAAAGTGAAAGGGCTCCTCAGGGGTCGACACAGGGAGTGGCCAATGGCTGTTTGTGGCCCCTGGGCCACAGGGTTTTCTTCTGGTGATGCAAAGGGCTACATTTGAGTTCAGGTTGTATTGGCACAACAGTTTATTCCACTTCCTCGATGTTTCTCTAAACTTTTAGTTCCTGCATTATATTTGAGCTTTCACACAACTTCCAGAAAACAAATGGAATATAGCTCAAGTTTAGTGTTTAGTGTCCATGTTACTTGATTCCAGAAAAAAATATGTTGGCGGTCCCCTTAGCCCAGAAAATCACAGGAGTAAAGTGATTTGATTTGGGGCAATATACTGACACACAGTGTCCCCTCACTGTTTTCATGGAAAAAGCACGGGGAAACATGCAAAAAGGATGGAGGAACAGAGGCATTATCACTGGTGTGATGGAAAATTACACTCTTCAAAAAGCCACAGTTCCACAACATGATGGGCACTGTTGTGTGAAAATGGGAAGTACTAGCATCAGGGAAACTAATGCAATATTCCCCTAAGTATCAAACTGCTCCTGCCATTAAGTCATTTCTCTTCCTGCTCAACAGAACTCTATCGACCTGCAATTTAAGCCCATTATACCTTGGCCTTGGCCTTTGGGCAGCACAGAACAAGAGCTCGCCCTTTTCTTCGTGACAGCCTTTCTGCACAACAGCCATCAACAATTTAATCAATATACTTGTTTACTGTTAGGAAGAAAAGTAACATGTCACCTGCACATTTGAAAATATTAAGAGCTATGAATAAGTGGCCGTGTGCTACAGGTTTGTGAGAAATAACTGTTCAGACCGTTGAGCTGAAAAATTCCATTTAGGACACCGCATAGCCTTCTTTCTTCTCTAATTATAATTCTCTGTAGGTATGAGTTCTAATAGATTCAAGCATTCAAGTCTTTCTCTGTTCAGCTACAGGCAATGTATAACAGCAAGAATGATCCCCCCCTTTAAATATATTCTGTAGACAAAGTTGACATAATAGGCTACATAAATGGAATTGATTTTTAAAAAAACTATTTTAGTCTCCAAGAGCGTGAGACCCATTTAATTGTTTTACTTGTTGAAAGGGGCAAAAATACTAGCTATTAAAGTGGTCACATGAGGACTAGATCTGATATAAAATCAAATACTGTAGTGTGTTATTAGTACATTGATTTTTCTACCAGTGCACAGGTAATATAAAGTTTCGTGCTCAATATTAAAATTTTAAGGAAGAATATAGTATCATATGGTAGCTGAGTAATGTTTGCTCTACTTAATAAAGCCATAATGGGGGGGGGGGCAGGAAAACATCCCAGGAATGCTATAGCTTATGCCTCAATGTGAAAACTAACGTAAGAGCAAGTGTTGAGAGGAATGCAGTGTCTGCGCATTTCTGGGTCATGTTCTATAAGACAATCCAGAAGACTTGCTGGCACAAACTTGCAGCACTTTTGCTGTTTTCAGGTGGGATTCAGTCACATAACCCCAAATCCAGGTGGTGCAATTAAAGATGGAGCTCTTGCCCAACAAACCCACTTCTCCTCAGATCAGACTTTATGCAATAAGGAAAGAGATGGGGAAACAGACTAAAAATGTCAGGCACCATTCACTTGCATCATCCAATCTCACTGCAAACAAATCAGAATGGATGCTCAACATATATCCAGTTTTCTAACCTCCACGCAAACAAGTCAGGGAAAATATTCAATCATCAGGTTGTCTGGAGGCGATCTTGTTGTCTTCATCTTGCTTTTGTCCTTACGGTCCCCGCAAAGGGAACAACAACAGTTGCTGAGAATGGAAGAAGAGTCTGCTAGATCAGCCCAGTGGCCCATCTAAGTCCTGCATCCTGTGCTTACAGGGGCCAACCAGCCTTGTGGCAAACTGGCAAGCTGGACCTCAGCACAAGAGAAATCTCTACTCCTGCAGTTGCCAACAAATGTTACTCAGAAGCATTACTGCCTCCAGCTGTGGAAGCAGAGCACAGCCATCATGACTGGTGGCCATTGTTGTTGTTGTTTAGTTGTTTAGTCGTGTCCGACTCTTTGTGACCCCATGGACCAGAGCACACCAGGCACTCCTGTCTTCCACTGCCTCCCACAGTATGGTCAAACTCATGCTGGTAGCTTCGCGAACACTATCCAACCATCTCGTCCTCTGTCGTCCCCTTCTCCTTGTGCCCTCCATCTTTCCCAACATCAGGGTCTTTTCCAGGGAGTCTTCTCTTCTCATGAGGTGGCCAAAGTATTGGAGCCTCAGCTTCACGATCTGTCCTTCCAGTGAGCACTCAGGGCTGATTTCCTTAAGTATGAAGAGGTTTGATCTTCTTGCAGTCCATGGGACTCTCAAGAGTCTCCTCCAGCACCATAATTCAAAAGCATCAATTCTTTGGCGATCAGCCTTCTTTATGGTCCAGTTCTCACTTCCATGCATCACTACTGGGAAAACCATAGCTTTTACTATGCAGACCTTTGTTGGCAAGGTGATGTCTCTACTTTTTAAGATGCTGTCTAGGTTTGTCATTGATTTTCTCCCATTAATACCATGAACTTTTCCAATCCCTTTTACATGGTGTTCATCACTGCCTCCTGTGGGAGCTAGTTCCATAGTTGAATTACATGCTATGTGAAGAAGTATTTTCTTTTTTCCATCATGAATCTTCCAGCATTCAGCTTCATTGACTGTCCATGAGTTCTATGAGAGAGGGAGAAAACTTTTCCCTATCCATTTTCTCCAAGTCATATATCTTGTTGTACACTTCTATCATGTCACCTCTGACTCACCTTTTCTCTATAGTACAAAGACCCCAGTGCTGCAACCTCTCTTCTTTGGGGAGTTGATCTATTCCCTTGATCATTTTGTTGCCCTTTGGTGAACTTCTCCAAGTCTACAATATCCTTTTGAGTTGAGGCCTGAGGCTGTTCTCTAGCTGCCTTAAAGGAGGCAGTAATATGGCCACTCCTGAAGAACTGTTTCACTGTATACACATAATGAAATATACATAGTGTTTGTGTAGTTGTCATAGCAGAAAGTCGATCTTAAAAATATCTCTCAGTTTCCCAACGCAGTTCTAGACCTCTTCCAAGTCTTCTTTATGATGGCGTCTCAGCTGAACCTTCTTATCTTGGACATAAACATTGTAAGTGCTTGAAGCTAGGAAGCTTATTAACTTGACGCTGTAGGGAAGACAAAAAAATAAGCCCATACAAATTGGCTTTACACTACTTACAGCCTGAACCATGAAATATGGTTAAAAAGCACACTGACTAACCAGCGTGTTTCAACTTGAAAGTAGAACACTCAGTGTTCTCCTGTCTCTATTTCTGTACACATACTAGTTTCTGAAAACACGAATGAAATTAAATATGCCCCTTGAGGAAGCCATGGGAGGAAAACTTGTGAAGTTCTCATTCTTTGAGAGATCTCTTCGTGAATTTATAGGAAATTATACATTAGATGTGGTTCAAACTCTCTCCCCTATTTGTTGAAGCCCTTAGTCACTTTTAGATTTGCCTAGGGTAGTTATCGATACTTGGCGGTAAGAATATATGCAATGCAGACAAAACTCAGCTAGATGGGCCAGTGGTATGACTCAGTATATGACAGTGTCTTATGCCCCTCTATTTTTTGGCATGTTTCTCAATTGCCGATAGAAAGCTTTCATCCTTACAGTTTGTACACCCAGAGGTTTTGTTCAGAAGATATGCTGAATATATGTAGGGAGAGGGCCTCTGATGCATGTTTCATCTAGATGTAGGTCTGCAAAATGCTATGAAGCTGATCATGTTTCAGAATTGTCCCCCTGATTGTGACTGTTACCCTGTAGGTGGCCTTGTTGATCTGTGGAACAGAACTTGCAGGGAGCTCTATAAATGCAAGGAAAAAAATATAAAATGCCAGTCACTCAGCATGTACATTGGAGATAATTAATGAAGTGTTTACAAAAACAGTGCTTTAAGTATAGAGATAACATCAGATATTGCTGTAGCAGCACATTTATGTCTTATCTTTGCTGTCTTTTGCCTGTTGTATATCTCTACATATTTCTTATGGCACTCTAAAATTAATCCCGGACACATAATTTTAAAGGAGATGGGACTTCTAAGAAAGGGATTATAGGTAATTAGAGATATAACATTTTACAAGATCTCCGAATCCTAACTAAAGCCTTCTTGGCTAACTTCCTTAATGTTATGCTATATTATTTATTTCTCTCCCATTTACAGCTAATTAATGGCTTATTCATCTGAGATTTGTTTAACCTCGACCCCAATTAATGTTAATCTTTTCATTCAAAAGCATTGCTATTTATTTGGCCCTGGCTTTCAAGTAGTTGAGCGTTCTTGCTCCCTTTGAAGCCTAGTCTTTCCATTTAAACAACAGATTAAGTTTTATTAAAATTGCCATAAATATTGCAGCCATCTCCATGGCACCAAAGCATTTGGTTATGCTCGCGGAGGTCTGAAATAATATGTCATCTCACACTGTAAACTGTTGAATAAAAATGCATTACACCAAGGGTTGCTATCTCAGGAAAATGGATGGGCCTGGCAAACAGGAATGTCTGTAGCCTTCTTATCTTTTTGTAGCTTCTCTACTCTTCTCCATTTGATTTGATATTATATATATATATATATATATATGCTTTCGTAGATTTTCACGGGTACAGGAATGTAGGTTTTGGTGTCTTCGGGTGTCTTCCCGTGTAAGAGTTGGGGTGTCTAGGCGACGTTTCGACGAGGTCTCACTCGTCATCTTCAGGCTGGTGCTTTCGGCTTCTTGTTACTAGTCTAGTAACAAGAAGCCGAAAGCACCAGCCTGAAGATGACGAGTGAGACCTCGTCGAAACGTCGCCTAGACACCCCAACTCTTACACGGGAAGACACCCGAAGACACCAAAACCTACATATATATATATATATATATATATATATGCAGTTTTATAGTACAATTTCAGACCAGATAATTTACTAAGCAGCGTTCGCTTCACCTAATTAAGAGGACATCAGAGTGCTCCACAAATCTGGGAGGGGGGGAATGCTACACAAATCAATTGCTTTATTAGTCTACTAAAACTAATTAGAAAATGATAAATAACACCAATTTCACTGAATAATAAACGCCTTACATTGGTCAATAGAGAAAGTATTAAAACTTTAAATATGAAACTGCTATTGACATCTCTGCATTAACTTATTATGGAACAAGCAACAAGATAGCGGCTCATTAGAAAGGCAGTTAACTTGAAAAAAAAATCTTGCAGAAGGAGGGGAAAATCTATGGTTGGAATATAATTGTGCCCATCTGTTTGCAGAGGGGCACTTGATCTAATGCAGGGCTTTGCTAACAGAAGACAAGAAGAGAGGATTTCTGCCTCTTTCCCCTGCAGTCCCCCACCAAAAGGTGACAAGGGGGCTTTGAGGACATTAAGTGAAAAGCCCATCTCCTCCTCTCAATCAAAGACTCTTCTATAAATGCAACTGCATACAGAAATTGAGGGCAACCATATGGCATGGCATTGGACTCACAAGGTACTATCAGTGTTTTACATCACTTTTGCACAAATCTAAATAATAATAATTAGCATTATTTGTCATTAATTGTCATTGCTATTATTATTTAGCAATCTTATATTCTGCCCAAAGGAATCTGGGGCACCAAACACACACAAAAATGAAAACAATAGAATTTTTTTTTTTAAAAAAAATGGATAATTAAAACATCTAAAAGTATTTTAAAACAAAAACATAAGTTTGCCAGGAGGAATATCTTTCAGCTATCAAATGCCTGGATAAGTAGAAATGTTTTTAAATTCCTCCTGAACATCAGTAGTGATCCACTAATGGAACCCACTATTCTCCATGACAGGGTGGTACAGTGGTTACACAAGTGGTCATCAACAACTTGAGGGTCTTGGGCACATGTGGAAATCTAAGAGACTGTTGTGGGGGACCACATTCACAATAGCCATGAATGTATGCATTCCCATGCAACACACACACTCCATCTCGTAGAAGAAACCACTAATTCATGGCCCAACACTGAGGCCCCACTCAGAAAACACCCCTCCACACACTGACCACCCCCCACCAGAAGAGTTGTAAGGAAGATAGTGGTCCTCCTTAAAACAGCTCAGTGATGTAGGCCATGTGGAGAAATAGCACTGTGGCAATGCAATTTCTGTCAGATGCATGTCGTGTGTTTAACCAGTCAAATATTCAAACCACTAGAGGAATCTACACCCCAAAACCACACATGTCCCCCACATTGTAAACCTCACCCCAGGAAACAAATGGAAAACAACAAGAAGTACCAATGAATGAAGAGTGGCAGATGAAGATGATGGACTTTGCAGAACTGGCAAAGCTGACAGGAAAAATCCGAAACCAGCATGATCAAGTATTCCAAAAAGACTGGAGTAAATATATACAGTATCTGAAAGATTCTTGCAAGCATCACTAGCAGGGTTATCTGAAGACTTGTAATGAGAAGTTTTCTACCTTTCTATATTTATTTAAATTTTGAGTTATTTTGTAATGAGCATAATTGGAATTGGAAAACGTACAAAATGCAATGATATAAAGGTTAATTTTGAAAGCCATGAGGCGGGAGGGAAGGAAGTCAATAGGCTCTAAAGAGCCAGGGAGGTAAAGTGGATAATAATGATGTGAATGTATATTATTAAATGGAAAATAAATAACAATTATATATAAAAAAAGAACATGCAAATTTCAAAAACGAAAAACCTCACCCTACTCTGCAAGCACTTTAGAAGCCCTGTGCCAAACTGAAACCCACTCCATGCTGAATCCTCTCTGCCCCACATTGCATTTTGCCCACTACACACTGAAATTCCTTCTACACACTCCACCCCACAATTACAACCCCACCACAGAACTCCACAAACACTCCACCCCACAGTGAAAGCCCAGAGCAGACACACACTGTGCCTCGCACCTATTCCCCCCAACCTTCACCCCACTCCACACCAAAACACATGCAAAACTCGCACTACACTGAAACCCACCCTCATGGGATCAACTGACGGTAGGATTCCTCTAGCAATATAATAAAGAAAGTAGATGCTTCGTTCAGGACCAGGACATCTTGGGGCATCTTTGCTTGTCCCAAGTGCTCAAGACTTTTGAGCCTGAGAGGCCAAAAGAAAGTTTGGAAGCATGAAGGATAAACCGTAAGCAAGCACAATTTGTGGCACATTGCTGCACCTTAGGTTCCAGTTTCTCAGCTTTGTGGAGGCTGCACCAACATGAGATAGCCTTAAGCCTGATCGAAAACTGACACGATTTTTTAAATCATTGAAGAAATAAGCAAGACCCTCACATCCAAATATGCCAGCCAGACTACCATCCATATTTGCGAAAAAGATCAAGGCTTCAGCTTGGTACGACAGTCGGGAAGGACTCCTCCCCTTCATAATTTCTGCAGTTAGCTTCAGGGCCACTGAGCAATCTCCCCTGCTTTCATTCACTGCTTTATGACAAGCTGCCTCCTCTAATCTGCCTCAACCTGTACATTAATTAACTGAAAGTCACTGTGACAAGCTTGTCATTTCAGATTTTCGGGGAGCAGAGAGGGAGGTTCCCAGAGGTGTGTGTGTGTGTGTGTGTGTGTGTGTGTGTGTGTGTGTATATATATATATATATATATATATATATATATATATATATATATATGCTTTCGTAGATTTTCACGGGTACAGGAATGTAGGTTTTGGTGTCTTCGGGTGTCTTCCCCAACTCTTACACGGGAAGACACCCGAAGACACCAAAACCTACATATATATATATATATATATGACTATATATAATCTCTCCACAGTTTAAAACCAATAATCTACAACAAATCTATATGTCATCTATAATGAAAGAAAGGAAAAAGCTGGAGAAGGGGGTTGATCAAGGTGGCGTACGTGTTCTCCTCCTCCTCATTTAATCTTCACAACAACCCAGTGAAGTTGGTTAGGCTGAGAAGCAGTGACTGGTTATCCAACGAGCTTCATGGCCCAATGAAGGTTTGAACCCTGGTCACCCAGATCCTAGTCTAACACTCTAACCACTGCACCACGCTAACTCTCAATTTACTTGGTGGTTTGGCTTCTTGGAAGTGTATTTATGGGCATGGCATATTATTGTTGCACTAGAAATGCTATAAGGTGAAAACTTTCTCCACAAGGAGACACATTTATAGTTGAAAATAGATTACTTCAATGCTTTCTATTTGTCCCTGGAGTGGAGACTGGGGGCTCTGGAGATTGGAGTGAGGGATGCAACACCTTTCAATAATTGCTTTTACTCTGCCAAATAATTTCAAGGAAATAATTACAAACGACTACTTTCTTTTTTTTATGGTACTGATTTTATATCATTATATGTGCTCCAAAGCAAATGTGATGTGACTCCCAACGGATAAATCAGTAGCTAATTCAGAAATATCCTGATAAATCGACCCATTCAGTTTCATGGCAGCAGCTGGGCTACTTATTCAAACTCTGATATCAATCTGAAAGCCTCTATAAAGAGCAGGATAAGGCTGGCAAATGCCTCTCTGTTCAGTAGTCTTTGGATCAAGGTATTCAAGATTATTTCCTGAAAGCACAGTGCACAGATTTATTGCTGATTATTTATGTAGGGACGCGGGTGGCGCTGTGGGTAAAACCTCAGTGCCTAGGACTTGATGATCGTATGGTCGGCGGTTCGAATCCCCGTAGCGGGGTGAGCTCCCGTCTGCGGTCCCAGCTCCTGCCCACCTAGCAGTTCGAAAGCACCCCTAAATGCAAGTAGATAAATAGGTACCGCTTTATAGCGGGAAGGTAACGGCGTTTCCGTGCGCTGCACTGGTGCTGGCTCGCCAGAGCAGCTTCGTCACGCTGGCCACGTGACCCGGAAGTGTCTTCAGACAGCGCTGGCTCCTGGCCTCTTAAGCAAGATGAGCACGCAATCCCAGAGTCGGTCACGACTGGACCGTACAGGCAGGGGTACCTTTAGCTTTACCTATTTATGTAGTACTTGAAAACAGACACAAGTACATTCAACCTACATTATAGCAACTGCACGGGATTCCTGTTCACTTATAATCACAGTTCAAGGTGTTGATTTTTTAACTGGTTTTAAATCCCCATATAGTCTAGGTCTGGCTAAGGAATATCATTTTCAGTTCCTATACCACCCTGCCAAAGTTACTGAAACTACTAGGGAGTCCTGCTCCACATTCAGTTTCACAGGTGACCCCTGTGAGTCATCAGAGCAGCGCCTTTTTAGTTGTGGCCTTCTGAGCTTTGGGTGAAGGGTGGCATACACATTTAAACAACAACAACAACAACAACAACAACAACAACAACAACAACAACAACAACATGTTCCACAACACTCTAGATCCTACCCTCCACACATTGGTGGAAGCTTTTTGGTTTGACTTCCAGAATGTGCCCTCATTTGGGGGTCAAACAACACTTTATATTAAATATGTGATCATCTTTTAAAAAATAAAAATGGAGGAATAAGACCACAGAAGAGGAAGGAGGAACTGAATAGTTTAGGCCGCACAGTCCTGACAAAAAGAAAATTTAAAAAATTCACGTCATACAACCCCGAAACTGACAAATCCATCCTAGCTCCATGTAATGGTTCTAGGGGTTGTTTGTGTGTAAATCAACGCCACTCTTGGCTGGTTGCCTGAATGAACCCTTTCTGTCTGGACAGCCACGCGCCCTTGGCTGTCTCAATCGCTGGCAGAATCCGTTAGTGGGCGTTTCTTGAACTTCTTCCAGCAAAGAAGCTCTTTGACGCTTAGTCTCCTCCTAGCCTCCCTATGCGGAAGCCTTCTGCGCAGGGAGGGTGTGGGCATCGGAGGACCCGTGCTCTCCCCACTGGTTCCCGGCGAAGAGTCTTGGAGCCACCTCGCTGATTCCCCCATCTGCCCCCCTTCTCCACTGGTGTTACGCTGATTTCCTTCCCCAGAAGATGTGCTGCTTCTCTCCTTCCCTGGACGCTCTCCGGAATCCCTCTGGAGCCCTCCCTCTCCCTCTGGCTCCGATGGCAGTTCCCTGACACTCCAGAAGTGTGATACAGCACCATCATAGAATCACAGAATTGTAGAGTTGGAAGGGATCACGAGGGTCATCTAGTCCAACCCCCTGAAATGCAGGAATCTCAACTAAAGCATCCCTGACAGGTGACCATCTAACCTTCTGCTAGAAACCTCTAAGGAAAGAGAGTCCACAACCTCCCGAGGGAGTCCGTTCCATTGTTGAGCAGCTCTTGCTGTCAAAATGTTCCTCCTGATGTTTAGCTGGAATCTCCTTTCTTGTAACTTGAAGCCATTGGTTCGAGTCCTACCCTCTGGAGCAGTTGAAAACAAGCTCGCTCTGTCTTCCACATGACAGCCCTATCGTATCTCCTCTCAGTCACGTCTTTTCCAGGCTAAACGTACCCATAGTGTTGTGGAGCATGTTTCTTTAAAAGTGAGACAAAGGCAGTTTTCCAATACAGGCTTTTTCCTTCAACAGTTATGTTCCTTCTTAAATCTGATGCTAGGCCAGGTGTCAACAGCCGAAATTTGCTTTCCACATTTGAAACTGTGCACATATCATAATTCGATCTCTACATGCAGCTTTAAAATACAGTGCCTAAACCAGGAAGAAAAACAGCTTAGAAACGACATGTGCAGAATTATAACTAAGCACAGAACTGAGTAGGAAAGAAATGCTTCTCCTTTAAATCCACTGCTTTTCAGTTAGTAGCTACTTTTGACCTAGGTCCTCAGAAACCAGCTTCTTGCTGCTCTAGTTATGCATAATAAACCAAGTACTGAAATCAGTAATAACCACAAAATGTGCTCAAGCATGCCAGGAAAGAAATATTCCGGGGATTGCAGCCAGCAGCAGCAATATTTATATTTAATAAGTAAATAATAAACATGACATTAAATTGCAAAGATTACAAAGAATATAAACCATCCATGAAATTGTCAATTAACAGGATAGCCCCTTGGTTCTGATGAGATAAAAGAGAGGGGAAAACCAAACAGCAGTTTAAACTGTAATACCCTCTAATTCATCCAATCTTTTCCCATGTGGATTTCTGTTTCAACCTTCTAGAAGTAGGGATCTTTTTTATTTTTTAAAGTCAGTATTCAAATTGGGGATGGCTCCCACATGATACATTCCAGTTGCATTTCTTAATATTCATTTCCAAAGTAATTTGGAGAAATTAACAATAGCATAGGTTCAGCTGCTTTCATATCTGAGCAACTAGCCAAAGTCTAGAGCTGTACAGAAGTGTTGATACCCAATTTTAGCTGTCAGATATTTTAGTATAGGAGACATCAAACTTTTTGTACTGGCAGGCAGATTTCAAATATTAAGGAAGCACTGTCCACTCCAATCACAAAGTGTCTGCTATGGGTGTATGGCATTACACAAAATGACTATCATAGGGAGGCATGGCATAACACAAAATTAGAGAGAGTGTTGTGGTCCTGATTGTGCAGATCATAATATTGATTTAAACACACACAACACTTTGCTGATGCTTTCATAACTACATGTAATAACTACAGGGAGCATTCCATAGTCCCCAGAAAAATATACCACACTCACTCTCTGTCACACACAGAACACATAAACTCAGCACACACATATGGGCCACAGACAAACATGGAGCTCTCTCCCTTATACACTACATATACACACAGCCACACACATCTCTCTCTCTCTCTCTCTCTCTCCAATTGCATCTCTCCTTCTCTCTCAAAGAGAGGTGGGCAGTACTTTGATTTAGTACCACTGCCATAATCCGCCATCTCTCTCCTGTGTTAGGATTGCATTCAGACTGACCTCGCAGACTGACAGCTCTCACCAGAGGAAAATGGTGAGCGGCATGAAACACATGTTTGCCAAACCACACCCACCAACCCCAACCTCCTCCTCACAGAAAAGGGGATGATGCTTGTACATATAGCACACATATGAAAATATTGAGGATCCATTCCAGATCTTCCATGAAAGATAGATTTTTTTGAGGTATAAGAAAAAGTGGTTGTGGCTTTTGTTTTTTAAAATGCACATTATTTTAGAATACTAGCTGAATAATGATGATGTTGTTTGGCAGCATACCAACTCCCCACCCCCCAAAAAAACCCTACAACCCAGCAACTACACCACTATAAATGTTAAGTGCAGAAAGGGCCTATTTCTCAATGCCTATTTTATGATGCAGCTGTTCTTTAAAGTGCTCATCACTGACCATCATCACTTACTGGCTCCTTTGCTACACAGCAATAGTTAACCAGGACAAACTCTTCCACAAAACATGAGTCTGCCAAGGACAGCTAATCTTGAATGAATATATATATATGATTATTCACGTACTTGGTTTTTTCTGCTGCTGCTGCTTACGGAACACAATAAATAAACCAATTATTCTCACTGTGCATAGCTAAGAAAGTCAAACAGTTTCTTCTAAACAATATACCCCAAAGGATTATAAGGTACACATGTAAGAAACTCATTTAGGGGTGAGAGGTGGGCATTTGGGGTAGATAATACAATGTCTGCACATGGCAATACTTGTTCCACCACTTGCTCATCCATCAGGGCTGACAACATGATCTTATCAGGCACCATTATGTGAGACAACTCAGTGCTTAATATATCACGGGAGACTTGAGGTAGAGCCCATTTTTCAACAGCACTTTTCTCAGCCCCATCTACTTTTGACATAAACAATCTTCTTGAAGTTTCTCCACAAATATATGTATGAATTCAGCATGCAGTGATATATTGCTATGTTTAGACATTTTGCTATTTCTTATGCCATTCAAATAGGTGCTTCAGTAATGAGGTCTGAATGAATATTAGGTGTAGGCTTAGAACTAACGTTCAGTCTTATACAATAATATTCTCTTCATCTCAATGAAATCCCCCTTTGCATAAGAAGTGTGTATTAGGAATTCATAGGTTTAATCATGGTTACCCAACTCACATCTCTCAAAGAGAATTTGCTTCCTTCTGCTCCTTCAGCTGTCTATATTTTATTCACAACAGATTTTCTTTCGTATCTCATTTTCCCAATAGTCTACTCTTCAGAAATCTGTCCCAGGGATAGTTTTTAGGACCACTACATGATCATTTTCATTTACTATCATTAGACCCTTTGAGACATGACTTTTGTGTGCGCACGCGCCCACATGCCCACACACACACACACACACTTACCTTTTATTGGTCTGTATAGTAAATTTAATTGCTATTCAGTGGCCTTGAAATAGAATTGAAATACATCAATATATTTGTTATAGTCATTTTAACTTCTGAACAATTGTAAAACCAAAAACAGCTGAAGTTTCATTTGAAAAGTATATCATGCTTCAGTTAATTTTAATAACTATAATTCATAATAAATGCAATCCAGTGTGAGATTCTTAATAATGTAGATCCATGCTTTCTTGCCAAGGAATATTAATAAGATGAGACAGAGGTATGTGATCATATATTAAAAAGCATTGCTTTTCACTCATAAATACACATAATTTGTAATGAAAGTTTATTAGAAATTTGTAATCTTAGAATTAACATTAGATCAGACAACTTGGGGTGGGGGAAGGACCCTAAAGCCATCTGAGTATTTAAAACAAGGCATAAGATGTTGAAATAAATGTGACTCTAAAACATTTTTAATGCTTCTTTCTTGCATCAATTGAGAACTATGTGTTGCATGTCGTGGTCCCCAAGACACCCCAAATAAGAACACAATGACACTTGACTTTTGTTTAAGGTTTTTGGCATTATTTTGGCCACAACTTTATTAAAAATACAGGAATGTGAGTGGTTGCTTAGGCATTGGGAGCACTAACTGACCCCGCACGGGGACAGCTCTGACATTCGCACCCCCCCGCGAAGTCAGCAAGGGTAAGTCATCTGGGGGGAGAGACGGGACTGGGAACCATGCCTCACCTCTCCCCAGAATGCTCCCAGGGGCTCTTGTGTGGTCCTAGACCCTTGCCAGGGGGTTCGGACAAAAGCATGGCGAGCCCCTGGGTTCCTTTAATGGAAAACCCTTGCAGCAGCAGCATTGGAGGGGCAGGCCCAGCCAATCCTTACCCCTCCTCCAACCAATTTTTAACCAATGCCTAACCACAACCTTACAAGTTGTGACGATTTGCTACGCAGTAGGCAAAAACCAAATCGCACCAGCCAATCAGCCAAATGGACAAATTCCTACCAGGCCCCTGCCCCAACGGCAGATGACCCCATGACAGGTATAGCAAGGTCAAGGCACAAGACCTAAAATAAGAGGGTGGGCGGGTGATCCGATGCACGCAGTGAAAGAGAAAGTGAAAAGCTGCGTGCACTGCTTAAAAAACCTCTGTTCCCTCCCCCAAATTAGCAACATCAAAATTACCCCAGCAACTCAAACTACCAATCCCTACCAGAGGCCAAGCATCCCAACCCGCCTGGCAACAGAGGGGTGGATTGGCTGGCCCCCACCGCAAGACATGCTCTCTTTTAATGAGAACACACTTTATCACTGTCCTACTTTCTTTTCCAAGATACCTAGCAACTATTCTCATGGCATGGAGGAGTCTTCAGTTGTACAAAGCATTTTATATGTTTGTATGAAGTGTATGTTTTTATTTTAGCTTGCACGTGTTGTTTTGCTGCATGTTATGCAGCATGTGAAAAGAGCTCTTTGAGTTTTATGACCGAATGGGGGGGGGGGAGACTATTGGGAGAAGAAATGTTTGTCACAGCTAAAGAATTTTCAGAGTGCCACTGAGTCACAATTTACTTGCTTGAATAAACATCCCAAATGAATGCTGCATAAAAGGGAAGAAAAATATTACATTTGCTAAAATAAATACGTGTTAAAATGTGCGCAGCTACAGATGACTTTAACGCTTAGTAAAATAAATAGAGCTAAGACGGGGATAAATGTAAGACATTGAAAGGAGCACACAAGTGTTTTACAGAACATGATAAAATGAATACTGCACCATTTAAAACTGATTGACAGGTAATGAACTATAAAATCTATATTGAAATGGGAATGACAGAGAAAGAAGAGTGCATGGCTCCATCAATGTGATGCAGCTGAAAGATGGGAACTTTTCCTAAGACAACGGCTCATGAAAATTAAGCAAATTAAGGACTGATGAAAAATCTATGTGTGCTGATTGCATTAGCAAGTTGCTCAGAGACAAAATAACACGGCAGTTTAACGTGATTATTAAGCAGATGCTCCTGCTTATGTCTGCCTGCGTAGATGTGAGACGTCAGTGGGACAAAACGAGACGTCAGTAAGACAAATGGCACTCATGCAACTGGATCTTACTTAATTTTAATAACTCAGATGTTAAGTCTCTTTTGTTTAATGAGCAGCTTTTTAATTAGTTGGTGCACATTGGTTCTAATATATAGATTTGAAAATGAGTTTTGATCAGCAGTCATGATAGGCTCCAGACAGTATCACTTTCTAGTTCAAGCTAGGCAGCAACCACTATTTAATTCAAAATTAGCATATTCAATGCAGCTGAACTAATTGCTGGCGGGGGGGGGAATGTCTCACTGACTTTCTGCATTGTTTCAGAGCTACTCAGTGTCCTTTTGTTCTCCTGGTTACTGCTAATTTTTGGTTCAATGTGCTGTCACTGCCCTCCCCTTCATTGCCATTTATCCTGATGGGCTGTGGCAGCCCACATGCCTGTGTTTATGGGCATTCAAGATGTCATCATATCAGACATAACACTATTATAGGTAAAGGTAAAGGGACCCCTGACCATTAGGTCCAGTTGTGGACGACTCTGGGGTTGCGACGCTCATCTTGCTTTATTGGCCGAGGGAGCCGGCATACAGCTTCCGGGTCATGTGGCCATCATGACTAAGCCGCTTCTGGTGAACCAGAGCAGCGCATGGAAATGCTATTTACCTTCCTGCCAGAGCGGTAACTATTTATCTACTTGCACTTTGACGTGCTTTCGAACTGCTAGGTTGGCAGGAGCAGGGACCGAGCAACGGGAGCTCACCCCGTCGCGGGGATTCGAACTGCCAACCTTCTGATCGGCAAGTCCTAGGCTCTGTGGTTTAACCCACAGCTCCACCCGTGTCCCGCAACACTATTATGCCATCAACAAAAACACCTGAGTTGCCACATCCAATCAAAATGAGTAGCACTGAGGACAAATGTGGCTCGAGTGGAGTGAAGGCAAAGAAGAAGAATGAGATGAGAAGAAGCATTGTCATACCAGGGTGTGTGGAAAGAAGGGACACCAGAAAGGAGCAAAAATCTTTGTCGCAAGAGACAAAAATGGGAGGCACTTTCCAACGCTTCAGAAAAAGAACACAAAACTAGGGAAGTAGCTTTGGTCGAGTTTTGAGTGATCCAAGCAACTTGTCCACAGCCTCGATCCTTACTAACTGAAGCTCATCCAGCACAACAGGACTAGACAGTGCTGTGGACACCCCATGAGATTCATCTGCTGTAATTGTGGAGTCAAGATCCTAGTGGATGCAAGCAATTTTATCCTCAACATGCTTTGCAAACAAGTCACAGCAAGCTACCATTGGTTACAGGCAGCGGTGTAGCTAGCCGTTCAGGTGCCTGGTGTGGGGGCGTGTCCTGCAGCTAGGAGCAGGGTGAGCCGCCCATGGGGATGGGGCGATCCATGCCCATGGAGGCAGGACGATCCGCCCATGGGGGCAGGGCGAGCCTCTCCGCCGCCTCCCCCTCAGTTGTAGGGCGGTTGAGGGAGAGGCTGAGGGAGAGGCAGTAGGCAGTGCGGAATCTGCAGGTGCCCAAGCCACCATGTCACTCCTAAAAAGTTTCATGAGCCCATTTTTTAAAACAACAACAACTCATTTTGTCACCCCCCCCTCTCAGTGATGACACCTTGGGTTGGCCGCACCCCCACACACCCCTTTCTCCACCACTGGTTACAGGCCAGACTGTAAGAAGTCCTGCACTACCCAGAAGCGTTGTGCCAGAAAGCACAATGAGGATGCAATGGAATTCATTGCCATTAGGTAGTCTTGATGGTGAGCCCTCACTAGTATTTGATTGCATTCAACTTAGGACCACCATGTGTAAGGCAGTCCATATTGAAAGTGTTGATTTTGGGGGGAATTTCCTAAAAAAAGCTCAAAACCTTAAATTTTGGAGATTAAAAATACGGCAACCCTAATTCAATGGGAATTTTCCTCCAGCTGTGTTTGAGCTGTCTCCCAGCTTGTTTCCTCATTCTAAGCTCTGGAGTATACCAGGGAGCCAAACGGGCTCCAAAAACTAAAACAATAATGTCTGCTATAACACTCACTTCCATAACCCACATGAAGGAGGAGGAGCCACATAACAATTACCTATTTCTTATTTGACACTTACTCAGAAGAATTATTAACTCGAGGGCAGATGTTACAGTGTCCAATTTTGTTAGCACGAGAGAGAAGAGAAAGGCTTGTTTTAACTCTCATCATATAGCAAGCTACTGAAAAATCTGAATTGCACCATTAACTGCATGAATTCCATTGTTTTGAGTAGGACTAAAATACATAACTTTCTGCTGATCGAACTCCACCAGTGCAGCACTCAAGGCAAAGAAAAACTTGTGCGATATCAGATTTCCAGTATAGAAAATGTATCTTTTACAGTTTGTGTGTGTGTGTGTGCGCGCCACAACATATTTTAGCAAGAAAATAAATAGATATCCGGCTAATACCTCTCAATTTTATGAACAATGAAATATGTCTTCAGGAAGATATCCATATTTCATTGCCTGCTGTTTCATTGTTCAAGTTCATTACATGCTCATTCATATCCAGTGTTCAAGTAATACTCTAATGTCATACTTAATAACACTGTATTCATAATTATGAGTGAAATGTTAAACCCAAAGGATCCCAGATAAAACTATTTCCTAAAGTAACAAGCCCTATTCATATGTTATGTTTAATGCATACTGTGGTGGGGGCGAAACTAGCTGGCTGCCACCACTCCAGACCTCAATACGAAAGGGCAATGGTTCTTTGAGGATTCAGAACACATTGAACACACAAACAGGGTGAAGGATGAAGATGTTGTTAAATAGTTCAAAGAAAGCTACAAAGCACAGTCACTATCTGCTTTGGTCTTTGGTTGCTCTGGGCCTCAAAAGATGGTGATGGAGCTGTGCCTAGGTGCCTTAGATTTATATACCACCCTTCATCAAAAGATCTCAGCCTGGTTCACAAGATAAAAGCACAAATAAATATTTAAAACAGAAACAAGAAGACATTAACCCTCCCTCGCACAAACGCATTTCAAAGGCTGTAGAACCAGCCAAAGGCCTGGTTGAAGAGGAACGCTTTCACCTGACACCTAAAAATATATAATGAAAGTGCCAAATAGACCTCTCTGAGGAGAGCATTCAACAGACAGGGAGCCACTGCAGAAAAGGCGGGTTCTCATGGAGGAGGCGCACAAAGAAGGGCCTCGGATGAGTCTGGGCCAGTTTATATGGGGAGAGGTGGTCCTTGACGTATTGCGACTAGTATACCCTTTGCATAAACCACATCTGGCCCATTCCAGTCCATGTGAAAGACTACTTCATATTGCTGGGGTTATATAAGCCACAGCTGGTTTTTGGGTGACAAACCAGTCTCCCACCCGAGTGAAAAACTAACTAATATGACTGATTCGCATTTACCGTAAGCGCATTTAACTTACATGCTTTCAGCTTGATGCACTTGGCTGTAAAAATATATATAAAGTGGTAGGTTGTCGGGGGGGGGGGAGGTTGGCAATCCCACCCACCATTGCACTTATCTTGGGACAGCATTTAGAGGTGCAGGAAGAGCATGAGCAGCCTTGGGGGAGTGCATGCGGCTTCTTACAGACTATTTTTCATTGTTTTGACTATAGGTGATTTTGACTTTACACCCTATCCCTGGAATGTAACCCTGGCATGAGATGATAGTTGGTTGTACTTTGCTGGAAGTCAACATAAATAACTTCCAAGGCTAGAGTATACTCCTAGGAGCTCAGGATATGTGTTTATTTCTCTTTCGTTTGCCCAAAAGCAGCAGTGGAGGACTTGGCATGTGGGGTGAGGTTAACATCCTTGCCCCACTACAGTCCATCAGCTGGCAACATGGTGGGGCAGCACCACTCACCAGACGCTCCTTTGCCTCTAGTGCTGCTGCTGCTTACCAGGAGGTAGAGGAGAGAGGCAGAATTGGGAACATGGTGCAAATGCACCAGAAGGCACACTAGATTGGCTGTGCCTGTGTGTTTGCACTGTGCTGACTTCACCACTGCCACTTCTCTCCTTCTTCTCTATCTCGCAGTAAGCAGACCAGGTGAGCAATGGTACCCATCATGAAGCTCACTACTGCTACAGCCTCAGTCAAATTGATACTCCAAGCTATTATTAGCTGTATATTTCTTATGAAGGTACTTCCTTTCACATGCCTCACTGGAAGAAAGAACATTAGACATCAGAGGCAGAGCCGGCTGGGTCTTCTCCCCTTCCACATCTAGAAACCCATAAAAGAATATGTCTGTAAAGCCCTCTGGTTTTTATTCAATCTAACCTTTTTAAAATGCTGTAGAATCGTGCCTGTTCCCAGAATTATGTATACTTTTTTCACAAAAGAAACTGTAATTAGATGGTTAAAAAGAAAATTGGAGGAGGAGGAGGTGCAATTGTTGAAAATTAAACTCTTGCTTTCCTTGAATCAACGCTGCTTTCATCAACTTTACCCTTTTATTGCTAGAAAAGGAACAGAATAGCATTAATTGAGTAGGAGATGCATTAAGGAAAGAAAATGGTAACTTATATTCCTTTAATTCAAAAAGGTTTATGAAGGTATTGATGGGTTTGGGAATGGGCTTTTGCAGTTAATGGACAGCTAAATGAAGGGCCCAGCTACTAACTGTTAGGAAGTTCTGACCTAAATGCCAGCTATACTTAAATACCATGCCATTTATAATGCTAATGTGATTGCTAAATAGATGTATATATTTGAAGGAGAGGTGTAGGGAAAGGCTGAAGTTTACTGGCATGGAAGCTTGTGCACAGTGGTATTGATGGCATGCCCTCCAACATTTTTGTCAGGATGTCAGGAAGGTCGTACCTTCCCTTCCAGCTCTCTGTTGCTCATCAGCAGGGTCACATCAGAGTGCCGGGCCTTCAGCAATTTGGCATAACCCTGCTGATTCATGCCAGAGTGGACGTCTTTTGGTCCGGTGCTGTCGTACAAAGACTCACAATGGAACAATGTGAGAGGGAATGGGACATCCAGGCTGCAGGATTGGCTTCTGTGATTCTGGGATGTCCCACTTAAAATGGGGCAGTTGGGTGTGTGTGTGATGGGGCAGAAGGCAGGGTAGACAATGAAGAACATGGGTAGCCAGAGCCAGGGGTCACATTAGGTAGAACCACTACTCCCTGCTCTTTTTTTCTAATGATCTGTGCCTTTAATGATCGCTTGGCATGGTGGAATTAACTGGTGAAGGGAAGTACATTTAAATGATGTTTTAAAAGACTTCTGTTTGTGGCTGAGTGACTGACAGGTGATGAATTATAACAGCAGAGGAGACTGACTTATTTTGCCCATAGGAGTGGCCACCATTGGTTTACTCTGAATGGGCATGCAGGGAATGAATGTGGAGTTGAGGATATGTGAAGCCCACAATATCTTCTCCAAAATACCAACACTTTTTACAAGGGCATGATGTACTCTAGTCAAGTTATTTTTCTTTTTCCTCTTTCTGTTATTTTAATTTTCTTTTTGTTACAAATATGTATAGGTACCTGTTTATGGAAAATTATATTAAAATATACATATACTCTAGACAAGGAACAGATCCTTCTTAATTCTAGTGCAGTTTCATAACTTATAGATTGTTATTTGTTTCTGCAACAAAGAGATACAGCTTGAGAGGAGAATGAAAAATGGGTTACAGATCCTTTCATGTAGCTCATAGCTAGTGTCACAAATGAGGCCATATTTTTCTGAAAGATGATCAATAATAATAGCAACCCGAAAGCACTGAAATACTAACTGTGATTTTAAAGAACACATTTAGAAACCGTTTGGGAATGTATACATTGTGACAAATTGTTTACTTCGTTCTAACAAGATTTTTCCCCAGGTGACGCAATTAGGAATGAATCTATAAAGTGAATTGATCAATAAAAAGCCAGCTACTAAAAAAAAAAGTTATATATGGAAAATATTAGCAACAGGATGACAACATGTGTGTGCATGAAACCCTTGGGACATATCTAGAATCATAAAAGCAGGTGCACCCAAGACCCAGAGATCTGTAGTGCCACTAAAAATACAGGTGCTTTAACTCCAGCTTTCAGGGTAGCATTTGCAACCTAGAGTTACCACAAGTAGGAGACAAGGGAAAATACAGCTACAAATATGAAGAAGAGCTGCGGAAGGGACATGGAAGAGACTTGAGAGCCTCGGATATAAGGTTGCCAGGTTAATGCGCTAGATCGATGGGGTAATAAGGACTGACAAAACCCGGGACCAGGAGGAAGGGACGCTGGATGAAGATTGGATCTGCTTGTATTTCTTTTTTATTATTAGGACTGTTTTATAGAATTGATGAATGTTAAAAAATGTTGGAATGAAATTACTCGGCTTTAGTAAATATGTTTAAAGAATTATGAAATAATACTATGCTTATGAGAAGTTGGTAAGGATAAGATTTAAGTTTTTAAGTTTCAAGGTTTTTCTTTTTTTATATAGAAAGATAAGATTAAAACAGTTTAAGGTAATGTAATGACAGAATATTATGTAATATGGAAAGGATTTGCTGGGATAATTAATAACTAGGATACAAGGAAAGGGAGGAGGAGGAGGTCAAAGAAAGAAGGTAATGACAGTTGAGGATTGGAGAATAATGAATTTGTTTTTAAATGTTCTTAAATGTGTGTGGTGTATTTCTGTTTTTTTCTGTTTTTTTTTCTTTTATCTTGAATTTGTATTTGTTTTTTTTTATAATCATATTTATTAAAATTTCCAATAATAACAGAATAAGAAAAATAGAGAAGATAAAGAAAAGAAAGAAAAAGAAAGACAAATTTACATTCTTGCTTTCATAACCTTCTTTCCAGGACTCCCTCCTTCCCCTCCCGACCGTATTCCCCTTTCCCTAGGTTGGTTCCACAAGCTCTCATTCCCAATTAAAACCTAATATGTTTAACCCTTTAGCCAATTTAAATTTATACAATCTTACCATCACTCCTCATCTTTAACAGAAATAGAAAAAAGATTTTCCCCCCCCAAGATCTGCCCCAATTTCCTTCCACGAATTCCCCCTTTTTTTTTTAAAGAAAACATGTTAAATCAAGATACCAAAGTTATATAAAGAAATAGAAAATAAAAGATATAAGAAGATTCAAAAAGTTGGTTACATAGCCTTCGGATTCCAAGATTCCCCCTCCCTTCCCCGGTTTGAATTCCCCATGTCCATCAGTCTGTGTGTTATCGGCCTGGAGGTCTCAAGTCCACAGCCAAATTTTTCTCATTCCACCTTGCCGGTTTTCTTTAAATTTATTTGTTTTATTGATGTTTAACTTCAAAAATCCAGTCTAATAGAGGCCTTTAGTTTCCTTGGTCTTTGTTGCTCCTCCCATTGTTCTTTCCGTGTCGTAGTTGGTCCTTTGTTCTTTTTATTCCTTACTTTCTCAGGTTTCTTGTCTTGTTCAGCTGCTAAAACGTTCTTATTCCAAAATCTAGTATCTCTACAGAGGTTTGTTATTCAGGAACAAAAACTTACGTCCAGTCCCTTCCTTTCTTCAATAGAAAATTCTATTGTCTCCTTTTAATATAAACACCTCTGTAGACAAAATAGTATTTCAGTTTTGCAGCTTTCCCAGAAGATAAGACCTGTGCACATCCCAGAGTAGTTTCCCACATACGACCGCTTGTAATGTCCCGAAACCCCTCTAGGGGGATTGCAGTAACTTTGTATCCTCTAATCCAAAAGTCAAATTGTTGTTTCTTTTTTTCCCCAACAGTTTGTATCCATATTATATCAAATTGTAACAGAATTAACCAGCAAAATACTTGTAACAAAGTCCTCTTTATATTCTCAAGATTTGACAGCTACTTTGACAGCTGTCAAATTCTCCGTCTCTCTTCGCCAGGTTCTACGAATCGCCCCGGTTCCCAGGGGGGGTTGCCTTTTCCTCTCACCCTCCACTTTTCTCCTCCAGCACAATTCTTGTAATTTCGCATCGTGGAATTAATAATTTTTATCAGCAATAAACTTCTGAATTGGTCTTGGTTGCCCAGTCCTTGTTTTAGCATGTTTACAATCAGGGGGGGACTGACTTCCTTTTTAGATCGCCCCCGCTCGTGCCAAATCCGAAAAAATTTTCTTTTTTTCTCCTTTTATACCCGGTTACCCAATTACTTACGGGTTGTTGTTAAAAGTCCGAATTTCCAATGGAAGAAGCCAGTGCTCTCCGTCGAATGGCATGCGGCTTCGCTCGGCAGGGGAAGCGGAGGACTCACAGCACCACGCCGCTCCCCGGCACCCGATCCGAAGCCTTTAAAAAGGCTCCTTCACTAGTCGGGAGGGCGCTATCGGTGCCAGCCGAGTCACCATGTCCACAGGCTCCGTGCCCGTGGTTTTTACGGGTCCCCGCGTCGCCGGCGCGGTAGGACCCAGCCCCTGCCGAGCAGACTCCCTCCGGAGCTTGGAGGGAGTCCGCCATTCGGCGATGGCGCCAACCCGGAAGTCTTGAATTTGTATTTGAATTGTTGGAAGTGGTTTGTTTTTCCCTTTTTCTACTTTGTTAACCATTTTTATTTGTATTTTCTTCTTTTTTGTTTTGTTTTTATTTCGTAATATTTTGAAAATCTCAATAAATATCTTATAAAAAAAATACAGATGCTTTATCTGTAGGGCATATGAAAAAAGAAAATGTCTTGTTTGCCCATCACACTTTTCATAATACATACAGTAGTGGACTGCATCTGTGTATTTCTGTGGAATACTGTTCCACACCTGAGAATTTTGGCACAGATTTATTTTTCAGTTGAGATTATTCATAAATTACAAGTAAAACAAGTAAACTCTTGGTAGAAATTGCACCAAATCTGAGCTAACATACGGTAAGTCAAAAGTTGAAAAGCCATATTGCCTACAAACTACTGTTGGCAGACTGAAGAGAATTTTGTATTAAAGTATTAAAGCACTCATGCTTCAAATACCTGAAGGGCTGTTACATGGGAGAGGTCAATAATTTACTTTCTGCTGCCCCAGAAAGCAAGACTGGATTGAACAGGTTTAGGTCAGAGGAGGATCAGTGAAAAGAAAGAAAGATTGCCAGGGGAATCTTACTTGGGCCTCATCTGCACTACACATTTACAGCAGTATCATACACTTTAGCCTGTCACAGCTTCCCCCAAACGATCAGGGGAACTGTAGTCTGTTATGAGTGCTAAAAGTTTTTGGGAGACCCCTGTCCCCCTTTGAAAGCTACAATTTCCAGAACTTCCTGAGAAGAGGGACTGGTGGTTAAACCACATGAAGGGAATAATGTAGTTATTTGCGCTGAAGGAGAAACAGGAACCTGGATACATTTACTTAAGCAAGGAAGAGAGTATTGAAATATGCAGGAGGTTGCACATATAATTTTGTGTATGCATATATATACCCAGACATTCACCTTTTGGGTCATGCAGTTTAAGGCACAAATTCCCAGCTGAGGATGACAAAAAGCAAAAAGGGCAGAGATGTTAAGAGCATATCCTTCAGAGGATGCTACTGAATACACTAGATCCATATGGAGGACATTACTAAGAAACCTTTATTTGGGCTATTTATTTTAACAAGTATTCTTTGCTTTATGGAGTAAAATGATCTCTATTAGAGTTCCGCATATAATTTGCATTGTTTGTAGAACAGGAAAAAAATGAAACATTTGGCTGGAATACATTAACTCTGTAGAATCCTACTATCTTAACTTCACATTATATCTGCAATACACAAAGTCCCATGTTCACTAACACTTTTGTAATGGACAAATTGGGGAAAATGTGTTTTTTAAACATTCTAGGGCTGAATGGGCATATTTTTATTGCTGGTTCATTTAATATTGGGATTAGAAATTATTGTGTATTTTACTGGTACATTTTCGTGCACTTTCCCAAAATCATTGATGGCATTTTTTGTTCTGACAAGCTATCTCAGCTGGATGAATAGGACTCTGCCATGCCTGTCTACTTTGTATTGTGTTTAAATTTTCCTGCTGTTATTTTCGGTATTGTTTCTAACTATTCTTCATTGTTTAAATGTTAATCAGTATATACAGCACTATGCTATGCAGGCTTACTGTGTAGAACAGCTGTCATGTGAAGGAAGCTTCAAGTAGGAAATTGACTTTGGTAGGCTTAACATCCAAGTACACATGCAAGCAGGACTTTTTTTCAGCTGGAACTCACCGGAACTCAACACCTCTCAGGTGGGCACCATTGCCATTATAAGAGAACAAGGGAGGCATTCATGGTGAGTTACGCTACCTCTTTTTCTAGAAAAATAGTACTGTATGCAAACATCTGACTGATCCTAGAGTTAAAAACAAAAAAGATATTCTGTGGTACATGGCAGGTAAAAGAAAAGGACCCTGGATGGTTAAGTCCAGTCAGTGGTGACTATCGGGTTGCAGTGCTCATCTCACTTTCAGGCTGAGGGAGCCGGTGTTTGTCCACAGATAGCTTTCTATGTCATGTGGCCAGCATGAGTGAACCGCTTCTGGCGCAACAAAACACCGTGACAGAAGCCAGAATGCATGGAAACAAGTTTATCTTTCTGCCGCAGTGGTACCTATTTATCTACTTGCACTGGTGTGCTTGTTACCATAAAGCACCAATGCTGCAGCAAGCAAAGGCTCCAGCAGCTCAGTCAGCTGCTTGTGGCTGGAAAGCCAGACAGGATGTTTGTGACTGTTGCCATGGAAACAAAGGGGCAGTCCATTCTGTACTGAGCACCGGATGTTAGCTCAGTGTGTGTGTCATATGACCTGTACTGGAAGTACATGGGTGGAGTTTCTTCTTGCTGTTGTCGAGTGCAGACATGTTTCTCTGTACTGATATGAGAGACAGAAATAAAGGGTGTAAATAGTTTTCTGTCTGCTTCTTTCCCCTCCCTGCGGGACACCAAAGGGGAGAGACGAAGAACGGTGTGTTCCTCTCACACATCTGAGAAGAATCGCCGGGACCTCGCCTGCTTATCAGCAGAGTGGAGACGCGGGGAGGTCGACAGGAATATCTGCCGGTGCCTACGCTGTGGCACATTCCTCTGACCCAGGCAGAATTCCAACAGTGGTAGCAGATGCCGGTTGCTGTTTTCTTCGATCCATCGGACATCTGCATGAGAGGCTGGTGAATTGTCCTCCTCTGCTCCATGGAAGCCTGATTTGAGAGGCTGATTCTCTGCAGCCAGAAGCTGACCAGAAGAAGCTGACAGCCAAGCCGATGCTCAAGGTATGAGATTTTAAGGGCTTACAAGTGTGAATGCAGATTGATTCATTCTCTGCTTCACGGAGAGCGTGTGTGGGAAAGCAGCTCCAACTTAGAAGAGGCCTGCATTCCAGGCATTCTTGTGGTTTCCTGTCCGAGGAGAAACTATGCGCTGTTGCTAAGCATCGCCCTTCAGTGAAGGCTGTGCCTCAGAGAGGAGAAATGGAAAGTTACTCGAGAGGGCTGGACAGTCAGACTATGCCTCAGAGAGGCGAAAACAAAGTTTTGTTATGACTAGGTCCTCACGAACTGCTGGAAGGGACTTTCCAACGCAGCCAGTGTCAGAGTTGCCAGGTGTCAAGAGAGTAAACAAGCCAGCTATTGGATTTTAGAGGCTTGTGTTTTAGAGTCAATGCAAGGACTCAAAATGGATGCCAAGAAGGGGGGAGGCTTGCCTTCTCCACCCCTCCTGACCAATGACAATTATTCATCTTGGTCTGTAAAGATGAAGTCCCTGCTGCAGAATCAGAGACTGTTTGGGGTGATTGAGAATCCCATCCCTGCAGCACCAACGCGTGCTTGGGAGTCACAGAATGTGAAGGCTAGGACTGCTATAATTCTGTGCGTCTCGGATGATCAATTGGTGCATATCCAGCATTTAGAAAATGTGCAAGAGGTTTGGGACACGCTGCGTACAACGCATCAGAGAGATGCTGGTTCTTCAGCATTGCTGTATTTTGAGAAGTTGACCAATCTGAGATTAGCGCCTGATGGAGATGTTCAAGCGCACCTGACAGAAATGAAGTTCCTGCGTCAACAGATGGTGGAACGCAATTTCCGTCTACAGGAGGAAGTGTTTTGCTTCATGATGATAAACAGCCTGAACCGGACCTACAAGGTTGTTGCCAGTCAGCTTGGTTCGCTACCTGCTCAGGATCTGACCGCGGAAAGAGTGTGTGCCGTCGTCCTGAACGAACACGACAGACTTGCTGCACTGGAAGTGAAAGACAGAGGGAGGCAAGAACAGAGTTCACATCTTCCCACTGGTGGTGCTACTGGAGAGCATGCCGTAGCATTGAGTGCCGTCCGATGCTACAATTGTGGACAGACTGGGCATCTACAGCGAAACTGTAAGAAGCCGCGACAGTCAAAAGGAGCAAAGAACAGCTCTACGAAGCCTGAGGCGTCAAACAAAAGCCGTACCAAGTGCCAGGTGAAACCTGCAAAGGCTATGATGGCGAAAGGAACCACGCCAGATGTTGGGAACGCATTCATAATCGATACCGGCGCCACGAAGCATCTCTGCCCACACAGAGAACTGTTTTCGACGTTGAAGAAGCAAAGCTTCACTGTGAAACAAGCCAACGGTCAAGAACTGGAAGCTACGGGAATTGGAACTGTGTATCTTGAGAGTCTGAACTTGACTATAAGCGATGTTTACCTGGTTCCAGAACTGAAATTTAGTCTGCTGAGTGCTTCGCAGATTGCAAAGAAGGGACTTAAACTGTACTATGATGCTAAAAGATGCAAGATCTACAAAGATGGAGAACTGTTTCTTACTGCCAAAGAGAAAGATGGACTGTATTTGTTGACTTTTGATCAAAGTGATTACATGAAATGTAATACTTCTGATTCTAACGAAATTTCTCTTGCAGGTCTGACCAGTGTGAGTACCAGGAAGGTGTCCAAGAAGGTCGACAGAGCATTTCAGCGGGTGTATGCTGATGTGATTGGTCCTCTAGAACCATCTAGAGGCGGTGCAAAATATTACCTTGTGTGTGTTGATAATTACACTAATTATTCTTGGGTTTACTTGATGAAGAAACCGCAGGAAACTTTAGAAAAGTTTCAGGAGTTTTGTGACAAGGTTAAAAGTATGCATGATGCTAACATTGATTGTCTTTTCACAGATGACAAGCCAGTTTTTCTTTTACAGGATTTCCAGAGATTCCTGGATGGAAAAGGGATAAGACACAAGCTTGCTAGTTCCGAAGAAGCATGGAAGAAATGTGTCTGTGTTAGGGTGAACAAAGAATTGCAAAAGGGGATGAATGCGCAATTGCTGAGTTCACATTTACCACATGAATATTGGGCCGAATCACTAGCGTCCTATCTTCATGTGTGGTTGAGAAAAGTCTCAACAGAGTTGGGATGTTCTCCTTTTGAGAAGCTGTTTAATAGAAAACCTTCTGTTGCCTATTTTAAGGTTTTCGGGTCTCATGTGAGAACAGAAGCTCCAAGTGGGGTAAAGAATGCCAGAGGCATCTTTGTAGGTTATGAAAAAGGTCTCTACAGAGTAATTTTGTCTGAATCTGGTCAGGTGATTCTCACAAAATATCTAGAGAGTGCTCCTGAACAGGAGAGAGTGATTGTTCACACTTTTCCCACAGAGGATTCTGATGATGATGATGATGATGATGAGTTTGATCTTATTGAGTTCAGTGGTACTGATGATGATGACACTGATAGCTCAGACAGCTCAGTTGTCACAGTCATTGAGAGGAAATCTCAAATAATGACCAGACCCTCAGAAAAGGAGGATAAACCACTGATTAAGCTTAGTACTGGTTCTCCAGAGAGTTCAGAGGCTGAACCAGAAAGCAGAGAAGAGCAGCAGCTCTTACGTAGGTCTGAGAGAGCAACGAAGGGTGTACCACCCAAGAGGTATTCAAAGGAGTTTGCTAACCTTGCATATGTTGCTGTTGTAAACGACCAAGGACAGATTGAAGCTGTGTCTAAGTCAGAGACAAAGGCACAACAGAGAGTTGTTAACCAAGGAAATGCGAAGTCACACAACCAGAGAGGTACATTGGTTAAACCAGTGGCGGGTAGTTCCAAGGGTGGAACTGAAACAACAGGGGAATGTTATAAGTATAACAACTGTTTGTTTTCTTCTCTGGATGACGCTTTGCTCGCAGCACGCATTGATACTTTAGGGGGAGTATGTTACCATAAAGCACCAATGCTGCAGCAAGCAAAGGCTCCAGCAGCTCAGTCAGCTGCTTGTGGCTGGAAAGCCAGACAGGATGTTTGTGACTGTTGCCATGGAAACAAAGGGGCAGTCCATTCTGTACTGAGCACCGGATGTTAGCTCAGTGTGTGTGTCATATGACCTGTACTGGAAGTACATGGGTGGAGTTTCTTCTTGCTGTTGTCGAGTGCAGACATGTTTCTCTGTACTGATATGAGAGACAGAAATAAAGGATGTAAATAGTTTTCTGTCTGCTTCTTTCCCCTCCCTGGGGGACACCAAAGGGGAGAGACGAAGAACGGTGTGTTCCTCTCACACATCTGAGAAGAATCGCCTGGACCTCGCCTGCTTATCAGCAGAGTGGAGACGCGGGGAGGTCGACAGGAATATCTGCCGGTGCCTACGCTGTGGCACATTCCTCTGACCCAGGCAGAATTCCAACAGTGCTTTCATACTGCTAGGTTGGCAGAAGCTGGGACAGGAGCTCCCAGCTCACTCCATCGCGCAGATTTGAACCGCCAACCTTCTGATTCGCAAGCCCAAGAGGCTCAGTGGTTTAGCCCACAGCGCCACCTGCTCACCAGAATGACAATGACAATGAGTGGCTGAATATGTACTTTTACCCAATGGACTTTGATTCAGCCCAATAAGAGCATTTGGCTGGTACAAGCTCATTGAAACCAGTAAGAGTTGCACAAGTGTACTTCTGTGCTCTTTTGCAATTCCAGTATAGAATTTCCTACTGGAAGGCCTGAGAATCGCCACAGATATGGGACAAAGAAGTGAACCCCTGTAGTTGCTGCCTCCTTAAAGTTTCATAGAATTCAACATATCTTTTTCTTCATGCAGATGACACAAAGCTAAAGAGTCTTGATTATCTGCAGATGGGGCAATGTGTCACACATAACACATGCAACATTCTTGGAAGAGGGTGTAGAGCCCACAAATGAATACTACACAAATATTTATCCAAAAAGATTAAACTTTTTAATTATCTTCCATAAATTATCTTCCTCTTGTTGAAATAAACTATTTTTCACAGTTATTGGTGCAACAATAAGATCTGGCCATTAGAAAACAAATAAAACAAAGAAATTAAAGATTTCAAATTAGCACAGTGTCTTCTTGAAATGAAATATACTGCAATTTTTACATTGCTATGTCGGATAGCACCAATCGCTCTGAGGAGTTTGCATAAACAGATTATTTTCTTAGTATTTCCTTCAGCTTTCTGCTGTTTACCTGTGTCTGTAATGGCCTGTGGCTTCACCGTTTTCAAAGGAAATCGACATCTGAGTGAGCTTACCCTACGTACTTAAGCCTAAGGAAAGAGCACAGCAAAATCATAATCTGTATATTGCAGTCCTGCTGTTCTTCAAGAAGTAGAACTCAATAGTCTTTTTCAAGGGCTTCCCCACCCCCTTGTGTGACAGAATGAGGAGACGCCATCTGACCCCAGAAAATTACAGGTTAACAACTCAGGCTTACACAAATACTTCAGGCTGGGGGCATAACAGCAGTTGCTTTATGAACAGGAGGAGGCAACACTTTCAGAAGAAGGCCAGGCTCTGAACTCCAGGCACTGCATTTGAAAATCGAAATTGGAGGACATGGGGGTTACCTTCCCTGATGTTTTTCTGAATCTTGTCCTTTTAAAATGGCATACGCTTCCCCCCACCCCCCAGGGAACTATGTTGAAAGAATGGGCAGTTGTGCTTCCTTACCGGCTTATACTTATTTTTTTAAAGCTGAAGGCTGACTTCAGTAGGACTTTGGTAGTAAAACTGTGACCACATTGCAGCTTGTATTGCCCTTTTTTAAAAAAAACCATATTGCCCTTTTTTATATAAAAAAAAACCAAAGCGGACAAGCAGCATTTAATCTCTAATATATTCAGTGGTGGAAAAGTGTTCCTTTTTCTTTCTTATATATATTTCATTATTTATTAATTATGTAGTAGCAGTGAAAACGAGGGAAATTCAGAAAAGCCCTTGGTTTAAGAAGACAAGGTATTTTCACAGTAATTGCCATTCTTAGAAAATAGATGCAATCAATAATCATATTTTCCTGGAAATAAACTTCCAGTAATACATGTTTAGCAGAATACACGTCACTCCAAAGAATATGGGTTATCTGTTATCTCCTGCAAACCTATTTAAAGGTGTAGAATGCCAAGAATATGCAGGATAGTTCAGTCGATAGAGCATGAGACCCTTAATCTCAGGGTCATAGGTTCAAGCTGCATGCTGGGCGAAAAGATTCACAGGGGGTTGGTCTAGATAGCCCTCCTGGTGCCTTCCAGTTCTATGATTCTATGCATTCAGGAATTCTAAAGTAAGAAAAAAACCAAAGTACAATGTAGTTCAATGTCAAGTCCAAAGTGAGACCCATCCATAAACAAAATAATAATAATGAAAATACTCTCACAAGTAGACCGCAGCTGAACTGTATCATATTTCAGTGTGGCTCAAAAAAAGGGAGGTTCCCAAATGTGAGCTAACAGAGGTCCTGTTTATTTGAAAGTTCTACATGAGTTTCTGCCTGGTGGTACTTATTCTCCAGAGTTGCCTTAAGACTGGATTAATCATACATATTCACACATAGAAAGAGACAGACAGACAGACACTCCTGTCCCCGCTGCTTCTGTACCATGGTAGTAAAGCAAAATGTAGTTTATCTTAGAATCAAATAGGCCAGTGCAGAGCATCTGAAAGATCCTTGTCATTGTGCTTTACTGATTCACTGTCCCCATTGGAACATAACAGGAAGAGATCAGTATTTGCTAACAGGAGTCAGGGGAGCAGAAAGGCATTATTGTCTGCTGCTTCTCCTTTAACAGTGACGGCAAATTTGACTGTGATCCATTGAGAACACAAAGACATGATTGCTTCCCGAAACAGAAACAAAATCAGTGAGCACAATAAATAAGCTGTCTGACCAGCAGTCCAAAATTCAATTATTCCGAATCTTGAAAAGGCTTTTGGAAAAATTGAGCTCTTTAGCCTGAAGCTCTCGAACTTTAAAGAGAAACACGTGGGTGTATTAAAAAATAAATAAACACACAATGAGAATTTTCAAGATTACAAAGGCATTTAGAATACATGGAAGAAAACATATTTGCCACGGAAAGCCTGTTTGTGTTACCCCAGCAAAGATTGTTACTGGGTGACAAAGTTGTGATGATGGGGTCAGAACCATTAAAAGCAGCAGCAGCAACAACAACAACACAAGCAGTTAGGAGTATAGGACAGTGATAATATACGTAACTCATATCAGGGGGAGCAGAAGCAAGGTAAATCTAAAACTTTAATGAACGTTCTTAGTGACTGCTTGCAGCTGTTCAGGAATAACCAATGTGATAAACTCCAGGTGTTTGGGGGCTTCATCTCACATCAGCTTCAGCCAACATTGTCCAAAAACAGTAGTGATGTATGGAAGTGAGAGCTCGACCATAAAGAAGGCTGATCGCCGAAGAATTGATGCTTTTGAATTATGATGCTGGAGGAGACTCTTGAGAGTCCCATGGACTGTAAGAAGATCAAACCTATCCATTCTGAAGGAAATCAGCCCTGAGTGCTCACTGGAAGGACAGATCCTGAAGCTGAGGCTCCAATACTTTGGCCACCTCATGAGAAGAGAAGACTCCCTGGAAAAGACCCTGAGGTTGGGAAAGATGGAGGGCACAAGGAGAAGGGGACGACAGAGGACGAGATGGTTGGATAGTGTTCTTGAAGCTACCAGCATGAGTTTGACCAAACTGCGGGAGGCAGTGGAAGACAGGAGTGTCAGGCGTGCTCTGGTCCATGGGGTCACAAAGAGTCAGACACGACTAAATGACTAAACAACAACAAAGGCTGTTGGCCAGAAGTGGGGAACCTCGGGGCCCTCCAGACGTTGCTAAACTCCAACTCCCATCAGCCCCAGCAAGCATGGGCAGTGTGTTGGAGATGCTGGGAGCTGTAGTTCATCTGGAAGGCCAAAATTCACCATGTCTTCTGCTAGGGACCTCTATGAAAAACTTTTCATGTTTTCTTCACCTTTTGAATTTTATCATTTACATAACACAAGAACTTCAATTACATAACACAAAAACTTCACGACCAGTTCTGATCAAGGTAAAGAGGACCGACATTCTTATACTGATTTCAGGTGACCAGCCAAATCCTTGGGCATAATTGCCTTAATTGTAATTCCTATATTTTGCCCACAAATGCCATGGAAGATCTAAAGATTTGGTGGCAAATTACACCTTATGAACTAACCATTTTCAGTACCACATTCCCAGAGGGAGGGGAAACCATCAACACTGACATACCTATGATGGTTAATTTGGTTGAATTATTCTGGTTGCAGATTCTATAGTTGTTATATTTTAATACATATAACCTGTTACCCGTCTACCTTGTCTCAAGCCTTCTTGAGCATGTTAGCAAAACCCCTTTGTTTTAGATAGTTTTGGTTTCATTCAAGATTGCGGAAGAAAAGGGGCGCTGACTCTTCTCTATGAACATCTTCCTAGCTTGGAGTTTTAAACCACTTTGCCTTTCTCTTGTTTTATTGTTCTAATGTAATGATAAATGCTTTCAAACTCATTTGAGGTTACTCGAATGAGCTACTCCCCGCAAAATATGCAACTAAATAAATGAATGAGATTCTTTCCATTTTATTCTTCTAGCAATGCAGAAGAGAAAGTTGTTGAACTAGCAGTTTGTGATGCTGCTGACATGAGGGATATTATCTTTTCCCTTCAGATGGTCTGCATCCTTTGATAATAAATAAGGCTCCCATCTCTAAGAAATATGATGCCAAGGATGTAAGAAGATAAGTCAAATATTTATCATTTTACTTAGATTATCCTCTAATGGTCACGATAGGGTTTCCCCCCACACACATCAGCTTTTTGTAGCTTTTTGAATGCATTTTCTCAGAAGAATTGAAAAACTGCTGGGAATGCAGTGAAACTTTTGAGGGAAAGTTTGACATTTATTTCACAGAGAAATAAATGTCCACTTATTTTGGAGCATCCACACAACACCCCCACACCAACTAGCAGTTCTATTGTAAGGAAAATCAGAATCCTTTCACAGAGGGAATGGCTTCACTTCCTCCATGCTAATATAGGGGTCAGCAAACTTGTTCAGCAGGGGGCCATTTCACTGTCCCTCAGACCTTGTGGGGGGGCGGACTATATTTTGAAAAAAGAAAAGAAAAGAACGAATTCCTATGCCCCACAAATAACCCAGAGATGCATTTTAAATAAAAGCAAACATTCTACTCATATAAAAACACCAGGCAGGCCTCACAAATAACCGAGAGATTTAAATAAACGGACACATTCTACTCATGTAAAAACATGCTGATTCCTGGACCATCCACAGGCTGGATTTAGAAGGTGATTGGGCCGGATCTGGCCCCCGGGCCTTAGTTTGCCTACCCATGTGCTAACACGTAAAACTGACCTTCTTTGGTCCCCTTTAGTGATTTTAGAACAACCTATGCCAGGACTTACATTCCCACTCAAAAGGCAAAAGTGTGTCCCCAGGAGGTCTGTGAAAACCACTCAGAATACACTCTGGGGAAATGAACTTGATAGACCAGTTTACATCAGTTTTCAAAGTTTCTCATTTTTTTCAATCTTAGATTCAATTCTACACATTTCTGCAACAATTTGCAATTTAAATTTAAAAAGTCTCCTGAAAATTCACCAGCATCTTAGTGCAAATTTCTATGAAGAATCATGCCTTTCGAAGCAGTATTTATTAAAATACATAATTTTGTTAGTGGTTTTCCATAATATAATACTTTTTTGTGTGCTATTTTCACTCATATGTGCATCTTAATGCACACTTTACTGGAAAAACGCATTTCGGCACACTCTGCTTGGCTGGAGAACTTCATTGCAAAATTCAGAGAAGTGCAATTTTCAAAGGGTGGCTGTTTTTCAGTTCACATATTGTGTCAAAAAGTGCAAATTTGGTAAATTCGCTTGTTAACTTAAAAATTCTCCCCATCCTTCACTGACAAACTATTATTATTCACATGGTGTGGGGATGGGAGAGGAATTTGGGAGGTGTGCATTCCAGAGAAGACTGACCTAATCTCCACCTCTGAGAACAATGTATTGTTGAGACTATGGCCCATTTCTGGAATCTACATCTCTCCATACTCCTCCACAAGGTGGTCTGAAAACTTAAGCCTTTTCCCTCTTTCTTTAATAGGTACTAGAAATAACTTTGGGAGCTGCACAAAGGGCCAAAAAAGTCCCTGTGAGCCACCATTTTAATTATCTTTCCATGGATTGCAGCCAAGCAATGTCTCAGTGCTTCTAAAAAAAACACCCTAGTGCTTCTCCAAAAAATACTATAGTGTGTAACTCAACCCTGATTATGGTATTTGTTCTTGGAGACACACATTGGACAAAGGAAACCCCTTCCGGTAATATGAAGTGGTCTTAGGGTTTTGGTTTTTCAGTAACTCAGCCTGTACAACCAGAATATGTCATAAAGTTCACAATCAAAAGTTACCCATAGGAGTGTCTGAAAGGAAAAACAAGCCGATTTGGTTGTTGGCTCTTTTACATGATACAGTAAATATAATTTCTTGTTAACACATTTTAAAAGAAGGATGTGTTTGGTGGTAAATGTTACACACACACACACAAACACACACACCCTTAACACTTTTTGTGTTAAAAACATTTTTCCCCTATAATTTTGCTTGTGTTTCCATAGTAGTGATTAATAATTATGAGACATAGGGAATTGGCAGGCAAATATCTTCAAGGAACAGTATAGCTCATGCTGTACTCTTGAACATACAGCATTGAATCTTTCAGCATATCTTGTTTATATGTGCAAATATTCAGTTTTTATATTTACTGTCATTCTGTTCAAGTCGTAATAACCCTTTAGAAACAAGGTCCTTTGGGCAATCAGTTTATTTGTTTCTTCAGCAAATCTACAATCTAGGTAGTTTGCCATAAGCACAGTGGCTGCACAACACTATCTCCCTGTGAACATGTACACATTTCAACATTAGTGTTTGACTTGTATTTTATGTTGTTCTACAAACGGGTTTCTTAGCTACCCTTAAATGTCTGGCACTAATGGTCTCACCGAATGAATTGCTGCGAGGGCAAAAAAGTTATGTACGGTTGAAAGCAAGGACGGCTGCACAAATGCATCATTAAAATGTGTGGCTTTTTGCCATTCACCTCAAGCAGATCCAGAACATTCCATTGGCAAAGTCACAAATGTCAAAAAGCAGTGCATGGGCAGCAACCAACATCACTATTTAAATCATGGAAACATGACACAGATTCCATATGTGGCTTAAAATGAGAAATGCAATGGTGACTGGACTGTAGGTGATGAGCAGAGGGGATTCTGCTGTGCATATCCTAGAGTAGGGATGTCCAACAGGTCGGTCGCGATTTACTGGTAGATCCCTGCAAGGTTTTGGTAGATCACGGTTGATCTCTGGCTCCCTTTCCTTAGCGTCACTAAAACTGACTCCTGCCCTGCCCCCTCGCCCCGTCCTCCATTGTTGTTTGATCTTTGGAAGGGAAGACGGAACTTTCTCTGTGCTGCTGTTTTCATCCATAGCAATCTTTTTGTGAGTGAATTTATCCCTTTGTCCCTTGCATTTAACCCCCCCTCCCAAAAAAGTATTTTATTTTATTTTAATCCCTTAAAAAGTGTGTCTTTCCTCCTCCCCCCAAAAAGCTCCACAACTTTGAGCTGAACCCTCCAAAACAGGGGTAGATCACTGCCAGTTTTTAATTCTGAAAGTAGATCACAGTCTCTTGAGAGCTGGCCACCCCTGTCCTAGAGAAATGTGAGCTATCGTGAACATCACGATCTGAATGAATGGCACATGGCATATATAGGATCTTGTGTATGTGTGACTATATAATTCTAAACCATTTGGCCTCATCTGCACTATGCACGTACAGCATGATGACAGGGTGGCCATTAAACAGCAAGCTGCTTAGCAGAGATGGGGAAGGCCCTTCATGGAGTGGTTTGGTAAACACAGCTACCATGAAGTTTAACAGACAGGGAAGGCACTTCAGAAAACCCTCCCCCCTTTAAAAGAAGTTGGCAGTGGGAGTAAGCTGTGAGAGGAGGGGGGTGAGCTTAGGGAGAGCTATGAGGGGAGGTGGTATTGTGAGCTGTGAGGGATGGTGAAAAGGAAGGAGGGTTGATCATGCGTAAATGGATCCCAGTCGTAGGAGAAGTGGGGTTGGAGGGCATGCAGGGTTGACAAGCAAAGTGAGCAGGGGCAGCCACCATTCATGTTCAGTCAGTTCATGGTTTGGTCAGTTTACTTTATTGCTGTGAAGAGGCTGAGTGTGGAGTGTTCTTTCTTTTCTTTCTTTCTTTCTTTCTTTCTTTCTTTCTTTCTTTCTTTCTTGTGAGAGCCAGCATGGTGTAGTGGTTAAGAGCGGTAGACTCGTAATCTGGTGAACCAGGTTTGTGTCTCCGCTCCTCCACGTGCAGCTGCTGGGTGACCTTGGGCCAGTCACACTTCTTTGAAGTCTCTCAGCCTCACCTCACAGAGTGTTTGTTGTGGGGAAGGAAAGGAAAGGAGAATGTTAGCTGCTTTGACACTCCTTCAGGTAGTGATAAAGAGGGATATCAAATCCAAACTCCTCCTCCTCCTCCTTCTAGTAACCATTTCTCTAGTACTCTGCGACCTTCCTGGCTGCCTCTGCTTCCTCATCTGAAAAAGCTCTTTAGGAGCTTTTTTACCTCATAAAGCGTGTTCTCCTTCATAGAGAGCACGTGTTGCGGTGGGGTCTGCTGAGCCACCCCTCTGTTACCAGGCAGGGTCTCTAAAGATGGCCTGGGGCAGTGATTGGTTCACTGGGTTGCTGGGATAAAAGTTATGTTGCAATTTTGGTGGGAGGGGTAAAATGTTTAAGTACTCTGCACGCAGCCTGGAGCTCTCTCTTTGCTGCGTGCAATGGATCACCCGCCCACCCGCCCTTGAGTAAGGGGTTGTTGCATTGACCTTGCTATGCCTGTCATGGGGTCGTCTGCCGTTGGGGCAGGGGCCTGGTAGGAATTTTGTCCATCTGGCTGATTGGCTGGGCCATTTGGTTTTTGCCTACTGCGGAGCAAATCGTCACAACTTGTAAGGTTGCGGTTAGGCATTGGTTATAAATTAGTGGAGGAGGGGTTAGGATAGGCTGGGCCTGCCCCTCCATGGTTGCTGCGGAAAGGGAATTCCGTTAAAGGAATCCTGGGGCTTGCCATCTTTTCGTCCAATCCCTGGAATGGGACTAGGGCCGGCAAGCCTTCGGGGAGCAGGTGGGTGAGAATTGAGGGTCTGTGACTCAGCTCCATTTCTCCCCGACTTGCTTTCCCCCGCACTGTCTTTCGGTGGTGCCCGGAAGTCAGTTCTGTCCCCAGGCGGGGGGACAGATAGTCTTAACCAATGCCTAAACAACCACTCACGGTTTTGTATTTAAATAAAGTTGTGGCCAAAATTATGCCAAAAACCTTAAACAAAAATTAAGTGTGCGTTGTGAGTTATTTGGGGGGTGGCTTGGGGACCTCGACACGCAAAATGAGCACCTGGGAAGGCTTCAGAGTGCAGATCCCTGCTGTTGATTTGTAGAATGAAAGAAAGGACAGATTGTGGAGTATGACCCTGTAATTCTTGATGGAATGTATTAGAGCATCAAAACATTAAATTGTTTCAATATAGGTTGTGCATAAATCTTGGTGTCAGTTCAAAACCCATGAACAAGTCTTGCTTCACTGCAGAATATGCCACTCGAGGTACATTCCAGTAAGTTATATCTCAACAACTAATAAGGTTTGGATAATCAACTTTGCATCTTTCCCTCTTAAAAAATAGGCTTCCTTAGGCCAAACATGGAGAAAACAGTCATAAATATTTTAAGGCCAACTCAAACTGCCTGAAACAGATTTTAATAAATTACTTTATATGCTGCAGCTCAAACACTAAGCTGCCACACTTATGATTAATAGAGGTGGAATGTAATTAAAGGAAAACATCTCTAAGAAAAGAGAGTTGTGCTCTGACAGTGGTATAATGGTGGCACTATAAATGGTACAAGGGTTTCACAAAAAGATAAGGGAAACGGTTTTATAAAAATGCAGTTTCTTGTACATCCTTCAACTGGTTACAATAATATCCGTACAAATGAATTTCAATAAGATGAAAGGAGGAGGACAAGGTGAGCATCATCATTACTTGATAAGAAAAATAGATTGCTCTTATGAGAACAATTTGCATTGGAAGACAGGAGACTGCAAAGCTCCTAACTATTGATGAATGCTGCCTTTTGTATCTTTTATGGAATATAATTAAATGGGGACAGAAGTGATTTCAGCATGCCCAGTAATCTGGGTATGCCTGCTGCGATTCTTGATATTTTTGTTTGCAACAGAGCCCTCTCCCCATGTTGTATAACAACCTAAAAGAGATTTTTTTAAAAAAATATCCTTTATTAAATAATAATGATCATAATTTTCTCCTTCCCCCTCCCCTCATGACTGCACTGCAGAGAGCAGGATGAACCTTCTGCACTGCAACAGGTGAGCAGAGAGTGCAATCCTGCTGTGTGCTACCTGTAGAAACAGACACACACAGCCAAAGCACAGTGTTGGGCTGTTTGAAAGCCCTTTTGCAAACAGCCTCATGTTGCTCTTGCAAAGGCCACTGCCTACCTCTCCTGCTTGCCACTGTCCTGCTGCCCTCAGCCCTAGAGTTGTGGGTTTTTTAAAACAACAACAAGAACAACTGCAGTCTGTTCTCTCCCAACTTGGTATTTGTTGCACCGTCTCGTAGCATTTAGAAATGCTTTCATTTTCCCACTGTTGAACAGTTAGCAACTTATCAAGTCTTAGTATCTACTAACATGCATTTATTGGTTTTTCCATGGAGTATGTCTAATCCTATTAAGACTAGTTCTCCTCAGAAAAAGAAAAGCCTCCCTCTGGACTTGTCCAAATCACTCTTGAGTTGCAGCCTGGAGAATCAGGCCTTGCACTACATTTTCTGTTCATTCATATCACCTCTTTTCTATTTCAGTCAGAATCAATCTTTCATTAATCCTTCTAAGACATCTAAATATTTGATCACCTGTATTTACAAGCTGTTTGCTGTTCAAGTTCTGTTCAAGTTATTAATAAAGTTCAGAATTTATTTGCATGAAGGTATGAGCTGGATGTGTGCTTAACACACTGCATATACATGCAGATTAACATGCATTGATAATCACCTAGACTTAGCCAACTCTTTAGTTGTGCAAAGATCCATTCTCTGAATAAAAGGGAATGTTCTGAACTATCTCCTTAACAAAGGCATCTGGTAAACGGGTAAATTACTTAACAAAGTAAGCTGGATGTTGGGCATGATTAGTTATGTATTGAAAGAGCAACAACGACATCTAAAAGTAAGCATGGTGAACAGTATAAAACCAATGTATAACTTGCTAGAAGGAGGAAGGACAGGAAAGTGAACTTTTGCATGTGGATTGGACAAAGAGGGCAGGATACACATGGGATGAAGGGAAGAAGGAAGCACTATAACTCTCCCATGGATACTTTAATGTTCAGATGAAAGGCAGTATATAAATTTAATAAATAATAAAAATAACCTTACCGGGGAACAGGACTTTTTTTTAGCTGGAACTCACTAGAACCCAGTTCTGGCACCTCTCAAGTGGGTTCCAATAGCTCTTGGGGAGTGGGGTGCAATTGCTGTGCTGAGAACAAGGAAGGCATTCATGGTGAGTACTGGCACTTCTTTTTCTAGAAAAAGAGCACTGCCTGGGAGGATGCACCATTGAAGTCAATGCAGCTTACTTCTGAGTAGACATGCCTAAAATAGCACTAGAGAAGTGCCAGACATTGATGAGATTGCACCCTAGTGAAACAGACCCAGAGATTCTTTGGAGTACAGAGTATTAAAAGACTCCTTCAAATCATCTGTTTATTCAGTATTTGTCTTGATTTGCTTACACGAAGCTCACACGGTGGTTAAACAATATCTGGTCTTTGCTGAGCATTCATTCTGATTCATGTACAGGTTTACATACTTGTGTAATGTGTGTGGGAGGAGACTTCCCTAAACCGAAGAAATTAACGAATGACAGGATCTAGCTAATATCTGGAGTACTGAAGGGAAGATTCCTGGCCAGTATAAAAATACTGGCTAAGCTTCCTTTCCAAGCCAGGGCCTCACCTGAGATACAGGCATCAAGAGGACATAAGGTGTTGGTGACCCATCCAAGAGGACTTGGCTGCTGTCTGGAGAGGCTACAACCTGAAGACTAGGAACCCTGATTGACTGCTGCTTTGAACCCAAGCTTGCTGAAGCAATGAGATACCCTATTGGGGTATAATGTTCTGCATCCCCTCCACTGCAGTTTTCCAGGTGTATACATTGTAAGGTAAGGTAAAGGTAAAGGACCCCTGGACTGTTAAGTCCAGTCAAATGCGACTATGGGGTTGAAGCACTCATCTCGCGTTCAGGCTGAGGGAGCCAGCGTTTGTCCACAGACAGTTTTCCAGTTCATGTGGCCAGCATGACTAAACTGCTACTGGCGCACGGAGGACCGTGACAAGTGCCAGAGTGCACGGAAATGCTGTTTACCTTCCTGCCACAGCGGTACCTATTTATCTACTTGTGCTGGCATGCTTTCGAACTGCTAGGTTGGCAGGAGCTGGGACAGAGCAACGGGAGCTCACCCCATGGCGGGGATTCCCTGTTTACTGTAAGTGTAAAGTAAACCACATTTCTTAAAGACACTAGCCACCACTGAGCTTCAAACTTCCCAATGGAAACACAACCATGGGTAAGTCCTTGGAACCCCTGGAATCTAGAGCAGCTGTTCCTCCCATGCTTTTCAAAGCATTTCCCCATCATATACCAAAACACCAGAAGTCTGTGATTTTTTAAAAGTGGATTTGTTGTGCTAGGGCAACAGAGCCTTTTAATCTACTTTACCTGTCCAAACCTAACATTCCAGGATGGGCTTGAATCCCTCCTGCAAAAGACTGGCAGACTGGAGCCACCCAGAGTCGTCATACTCCAGGGTTCCCCCCTCCACTTCCTTTCTATAAAACCATTTGCTACTTATAGTTAAGAGAAAGAAAGGGGAATAATTTTGCATTTCTTCATAATTACAACACTTTGTTCAGTTAAAATAACTGCTTTTTGTCCTCTGAAGGATGCCTTTCCACTATAATCTGCTTTTTGCACACTGAGATACTTTAAGCTTGCCAGAAAATGGATGCATTACTCTTCCTCTTTTCCTGACAGAAAACCATAGAATTGAAAAATTAAAAAGCTAAAGTGGTTGACTTAGATATATTCATATTGACAACAATTAGTTTTAGTATGTAATGAGTTTTAATTCAAAGCAGTACAAATGGCTTCCTGGAGTTTGCATACTGAAGCCTACATTTTATCTACGTTTACTGTCTTGTACTGTTCTGCATATGGCATATAAATCAAATGGAAAAGGACAGGAAATGCTGCTTATCCACAACTTTGATAGCATTTCTCTCCCAGTATATGTGTCTCTGAACTTGCACACCCAGATGTTCCACTATAAAAGCCACATGTTAACACCCCTTGAATGTGATATCTCACATGCACAACTTCTTCAGTCTGTAGGCCTATTGCTTTGGTCTATGCAAGTATGCAGTTCACACATGTGAGATGGTACTATTTAACAGACACATTTATCCTGCACGTATATTATGTGACGATCTGCTGTGCTGGATTAAGTTTGCATGTGTATCCTCAGCAGAAACTTGGTATAGTCAATTTTGACTGTACAGCACATCCATTTGAAGAATAGGGGGATGAAGCCCAAGTACTCCTCTTGTCACTTCAGTCTATTCTCAAGGTTTTCCATGTGTAATTTGTAAGTCCACTCCATCCTTTTCCTACATTAATCAGCAATTGATTGATTGATTGAATGAATGATTTATCTATCCATCCATCCATACACACACTTACAAAATGCATATTTAAATATTATTTTATAATGAAATAGGCAATTAAATGTTGTTTATTTCAATATATGCCCTTCTGAATGTATTTTACCCTACAATATGCACTTTGGTACTTTTTTTGATCTAAGAGCTACATTGCAGAAGTTGGAACTTCAAAGCATCATTACATTCCAAACCACACTTCATCGAGGAATCAGGTCAGTTTGCATTGGAATTCACAGAAATCAAATTCTTCAAGCATCTCCATCTATTCAGCTCTCTTTAAGGGTCATCATAGTTGGCTGTGCCAGTCATCTCTTTAATGAGTGGCTCTGCATAGATCTTTGCAGGCAGCACCATGTATACTGCTGAATGCAAGGATCTGTAAAGGTAAAGGACCCCTGAAAAGTTAAGTCCAGTCAAAGGCAACTATGGGGTACAATGCTCATCTCACTTCAGGCTGAGGGAGCTGACATTTGTCCACAGACAGCTTTCCGGCTCATGTGGCCAACATGACTAAACTGCTTCTGGCACAATGGGACACTGACAGAAGCCAGAGCACACAGAAACGCCATTTACCTTCCTGCCACAGTGGTACCTATTTATCTACTCACAGTGGTGTGCTTTTGAACTGCTAGGTTGACAAAAGCTGGGACAGAGCAATGGGAGCTCACCCCATCACGTGGATTCTAACCGCCAAACCTCTGATCAGCAAGCTCACGAGGATCAGTGGTTTAGACCCTATATTCAAGGATCTGTAGATTAGTGCCAACACCACCTAATTTAGTCAGTGGAAAATTCCAATGTTGTGCTAATTATGAGAATAGGGAGCTGTTTGGGGATATGGAATAACTATGGTTGTCAAAGAATTTTAAGCCACCAAGACCGCAAACTAAGAAAATAAGAAGTACCTACTGAATCAGGCCCATGGCCCATCTAGTCCACTATCTTGTTATCACAGTGACCAACCAGAAGCCTGTGGGAAATGTGGCCTTTAGGCACTTCTACCTCACCCCCCAGGACTCTGCCTGTGGGAAATGTGGCCTTTAGGCACTTCTACTTCACCCCCAGGACTCTTCACAGACCATATGTTCTCCTTAGGCCACGCCCATCATTGGCCTTGCTCCACACCCTCCTCAAGTGCTTTTGCCTGGCTGGGATATACCATTGAACTGTAACAATACTGTACCTCCTATTTGCCTGGATGGAGGTTGGGGATGTGGATGTAGAAGCCTTTTACTTTTGCCCAGCCGGAATGTATCCTACTGTGCAGAGGTAGAGGAGACAATTGCTCCACCTAGTTTTTGCTTCTAGCCCCACCCACCTCTGGCATGCAGCCTTTGGAGACCTGCATTCCCACAAGGCACTGAAGTCCACTGGCTTCCTTTTCATACTCAGAAAATAGTTCATTTGTAGTGGAGTTACAAAGACCCAGAGACTAGATGGCTTTGTTTGACTCATCCATAAAGGATGATATCTCGAGACAAGAACTGCCATCTGTCCTTTATTGTGTTTTAGGTTCTTTATTTGTCCCCCAAACAATTTCACAGAAAGCTGTTCTCAAATACCTTGACACCTAGTTCCCAGCAAGCACAATAGGAGGAGGCTTTTAGCCAAATGATTACCATATGCAGATTAAAAGGTTTGTTTTACGTTATTTACCATTTAGAATAATTATGAGCAGAGGTCCCTTGTGGCACTTGAATTAGTGAGAGAAATAAGCTGGCAAATGACATTTCACATGATCTATATGTGCAAATTATTAATACAGTGCTTACACAGGGAACTGGAAAAATTTTTAGGCTGTGTGATTGTACACACTTACCTAGGAGTAAAATCCAACTGAACTACTTCTGACTAGACATGGTGATGAGTGTACTGATGATGCTTACTGTTTGGGAAGAAAGAGAGTGATATACATCACTGGAACAGAGCTGAATGATCACTGTCTGTTGTTTTCAGCATATGACTCTTGAGGAAAATATATATAGTCACGTGGTTCTCAAGGATTCACACCCAATAAGAATGATGGCCAAATGATGCATCACACTCTACAATAAGAATTAGGAACCTGGAGAAGTACTCTTCCCTTTACAGCCCAAATACAGGTCTTATGTCCCATGTCAGTTCCCATACATCTGTCCCAGTATGTAATGTAAGGATTAAAATTCTGCATATTCATACAAATTTAATGTCTACAGAACTCTAAAAGCACAATGATTTTTCTGTTGTTTTTATAGAAAGGGGAATGTTGGGCTTGGAAATTGAAGAGTGTCTGTTTTCATCCACACAAAATCTGTGTCATCGACTGAGGGCTTCTAGAATGTAGCCATTAGCACTCAGAAATGGGGCTATAATTCAGCATACACTTTATTGAATCCTGTAGAAGCTGATGGACTTACACTTGTATAGACATAAATTGGATTGCAGCCAAAGTTACTCATTTCATATTCAGTTAATACATTGAGGAGGCAAGGATGACTGACTTGCATTCTCTAATTCCTCACTAAAGGGATAACAAAGAAGGCATAATTTGTAGGACAAAGAGCAACACCCTGGGAATTATTTCAAAATATAAAATAGATTATGTCTGTATGATAAACATTTCAATGCAGCAAGATCTCTCTAACCTTGTAAATTCCCAAGTCCACTATGATGAACCCTGTTCCAATGAATTTCTTTATTTAAAAGAGAAGTGGTAATTAAAATATGCAGTCAGAATGCATGCAGTAACTGTCAGCGTATAGTCTAGAAAGGTGGGCTCCTGGTCTTTAATCATCAAACATTATCAATTGGCATAATCCTGTCTGGGGCAAATGAGGTCGCTAAGTGCTTTGAGCATACTTAAGCAGCATTAATACAGCAGTCACAGCCACACAGGCACAAAAACCCCACACACAATATCATAAATCAAAAGGATGAAAATGCAGGAGAATTTTTACCACCTTTCCATTAATATAAAAAGAGATTTTTACATTATAAAATTCCAAGAACTAATTTGCATAATTCAGAGAGTCTTCTGTCTGAAGTTCAGGGACTTCCAACCAATTAAAATAGTTCATAAAGTTTGTTTACCATCTTCCTCCCCAGCTATCAAAAATCTCTCTGGAAACCCTCTTCTAGTAGCTATATGTGCAAATTCCCAATTCTCATTAGTTATCAAGTTCATTCACTGTACTCAGAAGCAATTTGTTCTGCTTTAATTAAGGTGGTAAACATGCCCTCAAAGCTCAAGGAGGAATTCTTCAGGTCATTTGTTTTCCTTGCTTCTTTATAGAATTTGGAGAAAGCTCCCATTTCCTACACACACACACACACACACACACACACACACACACACACACACACACACTCAGCGCCCGTAGCTTACATGGCTATAAAATAATTCAAGGCTTTGCCAGTTATAAGTTTCTACAGAGAATTTCATTCCCCAAGGCATAAAATATGGCTTTGAATTTAGAATGCAACTGAAGGCCTAGCTTGTTTCTAGAAACCAGGTTCCATCAATTACTTTCTGTGTGACCCTGAGCAAGGGAGATGAGAACACACTGCGACAACTGAAGCTATTGGGAAATGTAGTGCAGCTTAACGTCTCTGATAATTGGGCCAGGGCTCCACAACTCTATTACTTATACTTCCCCCAGAATCAGGAGATAACTCACTTTCAGACACTTATCAAAGGCACTACAAATTAAAGTGAGTAATGTTTACAACCTGTAATGTTTACAACCTGTAATGTAGAACTTTGATCAAAATTCTGTGGGAGCGGCAAGATTCAAACCAATGAGAAAAGGGGCGGAGATGCAAAACTCAGACCACTACAGAGCATCATTTCAGAACGGTGAGTGACTCAGAATATTCCAAATTTGTAGTCTGGGAATGAAGACTGAGGTTTTTAAATAGGTATCTACAATGCATTGATTGGTGTGCTTTAGTGAAAAGGGTATTAATTAACTATTTATGTATTTGAACAAATGTGCTGCATAGGAAGGTATGTCTTCTCTTTAGAAATCAATAAAGTAAAGTAACATTTATATTATGTATTTAAAAGGTAAAGGGACCCCTGACCATTAGGTCCAGTCGTGGCCAACTCTGGGGTTGCGGCACTCGTCTCGCTTTATTTGTCAAGGGAGCCATCATACAGCTTCCGGGTCATGTGGCCAGCATGATTAAGCCGCTTCTGGCCAACCAGAGCAGTGCACGGAAACGCCGTTTACCTTCCCACTGGAGCGGTACCTATTTATCTACTTGCACTTTGATGTGCTTTCAAACTGCTAGGTTGGCAGGATTAGAAGTCAATACCTCACCACTATTTAATCAAGAGAGTTGACCTAACTTCTAGCTCTCTTCTGCAAATCTTCTGTCCTCAGGTTCAGCAAAGAAAGGAAGGTGGCCTCATTTAGAAATGCTGTATCTGTCTGATATAGGTGTGGGGGAGAAAATAGATTCAGTTTGAAGGGAAACCCACCTGATAGGCACTTACTGAAGCAATTGGAGAACCAAAAGAAAGCCATCCAAAATCCACTGTGATTTTATTTACTATTATTATTTTGGCAATGTGGTTCTCCAGCCAAGGGCACATTAAGGCCACTGTCCGCTAGGGTCCAAAGGGTGTGAAAACTCACAACACTAAATCATAAGGGTAGTCCATACAACAACACTAGCCTAAGAACTCCAGTTTTCAGAAAAGGGGTAAAAAGCAAACTCCAGGGTATATACAGTTCAACATCGTGCAAATCTAGCTAGTGGGAGAGTCAACTTACTTTTTAAAAGGGCAGGCTTATCTACAATTCTAAATGGACACTACCAGTAGAGTAATGAAAAGACAATACTGATCACTGGTCCAAAAATATATATCACAAATCAGAGAAGATGCCACATAAACACTTGTCCTCTGTTGTGATTGTTTTTTCTTAATGAATATTGTCAAAGAGTTGTATTCAAGTAAGCTTTACATGGAGCAGACCCACTGAAATCAATGGCCATGGCTAACTAAGGTCCATGAATTTCAATAGGTATACTCTGACTGCAATTCAGTGATTCTAATGAGAAAGTGGTGCTTAAGTAGAAATAAAGTGATTTTTTTTTAAAAAGCATGGAAACACTTGAAATATATTTTATAGAAGTATTCTGGCACAAAGTCCTTCACAGATTTGACTATGTCAACAAGATCCTTTAAAACAAACAAGCCTCAACATTGTATCAGGGAAAAGATTGCTCTCTTCCCTGGTCACATTTCTCCATGACATGTAGACCAACTCTGACAAGATTGAAAAAAACAACAAATAAAACGAGTCATCAAATGGAAGCCCATGTATTTAGATGAAAGATCAACTGCACAGAGAAACAAGTAAATTTTCAAAGGTGGAGAAAAGTGACTGAAAGCTTTCAGAGAGATGTGCTTTTGCCAAATATGTGGATTCATTTCGATTCCTGGCAAGACTGGGCCATTCTTCCCCAAATTTTGATACACTGAAAGGGAACATGAAAGGGATGCAGAAGATTTAGTGAGAGCGTACTGAAAATGCCTTCGCATTCCTCCATCCTCTGAGCTCAACCATTTCATTCACTACTTAGATGCCACAGAGTGAAGTGATGGATCTGAGAATACTGCACATAGAAGACAATTCACAGTAAGGACCTACATTGGAGACTTTTCCAGAATTGTACCATAGCTCTTTGCCTTTAACTTTGTCCATTTCAAATTCTGAAGGGAAAAGATCGTTCACCAAGTAATTTTTTCATTAAAAATAAATCATGGTTACCACTGCTACAGTCACGACAGCTATCATTATCTGTTCTTTTCTACAGAATTTGATATTACAAGAGCAGTGTCTTTTGAAAATCTCATATCTGAATTTGCTGCCAAGAAAAGTAGAAAAAAGAAGATAGAACTTTACCTATTATATGGCAACTTCTACAATGGCAAGGTCATCACTGTGTGTAAATATTTTCTTTTAACTTTACCAATGTTCATATCAGATGGAACTCTGAACACAGGAAGCTGCCTCACACTGAGACAGATTGTCAGTCCGCTTAGAACAGTAACGTCTACACTCATTGGCTGTGGCTCTCCAAGGTTTCAGACTAGGGACCTTCTCAGCCCTTCCTAGAGTTGCTGAGGATTGAAATTGACAGCTTCTGTGTGCAGAGCAGAGGCTCTACCTTAGACCTTGAGACCTCCCATAAAAGGGGGAGCCTATATGTGCATATTCCTGAAAAATAACATACAAAAATTCATTGTGTTAGGAAAAATTGTGTGGAAAAATGTGTATATTAAGATAAATGACCACCAAAAATGCATATAATTTTTTAAAAGAAGCTGCAATCTGATGTACAAATAGGGCAAAGTGAACATAAGATGGGGAAAATGAGAAACCAAAAGGAAGCCTTATTGAAAGATTCATCTATCCCAAACTTACAGACTAACAAATGTTGTTATGGAATAAAGGTCTGTGGACTAGAGCCCTGACCATAAAGGCTTATTGTCATAATAAGGCAGGGATGAACAATCATTTTTGGAGGGGGACAAAGGTGCCTCAAGAACCTTTGAATCAAAGAAAACCATGAAAACTGTAACATTATGACATTCATATCATGGGCTAAACTGGCACTGAAAGTCACGTTTTTGAGCATGTTTTGAGTGCAGTGGGGGATTCATCAAGTTCTCACAGCATATTAGTATATCTAGAGCTCAGACCCATGCTCTGCTGCGCCTGCATCACAAAGCAGCATCAGGTTCATGGCTCTCAGCAGCAGAGCAAAGAGATAACTTATCTGCAAAACTCTGGCAACAAACCCAGCCTCCACTTCAGCCCAGCACTTTGGTGCTCCAGCAGATGTTGGTATAGTAGTTGCAGCACTGAACAGAAATGTATTTGAGAAAGGTCAGTGGGGCAATTGCCCAGGGCAGCAAATTTAAGGGGCTGGCATATGAAACATCAACACGAGGCCTGAACTTACAGCTTTCATTTAAGAAGAAGAGTAAGTTCATAAGTCTAAAGGTGAGCTGCTGCCACCTGCAATTTTTGTGAAATGAGTTAGCTCACTTTGGCTGACCTAAGTCCTCACCGATGGTGAAATCAAAGCTGTGGGTTGAGGATGCAAGGACTCCTTCAACACCTCTCCCGTCTTCAGAAAGTCCATAGTGAAGGCAGAAGCAACAGTTTCTTCTCCTTCATGCAGTGCTTTTTCTCCTGACAAAACTGACTCAGTGCTGGCACCCCTTTTTGCTGCCACACCACCATCTCTTGTGAGGGAGTAGTTTTGCCCTCTACCTTTCAAAAGAGAGGAAGACTCCCATGGCTTCCTCTAGCTAGGAGGGGGGCTTTGGCACTCATCGAATCCATGGCAGCCAGTGGGAGACAGGCAGCTCTCTCCAGTGAAAGAATCCATCTCCCTCCTTGTCCTCCACAGCTTTGACACCAATAAGTGAGCAACAGACTTTTCCCAATAAATAATACCCAGATGGATAAAACACAGAGTCATACCATTATTTGCCATTCCTACTCCCATGTGACTCATTCCTACTCCCATGTGATTCATCTGTGGCTAAAGCAAGCCATGGAATCTATTATCCCATGTCCATTCCCTCACTTCTAAATTAAATGACAGGGTGCCAAAACAGTCTGCCGCCTCAAGCACCATGAGACATCATCTTTGAATCACAATGATCTATCTATGGCTAAGAGATTCCTTCTGTACCTGTATAAAATCCTCAAGGGGGGCCGTGTTAAATGGTCTAAGACAAGAGCTGCATCCTATATCTCACCTGTAGAGAATGACATCAGTGAAGCACAGCACTAAGTGTCTCATGGCCTCTTAGGAAGTTGTGTTAGGAAAGGAGTACCTGTGGCCCTCCAGATGTTGTTGGACTCCAACTCCCATCAGCCCCACCCAGAGTGACCAATGGTTGGGGATGATGGGAGTTTTGGCTAGCAACCTATGGAGGTCCACAGGTTCCCTATTCCTGACTTAGTTCCTTCTTTCCCCTCTTCCACTTTAGCATTAACAGTTCCACTGTGCAAGAAACAGTAGCTATTACTACGGAGGCTAGGGCTATTGTGCTAAGTCACCCAACTGTGTCAGTACTTTCTTCCACAATTCCCACAGTCAGCATAATAGCTCGGCTTATGCTCTTATGTATTTTCAAGCATGACATGTTGCAAAAATTGGTCTTTGGTTTTCTGATATAAAACCAGGCCTTAGCTAGACTACTTGAAAGAAGTCTCCCCCAACTTTCTTCAGAACACAAAGCTTGAGTTTGATTATTTATTTCCCTTATATCATCTGTGGGTTCCCCCACCCCTTTTCTTTATCTAACTGCAATTTAGCTATACACATTTAATTGAACTGAAATGACTGGGCCTAATGTAACCATGGCTATAAACTAATTCCGAAAGCTCAATTAGGTATCATTTTAAGTATCTCTTTTCTAAAAAGAATACATATTTAACATTCACTCTTTACTTTTCAATTATTTTCAAGGAAAGAATTGTGTTAGTTATAATTAAAGAACACACAGAAGAGTGGCATTATCTCTGGACCAGCAGGAGTTTCCAGCAACAAATACAACCATGACCATTTTTGATGTGCACAAAGCTACTAATGGAAAAGCATCCTACTGTTTCAGCTATTTATTGCTAAAATCATGCACCATTGTGTATTCATCACTCATTCATTCATAAAATGAATAAACAGTTATATTGCCTCTTTCAAAATGTATGATAAAAACCGGATGATCAGATCTCCCACCTCAAAGATATTTCAGCAGCCTCTTGAGATACATGCTTAGTGCAAGGAGAAAGCAGTTATTCACACAGCAGGTTGATCCCCTGGCAACTGATTCTTCCCCTGATCTTTCTTACGGTGCATTCAAGAATCTCTTTCTCTACAACCACATAAGAGCTCTCTGCATGTAATTAGGACTTTTCTACAATATCTCTAAAGGTTTCACCCTGAAGATCACATAGCCTAGCTGCAGAACATAAATTTCTTTCCTGGGAGTGAGGAACTCTTTACACCATGTTGGGGGGAAATAGCCCCTGTCCACCTCCTGGATTTCTCATTACACATCATTTATTGGCTTTATGAGATATTTTGCAAGTGAAAAATGCAACAAAAAGTTGCAGCATGGAGTGCTCCTTTGCAGTCCTCCAAACTTGTCATGTCTTCTTCCAGGATACTCTCTTCCTTCCCCTCCATCCCAGCTTTTCATTTCCAGGGTTCCATTTCACCTCCTTCTTGTGCATGGATGGTGCTGTTTTGACTACATATGGGCTGGTCCTCCCATTAGGCAGAATGAGGCAGCTGCCTGGGACAGCACATGTTGGGATGGAGAATGGCAACAGAGTGCTACAGACCATGGTCTGACTTGTGCCCTCTAAGCTAGCCTGTTGCCTTCAGGTGTACTGAAGGATGTTGTCCTATTGCCAGTGTTGAAGGTTCAACTGCCAGTCCATTAAGCTCCTGTATGTTGAATACAATCAACACTCTAAGTATGACAACTATTATAATATATAGCAGGGATGGTGAAACTGTGTGCCTCCAGAGGTTGTTTGGTCCAAACTCTCATTATCACTGACTGTTGGTCATGCTGGCTGAGGTCCATGGGAGTTGGAGTCTTACAACATCTCGACCAAGAGTTCTCCATTGGTGGTATATAAGGCAGAATTTATATTGAGGAAAATTGAAAGGGTTTCCTTCTTTAGTAAATTAGTATGGATCAGTAACAAATTCTCTTGATTTTCCAGCCATCTACCTCCATTCCTGCCTTATCTACATACTCTGACTTTCTGATATCACATGTTCCACCTATGGAAATTCTCTTTATACCCCACACTTCATATTTTGTGAAGAAACTAAGGATGCCTCAAAGTGGACAAGCTCCTAGCTTAAAAAAAAATAAGAACAGTCTAGCAATGCCTCTTAAGCCTGCCCCACAAAATTCCTATTTGGGAAATTTAAATATAAATAGGTCCTCAGTAAATCATCTCCTCAAGACATGTGATATCTAGGCATTCAACTTAAAATCATGGCCCTGGGTTTGTAATCTTTGGCATCAATTTTCACAAAGAGGAGCTAAACTACAATAGATGAATCCACCCTATCATAAGGCATTATGCTCAGATAGAAACCAATTACTCTTTCCTTGATAGAATATGAATTCCTATGATAGAATAGTGGTTCAAGTTCAATTTGCAGCTAGTGCTTTCAAATTCCTGAATGCTACTTGAAAATTCAGAAGCACTTTGAAGACTTATGAAAGTCACAAAGCCCAGCAAAGAATATCTCTTGAGTTCAAGGACCTACATTTTTTATTTGGGAGGTTTTTATTTTTTTTTTAAAAAAAAGATTTAACTCTGTGCTGATAGATGTTATTTTCTTGAGTCTTTTTTTTTTAAGAAAGTAAAGTTGTGGGTGTGCTAATGCAGACTGCATTGGCAATATTGCATGAGTCCCTTCCCTCTTTTCCATGTATTAGTGTTAACAAAAACAAAGCAAAAATGACTTCTAATACAGAAGTATTGACATATTACATCCACCAAGTACACAGTCTGTGTACACAAAGAATTGAGTTGTACCAATCAACAAGTGTACACTCTTTCACACAATATGCTTGGATCGGTGTTCAGTATAACATGTGAACAAGTCTACTGCCACCATTGGATACGATCCTCTGATTATGTGTTGCCAAACTTATTATTTTGGGAATATCAGCAGAAGAGAGCACTTTCTTCGTCTTTCCCATACTGCTCATCACTGCTGATGGGGTGGGGGCAGAACGGGGGTGAGGTTCCAGGAAAAATGACTTTGGCAATTCCATCCACCACTGAACCCAATGTGTTTGGCTTTAGATGTGACCCTCAAAACGTAACCCCCATGTAAGTTGCAGGCTTACTGTATATGATACATTATAGTCATCATGCATATTGGATTGCTGGTGGCTCTGATATTCACCCTATGATATTTAAACTCAATCACAGCTATATGCTTTTACAGCTACTGCTATATACAGTTTTCCTATCCTTGTTTCGTGTTATTTTTAACAGAATAGATCCATTCCCTGCCTTACATCAGATGAGTACTGGATTATGCAGACTCAAGATCTACCCACTCTGGAAGACTGGCAGATGAAGGTGATAGACTATATGGGACTGGCTGAAATGACTGGCAGAATCCGTGATCAGGGGAAAGAGACGGCGGAAGAAGATTGGAAGAAATTCAAAATTTATCTTAAGAAACATTGCAAAATTAATGAATGTTAAAATGTTGAGGTTTTAGGGAAAAATGGGGGTTACAGCTGTAAAAGATTAAGTAAAAGAAAAGAATAAGGGGAAAATTTGATAAAATTAAGTGTTAGGATTTGCTGAAATAACTTTGGAAACTGGAATGCAGAAAGGGGAGGTATGGGGAAGTCGGCGAAGTAAGGTTTAAGGGAAAAAAGGACACGAAATTATACATGTTTGTTTGTGTGGTTTTTTTTGTTTGTTTGTGTTTATAAAAAATTTGTAAAACCAATAAAAATTTTATATATATATAAAAAAAGATTATGCAATTCATACTAGACATTTCTGAGGGAGCTGGCCATGCAATCTTATCCATGTAAGAAGTCCAAACAAAAATAAAGGTTGGGCTTGATGAATGTTTGGCAAATCAGATGTAAACACACCTAGTCCTATTCATGCTGAAAGGTAAAAGGTAAAGGGACCCCTGACCATTAGGTCCAGTCGTGACCGACTCTGGGGTTGCGGTGCTCATCTCGTTTTATTGGCCGAGGGAGCAGGCGTACAGCTTCTGGGTCATGTGGCCAGCATGACTAAGCCGCTTCTGGTGAACCAGAGCAGTGCACGGAAATGCCGTTTACCTTCCCGCTGGAGCAGTACCTATTTGTCTACTTGCACTTTGACATGCTTTCGAACTGCTAGGTTGGCAGGAGCAGGGACGGAGCAATGGGCGCTCACCCTGTCGTGGGGATTTGAACCGCCACCCTTCTGATCGGCAAGTCCTAGGCTCTGTGGTTTAACCCACAGTGCCACCCGCGTCCCTTGGAAGTAAATATTGCTTCTGGTAAATTCCACATGAGCATGCTTCCAATTGCACATAAGTACAATAAAGAACCTTTTATGTCACTAGCAGTACAATCCTACGCATGCCTACTTAGAAGTTCCTTTGAGTTCAATGTGACTTAGTCCCAGGTAAGTTTGCCTAGAATTGCAGTTTAATGAGGTTTTATGCTGGGCATACACTAGCTGATGTCATGCTATTGTAGCTTCTGAAATTGCTGTGAGTTTTGAAGAGGATAAAGCCAAACACTCACATATGTTTTCTTTCTTGCAAACTTGCAGGGAGCGTTGAACCCTAGTATAAAGTGCTATGGTTAAAAAAGAAATATTTTTATAGAGCTTTGCTTCCAGAGTTTCAGTTAGTAATTATTAATCTCTACAAAGTCTTTCTTGTCTTTTTACCTTAGCACTTCATCGATGTAGTCATTTTTTTTTTCCAGGGGAAAAATAATCTATGGGAATTACATTTCCCTTCCCCTTCCACCCTATAAAACTCACAGTAGTATCAGAAACTAAAAAGGCAGAAGTGATGTCTCTTTCTACCTTACTGAAAGTGTAGCTAAATCCATTCAATCTCTGCTACAAATTAAAAAGCAGATGATAGAGTAAGAACTCCCTTTTGACTCCTCTCCTTAGCTATCTGCATTCCTGTTATGTAATGCATCCTGTTTGTATCAACTTTTATTGGTCCGTAACTGACATGAATTATTTATTCATTCTAATTGCTTTTTTTTGTGGTCCCTTGATTTAAATGTGTTCTGCAACTGATGGGGAGATATTGAACTATTTAAATTAACTTGCTTTATAACACTGTGTTATGGATCAATATGATTTGTAAACCTTAAACGAACGTCCAACACAGACTCAGAATGCAGATGGGATAAAGCAGAGGTAAAACACAACAACAAAAATCTAGCACGGGTTCTGGCATGTTTAGGAATATTGTCTGGTATTATTGTCCAGCATTTAAACACACCTGTGTTCGGCATTGATCATTAAAACACATCATGCTTAAGTTTTTTGGGGGTTTTTTAAGCAATATGAATTAGTAGGGAAATGCATATTGTGACCTGTGATTATTTCATGTAATAATAATAATAATAGGCATGGAGGAGGGCTACTTACACCACAAAAAGTAAAAATAAGGATAATATTTCATGATCTAGGAAACAAGCAAGATGGATTGATATAAGGGTTATTTTGACAAAACACCAAGCCTTCCCCATACTGTGCTAGCATGGAGGCATGTGTCTCAATCAATTCTACTCCTCAAGAACACACTGTTTAGAGAGATAGCATGTCTCAGTGCAACTCAACAGTGTTTCACAAAATTGTTATGAGGTACAAAAAACACTTGAAATGGGAGGTGGTCAAAGACAGAGCAAGAGAATGTCATTCAGCCACCATGGAGCCCATTATATATATCACAGTCCCGATACATTGCCCGATACATTGCCAAAGCCTGTTATAGTGAGATTGCAACTAACAAGCAGCATATGGGATACAGCTGTCTCTGCTAATGTTATGCTTATTCTGTTGCAGCATCCACGGAAGCTGCTCTGCACTATTGTGGCTAGATAGATCAGGAGGAGAGAGGTGTCCAACACCAAGGAAACACAACCAATTAGTATCAAATCTAGCCAGTGTTACACTAAACTGTAGGAAAAGGGCATGCAGGACACTGTATCACACATGTCCTGGGGGAATGCCTTTTTGTAGCATTTGAAGTCTACTCTCTTATGTTATGGTAGACTCTGTGCAATAGCCTACCACCCTTTTCCCTCCACTTACCCAGGAGCATGCATCTGCTCTTATCCCAGCTGGAGAAGGCATCAGGTAATATTCACATCCACACCATTTAAGGCACCTGGCTTCCTCTGAAGACTCCCAGGAACTGTTCCCTGAAAATATATCTATGTACAGTGGTACCTTGGTTCTCAAACTTAATCCATTCCAGAAATCTGTTCCAAAACCAAAGTGTTCCATAGAAAGTAATGCAAAATGGATTGATCTGTTCCAGACTTTTAAAAACAACCCCTAGAACAGCAATTTAACTTGAATTTTACTATCTAACGAGACCATTGATCCATAAATTGAAAGCAATAAACAACGTGCTGCAGTTACACAATCAATCCATCAATCAATCAATCAACCAACCAACTGGGTTCCACACAGTCACAAAAACAAACAAAAAAATAGTTACAAAAACTCAAACTCAAAATAAATAGCAAAAACAGGCAGACCTCAGAGTAACACTCAAATCGGAAGTGTAACACTCAAAACAGAAGTGTAACATTTAAAACGGAGCAGGTTCGGCTTCCAAAAAAAGTTCACAACTTCCAGGTTTGCAGTGTTTGGGTTCCAAGTTGTTTGAGTACCAAGGCATTTGAGAACCAAGGTACCACTGTACATGTTTATAGGGAGTCATGATATAATACTAACATGATACAGGGTCCCATCTCATTCTTCCATCTCTTGCATTGCTGGGTCTTTTTCTACTACCATTCATAATACTTCTGAATGCCATTCATAATAATTTCTTCCTCCGCCTTTTACTTACGTTCGTACCCTGTTGTTGTTGTTGTTGTTTGTGTGTCCTAAGAGATCAAATTGGGGATGCTCCTAAACACTGGATTTGGATTTATTTGCATAGATCAGGCAAGGGCATATAGTTGTAGAAGTTACTCTATCATTAGCTAAAGAGGGATATTAGAATTATTTAATTGGGATTTTAAAGTTTCCTTACTGTGCAATTATGTCTTTGTCTACTCAGAAGTCCCATTGAGTTCAGTGAGGCTTATTCCCAATTAATTGGGTAAAGGATTGCAGCATATCTATATGTATATAAGGGACATTGGTGGCGCTGTGGGTTAAACCACAGAGCCTAGGGCTTGCTGATCAGAAGGTCAGTGGTTCAAATCCCTGCGACGGGGTGAGCTCCTGTTGCTCGGTCCCTGCTCCTGCCAACCTAGCTGTTCGAAAGCATGAAGTGCAAGTAGATAAATAGGTACTGCTCCGGCGGGAAGGTAAATGGTGGCTTAGTCATGCTGGCCACATGACCTGGAAGCTGTACGCTGGCTCCCTCAGCCAGTAAAACGAGATGAGCACCGCAACCCCAGAGTCGTCCGCGACTGGACCTAATGGTCAGGGGTCCCTTTACCTTTACCTTATATGTATATAGATGTATACAATCAATCCTTGTTTTGCACTGGGGTTACTTTCCAGATCCATCCCCCACCCCACCCCACCCCCCCACCCCCACTGGTGGAACATGCATAAACCTACTCTGCCCTGCCTGTGGTCCTCCCCATTCTGCCCCTTTTCATGACATTTGGAGACTGTTTCCAAGTTCGGTGCCATGCACACATGCATAATCGTGCATCATTCGGACACTCCTAAATCGGTCGTTGCCTGTATATTAAAAATCTATTCTCTTTAAACAGTAGTGTGTGTGTGTGTGTCCCCTTGTATGCTATATGCATGCAGGAAAAGTAAACAGTTTTTCTCTCTTACTAAAGCTGTTCCTTTTTGGCCATTCCTGACAATGCACTCCTGATAGCATCAGGATTAACTTTTCTAATTGTGCTTGGTTTGTGCCAACAGCTATCACTTTTAGCTCCTGTTACTTAATGGAAGAAAAAAATTCTGGTCACTAATCTGTTGGGGATCAGAAGGTTGGTGAAGGAAATTGAATTCAACATCAAAATAGATCTTCTGTGAAATTTAATTTTCCCCTCTAGGGGTTCCTTTGAAGCTTTGAGATTCTCTCTCCTCCTCCTTATTTCTTAGACTCACAGTGGGATGACTTGGCTTCTGGATGTGGAAAGCTGGTTGTCTCAGATGAAGTGTATTCCCAGCTCTGAAAGACAAATGACCCCCTTCTGTTCAGCTACATAAATACTTCTGAAGACTTAAAAATTTAAGGCATGCAGAAACCTGGATCTTTAGCTTCTCTAGAAATATAGCTGATGCATTAGTAACAGAAGCCTGAACCAAAATTGTATTTTATTTCTCTAAAGGAAATGGACTCAGACAATTAATTAATTATCCCACACATGTTCCATGCAGTTATTTATTTTAGACTTTAATCTGATATTCCTTCAAGGATATCTCCATCTACTTATTTACGAGGGGACACAACACAATGCCTTCTTACCTGACTGATACCAAACCTGTAATGAAGGCCCTATAGCTCCCCCTGCTTTGTTACACATAAAGCCCATTCATCAGCTGAGCCACAAGCTCAGCATCTAGACCAGAAATATCAGGAGGAGATGCACCAAAGAACAGCTGGTAGAAACTGCATGGCTAAATTGGTGTACAGTGGTACCTCGGATTAAGAACTTAATTCGTTCTGGAGGTCTGTTCTTAACCTGAAACTGTTCTTAACCTGAAGCACCACTTTGGCGAATGGGGCCTCTTGCTGCCGCTGTGCCCCCGCTGCACGATTTCTGTTCTCATCCTGAAGCAAAGTTTTTAACCCGAGGTAATATTTCTGGGTTAGCGGAGTCTGTAACCTGAAGCGTATGTAACCCAAGGTACCACTGTATTGGGCAAAGAAGTTGAGAATATGCAAAATAGTAGCTGTTATTTTGTGTCAGAGACCAGACTGAGGATTACAGCTCTGAAGAGGAATGGTGGGAACCTCCCCATCTTCCTGCTCCTGACCAGGATCCTGAAGCTGCTCTGAAACAATGGAACAGTATAGATTTAGAGGATTGGTTTGCAGAGGGACATAGTTTGGAAAACAACAGTTGGGCAGAACTGAGTGGGGAACAGCTAGGAGAAGCAGAACAGGAAGAGAGAGAGATAACTGACTCCCCTTCGCTAGAAAGTATCCAGCCTCTATCTCCAAGGGCAAGGAAAGCTGATAAAGTTGCTATGCAGAAGGCTCAATGGTTGCAAGATCAGGTTTCAAGAAGGGGGAAGTGACAGAGATAACTTGGGGGTGGGGGAAGTAGGAGGGAAGCTTAACTGGGAGCACCTTTCCTCCAAGAATGGCTGCATTGTTCTTTTGCTCTGACCATTAAACACTCTTAAACTAGTAAGAGACTTGAATTGCTTTGTTCTGCTGATGCACAGCTAAAGGGGGGCAGAGATAGAAGCCATTCTCCCAAGCCTGACATTTTGGAACCTGGGATATATCAGTCTTACTGAGCCTTTCCCTTCTCTGTGTTAACCCCAAACTCGTTAATTCACCAAAACACCATATGGAAGCAGGAGCAACCTGGTGTTTGCATTACAGTTTTGGATAAATATAGCAAGAGAGAATAGCACAAGATCCACTGGAGTGGGGGAGGGGGGAAGAGCTCCAGCGTGATGCAACTAGAGCACTAAGAATAGACAGCATCAAACACCTTTGCGGGATTAGCTCAACCCTATCTTAAAACCGATCTTGTTATGGGTTCATGCTGTTGTTTCTTTTTGGAGATTGTTCCCAAACTTTACATGCTAAGCAGTTTGAAATCTCCTTTTAATTCCTTGTTGAAACTGATTAATCAACTTGAAGTTAGTAATCCCCAAAAGAATAATTTGTTTTGCATGCCAAAGGGGATGGCATTTTAAAATGCACCTTCTGTTTTTCTTCCTCTCCGACTCTGCTGGTTATCTGCAGAAGGCTTTCTTCAGATTCCAACATATTAAAATTTAGCAACTTGAAATCTCAAGGGATTATCATTTATAATTTATAGGGAACACAGGCAATCTGACATATACTTCCCTTTCCCCTCCAGCTCTACTGTTGTATCCTTCCTCTCTTTACTGTTCTATAAAATATACAATTGTTTTCCGTAGTAGTATTTTTTTTATTACCCAACAGATTTCCCCCCTGTTACCTGCTGAAATATTTCAAGATTCTCATGTTGCATTCCCACACCTACTTATCTGGGAGTAAGCCCCACGGAACTCAGTGGAACTTACTTCTGAGCAGATATGTATAGGATTATGTTGCACAAGTTGAAGTGGTAACATTTTTATCCCCATGTATTAACGTTTCATTTTAGCTGATTGGATTAAGAGTTGTGTGGTGTTGCTACTTCTATTCTGTAAATGGGGATGGATATATTTAAAATATAGTGGGTGGAATTAAACACCGTGCAATTCGATTGTGTCATCAGTTTCTGCTTGACAAATGGAATGATCTACCCTTCTTCATATGTTCTCCTGCCCCCCCCCATTTGGATTGGGGGGCATGCAGGGGGAGAAAGGAAAGCCCCCTTGCATTAGTGGGACTCATTGCACTAATTTGCACTAGTGCACCTATGTAGTTGAATCCAGCTATTTGAATTTTAACATCACTGGTTTGGAATACATAAGTCAAAAGAGGAAAACACCCACCTTGTCATACAGCCGTAAATTAGGCTGGTGTCCCAGAAAGAAGCCTACGTGATTTTAAGTTTTCACTTATGGGACACGGAACAACTGGGGGAATGGATTTTCAACAGGGTAACAGTGGAGGGGGAAAGCACTGGACTAAACTATTTGTTCACACACAAACACACACACACTACCATCTTGTAAAATATCAGGGCAATGCACAACATTACACATGCAATAAAACACAATTTAAAACAGTGCACAATAATCATGGCTCCCCTCAAAGAATCATGGGAACTGGAGTTTGTTAAGGGTGCTGAAAGTTGTTAGAAGACTTCTCACAGAGCAACAATACAGTGGTACCTCTGGTTAAAAACTGAATTTGTTCTGGAGGTCCGTTCTTAACCTGAAACTGTTCTTAACCTGAGGTACCACTTTAGCTAATGGGGCCTCCCGCTGCCACCGTGTCACCGCCACACAATTTCTGTTCTCTTTTTTTTATCAATTTATATTTTATTAAGTTTTATCAATAAAGTAATTCAGAAAAAAGTACAAAAACAGAAAAATACAAAATCACAAAATACAAAAATACAAACATTAAACACAAAAGAAAAAAGAAAAGAAAAAAGAAACCACATAAAAATAAAACTCCCTCTTTTTTAAAAAAATTCTCATCTTTAGTTAACTTATTCTCCTGACTTCCTCACGCCTCCCTTTTTTGTATCCCTTTTTCAAAATTTGGTTCAGCAAATTCATATCCAAATTAAATTATCTATTATCAATCCCATCTTACATTTTACCTTGTTGCTAGAACCCCTTCAGTTCATTTCAACGTCATCAGCATTCAAAAGTTTTACAATGTTTCTGTAAATAAATTTTAAATTTCCTCCAATCTCACACATTTCCGTTCTCATCCTGAAGCAAAGTTCTTAACCCGAGGTACTATTTCTGGGTTAGCAGCGTCTGTAACCTGAAGCGTCTGTAAGCCGAGGTACCACTGTACTGCACTTCCCAAGGAGACGCTATGATTGTTAAATGTGAGGTTGTGTGGATGGGACCTTAAGCCCACACCAAAAGGTGGGTCAAAATTACACACTCCACACCCTTGGCGCTCCCTGCCTGCCCCAGGGAGCACCTGCAATCATTCCTCATCCTTTGAACACTATATATCATATAGCCACTCAGAAGCCTACTCTGAATTTATATTTCAAGTTTTTGTTCTGAAGGTAAGCCTACAACAATCATCCGAAGCAGTGTAGCCAGAGGCACAGTCTATAATCGGCTGAGCTAGCAGCTTCAAGGCACAACTGAAACTGCCTCGGTATTTAATCTAATTGTATTCAAAAGATAATATTCAAGGGGCAGAGCAAGTAAAGATTCAATAAAAGCCCTGTCCGTTTTTTGTACATCAAAAATCCTTGTGCATGTCTGAAATTGATTATTCAATTGAGCAATCTCTGCAGCCCTGAATAGTCTTTCTGTAGTGTCAGCCAACCTTGAAACCTTTCTCTTTTTCAATTTGACTATTAAGCAAGTCCTGCAAGTTACATTTTAAAACACTGAATTTCATTTTCAGAAAGGGTTCCTCTATAGCTGAGTTACAAAGGAGTAAGCCACAAAGCCTCTCTGTTAGGCTGCTGCAATACTGCAGTTCTCCTTCCACAATGCGACAGCCTACCTGCCCGGGCCTTGTTGCTGTTGCTACTGCGGGGAACAGCTGCAACAACTCCTGTCCAGGACAATGTTCTAGTGGCTCCTTTGACACAGCACATAGCCATACAGGCTTCAAGGACATGTAGGCTCTGTCTACCCAGGAAGCCTCCCCCTTCCCCATAACATCCATTTTATAAATAAAATAAAGAAACATTTGGCTATATAAGCCTGGAACTTCCCTCATCTTCGACTAATGGTTTTCCAACTTAATCTCTAATGTGCATTTTGTTCTTATAAATATTACTATTAAATCACGATCTTAAATAAACAATTTGTAAATTGCATTTAGTGATAAATGATAATTTGAGCCCACAAAACTTCTTGTAGCCCTATTAGCGATGTCAGTTGTTTACAGTTGTCTTTCAGATACAACATAAATTTATTCCAGTCTTTCAAGAAATTCTGGTCCTGCTGGTTCTGAATTTCCCCAGTCAAGTTCGCCAATTCGGCATAGTACATTAATTTCATCTGCCACTCTTCTTCCGATGGTATCTCTTCTTGCTTCCATCGTTGAGCTAGTAATATTCTTGCTGCAGTTGTAGCATATACCGTAAAAATAATGTTTTGTCCTGACTATGTATTTCTCTACACACAATTCCTAGTAGGAAGGCTTCTGGGTTGTTGTCATTTACAAATGTATATTTCAACATTTTTTTAAGTTCATTATATATCATACCCAGGAAGTCTCTTGGGCCTGTAGGGCCAGGCTGGTGACCCAACAAGCAAGCCATCTGAGCAAGGAATATATGAAGGTAGCAACTGGCGACAGACTGATGCAACAACTCCTTTCTTATGGTCCCTGGAAGCAGAATACTTCCTCATATGCGTCTGGTTGATTGTCACAAATGCTGGCACACATCCCTTGCTATGCATAGTGGTTTAACACTCTCTCTTCCTAAGGAACTCTGAGAATTGTAGCTCTGTGAGGGGAATAGGGGTCTTCCAACAGCTTTCAGCATGCTTAACAAACTACAGTTCCCAGGATTCTTTAAGGGAAGCCCTAACTGTTTAAGGTGGCATGATATGGCTCAAAATGTATAGGGCAGATGGCACCTGATAAGTTTCTCACCATGTTTGTGTGTGTGTGTGTGTGTGTGTGTGTGCTTCTTTGTGAAATGAGACATCTTAACTTTCCTCAGTTACAATAAGCTTCATATAACTACATGTTTGTTTTAAAGGAGGGATCTATCCCCTCTTCTCCTTAATTCATCAAATTGTATTATATACACCCATTCCAGTTTTCCTTGTTGAGCAAAGGGCCAGTGTGGTGTAGTGGTTAAGAGCAGTAGTCTCGTAATCTGGTGAACCTGGTTCGCTTCCCTGCTCCTCCACATGCAGCTGCTGGGTGACCTTGGGCCAGTCACACTTCTCTGAAATTTCTCAGCCCCACTCACCTCACAGAGTGTTTGTTGTGGGGGAGGAAGGGAAAGGAGAATGTTAGCTGCTTTGAGACTCCTTAAGGGGAGTGAAAGGCAGGATATCAAATCCAAACTCTTCTTATTCTTCTTCTTCAAAGTTGGTGATCACTTTTATCGGAGTACTTTCATTTGAGGAATTACAACAGCAATGAACTACAATTAGGCTTTGTACAATCAGCTTTCTATACAATTCTTTTATTTTCCTTGTGCATATCCACAGCGTTCAACACTCCCTGGAAGAGAGAAGCAGCAGAACAAGAAAGCAGCGAACCCACATGCCTCACTTAGACGAGAGAAATGCCTTGGTATGTCTTAGTAAATATTTGGATGTTACAGTTTAATAATTTAGCCATAAAAGTGCCAGCTCAAACCGAAAGTGCATTGCACAATATTGCACCGTACAAACGAAAGAGAATCCATCTTCATTTCTATCATACCAAATGAGCAATTAAACTTGGCTTATGCATGGCATACAACAGCTGCTTTGTTGCTTGAATGTGAGGCCGATTATTACATGGCAATAGCTTAGCCTAAGTTTAAATGAGAAATCAAATTGATTACCATATAATTGGAAATAAACAAGCAGTCTCATATAAAATCTCAACCTCACGCTAGCATTGTCTGTTCAGATAAGTAGAGCTCAAGCTGAGCTTTCCATTAATAAGCATAAATTGAATGTAGGAAGCTAAAAATTGCTCTGTCTCCTGGCTCTGAGTGATACGATTCAGCATATTTGATGCTCTGTCATCGTATATTGGCATTCAGGGCACCAAATTATTGATATGTGTTATGACAAAGCTATTTTTTGCCATCTCCTTCCAGGCTCAGATACGATCAGTCTGATGAACTTTGCATTTGTGATTGAAGACCTTCATCTACTGTTATAAAAAGGAAGGGCTTGATGGCTTAATGGAGAAAGTGCTGACCTTTTTCCTGGTCCTGCTCTAAGCACTTCACTGAACAATAGACATCCACAATAGATGAAAAGAACATCAAGTGCCATGCAATCAGCAGGTGCTATTCACTGGAACCTGAAGACTAAGCTAACTCAAACAGTGAATTCCTCAGGTAGAAACTCACGTTGCTGCACTGGGTTTTTTCCCTTTATTTTAGACCCTTAAGCATAACTCAGATGGCACTGAGTGGGACATGATGGCAAGGGTGGGATCAGAGGGTGGGACCCTGCTTTTACTCTCCCTACCGCTGATCATCTCATTGAGATTATTGAGTGAGCAAAACTTTTGAAGCATTGAAGAGCAGCAGCAGATGCAAGTTGGGGGGGGGGGATGTTGCATTCTTCTGAGTCAGACCATTGGTCCACTTAACTCAGTGATGTCTATACAGTGGTACCTCAGGTTACAGACACTTCAGTTTACAGACACTTCAGGTTACAGACTCTGCTAACCCAGAAATAATACCTCAGGTTAAGAACTTTGCTTCAGGATGAGAATAGAAATCGCGCGGCGGCAGCAGGAGGCCCATTAGCTAAAGTGGTGCTTCAGGTTAAGAACAGTTTCAGGTTAAGAACGGACCTCCAGAACGAATTCAGTTCTTAACCTGAGGTACCACTGTAGTGACTGGTAGCAGCTTTCCAAAGTTTCAGACTGGTGATATTCCAATGCAGGGCCTACATACTAGCGAGAATGAATGTGCTGCCCTCGACAATACTACAGGGGAGATTCCAGAAAACACCACTTGTTGAGAGACTGTGCCCCTTGGTGTCAAAGACAAACAGAATCAATCACGCATGTTCTTTTGCACTGCCCCTGTTATCATACCATTCAATCTAACAAGTTTATTGTTATTTGGGAATGGTTAGTGGGGGTTATTAGTAGGGAGCGGCATTCAGATAAACGAAAGGTAGCCTTCCTTATGTTTACTCAGGATGGGGATAAGATGGAGATAGTAGCCAGGTTTCTGCAACACACAATGAGGATTTGTGAAGGCTATTTTTTTTTTGTGAGGGATTTTTTTGTGAGTGGTTCTTTTGTATTGAGCCCTACTGCAATATTTGTCAAGCTCTGAGAGTCCTCCCCTCCCTTTGGCAACTCCACAAATAAGAATTAAGGAGCGGTTGATAGATTTATAGTCCTTTTTTAAAAGCTTCATGTTGTGGTCACAAAATACACAGCTCTCCGCAAAGAGGGGAACAGTTGCCTACTCTAAATCTGCCTCCCTACTTCCCCAGCAAGGAGTGCGCCAATGAGCCAATGAGAAGTTCCTATCCGTCTCGGCTTCCTTTGTTCTCTGATACGTTTGGACCTCCAAGTCCGTGGGGAGGGGGTCCCCCACACTCTCAATTGATGTGTCTCCCAACTGCACCCTCCCTTCTGAATCTCTTGTCATTATCTCGTAAGATGGGTAACTCCTTCCTAATCTCTTCAGCTTCTGTGTCTGTGTCTGCTTGTCTCTCTGCTTCTGTAAACACGGGAGATGGGGTGGCGCAAATATTCCCCCTCCCTTCTGAGAGAAGCTGATCCGTCTGCGACTGCATTCCCCAGTCTTCAGATCCAGACCATTCTCTGACAATATTGTACATATTCGAATAAAGGTTTGAGAGAATCTTTTTAAAGAAAATATTCTTTATTGATTAAAAAATGTGCATGTCTATGCAAACATTATGTACTATCTCTTAACAGGTAGAAAAAAGAAAATTATATAAAATAGAAAATTTATAAAGAAAGGAAAAAATAAAGAAGTAACAAAGATAAGAAACAAAGAAATTTTTAAAAAGTTATTTACATAGTAAAAGTACTCATTGACACAATCCTTCCCATCCTTCTCATTATACTGTTTGATATAACATTCTTTTTCACACAGGTTTACATTATATAATATCATTTCTTTCTGCTTTGTAGACATTCCTTTGATCTTTTTATTTACAAATATCACTCAATTTCTGCTAATATGGAGTTATTTGTACAATAGAGTTTTACATAATTCTTAAATATTATCCATTCTCTCGTTGTTTTTTGTTTCGATAGTCCTCTAACTGAGCCTGTCAGTTGAGAGAATCTGATGATATTCCCAACCCAAGCTAGAAATGCTAAGGATTGCACTTGGAACTTTTTGCATGCAAAGCAGAGAAGGTCCCTGCTTCAATTCCTGGCATCTCCAGGTAAAACTGGGAGAAAGCCCTGCCCTAAGGAACCACTGCCAGTCACCAATGGTCTGATTAATGTTCCTGAGTTACTAATCCTATTGGTGAGTTCTGCCAGTGCCCCATTCTTGCAAACGGGGGATATTTATCTTGGCTGATGTGACATTCTCTTCAGTTGGATCAGTATAAGGCCTGCATGGCACTTATTCCTGACTAAATGGAGCCTAAATGGCATTGGTCATGCTACTCTCCTAAGCGGAAAAGAAAGAAATTACCTCTGTCCTGTTTTAGGGGAAGGTGCTTTGAAAATGAAGACCTACTTTTCAGAGACAAAAATGCTGCAACTTAACTGACTAAGACTTGGTTTCATCATAACTTGCCACTGAGGGTGGAATACAGAACACCTATCAAACAAGGAAACAGAATCATCTCCCACTGTGCTACACAGGATAACGGAGCTCAGGTGTTTTATTTCATTCAACAAAGCAAGACTTTTGAAGCACAAACACCAGCCTAGACTGGAGAGTTTAAAATGGAATTTATTTCCTACAAATAGGAAATTCTCTTTTGGGTAAAGCAGAATAAACAAATGTCATTAATATTTCATTGAGTGCGAATATGTGTGTGTGTGTGTGTGTGTGTGTGTGTGTTTGTTTGTTTTGTGTGAGAGAGAGAGAGGGAGAGAGAGGGAATGAGAATGAATTTGACAAAAACATTGTCTGTTGTCCTCTTAATGTGCTTATTTGTTTTATGAAGCAGTTTAAAAAACATTTTGGGTAAATTCAAATGTTTTTAATAGTTACAGTATATTCTATGGGGGGTGTGTGTAATACTTTTAAATGCTTTTAGAGTACTATTTTCCCAGCCAGCAAAGGAAGCATCAAAGCTTCGATAAACCCCCTTGTTGTTGACAATTATGTGAATGTCTATGCTAAACTAACTTTGCAATTGTATAGAAAATCTGTATTAAGATATAAACATCAGAGTGGTGGTTCTAACACCTTGCAGGTGCTTTTAAAAAGCAGCATTCATTAAAAAAATAACAATAAATTACGGAAGCCATCTTTTTTTAAAAAAATTATTTCACAAGGTTTATGGACAGCTATTTTTTCCATATATATATATATATATATATATATGGAAAAAATAGCTGTCCATAAATATATATATATATATATATATATATATATATATATATATATATATATATATATATATATGGAAAAAATAGCTGTCCATAAATATATATATTTATATATATATATAAAATGTTTTTCATCTATATCTATCTCGCTGTAGGCTGTGCCCCTGCTCATTCCTCTTGCCTTTGCGAATGTTGTGGATAGTAGGAGAGGATATATTGATTAAATATTATCCTTCCTCACTCATGCTAGTGAGTCAGTAACATAGTACATTCCCCAGTATACAGCTAGTTGGTAGAGATTCATTTAAATCTCTTTACTTAAGTACAGTGGTACCTCGGGTTAAGTACTTAATTCGTTCCAGAGGTCCGTTCTTAACCTGGAACTGTTCTTAACCTGAAGCACCACTTTAGCTAGTGGGGCCTCTGCTGCCGCCGCGCCGCCGGAGCACGATTTCTGTTCTCATCCTGAAGCAAAGTTCTTAACCTGAAGCACTATTTCTGGGTTAGTGGAGTCTGTAACCTGAAGCGTATGTAACCTGAAGCGTATGTAACCCGAGGTACCACTGTAACCCAATCTGGCTTTGATCCAGATTAGGTTTTGTTCCTTGTAAATTCTCCTTTTATCCCTCCTAAAAAGAATAAAGGCACAACAATCTTTTCTTAAAAGCAATAAGAAGTTTACTCACATTCAGTTCACAGTAGGTTCTCTGAAGGCAGGCTTCGGCTTGTAGTTACAAAAGAGAGTTTGAGTTCATCCCGTATGGAAATGAGCCCATGTGCTGCTGTCTGACAGCCCGCGGATAGCAAAATACATCGAGATGGAATAAAACGGAGAAGAAGGGGAAGGGAATATGGCTGTGTGACCAGTCCTTTTATGAGGTCACACCCATCTACCTAGTCACATTCAGGGAGAGGATGCTCCAGACAGGTGTGACAGGAAGTCCTCCGGCTGGAGTAACATCCACCTGTGTGTCCACTCTGGGAAAACAGGAAGTGTTGTACTTGACTGCTTACGTTACATCTCACATTGCCAACTCACCACCACCACTACCCCCACAATTACCACCCAGTGTTTACCCTTTCCAACCCATGCAACTACTGAGCTCACTTTTCATCTTCCAAACCCCATTTCTGAAGCACCACTCTCTTTTATTCTGCAGCCCCACTTTGCATCCCTGATTTCTCCTTTGGCTCCAAGCATCTGAGGAAAAATGACCCTGAACTCCAGAGTGGGACCCTTCTAAAGGCTTCTAGCCTAAGGTTACCAGATTTTTTTTCAATGAATCCGGGGACACATTTGAACTTCAATTGATTTTGTATGGTGACTGATTTGGAAATCCGAGGACTGTCCCTGGGAAACGGGGACATCTGGTAACCTTATTCTATCCCCTCCTGTGGCATCCCATGGGAGAGTTTTTTCTGGGGGTCCCCACAGGAGCATGATCTGGGCAGGACCCTGCCCCCATTTGCAGCCACTTGGCCATGTGTCACCCGACAAAAGGGGTCCCTAGACAAGTGTGCCCTGGAACAAGGCTCATTTGAATGGAAAGTGGACTAGATTTTTAAAAATATATCAATAAATCGGTTAGTATAAACATAATTCACAGACTTGCACTCTAATGTGGTTGTGTTTGCTTGTTTAAAAAAGAAAAAGCTAACAAACAATTGCAAAAAAAGATTTGGAAACTAGCCATACAGCAGCATTCTGCACATTGCATGGTGGTACAACGTCAGCCTAAAGAGAGGAGATCTGGCTTCACTTGACTTCAGTGGCAGCTGGTGTCCATTGGGGTTGGTAGGGTATAAGGCAAGAGCCAACAGCAGGTGAAACTGGAGTCAATGACAGGCACAGTGACATCCAGTGAAAGGCAGAGCCAACTAATTCCAGTTTATCCTCATCTTCCTCCCTGCTGGGTTCTATAAGGGCAATATTAAGATTCAGGAGAAGGAAGCTGAAAGTTCTGCACTGGATGCAAGTAAGAAGGCAGGTGGATGGGGGTTATCTGGGAATAGACTGAGCTTGGTGGGACAGAGCCCAATTCACTCTAATGGACCAGCCTCTGCTGTTTTGCTCACCATGAAGAGGTATCATAGGAGCATTGCTGAATCATGGACAGGCTACCAACAAGTTAACTGTGCAATTATTTTCTCTCACACATGCTGCATTATTGTTGTTGTTGTTGTTGTTTAGTCATTTAGTCGTGTCTGACTCTTCGTGACCCCATGGACCAGAGCACGCCAGGCACTTCTGTCTTCCACTGCCTCCCGCAGTTTAGTCAAACTCATGCTGGTAGCTTCGAGAACACTATCCAACCATCTCGTCCTCTGTCGTCCCCTTCTCCTTGTGCCCTCCATCTTTCCCAACATCAGGGTCTTTTCCAGGGAGTCTTCTCTTCTCATGAGGTGGCCAAAGTATTGGAGCCTCAGCTTCAGGATCTGTCCTTCCAGTGAGCACTCAGGGCTGATTTCCTTCAGAATGGATAGGTTTGATCTTCTTGCAGTCCATGGGACTCTCAAGAGTCTCCTCCAGCACCATAATTCAAAAGCATCAATTCTTCGGCGATCAGCCTTCTTTATGGTCCAGCTTTCACTTCCATACATCACTACTGGGAAAACCATGGCTTTAACTATATGGCCCTTTGTTAGTAAGGTGATGTCTCTGCTTTTTAAGATGTTGTTTAGGTTTGTCATCGCCTTTCTCCCAAAGAGCAGGCGTCTTTTAATTTTGTGACTGCTGTCACCATCTGCAGTGACTATGGAGCCCAAGAAAGTAAAATCTCTCACTGCCTCCATTTCTTCCCCTTCTATTTGCCAGGAGGTGATGGGACCAGTGGCCATGATCTTTGTGCTCCATTATAGCAAGATCCAAATCATCTACTGAACCTTCTCCTTTAAAAACAAAACAAAAACAAAAACCAATACTTTCCAGTCAGTTCTCAGTCAGAAGGTTTCAAAGCAGGACCAAGCTAACTACCGAGATTATAAGACATGGCCAGGTTTGGTCACAAAATTGACTTAAAATATAGGCGAAGCATCAGCTGCAACATGAAGTTCTGCTACAGACAAGTGAGATATGAGGCCCCCTTCCTTAATGCCAAGATACCAGCGTATCACTCAAAAAAAATTTATACATGTATCTCCCATATTTCATAGAACACAATTTTCAAGGAATGCTGACTTGCACATTGTAATGACTTAAATGGTCAGGGCAGAAAGGAAGACCACAATAACTGTCATTCTTTAAAATGATGCTAAAGTCCAACCATTCATCATAGGGCATGCAAAAAAAAGAAACCTTTGTGCTGAAACCAGCAGCTACCTCAGCAAACCTTGCATTTACCCAGTCACTCATAATCACCTTTTCTTAAAGTAATGAAAGTAGCAAACAGAACATATATTTCCTTATTACTATTTTTACAAGCAACTAAATATTCATATAAATAATTTTTGCCCTTTCCTTAGAAAATTAAGAGTGTTGCTGAACACCTAGATATTGGTTTCTTCAGCAGCTTTACACATCTTACATTGGAAACAAATATTATTCAATGATCCAGCCATTTTATATAAACATGAGGCAGTTCTGAAGAGCTATTCTAAGTAGCAACTTAAAATGTAGGATCATAATTTTGTAGATTCCTGCCATGCACACGTTGTCTGGGCAAATGTTGTCTGGCAACTTTCAGGTAAGGCCCTCTTCTCCTACTATTATTTAATATCCGACACTATGTTTGCAGTTCTCTTCTATGTTTGCTGTCAAAATCTGCTCTGGGTGATACTCCAGCCTTTGAAAGCAGATTTTGAGGGTATGCAGGGAGCTCCAGGAGAGAGGAGAGGAGGGGGAAATTGCATTGCACAGAGTGTTTCTGCGCTAGTGGAAAAACAGCATTGGATATAACTCCAATGTGTTAAATTGGGATAAACTACATATGATGTTTATCACACACTTTGCCCTCCAGTGCAAGCATTTTCCACCGCAAATTGCCAACATGAGGTGTCCATGATCTGGATCAGAGCACTGGCATTAGGGCTGGGTTTGACCTCACTGACTTCTTCAATTTGATTTCACTTTTGTACTTTAAGTGAACCAACAACATAGGTTGTGTGCTCTCCAATAGCTTCAACATCGTTGTAACATGGTGGGGGTGATTTTTACTGCTTCCATCTGTGTTGTGAAATGTTCTCTTTGCTGAAATATAAGAGTCCTCCCCATCAGTATTGGCATTCGGCTGGCTCTTAAAGACCTACCTGTTTATACATGCATTCCCCTGGCTTCCTGATTTGTACTATGTTTTAATTTCTGTTTTAACTGTTTTAATTGTGCTGTTTTAATGGCCTTGTATTATTGTACATTTTAATTTGGGATATATATTTTAATGCATTGATGAGGTGTGTGTTTCGGCTTTATAATTAGAAATTAAGTGGTATATAAATTAATAAATGAGGGTGATGAGGGCCCTCATTGCATCCAACCAACTGTAAGTAGTGGTGGCATAAAATACATTGGGTTGGATCCCAGATTTGCTCCTATGGATGAGAACATCCACCAAGCAGAGTCCAACATCAGAGGACTTTCCCAGTGGCAGAGGTGGGGAGATGACTTTTGATGACTCCCCTCTTCCCCCTGCAGACCATACTTTTCCAGAGGGTTGGAGAACCCTTCTAAACAGTGTGGGAGTTGGCACTGGAGGCTGCAGGGAGAGGGAATCGGTGAAATTCCCTTGAGCAGCAGGATGGAAGGAAGCTTTCCATTCATGAAATATGAAATCTGGATCCAAGCTGTTAGTTATGCTATATTATCTCCATTCTCTTCCTATTGGGCAACAAGGGACAACATGTCAAAATCAAAGTGAATCAGTTTAAAAAGGGTTTGATCCATTTTCAAGCATTATTTTGGTTTTCGGTATCATTGTCAAAGCTTGAAAAGGAAATTAATGCATGTGTATTTGTGTGTGTGTGAGTGAGGTGTGTGTGTGTGTGTGTGTGTGTGTGTGTGAGAGAGAGAGAGAGAGAGAGAGAGAGAGAGAGAGTAGTAACACTTAATTGCAGTACAGCAGCTTTATAAATGGGTGGTATCCACCATCAGTCATGCTGAGACTAGACCCACTGAAACAAGTGAACTTAAGTAACTTATATTCATCCATTTCAATGGATCAGCTGTGGGGATGACTTAGTAATATATGACCCCATGATATTGCATGAAAATCATCACCATCATCATTAGCATTAATTAACTAATTAAGTTGCACTGGGATGGAAAAACCTTTGTGATAGTTGAAAAAGGGAGCAGAATTTTACAAATAACAGTCTGAAAATTTGTAACCATCATTTGGTGCACAGCAAGGCTGAGCCAGTATGGCCAGGAAAATAACTATTAAAGTTAACAGCTCTGCACTGCAAAATCTGGCTAACCTACATTTAATTTCAAATGCAGCCATTAATTTAAATGTGCTGCAGCAGATTCAACAAATGGAAGTGAACCAAATGTTCATTACATGATGCTGGCATTGTATTACTTGCCTTCAGCCACATTTACGGGAATGAGCAAATTGCAGGTGTGGTCACAGGCTGCTTCCATGCCGACATTTTCTAGCGAAAAGTTCTGCTGCTATGTTTGAAGACAGATTATGCATTATGGTTTATTTCTTATGAGAACTGGATACCTGCACTCAGTATTATCGTCTGTAAATACTTTCTTTACTCTTAGGCGGGTCTTTCAATCATGGAAAAATTATTCCCCCCCCAAAAAAAAATACTTGATCCACTGCAGTTTGGATATAGAGCTACGTAGGATGAGATCCAACTTAACAGCTCAGGTGTCTGCTTGTACAACAGAGACTATTCTAGCTTTCCTCCACCTGCAGCCTCCCACACATACCCAAAGAAACATGCTCTGGCAGGTGAGGCAGAGCAGATTAGCAGCCAGAAGTCCCATGGTGAGTTGATTCCCATTCCTCATGCAAGTAGACATCATTTGAGGCCACTCACACATGTTTTGAGCTATTCTGACTGAACATCATGCATTTAACTATTTCAGTACAGCCGCAGAATAGGAAAAGAGCAAAGAAGAAAATGATTCCATGTGGTCTAAAACACCTTTTAAAAATCTGCTACTTTACTGGCTTCTGCTTAAAACATGTAAAATAGAGGCTGGAAATAATAATCACAGAATACGTTGATTTTTACTGTGATTTATACTCATGCTGCAACACACTGAACAGGTATGGTGCTGTGGCTAAGAGAATGAATTAGCAAGTGCCTGCTTCAATTTTTACCTCTGCCATGAACCCACTACATGGCATTAGGCAAACCATTGCCTTCCAGCCTCAATCTACTCATCTATAATTCGGGTGGATAGTAAGATAATAAAGGTAAAGGTACCCCTGACTGTTAGGTCCAGTCGCGGACAACTGGGGTTGTGGTGCTCATCTCGCTCTATAGGCCGAGGGAGCCAGCATTTGTCCACAGACAGCTTCCAGGTCATGTGGCCAGCATGACAAAGCCGCTTCTGGCAAACCAGAGCAGCACACGGAAACGCTGCTTACCTTCCCGCCAGAGTGGTACCTATTTATCTACTTGCACTTTGATGTGGGAGCGAACAACGGGAGCTCACCCCATTGCAGGGATTTGAACCGCCGACCTTCTGATCGGCAAGCCTTAGGCTCTGTGGTTTAGACCACAGCGCCACCTGCGTCCCTAGTAAGATAATAAGTTTATGTAAAAATCACTCCATAATGCATGTGAGGCACTTTGAACACTTGAAAGAGCCTAGGAACCTAAGGAACTGCCAGATACTGGTAGGGAGATGTGAGGAAGTCCAGTTAGTTATACAAAAATGTTATGAAATAATTGTGCTTTTCTTTTTTTCTTTTTTTTTCTTTTTTCTATATTGTTTGTTGGTATGTCTGTTATGTGATTCTCTATTTTATGTTTGAAAACTGAATAAAATATTTTTTTTAAAAAAAGGAACTGCCAGACACTGAGTCCATTGGTCCAGTTAGAAGTTGTGCAGTGGAGGGCAACTGAGATGATCAAGGGTCTGGAAACCAAGCCTTATGAGGCATGTTTGAAGGAGCTGGGTATGTTTAACCTGGAAAAGACTGAGAAGATATACAATAGCCACCTTCAGATATCTTAAGGGCTGTCACGTAAAAGATGGAGCAAGCTTATTTTCTCCTGCTCTGGAGGGAAGGACTAAAATCACTGGCTTCAAGTTACAAGAAAGGAGATTTTGACTTAGCATCAGAAAGAACTTTCTGACAGTAGGAGCTCTTTGGGCAGTGGAATGGTCTCCCTTGGGAGGTTGTGAACTCTCCTTCCTTGGAGATTTTTAAGCGGAGGTTGGATGGCCATCTGCCATGGATGAGTTAGCTGAGATTCCTCTATTGTAGGGGGTTGAACTAGATGAGTCTTGGGGTTCCTTCCAACTTCATGATTCTATTATTATAATAGAATTCTTATTCTTATTCTTATTCTTATTCTTATTATTTAGTTCAGTATTGTCCACGGTGATCAGCAGTGGTTCTCTAGAGTCTCAGTTTGAAGTTGGTCCCAGCTCTTCCTAGAGATGCTGAGGACTTGAATAAGCACACAAGAAGAAAATGTGCATGAATTTCCTATGTCCATATTCCCATCTCCTTCGCCTGTGTTTCAAGGCTATCTTTCTGGAGCAGGGAACTCTCCTATACTTGTGAAGGGTCCTGCCTAGTTTTGTATGCAGGTAGGGAAAACAATCCATTCCTGTTAGAACTGGAAAGCTGAATTCAGTTTCCCAAACGTAAACATGGAGATGATCAAATTAGCTGAAATAGCTCCTAAAGCTAAATGGGCGAGGTGTATGTTTCACAGACACACACAGATCATCCTTGCCCTCTCCATTGTAGCACAATAATGCAAAACCTCAGTCTGTTAGCAGGATTACTGCATGGCTGATATTCAGCCTTTCTAATAGAGCGCCTCTGCACATTCAAAATTCTGCTTACATTGTAGGTAAAAAGGGGAAGTAGTCAGTAGTCATAGTAAGGTATTGATGTTTGTAATCCATCTTCAGGTCATCGATTCTCAACTAACTGCTTCAGAACAACCTCTTTTATTGGTTTTAAGAGAACCAATGTGTCACCAACTGCTTCCTTTTGGCACAGGTCTTGTTTCCCCCCCCCCCCAACAGGTAATGGCTATAGGAAAAATGGGGCCCGAGGTAACATTGCTTCATTGCTAGCCAAAAGATAGAGGGTGGGAAGAAGGGAGAGGCAGCTCTCATTACATCTTTACTGTGTGAACCTGTTGTTACCTGGCAGTTATTGCTGCCGAGAAACGGACTGGCCAGCTGCTCTGCAAGCTTTCTGCTCTTCTAACAGATGGCACAAATGTAGTCAGTCTATTGACAATGAATGCAGCCAGGCTTGCTCACAGGAAGGGAAGACTCCCCAGGTAACAAGGTCTAAATGGTCACACATGCTGGAAATACACGACTGTGACAGCAGCACTGTGTTTCTGAGTTGGTCTAGGTTTTTAAAATGGAAAGGAGAAGAAGAAAGCACATCTCAACAAAATCAGCCTGGAGACTGACTCTCAAACAGTGAAAACACAAACAGTGTCTGCGTTCCCACACTTGCCCTCTTCAAAGATGATATGCATACATCAGTTCTGCCCAAAGCTCTATAAAGGCATACCAACATTTGTGCATCAGTGTGCTAATTACTGTTGAGAAAGATCTCCAAAGGACATGATAGCCTGCCATGGAATAATTATCTCAGCATGTTTTTTTTAAAGGAGAGGAGCGGTTTTAGTAGATACTGACAAAAAGAAGATGGGCTCATTTCAAGCTCATATAAAAATGTATAAAAAATGTATGAACAATCATAGATCAACAGGGTAACCAGTTAAGTGAGCCTTCCACTAGCTGAATGATTGTGTGATGGCCAATATTTAAATAAATACAAAAAAAAATATTTTTAAAAATAAACCAAACTCCTAATTTTATTTTGCATTTTGATGCAAAGAGCAAAACAGAGAACAGAGGGGTATCTATGAGAAGAAACAAAGAGATCATTTGGCATATAGTTTGCCTCATATAAGGTTCAAATCAGTCTGAGAGAGACAATTTTCTAAAATCCAATGCAAACTGAAAACGCACAATAAAAATAAGTAAGTTAATAAGTAATCCTATTAAAAACAGCACTAAAAACTTAAACACCATTTAAAAGCACAAAAATATGAAATAAATATTTTTTGTTAAGCATATGTCTGAAATTCTTATCCCAATAGTTAATTGTGATGTTTTGGAAGATAGGCCATTTTACGTGGAAGGTGTCGTGTTTGGGGCAGGTCCTTATCAGAGATTTCACTACTTCGCATTTTTTTTAAAAAAACCCTGCTCCTTGAGAAATGATTATGTGAGAATCTTCTTCTAGTTGGCATCATTTCTGGGGCTATATCATGGAACACATGCATAAGAGCCATGACCTATAACCATCGTAGATATCTTACTACAAAAAAATCTGAATGGAAAGTACTGCACAGTGAAATTCCATGTGCACAAGCGGCCGCTGAATCTGGGCATCTCAAAAAGGACTTTCCAAGGCCTCATAGCAAGACAGTTCTGAAATTGCTCCAAAAGCAGTTGGTGATATGACATAGTGATTAACTTTGCAAATAAAAAAATGTCAGACATTTCACTCAGAAGGCAATCTCTCAGGCATGGCTGGAGTAGCATATACTGGATCCCAGCCAACATCAACTTGTGTAGAATCTTTAAATCAACAAGCTTAGGGTCAAACTTTGCATTTAACATGCAGGGAAGTTAATGATAATATTATGGTGGAATTGGCTTAATGTCCCACTCCTTTCTAACCAAAAATATCTTTTCTAACAATTGCCTGCGTCTTCTCAGCAGAATCAGTATTTCATTGGAGAATTTAAAATATAGGCAGAAAAAATGCTCATTTAAAAGAAACACCCTGCTCTGTTACAGTGGAGAGTCAAGGTGTGATGTCAGTAAATTTTAAGGCATAAGCAAGAAAATATTGCTTATTGTTTTAAATGCATAAGCAAGAACATTCATAATTGAGCATCCCCTGTTCTTGGTGGCAACCACAAAATCCTTGATCCTCAGATTCTGTCTTTGAGTATCCCAGCATTTGGCAGTTCTACTTTTAGCTCATCTCTTATCTGTCAGCTCAATTTGTTTCACTATGACCTTATGTGAAAGAAAACCTCCTGTGGAGTTTGTGATTAGTTTTTATCTGGAAGTCCATGGTGCCCCCCCAGAATGGGTTAGGGTGGTTTTGTGGGCATATTCTGCATCGTGTCATTACCACAAGCATAGTGCATTCGTAGTGGATTTATACTGGACCATCCACACAGCATTCCACTCCATGTTTTTTCTGCAATATTTCCCCAATGCTACCACATAATTGTCACCTAGATGGGCACTCTTGTGCTGTAGTGCAACAAAGGCAGGATACCTGTCCTTCCACCCCACTCAAACAGTTGTGGTATGAAAAGTTTTGTGATTTCAGCAGGCATCTCTGAGACATGCACCAATTGGAAACTAAACAGTATGGCCACCCTAAACCTCTGCAGAGAGAAACAGTATTGAAAGCAGAAGCAAATGTGAAGTTGCAGAGTGCATTTGAAGTCACATCAGGAATGCAAACTGTATCAATTGCTTGTCATTTTCAGTCACTAAATCCTGACACTTCCATAATCCACAGGATTAAAATTCACCTGCCTGGTTAAGCAAGTTCAGTCAAGAAGATATCTCTTGCAAGCATCTTATACTTGCTGTCCACATATACTGATCCTGGATGTGTTCCTATCTGTGTCAAACAAGGACCTTGCTTGCCTAGAGTTCCCTCACACCAATTAATGTTCAGGATGTTCCTTTTATATCTGTCCAAAAAGAAATTGTGCCTGTCAAATCGATCTTCCAACCCTGGACTGACTTTGGCATGTCAGAGCATCAAGTCATACAATCACATTGTCTACTGCCTTGACAAGGATAGTGTTCCTATTAGAGTAGCCTGCCTGCTGCTGCTAAATTAAAGTGAAGGTGGGCTATTTTATTTTTCTTTGGAAGCACTCAAAACAGGGCTAGAGATTTTGCTCTCTCAATACATTGGAAATTTTCTTTCAAACTTTTGGAGATAATTTTATTTTTTTGAGATGGCATAAAGCAAGTCATAGCCTAAGCAAAACAAAACAAAACAAATCTTGTTTAAAAGCATGAACATATTGTATAATATATACATTACAACATTTATATTTTACTCAGTTTGAAGTCATGGTTAAGGGTGCAGTCCTTAACTTCCCCTGGGAAGGTGTTCTACAAATATATAGGTGTCTCTTAGTAACAACAGTGAAAAGCCGACATACCATATTGCACTTTCAAAAAATGTTTTTCTGTAGAGTGTTACAGGTTTCTCATCCATATTATTTTAATCCTCCCCAAAGTCTTTTCATAATCACAAGCAATAATTTTTTTCCTATTTACCATTTTCAAATTATTCTTTAGGAGCAGCCATTTTTAATGTAGTTATATTTTATGACAACAAAACAACAGAAATGAAAATTGTGTATTTTACAGGGTAGTCAATCTGTGAAAAAGTGTGAAACAAAAATATAGGAAGTTGGTTGCAGACCTCCCCATGCCCTGTGGGTGAAGACATTAATCAGTGGTAGATGGAACAAACTACACATGAGAACCTTCTGGGACTAAAAACCAGCCACAACTTTACTGATTATGAGAGGAAGGCTGAAGTTGAACAGGGCTGGGATATGGACCACGTCAAGATGCAGGTCAACTAAAGTGGCCAATCCAAGGCTGCTGCCAAGGCTTCACCTCCATGGCTGACTCTGATTGGCAGATTTGAACTGGGGATTTGGTGAGCTATCCCATGATCCCTTGTGGCCAACCAGAGAATCAAACGGCTGGCCAAATATAGAGCCTTTTCATCCTCAGTGGGTGAGGGACGTAAGAAACACACTGGGGCCTAATTTGAATAGTAGAGTGCTAGGTATCTGGTGGGAGGGGTGTTCTGCTCCGGAATCATCCCCTCCCTTCTCTGTGTTCTATAAATTTCTGTTAAGAGGGACCAACTGCCTCTTCTTGTTTTCTTGCCTCAGACTTGCCTCATATTGTTGTATTTAGTTTCTCTCATTATGTCATTTTGTTACACTTTTCTTTCTTTTTAAAGCTTAGTTTACATTTACGTGAGCCACTTATTCTTTCTCAAAGAAAAAGAAACTCTGCTGAAGAAAGGTGTGGAATGTCCTAAACTGCAGGAGTGAGGGGATATTCCCAGTTTGATTTAGTTAATCATCCCCCCACCTCCACAACAGGGAGATGCCCATGATGGCTACAACCACCAATACCCCAGAGCTGGGTAAGTTGTCAATCGCACAAACTGCAATAAATGATTCCTAAAGACTTCTTAATCAATTGTTTCAGTTTCCCAATATAACTAGCTTAGTAGCTTAGTACAGAGTTCTGGTAGTAGTAGTAGTAGTAGTAGTAGTAGTAGTAGTAGTAGTTTATGATAATAATAATAATAATAATTTATTTATACCCCGCCCATCTGGCTGGGTTTCCCCAGCCACTCTGGGTGGCTTCCAACAAAATATTTAAAATACAATAAAATACATTTGACACTTATCTGCAAATTTGATAAATTAATAGATTAAGATTTCAAAATTCAAGTGACAGCCCCCATTCTAAACATTATTTACGTGTACTTTGCAGAAAGATTGCACAACAAATGTCATAAATAGCCTTCTCCTATAGGTGTGCTGAGCCAAGCAGATAGGAAAACTACAAGCTTTCCTTCAGTGTTGTTTTTTTAATTCTCCCCTATGAATGATTGCTTTAAGTTAATTTTACAATAACTTAAGAGTTTCCATCAATCTAGAACTCATCATTAATGAAGTGTGCTGCTGTTGTTTTCTTTTCTTTGCTCGATTCATTTAAAATGAGTATCTTACACTGATATAATTGTACACTGTCCAATTTGATGTAATGTTTTTTCTCCATTAGGGTAGTTACAAGGCAAGGAAGGGGGACCTGAGGCCTTCCAGAAGTTGTTGGACTACAAATCTCATCAGCTCCAGCTGATGAGATCACCAAGGATGATGGGAATTGTAGTCCAGCAATCAATTCTCTCCCAAAGTTGGGTGAAAATATGTGCCTTTACAATATGACAGAAGCCCCATAGCGAGGGACCAGCTGCATCTTCAGAGAAAGGGAATTCCATAGTTGAGGTGCCATTACTGAGAAGTCCCTACCCCATGTCATTATACAACAGGCTACACCCAATATTGAGAAGGGCCTTATGAATTAATATAAGCGTGTTGAATTGGACCTGGTAACATATAGGCAACCAGTGAAGGTCCCTCAGAATCTAAAAAAAAATCACCCATTTCCCCATGCTCAGGGCCTGTTCAGGACTGCCACAGAATTTACACCTCTGTTGCAAATGCTAAAGTATCTGTTTAATAACTGCCAGTTAAAATGAGTAGTTTGAAAGGTAGGAACCTTCCGCCCCAAAAAAATCAAAATAAAAAAATCAATAGATTATGATACACTGATTTATCAAGATTTTTTTTCTAATTCTTTCATGGTAGCATGAGGGAAAGAGAAGGAGGGAGGAAGAAAGCAAAGTCAGCCACAGAGTGGAAGTTTACCTTCCTCTGTTTTTCTCCCTGGAGGGAAATATTCAATTTATCTTTGAGGGTAAATGTTGATGCAACAAATAGTCATTATGTAACTATGCTCAGCTCAGGAAAACATGAAATGGATTTTCAGGCTATTTGTCAAGTTATTCCTTCAAGCAGGACACTTGGTATTGATTTTTTAAAAGCTGACCCTGCTCAAAATACACTGAGCTCCACTGTAGAGTGAACATAGCAGCATGTGATATAATGTAAAATTACTTATTATTGCTTAAAACAATAATAAAATGATCAGCTTGACAGTAAAGAGTAATTGCATGTAAAAGGCACACTTCTAATAAACAAATACTGTATTAGGATTAACAAAACCATTTTGTATTTGTCTTCAGTGTGTTGACCTGATACTCTTTCCACAAGGGCCAACATTGATGCTGAAATCCAGAATCACCTGAGCTCTGCAAGTGCGGCTTTCTCCCGATTGAAGCGCAGAGTGGGACATTTGCAGGGAAACCAAAATGCTTGTTTACAAAACTATAGTACTCCCAACCTTACTGTATGCTTGTGAAACATGGATCACTTATAAATGCCATCTCCAACTCCTTGAAAGATTCCATCAACGGTGTCTCCAAAAAATTTTACACATCACTTGGGAAGACAGGCAAACTAATGGAAGTGTACTGGAAGAAGCAAAGATCACCAGTGTTGAAGCAATGATTCTTCAACATCAACTTCATTGGACTGGTCATGTTGTTCAGATGCCTGATTATCATCTTCCAAAGCAACTACTCTTTTCTGAACTTAAAAATGGAAAGTGTAATGCTGGTGGTCAACAAAAGAGGTTTAAAGACTATCTCATGGCAAATTTTAAAAAATGTGGTATAAACACCAACAATTGGGAAACCCTTGCCTGCGAGCTCTCCAATTGGAGAACAGCCTTTACCAAAGGTGTCATGGGCTTTGAAGACACTCAAACTCAGGACACAAGGGAGAAAGGTGCTAAGAGGAAGGCATGCTTGGCAAATCCACACCTTGATCAACTCCCACCCAGAAACCAATGTCCCCACTGTGGAAGGATGTGTGGATCCAGAATTGGCCTCCACAGTCACTTATGGACTCATTGTTAAAACCGTGTTTATGGAAGACAATCATACTCAGTTACGAGTGATCGCCAAAGAAAAAGACTTAATTTACACTTTCCTTGAGGCTGGAGGATCTCAAACAATCTAAATGATTTTTTTCCTGCAATAAATGCTTTAAAAGTTACCTTGAGGGTAACTTAATACAAATGTGTATTTTGCTGGACAATCTACCATGAAGAAATTCCCTAACAGCTTTGGGACCCTGAACTCAACCCTCACCTAGCTTAATTAGGTAATGACTCCCTCCCACAGAAGAAAATATTGTTCAGAAAGAAATAAAAGCATCCATAATGTTTTGGGCTAGGTCCTGGTTGCAGAACAGAACCAATAACAGGATGGGTAATACTATGTCTTGCAATGGTTAAAAACAACTAGGTGAGAACTAGGCTAGGTGAGAATTGACTTCATGGTCCCAAATCTCTTATGGAATCATCAGCTGAATGTAGGTCTTCTGTATTTGTTAAAGTACAATAATCTATGCATCACGACTTTTCAGTGGTGACCTACTGGTTAAGGAGTGCTTCTCTGAAGAGTTTGTCTGATCGTTTCAGCACCAGGTAAAACACACACCCCAAAGCTTTTGAAATATGAACTTTTGTATTCCCTGAATTTGACATCTATTGTATGCTTTTAATGTATTTCTCTGGAAACTCCATAGCTCAGTGTTAGAGCATCTGCTTTGCATGCAGAACGTTCCAGAAGGTACCTGACCCCTCCAGGTAGGGCTAGGAAAGACCCCTGCCTGAAACCCTGGGTTGTAGACAATACTGACTTAGATGAACCAACTAAGTACAAGTGCTGCTTCCATTTTAATGTTGATTTTTCTGTGCAGCAATTTATTTACTATTTTTGGTTTCTTCCGCATCTATACTGTATTTTCATGTTTATTGTTGGTAACCCACCCAGAAAATACCAAAACCAAATGGCATATAAATACTGTTAATAATAAAATGTGAAAATTCTGGAATGAGGTACATACTATAAATTAGTTGTTTTCTGGTTTGTGTCAAAGCACATGTTTTGAAAGAAATTATTTTTTTAAAAAAGAAGATTGGGAGAGAGGAGATACAAATCAGCACAGGAACCAGTAATACAGAACTATACCTCAAAGGTTTTATAAATTTGTATGTTTGCTCATGTAATAAACTGCACCATAATCAGGAGAGATATGATTTATTGCCTGGTTTGACTAACATCACAATCCCATTTCCATCTCTGAGGGGATTTTCAGGCACAGAGTAACTAGCAAGCTACCAAGCAGAGTCTCGTTAATGAAATGTGTTCTGTCACCAACGTCAGTTACTGCCTATTATAATCTTAGAGATGTCTGATCATTTTGACTGTATTTAATTTAATAACATGCTGTTTGTCAGTTTGATGGGACCCGCAATTACCAAACAGGTCCACTCAATCCTACCGCCTTAAAAAAAAGATGATTTCTTAATTAGAAAGTAACTTTGTCATTTATTAATGTCAAATAAATTTAAAGTGTTGGCATAGTCTTCCCCAAGGGCTCAAATTAACCAACAAATAGATAATTAATATAAAATGTCCTTTCCCTCCATTTCCCACCTTCAAGCTGGCTCCAGTGCTGAGAGGGTTTTTTCTTTCCAATTTTTGGGTGGGAAATTTTCCAAGTGTAAATCAAATGTTTCAAACTTCTGGACTTATCTCATCCAAGCCCTAAGTAATATAACTTATGAAGACTCAAAAAAGTAAATAAAAGTCACTTTCCACATCACTTCTGCATCCCCAGATACAGAACAACAAATACAGCTCTTCTAAAAGACATAATCAGGCCACCTCCAGACTGGTGTTTTACTGCATGTCTAATCCCCAACATGTTCTTGAAACAATAATAGTGCATTTGTTGTGTATTTTGTAATACTTTAGCTTGTTCTGCGATGCTTCCACAATTCTCCCACATTACAGTAGAACCCCTACTTATGACTGCCTCTACTTGGGCCCGATCCAAGTTGCGACCGCAGCAAACCCGGAAGTAAATACTGGGTTTGCCGCGATTCGCGCATGTGCAGAAGCGGCTGCCACCATCTGCACATGCGCAGAAGCGTGCTGCCACTAAATGCGCCTGCACACAACGGTGCTTCTACCAGTGACCCGGATCAACTTACGGACGGACCTCCAGAACTGATTACATCCTTAAGTTGAGGTTCCACTGTAATGCTGATGAGAGGGGTAGAAGCACAGGGGTTTCTTTCCAAACCCTATTTCCTGGTGCTGGTCTTAATGCTTGTAAAGGTGAATGTCTGTTTCAGAAATCTATCAGTTACAGTAATTAAAGAAACAGTTATAGGTGCTGTGGGGTGTGTATGTGCGCACATGCATACACATCATGGCCAAGCCTCTGGCCACCCCATCAAATTTCAGCTTGTTTACTCTGCAACAGAAAACATAGTTGTGGCAGCTTAGCAATTAACAGATTTATCATGGCAGAGCATAAATGGATTCGAGACAGCTTCATTTGATTCAAGGTGATTTCCCCCTTTCCACTGGTACCTTCCATGACCAATGAAAAAGGCCCCCATAGGCATTGAGATCTTTGTATTTTCTTGCTGCCACTATGAAACTGGCTTCTGCTAAAGTTCTTGGCTTGGGGGTGGCTAGATTTGTAGTAAGCTTCCCTCCTTTGGTCATCTGGAATCATTTGCTGTGTACATGCTTTTCATTTGTGGCATGGTGATAATCAGCATTATGGCTGCCTGGCTATGGCTGCTGTCCATGCACAGCTAGGTCCTTGTTTTCACTGGTGAGGTGCTGGATGGTATTCCAGCAAGAAATACTCATATTCTCTGCTTCACTTACTGCCATCCAGTTGTTAATTACTAATGGATCATTTTAATTAGGTCTCAAAATCAAAATTGTTACATAATCAAACTGGCAATATAAAACATGAGAATGGCTTGAAAATCAATAGTTTAAAGCTATTGTTGCACAGTTCTTTTTATATTCATTCCAATACTTGACATATTTTCCCTACGGGGTGCTTTTATTATCTCCCATAATTTAGGGCATTGAATTAATAGGAGGCCATTGTAATTTATGCAACCAAATAAAAGGTGCTCCTCCTTTCCCACCACATTTTCCCCTCTAAGTCTAGACTGAGATAAAAAAACTGGAGATGGAATAAGTATTTTTTTAAAAAAAAACACACACACAAAAACCTGCAAAGTACTGAGAGAAGGGCCATAACTCAGTGACAGAGAACTTCCTTTGCATGCAAAAGGTCCCAGTTTCAACCTCTAATACAGGCTTCCTCAATCTTGGCCCTCCAACTCCCATGATCCCTAGCTAGCAGAAGCAGTGGTCAGGGATGATGGGAATTGTAGTCTCACAACATCTGGAGGGTCAAGGTTGAGGAAGCCTTATCTAGTATCTCCAGGTAGAGGTCAGAGAAGCCCTGAAGAGTTGCTACCAGTCAGTGTCAGCAATATGGATCAGTGGTCTGACACAGTATAAAGCAGCGTCATACGTTCCTAAGCAGCTATTTCTGCTTTGTTTTAATTTATTGGAAGAGGGGCAGTCTTATACGGAGGAGGACCAGAACAGGCTGTATGAGTGAGTAGTCATCAGGCCACACTAACAGGTTAAGGTATCTGCCAAACAGCAACATAACTCAGTTGCTGGAAACCCAGCCAGATGGGTGGGATATAAATAAAATAAAATAAAATATAATAATAATAATAATAATAATAATAATAATAATAATAATAATAATAATAATATCATGTGCTACCACCAAACAGCACAGTATAAACAAGCATCCATGCTGTGGTGAAATTAAGCTAATAAACTCCAGCTTCAGGAGCATCATAAAAAGGCAGGTGTTTCTTCATCAAGAGGAATGGCCCAATACATTTCCTGCTTGAGATTAAGCACAAGATGGTGCATCCCTGCAATTCCATGTACTAAAGTCAGATGTGCTGCAATGGCTCTGTTCCTGCTTGCAGGGTCATGCCCAGATAATAGCACTGGAGTATGCTCTGTGGGCCTGTGGCAGTTACATTGCAGGGTCCTACCTTTTTCTCCAAGCAGCTCCAGGTGGTCCACATGATTCCCCCCCCCCCATCTCATTTAATCCCCACAGCAACCCTGTGAGATAGGTTAGGCTTAGAGGCAGTGATTGGCCCAAGTTCACCCAATGATCTTCATGGCTGAGTGGAGATTTGAACCCTGGTCTCCCAGGTTCTAGTCCAACACTCTAACCACCACACCACACTGGTTCCACTCCACTGTACAAACGTTTAGCATCAGGATGTTGATGAGGTTAAAATGTGAAATGTGAAAGTCACAGGCAACTGGTTGGAGATGTTGGCCATATGCTGGCATGATGGGAAAGCAAATTTCCCAAGAAGCAAAATCAACAATTTTCAGAAACTTATTGCTAGGAACATCAATGCCTGTTAAAGGAATAGTTGCAGATGCTGCATTAAATCCTACACGTTTTTTCTTTCCCCATCGTAATAAAGCATCTTTGCTCTATGGGAAGCCCTCCCATCACTTTTCTTCCGTTTTCTCCATTCTTTTAATGTAGATCTTAACACAAATGAAATCTTATTGACTGGCATTTTTCCTTCAAGAGCTTGTATGATATAAGCTTCTTCTGGTTGCAAAGGAAGAAAAGGTATCAGCTTATGGGAAAAGGGGGTTGTGCAAAGGTAATCCTGGAACCTGAAAACTTGTCAGGAGCCAGACAGAATGAGAGAAACAATGTTTGCTGACAGTAACAATCTCAGCAGCTGCAAGAAGATATAATTAGACTTGTGGGTTGTTGTTGTTTTTTCCTAGTGTCCATTGTGCTTTACATCAGGATCATTTTCTGGAGGCAGTCAATCATCTCCTCCGCAGGCAGCTGTCACAAAGAGGTCATCAGCAGCTGAGCTGACAACATTATTAAGGTGGAGATGTTTATTTGGTCCCTTTAAGTAAAATATTGCAACAGGATATGACCATTAGTATACATACGCAGGCACCTTTTTCTGCCGTGTTAGTCTGTATTTGATGTCAACAAGGAATATACCATGTGTGTGTGTGTGTGTGTGTGTGTGTGTGCGTAGGGTTGGAAGGAACCCCAAGGCTCATCTAGTCCAGCCCCCTGCAATGCAAGAATCACAGCTAAAGAAACTTTAACAGATGGCCATCCAACCTCTGATTAAAAACCTTCAATGAAGAAGAGCCCTCCAGCTACTTAGGGGAGTCTGTTCCACTGCCAAACAGCTCTTACCAACTTATTATTGATAAATTAATTTATAGACCACTTATTATATAAAAACTTGCTCCATCCTCCATGTGACAGCCCTCTAAGTATTTGAAGGTGGCTATCATATCTCCTCTTTGTCACCTCTTTACCATAAAACTGTAGAGCTGAAAGGGACTCTGAGTATCATCTAGTCCAACCCCCTGCAATGCGGAATATGCAGCTGCCCCATGTGGAGATCAAACCTGCAACCTTGGCATTATCAGCACCATGCTCTAAACAACTGAGCTATCCAGCTTGTGCCAGGCTAAACACATCCGATTCCATCAACTGTTCCTTATAAGTCTTGATTTCCAGAATCTCTATCATCCTGGTCGCCGTCCTCTGCACATGGTCAAAATCCTTCTTAAACTGTGGTGCCTTGAACTGGACACAGTATTCCAGGTGTGGTCTGACCAAGGCTGAATAGAGTAGGACCGGTGCTATTTTTCTAGGAAAGAAAGGTGATGGAACTCACCATGAGCACCTCCCTTGTTCTCTTATAATGGCAATGGCACCCACCTGAAAGGTGCCGGAACTAAAAACTAAAAAAAAAAACACCCCACTAAAAGCCCTGGGTGGGACCATTCCTTCCCTTGATCAGAACATTATACTTCTGTTTATGCTGTCTATAGTAGCATTTACTTTTTTTGTTGCTTCATCACCCTCTTAACTCATGTTAAACTTGTGGCTTACTAAGACCCCATGATCCTTTTCACATGTACTACTGGCTTTCCAGTCTTTCCTAGCCCTACTTGGATACACCAGCCATTGAACCCAAGACATTTTGCATGCAAACTGGGCTATGCGTGGTTGTGGGCCTTCTCTTAAGCCTATTCTGCATCTCTGATCTCAGGGTCTCTCTTTTGTGCTATCGATTCTTGACTAAGAATATGTTTTGCCTTCTGCGTTTGCCCAGTCAAAATGACTCTCCCCCTTTTTCTTCTTTCTTTTTTGGTAAGCCAATGATTTAAGCTCTGTGATTATCCTCCATTAAACTGCTGCAGAAATGCCAGTCAGGCATTATGAGGTTTTCACTCCAGCTGTGCTGAACCACAAGTAGATATGAAGTAATTGACCTTGTTGTTCACTGAATTGTACAGTGCTTTGCTACCTACTGTTTGGTGCCACTCACTTCACTTCACGCGTCTTCGGAAGTCGCAACCTTTGTGGAGGATATTACTCTCCAACATTCCAAAAGCGGGGGAAAGAGCTTTTGCAAAAGCAAAACATTAAATACTAGGAGTCCCTTATGCTGAAATACCGGGGGCAAGCAAACCTTGCAATATTAAAACGAAAGGTTCCAGATTATTCTCAGAAAAGAAAGTTGGGGGTAGGGAAAGCTGCTTTTTGTTCAGTATACAGAGATAGGAATAAAGCTTCAATACTTTCACTGGGAGATCAGTATCATATTAGAACCTACTGTGAGCTGAATCATCCATTTATGAAGAACCTCTGGGTTGTCAGGTGCACTGAAAAAAATATACAGCTTATTCCTGAATGTGTTACCTTTAGCGGACGTATTTTACACTTGCTTCCACAAAATTAAGTACTGAAACTATCAGGATCTCACAACAGCACAAACTGCTCTGTGCTCCCATGTTGATGCTTGGTGCAAAGGTTCATTCTGTGCAGAACTTCACACATGGAATGATAGCAGGATTGTAGTCCAAGAGTGTGCAGAAGCCCTTTTGAAAACCCTCTTTATGCATAATCACTGAACCCATGAGGGGGAAGTGGAGATTGCACCATCTGGCCACACCCCAACACCAGAGGGACGCTCTGATCATGCCCCACCCCCCATTAAATTGAATGCATGGCATAGAAGATTGCAAAGGCATCAAATACATGTCTACACTAAAACACTGACAGAAAGTTTTCATGAGCGAATGTTCGGCTGCAATAAATATTAGCCCCGCATGCATAAGCTCAGGTGTATCCAGTACAGAATGAGTATAATTCATTCACATGGAAGCTCCCTTTGTGCCTCATAGTTCTAGATAGGACTAATTATACAAAATGTCTGCACACAGGAAGTGTAAATATATGTTGAGGTCATGTTTTTCTTAAATTTCATTCATTTTCCCTTTCAGCGCTAAAAATGTAAGGAGGTGTGACATAATTTTCAATTTTTTAGAAGGGAGAATTTTCATAATTTTCAGGAAGGATGTGCCTTCCCATGGCTATGTGTTGGGGTGCCCGGGTTTTGTGGGTGCAAGGCACCCATCAGTCTCAGAATTAGTAAAAGTTAGAATTAATCAAGGTTTGATTGAACGAGGCCATACATGGAAATTCCTAGGTTTGGCTTATGCTAATGAGCCACACTAACCAAGCAGGGCTAGCTGAGTGCAAGCCATTAAGGAACCAAACAGAGCAATGGCCCATCAAGAAGGAGACTGCAATACAAAGGCCTCTCCTCCAGCTTTGTGCTGGTGGGCAAAGACCAAAGGATTCTTGGGTTTCCGGGCTGATAACATTGTAAGCGAACAGGAAAACCGTTATGAGACATAACTATGGTTCAATGAATATTTTTCTGGGTTAATCCTACCATGGAAAGAAGGAAGGAAGAAATGGGAGTGTGAGGTCAGAGCACATAGGCCCATGGTTCATACAAGGCAAGATGTGCATTTACAGTCATACTTTGGAAGTCGAATGGAATTCATTCTGGAAGTCCGCTTGACTTCCAAAGCATTCAACTTCCAAATTGCGGTTTCTGATTGGCTGCAGGAAGCTCCTGCAGCCAATTGGAAGCTGCAGAAGCCCTGTCAGTCGTTCAGCTTCCGAAAGAATGTTTGAAAACCAGAACAGTCACTTCCATTTTCGATCATTCGAGAGCCAAAACGTCAAGGTTCCAGGGCGTTTGACAACGAAGATACGACTGTATTCATTGCGTGTTTGTTTGTTTGTTTATATATACCATTTAACATTTTTGGCCCCAAAAATCTCTGAGCTGTTTACAAAAACTATAAGATCAAAATATAGCAAATATGTTTATCCAAACTAGGCCATTTAATGAATTTGGAAGGACAGACTGCACAGTAGGGTTTCAAAATGAACCAAATCTTAAGGGTTAATTAAATAAAAACAGAGATATCTCAACAAAAGCTTTGCCAGAAGTAGCTGAGAAATGTCCATCAGGTTTATATATGAGGTGTTTATGTCCCTAGAGCTCCATAATCAATGTATGAAGCAGCTTATTTACAGGACTGTAGCAAATAGGTAGTGTCCTAGGTGTTAAAACTATTATGAGGAGTAGGAAGGTCATCAGTGTGTATTAAATTCTATGTTGTCTATTTATTTGGCCCCTAAACATTTTAGTAGTGTTTTGTTCCTTTCCTTTTTTTTAATTTGAGTAACATTTTGGTGGAAGAAAACCACAGCAACCAGTTACTATAATTGGAATAACTCTTGCTTTTAGAATAATTGATCTAGAGCCCAGTTAAGCTAAAGGACCATTTGAACTAATTCTGTTCCAATGAAGTCAATTAACTATACTGATTAAATCCAAGTGCTTCACCTGAAACAATTGAGTTGGCCACCTACCTGGGGATTACTTTATTCCTCTTTCTTTCTTCATGTGTAAAAGATTTAGAAAGTCAGCAATTTGAAATTCTGAAAAGCCTGCTATCACCATTATGTATATTTTTATAGGTATATTTTTATAACCATTTCCTTCTCTACAATTTATTCCTTGAAACTTGAGAAGCCCTAAGACTGTATACATTTCTCTGCAAAGCCATGCAAAATAGCTTTAACTTGGATGGGTGTGATAGGATTCTAAACCTGGCAACTGGAGCAAGTTCTTGTAGTGGACTCTGTCCGCTGTAGTCCAAATAAGCATTGTTGTACGTTGTTATTTGTTCATTAATATACTGCTTAATGAAAAAATAGGTTTATTAGCAGTTTACAAAGTATGGTTTGAATTCAACTAAGTTCCACTTAGACAGGGGGGGAGGAAGGGGGTGTGGTAGGGGCAGGACGCCCCGGGTGTCACCTCTGAGGGGTGACATAATGCTGGGCGGAACTCACCACGAGGCCTGCAGTGCGCCCGAGCCACGCGTCTCTCCTGGGAGAGTCATGGTGGCTTGGGTGCACGCAGGCTTTGAACCACCCCAAATGGCTCGCCCGCTGCCTCCCCCTCAGCTGTAGGGCAGCTGAGTGGGAGGAGGCAGGCAGACTCCTCAGAGGCCCCCCAGAGCATGCTGCCCCAGCTAGCCCCGCCCATGGGTGGCTGGCCCCGCCCCCAGGCACCTGATTGGTTTGCTCCACCACTGCACATAGAGCAAACCTACTGAAGTTAATGGGCATGAGCCAATTTCAATGGGACTACTTTAAGACTACTTAGTCAATGGGACTACTTTAAGACTACTTAGTCATGCTGGCCACATGACCCGGAAGCTGTACGCCGGCTCCCTCGGCCAATAAAGCGAGATGAGCACCGCAAACCCAGGGTCGATCACAACTGGACCTAATGGTCAGGAGTCCCTTTACCTTTTTACTTTTTACTTTAACAGGGACAGTCTCCATCTGTCTTGAGAGACAATTAACTGTGCCTCTGAGCACTGGCGGAGGAACGGGGGGCGGAGGGAGCGGACCGACCCCAGCACCACAATTTCAGTAGGGTGCCATCATGGCGGGCCCCCCAACATGCACCGCGCATCCCCGCACGCCGGGTGCCACGCCCCCAGATTGTGCGTCACACAACTGCAGGCAGTGCACCACGCCACGCCCTCGCTGGTGGTGTACCACGCTCCCAGGATGTGCGTCATGCCCCCGCGGTCAGCGTGCCACACCCCTGGGGTGCGTGCCATGCCCCCCAGGGCTTCAGCCATGCCCCCACCTGCTCTCCGCCCCCGGTAGGGGAGCATGCAGTTTCGCCACTGCCTCTGAGTGGTGAAATCAATCAGTTGTATTAGTAGCACTCAAGTAACCTACCCAGGGCACCTCTAGGCAGAGTGTATTGATGTCCTGGACTGCCCAGATGGCAAGACCCACCCATCGCACGCTCAGCAACTGGCATGCAGAAGCACACTCCCTCTGACTGGAAGCAGTGAAAAAGCGGTTAAAACAGCTGGATTTAAAAAAAAACTGCAACACCATTGTGTTGAATATTGGCGTGCTAGCAACTACTGATGCAACCACATTGACCCACACTGCTGCACAGTCATGGACTCCTTGAGAGAGGGGAAATTAACCAGTTTGTGTGGGAGAGCACAACCTCAGCTGCATCAAACCTTCCCCCCTCAATATCTCTTCAGCGTCTCAGGGTATAATGCCTCACTTTCCCTAACTATAGCGGAGTTCAGCTGACATGCTCAGCTGACAGAGCCACGTGACTGGGCTTGTCTCATTCATTTCAATTGAAGTTTCACACATGCAATCAGGCTCTTAGAACTACTGTTATCACCATCATTTTCATCTTCATCATCATCCCACCTTTTTACTTACCCAAGGAGTGCTTAAAGTGGCTAACAGCATTCAAAGTCCAATAAAACAAGCAACAATTAAGCATTAGAGTGAAGCAGCAGCAGAGCAGATAATTAAAGCAGCATCAGCTCAGAATACGGAAATTAATGGGAAAGCCACCCGAAAAAAACGTTCTTACTCTAATGAAACACTGTAATAATTTAAAACGAACACAGATACAACCTTGGAACTAAAAGCACCAAGCACGAAACACACACCAGCTTTAACTAGTTTCTAAATCCCCAAGTACCTCCTAGGTGCATTCTTATACACACATTTGGTCACAGAGAAAGGCATATGCCAAAGGCACAGCCTCAGGCTACAGTGGCTGAAGGTGTGGGCAGCAGTGGGAAATTCAACAGGTTCTCATGTTCTGCCTAAATGGTCTGGTGTGGATGTGTCGGCCAAAGAAAAGAAATTAATGGATTTAAGTGCCCATATAAGTCCTTGCTTATTTAAATTATGCAGAATTCATGATGCGAAAGGCTGGACTGGATGACTCCCAAGCCGAAATTAAGATTGCTGGAAGAAATATCAATAACCTCAGATATGCATATGACACAACTTTGATGGCAGAAAGTGAGGAGGAATTAAAGAACCTTTTAATGAGGGTGAAAGGGGAGAGCTCAAAATATGAGCTGAAGCTCAACATCAAAAAAGCTAAGATCATGGCCGATAGTCCCATCACCTCCTGGCAAATAGAAAGGGAAGAAATTGAGGCAGTGAGTGATTTTACTTTCTTGGGCTCCATGATCACTGCAGAGGGTGACAGCAGTCACGAAATTAAAAGACGCCTGCTTCTTGGGAGAAAAGCAATGGCAAAACCTAGAGAGCATCTTAAAAAGCAGAAACATCACCTTGCCGACAAAGGTCCGTATAGTTAAAGCCATGGTTTTCCCAGTAGTGATGTATGGAAGTGAAAGCTGGACCATAAAGAAGGCTGATCGCCGAAGAATTGATGCTTTTGAATTATGGTGCTGGAGGAGACTCTTGAGAGTCCCATGGACTGCAAGAAGATCAAACCTATCCATTCTGAAGGAAATCAGCCCTGAGTGCTCACTGGAAGGACAGATCCTGAAGCTGAGGCTCCAATACTTTGGCCACCTCATGAGAAGAGAAGACTCCCTGGAAAAGACCCTGATGTTGGGAAAGATTGAGGGCACAAGGAGAAGGGGGCGACAGAGGACGAGATGGTTGGACAGTGTTCTTGAAGCTACAAACATGGGTTTGACCAAACTGCGGGAGGCAGCGGAAGACAGGAGTGCCTGGCGTGCTCTGGTCCATGGGGTCACGAAGAACCGAGTGCCTAATGTTGCTAGCTGTGGGGTGTAAGAGGGGCATCCCCCCCCCCGCCTTGTTGAGAAACCTAAGTGCTGAGCTAAATCACAGTGGCTATAACATTATGCAGAATAAAAAAATTCCTTCCAGTAGCACCTTAAAGACCAACTAAGTTAGTTCTTGGTATGAGCTTTCGTGTGCACGCACACTTCTTCAGATACACTGTTTTTTCAGTGTATCTGAAGAAGTGTGCATGCACACGAAAGCTCATACCAAGAACTAACTTAGTTGGTCTTTAAGGTGCTACTGGAAGGATTTTTTTTTATTTTGACTATGACAGACCAACACGGCTACCTATCTGTAATTATGCAGAATGTTTATGAAAAAACACTAGACCAACATAGAATTTCCTTTCCTTAAAAGTGGTTATTACCAATGCCACAAAAGGAACATTTAAATAATAATAATTAAAAAACCAAAGCATGGAGAAATTAAGGAAAGTTCCAAGCATTTATTCAAATACTGGGGCAGAACACTTTTGAAGACAAAGCTCAAGGGGCTTTATTGTGAATCTCAGCATTTCATTTGAATGCTAAAGGTAGTTGCTCATTTGTAGCCTTTGCAAATTTACATTTAAGGGTGTTATGAGAATACTTTGTCTTCTACTGTGCATTATGGAAACAAGAGTTTGAAATATGTCATTTCCCAGAAGGCTGGCGAAAGACAAAAGGCCCAGGAAGCCTAGCTCAGCTTTATCTTGCAGTTCCTCAAGGATGATTCAAGTGCAACTCTCTTAAAGGAGGGAATGCAGATGTTGTTATGCCAGTAATAAATTGAAAAGTTATGAGCTCAGCAAATAATCTATGTTAAGTTAACCCCATGTGAATACGAAGGTTAAAATCAAGAATCAAACTGGGGCATAATGATGCAAAATAATAATTAGACTCTTATTTATAATTTATCCTTGACCTTCAATTTATTTAAAGAGAATAAGTAGGAAGAGGTAATGTGTACAAAACTGAACACATGTTGATCTTGGCATTTTAATGGCACACATAAGATGAATTGATTAGTAATGATTCAGTGGCTTCAGAAGCTGCTGCTCTGCCATTTATTTGTTTCTTAGGATCACTGACTTCATTCACGTGTGGGAGAAACAACCTGCATAGACTGTGATGAATGGAGAACATGGATATATTGACTACATGAATATATTATGTAGAATTTTTCATGTTTCTACCACAGTTAAAGCTTCAAGGTGAAAAATCTATAGTTAAGCCAAATGAGGTCCACTGAGCTACCAGAATCATAGACTTGTAGAGTTGGAAGGGAACAAAGGGGTCATCTAGTCCAACCCCCTGAAATGCAGGAAACTTCTGCCCAATGTGGGGCTAGAACCCATGACCCTGGGACTAAGAGTTTCATGCTCTTCTAACTGAGCTTGGTTCCTTTTCCCCTTCAGTTGGGATGGCTTACCTGTGGCCTTCCAGATCTAATGCAACTCGCTGACTATAGCCCATGTTTGTTCAGGCTGATGGGAAATGGAATCAAACAACACCTGGAGAACCACTGTTTTCTCATTCCTTTCCTACATGTACTGGTAAAAGGTAAAGGGACCCCTGACCATTAGGTCCAGTCGTGGCCGACTCTGGGGTTACAGCACTCATCTTTCTTTATTGGCCGGGAGAGCCGGCGTACAGCTTCCGGGTCATGTGGCCAGCATGATTAAGCCGCTTCTGGTGAACCAGAGCAGCGCATGGAAACGCCGTTTACCTTCCCACTCGAGCGGTACCTATTTATCTACTTACACTTTGACGAGCTTTCAAACTGCTAGGTTGGCAGGAGCAGGGACCGAGCAACGTGAGCTCACCCCATCATAGGGATTTGAACCACCAACCTTCTGATTAGCAAGCTCTAGGCTCTGTGGTTTAACCCACAGTGCCACCTGCGTCCCTCCAACATGTATTGGTTACCAGTACTGGTAACTCATTCTTTACAATGGCTTCCCAATGTGTATCCATGCTGTAAACAGACTTGTATTCAACATTGACACAGGATGTTATGCACTATTTCCCTCTCCCATAAAGAAGAAGAGTCATGTGTGTAGTATCACACAGGTGACTTTCAGTGTGTGCAGGTTGGCATGGAATCCCCATCTAGAGTCATGGGGGGAGGGAATGTCCATTTTAGAATGGGATTCTTGTGCACACCCCTTTCAAATTCAGGGAAGCGGTGTGCATCAAAATCCCCTCTCCCAAGGGGCTTTGACTCCATTTTATCAGGGGTTTCTATGTAGCTTTGTGACCTGGAGGTACATGAATGTACTCAAGATTGCCATAACACAGAAAAATGCAACTTCAAAACACATAGCCAGAATCACAGCAATCTCTGCTGAATCCATAGCCTATTGTACATTGTTTTTCTAAACAATTGGGGTCCAGACACAATTGCATAGAAAACAGCGGGTGCATTCTGGAGGTGTGTGTGAACTGGCCCTTAGCTTAGCTACTTCTACAATGGCAGTTCTTTATTCAACTCATTAAAAAAACTAATGAAGCCGACTAGTCTCTAAAATCCCATGTGCCCAATCTGTCAAATTCTCCCTACCCATATTAATAATGTTCTATAAATTCAAAGCCTGGCTTAGAAGTCAGATTTGATGGTTTATATGTAAAATAAGCAGATCAGTAATGTGGTAGCATTATCTCCTTGAAAATATTGCTGTTACTATGAACTTGTTAAAGAGCAACAGACGTGTTTTCTGGAAACTCTACAAAAGGTACAAATTAAAATGGCTCAAGGGTTAGTGGGTAAAAGCAGGTTTTTCTCTGAACATTTTACCATGCGATACATAAATCATTAGAGTAAATCCCATATTGCAAGTCAACTCAGGGAATGGTAGAAAGGTTAATGCTTTGAAAAGTGATGAATGGGGAAGAAATTCCTATTTACTTAGAGGGAAGAATTTGTATAATGATAGAAATTTTACACGTAACAGATTTATCAATGCCTCGGAGCTAAATTTTGCAAGGGATCTCAGTCATTAAAAAAAAGGAACATACTCCTGTTATCGTTACAGATAGGTAGCCTGTTATCGGTTCATCATTTTCTTACATGTGCATCAACAGGAATGCAGAAAAATTCAGGTCTGCTTCTCCCATTCTTCCCCCCCCCTTTTCTATTTTTGTATTTTTACCATCATAATTCTGTTCCCCCCGGTGGAATTTCTTTAGAATAAGACCCTAGATTGGAGGTAGCGAATCTTCTCCAGCCTAAGGGCAGCAGGCCCTTGTGAACAGTCTTCTGGGTACCACATGCTGCGGTGTGCAAGGCCAGAGACAATAATTGTGACTCTTACATTTGTACAGTTGGCTACATCCCAGCCACATAAAAGCCAGATGTTTCTACACACAAACATCTCCATCCAGGCAAGCAGGAGACATTGTCACAGTTTAAGGATACATCCCTGCCAGGAAATGGACCCAAGGAGGCCACAGAGCAGGGCCAAAGAGTGGTGCAGCATGGAACAAAGGGATGTGCTTTGGAGCAGATGTGCCTTGGGAGAGTCCCAAGGGCTGAATGATACTGAATCCTGGAGGGCTACAATTGGTCCCCATCCCTGAGTTCCCTGTCATGGATATTGGAGAACTTTAGCATTTGAAGGGACTTTTTTGAAGTCTTGAAGGTCTTGACTGCAGACCTTACAACATCAAGATGCATTTATGAAAACAGAGACTTAACAGAGCATGTCTATATACGTGTACCTCAATGGGACATACTTCAAAGGTAAATTTTGATAGCATTGTGGCCAAGGACACCAAACTGTGACTTTATAATGTCAAATCTGAGAACAAATCTGAGAGCCATTGACCCAGAGAGGTCCTCCTTAAGAGAAAAACCACAGCCAAGAAAGGTTAAAGCAAAGGACAAGCACATCTGGCTTCACTCTGAAGCTTATTCCATTGCTAATTTTCATGAATCTGGTGATAAATATTTGGACACTCATCCCCAACAGTAAATATGGACTTTCCACTTGAGGAAGCAAAAATGCTGAATACCTATGAGATCCACATGATCAACCAAGGAGATGGCAAACTGAAAAGGAAATCACAGAAAAATAATGTTTTAAGCATTACTTTCCTGACTGGCGACATTTTGAGATGAATTTTTAGTTTGCAGTTGTTCTCAGGGTTTTCAGAGGGTGAATGGATGAGTGCACTAGCAAGAGACGTGGATAAGCATGACATTTTCCTACAGACATTATCAGCAATTTTTTTAATCGAATGGTAAACAAAGTATCATAAATTAGGGAGGCATGAAACCTGTCCCTGTGGATTTTTCCATTTTGCCTACTATGCTCTCAGATAGCAACAAGAAGTCCATGGAGTGTCTCTGATATCTGTAGTTTTCTGGACAACTTCTACACATGTAGGCTCTTGGTTCCTTTCCCATTGAAAATATAGTTGTCCAAACATTACAGCAGCATAGCGGCTAGTTTCACTAGATGTGGAATTCACATTTGAATGTGTATCAGAAGGGACATCCCAGCAGGAATAATGCTGGGCTGGCAGATGTTTGCACCCTGATGCACATTCTGAGGCACAATTCCATGCTGCTTTCAACCTGTGCACTTTCTGCCCTTACTCTTTGCTCATTCAGTCACCAATTTTCTTTTCAGAATGGGAAGTAAATCAGATCACATTAGGCAGCAGGAAAAATCAGGATAATTTTCCACACCACTAGACTAGCAATATCCATGTCAACAATCAAAGCTGGCAGATGATAGAACCCCAAATATAAACTAAGAAATGCCATGCATGAATTACTGTCAGGGACCTCAAAAGCTGCATGTTCATAGAAAGCTTGTAACCTCATCTCTAGCTTCTTCTGTGTTCGTATTTTTGTACAAGTGTCAAGACAAAGATTCCACCAGATGCCCGAGACTATTCATTCTTCTTTTATAAGACACCATACTACAGACCCACTCACATTTCTTTATGGAATTTTCAGCTTGCGTACTAGTACCTTTTGATAAAAATACTATCAAAGAATGCTGTGTTTGCTTCATTGAGATTGAGTATTAATGGATGTCAGAGGTGGATGGGAAGCTCCTAAATGTGTGATTCAAATGGATTCTGAACTAAAAATAAATAAATTATTCATTTAAGAAGCATTCTGATGAACAGTTAGCAGGGGTTATACTTTATGTCTCCTTAATAGTCTGCATGATGAAGCGGGGGGGGGGGGCGACCTTAATTAGAACTCATCTAGCTATGCATAAGGAAAGCCAATTCAGCTTTTTTACTTGAATATGTTTGGACTCCTCAGAACACACACACACAAACAAACAGAGAGAGAGAGAGAGAGAGTCAAAATCTAAATTTTATTACTACTCATGTGCAGTAATGACAGTGGCTACAGCTTCTGCACCCAGTCACAGCTGGAGCCACCATCGATTAATAGCTTTAACTAGAGAATTCCAGTTAGCATGCTGAGGAGTCCCTTTCCCCTCCACCTGCAAATTATCTATGCAATTTTACTGGTTATTTGCTTTTATTTTATGAGCTGCTCCAGCTAGTCCAGCAAACAAATACAACATTGGGTACATTGCTTGAGCAACACAAGTCACCCCAGGATCTTTTAGGGTTTTAGGGAGGGACCATTGCTTAGCAGTAGCTTCAAAGAACATAAGAACATAAAAATAACCTGTTGGATCAAGCCAGTGGCACATCTGTTCTCACACTGCCTGAACAGTTGTCCTTGAAGGGTTTTTCACAGGCAGGAGAACTCTTCTCTCCTGTGGTTTCAAGCAACTGGTATTCAGAAGCATCCAACTATAGCAGCAGAACATAGCCATCATGGCTAGTAATCACCAATAGGCCTCTTCTCCATGCATTTGTCTAATCTTTGAAAGCCATCCAAGTTGTTTGCCATCACTGACTCCTATGCAGAACTCACCATGAAGTTGTTACATTACGTTTCCAGGTGACTCAGGGCAGCTCCGAACAGCCCTGGACAGATGCTGGTTTGACAACAGCCACATTCACTGCCCACAGAGGTGCTAAAAAGTATGGCAAGCTGTCACCCTCGCTGGTTTGGGGGTCACCCCTGGTTCTGGTGCAGGTCAAATCAATGTGCACCCACCTGCCTCGTTCTCTTAGATTCAGGCAGGTGGCTAGGGAAGCTCAGAAGGGCCCTCATGCAAATACTTTGTATATGCCTGGTTGGAAAGCTGAAAGCCCACCAGTGCTACTTTGGAGAGGGATTGAAGAAAATGAAATATGAATTGGGCCCACCCCCTAGCTTGGCCAATCCCTGCTAGAAGCAGCTAGGAGTTAGGTGGAGTCATAGATCTAAAGAAAGTGCAGACTTGCACATGCTGACCAGCTTCCATTTTGACTTGAAATGTTTGTTTTGGGCTTCTCAGAAGTATATAAAGGCATGAAGTGGGTGGAGGGAACACCGGTCCACAATGGCACCCCCCTGAGAGGTACTGGAACTGCACTCTGGTGCGCTCCAGTTGAAAAAGAGCACTGCTCCTGTGGGAGTTCCATGGTTTAACTATGTGCTGTGTGAATAAGTACTTTTGTTTATTCACCCTGAATCTTACAACACTCCGCTTCATTGGCTGTCCATGAGTTCCAGTCCTCTCACCTCTCCTGCCAATGGGATAAGATAGCAAATGTTGGGAGAGATCTCTGCCTGAGATCTTGGAGAAGTGGGGCCAGTCAGAGTAGAAATCACAGGCTTGATGGGCAAATAGTTTGGCCTGGAATAAGGCAGCCTCTTGTGTGTGTTGTGTACACTGATACAGCACAATTCTAGCTGAACTGGAATGGCCTCGGTCTAGTATATCTGAAGGAGAGTCTCCACCCTCATCGTTCTACCCAGACACTGAGGTCCAGCGCCGAGGGCCTTCTGGCGGTTCCCTCACTGCAAGAAGCCAAGTTACAGGGGACCAGGCAGAGGGCCTTCTTGGTGGTGGCGCCTGCCCTGTGGAACGCCCTCTGACCAGATGTCAAAGAGAACAACAACTACCAGACTTTTAGACGACATCTGAAGGCAGCCCTGTTTAGGGAAGCTTTTAATGTTTGATGCATTACTGTATTTTAATATTGTGTTGGAAGCCGCCCAGAGTGGGCGGGGTATAAATAATAAATTATTATTATTACTACTACTACTACTACTACTACTACTACTACTACATAATTCACTCCCACAAGAGGCATTGACGGCCACCAACTTGGGTGCCTTTAGAAGAGGATTAGATAAATTAATGGAGGATATGGCTACCAGTGGCTGCTAGCCATGATGGCTATGCCCTGCCTCCACAGACCTGTGTTCGAGTCCTGCTTCCTGCAGACATCTGATAAGAACCTCTGAAACAACCCCCATTTTCCCAGGAAAAAAAGGAAAGGTCCACATTTATAGAAAGCATAATGACTCCTTTTAGAAGTCATAATGTTTTCACTCTTTGTTTTCCTGCTGAATATCCCTGCATTTTATCAATGCGACTTTATGAGTAAAAATGAGGAATGTCATCTAGACGAAAAAATCAAGCATAAAAGTGAAAATGAGGATGCCGACATTTTTCATGCATTAAAATTTACTGTGTTTATACATCCTCTTAAACATTAATATAGATTTTGCCAGCTTCCGCTCTGAGATCCAGCAGCATATTCATTAATAGTGGCAAGTGGCTCGCATGCCAGCCAATATAAAATAAATGGATGATACTGGCATAAAATAAAATGGCAACAAAAGGTAGGTAATCCGGCATCTGTCCTTGAAGTCTGATTTGCTGCCACATAAAAATTATCCATAACAAATTTAAAGCACCATTGAAAAGAAGAAGAATATAAGCCAGGAACTAATAGCAATGAATGTGAAGTGTTTCTCTGAGTAAATGTGTCCAGTAAATGCTGCAGTATGGGGAAAAATATAGTAAATTAAAGCAAGGCTGTTTGCAAGGCAAAGTATATAGCTGTTCCAACAAATCCCCTCAAATGAATATCTATCATGAGTGCCTCCAAAGAGTTCTATGCATTCCCAAATGCAAAAGATATCAATAACAATATGGAAAAGCAGAAAGGCGGTGGATGGTTGCCAGTACCTTGGTAATTAACTGTGCAGACAGATCCATGTTTACACAAAAATAAGTCACACTGGAATTCATTTCAAAGAAAGTGTGCAAGGATTGCAGGACAAGGGGCAAATCAAATGTTGAATGAGCGTGTGGGTGGGATTTCCAAGAAAATGTAATGTAAATAGCCAGTATGGCCAATAGAAATAGCCACTTTGATGTCCTACTCAGGGGCGATGGAAATTATAACCCAGCAACATCTACCAGATGTCATCATTCTTGCTCATACAACTACACTACACTGTCTCCTTATACATATACCATATTCATTCACTCACTCAAAGAGACACATTATTATGGGTACTCAGAAGTGTTCAAGCAAACCTTAATCAGCCTTGATTGAGTATATGCAAATTGTATAATATGCACTTTAAAAAACCCCTCTCTAGCAATAATTGCCAGTTGCCAGGCTTGAACCTACAAAATGCTGGCTTCTGTATCTATATAAATTGTATTAATTCCACACATGTGCATGCCTTTCCTTACTCTGCAATAGTTCCCATACGCAAGGGGAAACTGTTTTGTTAAAAGCCATCTACAAGTTAGATCTGTATGAGAGAGAACCTTCTTGGCTGATCATGACTAGACTCTGGACCCATCATAACTTGCCTTAACTGAACAACTGTTTTAAAAAAGCAGAAACTTATTTGGAATACTGTACAGAATCCAAAGAAGATTTAAAAAAACCAACCCACCCTCAGCTAAATAGTTCTGATTTTAAGTGATGTTCTGTACAGGTGTGAAATACAACTCTAATGGCTTTCCCAGCTGAATTTCATTAATATTGCAGTGAAACCATTTGTGACATTTAGTGTAACATGTATAATGCAGAATTTGAAAAGATGCCTGTCTCTCTTAGGTATGCAACTGTTTTATGTAATCTGGAAACCTGGTGGGAGGAAAGAAGCTGAAATAATTGTAGTTCATTTCCATAATGAATGCTGCCTCAGAGATAATTAAAAGCAAAAACATTTAAAACTTTGCCTACCCCAAATTAATTACTGTAACTCAAACATTCATAAGAAAGAAATGGTCAATAGTAACTGGCTTTCCCTTGACCTTATTAATGTTGGCTTATCATGAATAGATGCAGGTTACAATCCTGAATAAAGCAGTCATGACAAAAGAGGAGTTGGATTCATGTAAATAGCTGGAATTACAGAGGTGAATGATCTTAAATGACTGAAGCAAACACTTGAATTCTAGTCTAACTTATTGCTACAAAGGGGTGGTCAGTGGATTCAGATCAGGTTAGAACCATGGAAAGCTGCCATCTTAGATCTGCATCATCCATTGCCAGAAGCGCCAGCTGGACGAATCTGTAAATTTTGGGTTCTCTTGGTTTCTCATTTTAAAACTATTTTCAGTTTGCCCCATTTCCACATCTATGGCATCAACTCGCAGGTGGATCCTGTTCCACACAAGGGAAAGGGGAAACAAAATGGACACTGAGATACTTTTCTTTAAAAAATCAGCTCTCTCCATCTTTTCTTTTTCTTTAGTAGATGGGGGGATTTTCCATTTAAGCATGGCATAACATCTAAAAAAGTTTATTATGGCACAATGAGTCACTCTGATGTCCAAGTTATTTTCTATCATGGTAGACACTACTTGGGCAAGCTGTAGCAGTAGTACCAAGACAAACAGTGCCGATTTTCTTGAAATAAGGTGGCTGATTAGCTGTCCAGTTTCACAGCCTAGACACCACAGAGCCAAGCTGAGTATAGATGGAACACCTAAAGGAATGTTCCTCTTTAAGGTCTTTGAACAGGTAATGTGTTATCAAATTATGTTGACTAACAAGCCATATATCTATCCCGCCATTCACAATATTAACTGCAGATCTGGGTACAACAGAAAGGCAAGGGTGGAGTGCAGAGAAATAATCAAACCACAGATTTGAATGGTTGGAAGTAAGGCCACATTTGTTGGTTAACAATAGCCCAGGAGGGTTTGGCTTGGCATTGGGGAAGGATAGGCTTGTATACCCCAGTTGCTGTGTGATGAGTAAGTCATCTGCCTCCAAGTCTGTGTGGCCCAAAGTATGGACCAGTTTTAGGTAACCCTTGGAAACAACTGGGGATGCCCCCATCCAACTTGTCCTCCTCCAAGCTAGGACATCTGGACTTGGGGCGGCATTCCACATCCCTTAAGGGGATCCCCAATAATGGGAAGCTGGGAGCTGATTTCCACTTTCCCAACTGGAGATCCTGCCCAATGTCAATTCCCACCCAAAAGCTGTATCTAATATTAAAAAAAAACCTCCTGAATGGAAAAGCTATCTGTATTGTCTTATCATTACAGGGTTTCAGGTACAATTATTATCTGTCATCACAGAATACAATAACATATTTCCCAAGCCAACTTCTGCAGTTTCAGAAAGGTCTTAGCAAAGTCATTGCCATGCCTTCGGTTGGTGTAGATGAGGCTGGGCCAGGATCAGGCCGCCCTGTCGAAAGAAAGAAAGATCAGAACCAAATGATTCAGCTTAAAGAAAAGTGGTAGACTTTAGATGAAAGGTCTTTTATTTCCTTTTTGACAGCATTGAGGATCAACCTCAAGGTCACAAATGGTTTGCATGAGAATTTTCTCCTTCAGATAATTTTACGAAAAACAGCAAAGCCACAATTTGCCACAATTTGCATATTTGGTGAGAATAAAACATGGCAATAAGGATGTTGTGTCGGGAGATTGTAAATCAGGCATGAAGACTCTTTGGCCCACCAGATGTTGCTGAACCACAATTCTCATCATTGCTGGTCATTGGCCAGGCTTGCTGAGGATGGTGGGAGTTGTAATTCAGCAGCATCTAGAGCAGTGTTCCCCAACCTTGGGCCTCCAGCTGTTTTTGGACTACAACTCCCATAATCCCTAGCTAGCAAGACCAGTGGTCAGGGATGATGGGAACTGTAGTCCAAAAACAGCTGGAGGCCCAAGGTTGGGGAACACTGTTCTAGAGGACTAAAGATTCCCCACACCTGTTCTAACTTAAGATGCTGGACTAATTCAAATTAAAGTATTGAAACCATCCTGTAGGCTTTTTTTTAAAGCAGGTAAAATAATCACCCCCAAATTACCCTAAGATGATGGGCTACTCTAGTGCATGATTCCTACTATAATACAGAAAAGAGCCCCATTAGGACTGGCCTTCATTGCCTTTCATTATCTACCGTGCTACCCCTAGCAAGAGAACTGCATGAGTTCATATGAATGAGATCGCAGTTATTCTGCAGCAACTCCAACCCCATTAAAACTACTGAAGCTGCACCAGGTTTTAACAAAGGTCAATGGAAAAGCTCTCAGTAACTCCAAAGTGCTTTGGATCCAACCTAGGTCTGTATCTAATTTGGCTCAGTTCATTTCAGGTCCAGGCATTTGTTAACACTGCAATTTATAATGCTTGCAGCTCCTGAAAATTCAGACCTTAATCAGTGGCTTTAGCATCAAATCAAGTCAGAAAATGCAGGAGGGGGCTTGGCGGAATGAATGCTGATATATATATATATATATATATATATATATATATATATATATATATATATATATATATATATATATTTCTGATAGCTTGCAGGAAAACAATGTTACAGATTCCTCCATACAGTTTTTTTCCTTCCTTCATTTCATACACATAAAAAAACCTTAATTCTGCATTGACACTGAATATATTTAATTTGTAAGAAATGAAGATACCGGGACTGAAAACAGATTAGTATAAGCTTTGTAGGCTGCTTCAGTGCTTCTGCAAATGAGCTACAAGGGTGGTGATTAATCTGGTGCACTTTAACTTTTAAATTTATTCTTAAAATTCAGCTCCTCTTACAAAAAAAGTTTCTTTCATGTCACTTAAGGCCCTTGAGAAAAGTTTTTCTTTTTTGAAAAACAAATTAACAGAGATTAGCGTTTCCTTACCATTGTTAAGATAGGAGCCTATCTGCTTCTTTGTTCACGGTTTTTATGTCTTTGCACTGCAAGACAGATTCATTAGGAATGGCCTACAGAAAAGGAAGTGCCTCAGTAATATCAGTCGAATTCTAGGCTTATTTCAGACACTCCCATGTCCTAGCACAAGGTTCAGAACCTGTGGCCCACTGTAATATATGATGTCAGGCATTGGAACAGGTAAAGGTGTGGCTGGGTCAAAGAGGGCTTACAGGCGCTACTGATCAGCTGTTCAGAGGGTCAGACACAATGGTTGGGTTCTCTTTGAATTGGAGGCTGCAGCAATGGAAGGGATGTGAAAGTTCCGCATTCTCTCTATCTAAGTGCAGGTTGCATATACAGTGGTACCTCGATTTATATACGCTTCAGGTTACATACTCTTCAGGTTACACACTCCGCTAACCCAGAAATAGTGCTTCATGTTAAGAACTTTGCTTCAGGATGAAAACAGAAATTGTGCTCCGGCGGCACAGTGGCCGGAGGCCCCATTAGCTAATATGGTGCTTTAGGTTAAGAACAGAACCCCGGAACGAGGTACCACTGTATATGTAAACAAACCATATATCATAAAGGCATCACAGTCCCCTCTGTCCCTCATGTTTTCCAAAAGGATACACAAACCCTGGTAAGTGTACCTGGAACCCCTGGAATATTGCACCACTCAGAGATTGGGATGGCTTGTGTCAGAGTCAGGGGGTCAGAAGCAGCCTCTTGGCTGTTCCTCCTAAGACCTCCAGTCATCCCCTATGTTGGAAGACAGATCTGAGTGTGCTCTGCAGCCCGTCCTGGGCTACCTAAACCTGCATGCTATCCCATCACCAGAGTTGAAGTAGGATTCAACTGTCACTCTGTGCCTGGAATGGGAAGGGGACACAATCTTGTCCTTTGCTTCAGGCAGCAAGATATGTTAAGCCAACCCTGTGTATACACGCCACCTAATGTAATTCACAAATAATGATTCCAAATAAGGACTACATTCAGATCAGCAAATCACTCCAGAATATATTGATCATGTGAGTCTACTTTGCAATATGGACCCAGCAAATGCCTCCTCTGTTCCCAATATAGTATTGCAACAATATTTCCTCAGTATATCCGCTATCTCAGACAAAACAAAAGGAAATCACATGCACCCTAAAATCTGTGTTCTTATATGGAGCATTCTTAATAGGCGTTCACAACAATTAGAGCAGTTGCTCTGGCTATCCTCCCCTTCTTAATTGATGAGTCAAAGCGAAAGTTTCTGTAGAGAGCTTGATTTATTTTAGAGGGAGAATTCAAACCTGAGCATGTGTTGGGAAAATAAATCAAGTAAAGATTTCTTTGTGCTCATTATAAAACAAGAATAAACCTACAGAGGAGCAAAGTATTTTCCTTTCCTTTCCTTTTTTTAAAAAAGGGGGAATTACACTGTCAGGAATGGATTTTGCATTAAACCGTGCCTACATACACTATGCAACGTCTCAGTTGTGATCACAGCAAAACCTATTATACTGGCCATTATACAGCACCACTTTATTTTGCAGTATCTATTTCTGAATATAAGAAGGGTTTTTCCCCCCTTTGCTAACAAAGAGCAAACACTAACAGGGAGAACAATGTCCTAGTAAATGTCTCTCTCACAAAGTGTCATTCTCGGCTTCTTTTCTGTGAGCCTCTGTGGCACACAATGAATTATGGTAATCCTCAATGTTCATTTAATTCTTTCAATGGAAAAAAAAACCTTCTGAGGCCAACATTGATATTACCGCCTACACTTGCCACTCAGAAGTGTTTGCCCATTGAGTTGATAGAACAGTAATTCCCAGACTAGTGTCCCATGTCATGTGCCAAGGAAATGTGAGACCAGAACATGCATCCACAGAGGAAGCCTTCTGCTGCAGCCTTTTTCAGACACCCCACCACCTACCACCACCAATGTACATGCCCCCAATGCTGGCTATGCTCCAGATTGTAATGTGAAAGTAGGCAAAGGATAAGATAATGCTCCCTCCCATTTTGTTTATAGAATCTGATTTGCTTACATCTGTTCTTAAATTTATGACCTAAGTTTTATTGTGTTTTGTTGCTTGGGGTACTTTAAATAACTTTTAAATGTTTTAACTTAGCTTTTATTTTATTTTCAATGGTATTTTTTATCACAACAGAGTTTGCCAGGCATAGGCAAACTCGGCCCTCCAGATGTTTTGGGACTACAACTCCCATCATCCCTAGTGATCAGGGATGATGGGAATTGTAGTCTCAAAACATCTGGAGGGCTGAGTTTGCCAATGCCTGGTGTTTGCCATCCTGAGCTCCTTTGGAAGGAATTTAATAGATCAATAAAATCAATGAAGATCCAGAGTCACTTCTGTCAGTGACTTGTCAGTTCAAGAGATCAGGGTATGGAAGGAGTGGATCTTACATTCCGGGGCAAAAAGGTTATCTTTATCCAAGCCTTTGGAAAATCAAGCATATGGACTTGACTTCAATGTTCAGGCAACTGCTTCAGAACTTCTTCAGTATCTCATTCTGTAGTAGGTGAACTGCTGCAGGACCCCTGGAGATCTCTTGAAGTGAAGCTATAACAAAATCATTAGTTTCCTTAACAGTATTTCTCTTTCCTTCATCTCATTTGAAAGACATGAAATCTATTATTCTTTAGGCTTTCTACAATTTATTTATTTATTTGCTAAAGGATTTAAAGAATTATGCGCTCAAATCAATACTCTCTTTTGAGCATCCTGCCAATAATGCATTCTTCTTTTATGAAGGAAGCGATCAAATCTGAACTCACAACGGAAAGACTCACCCAACCATCTTTGGGATTTCTTTCAGGAGGTTAGCTCAGTCTTAAAATGCTCATTGTTGCCATTATAGGCAGTAGATTTTTAAATCAAAGAGTCCTAACAGGTCACTATGAGACCATTGCAAATATTTGATCTCTATTCTCTTTCAAGTGTTGCTAGCATAAGGGATAATGATAATAAAAAAGATGGGAAACTAAGGAAGCTTGAGGATGTGCTTTTAAAAATACTAAATCTAGCCATTTTCTGGGCAGAAGAGATATACAAGTTTTTCTCCATCATTAAAGGGTCACTTTATCAATAGTCCTAACCTGGGTAGGCTGGTTATTTCTTTTAGAATGGCAGATATCTTCATCAATGGAAGAATTCCTTCCATCAGAGGAACATCCCTTCCTTCAGAAAAAGTGAATCTTTGATCAAACCCATTATCTTCTGTAGCTGCAGATATGGAAGGGATCAACCATGTGACCAGGTTCAAATGTGAGGCTCAGGAGTTGCATGCCCAGATGTGATGTGCCCAATACCCCTTTGATGCTGTATATGTAGAAACTGAAAGGACCACAGTACAATGTCACTTTGGTTCTAATTAGGCTACAACTTTTTTGATAATAGATGTAAGTAGGTTTTGGCTTAGGCATTGAGGATCTCCTGTATTAACCAGCCCGCCTGCTGGAAGATTTTCTGGGGGATCAATCCTGATATAGGGTTGACCTATGACATGTATCAAACCATGACAAAATCACCACCTTGGGCAGTGCTATGGCCCTTAGCCTTCTCCTGGGCATATGGACAGAAGCACCTTGCCCTAGGATTCCTTTAACTGGATACCCCATTTCCTTGGAGGATAAGACTAACTGCCCTTGACTAAAGATGATGAAGAAGAAGAGTTTGGATTTGATATCCCGCTTTATCACTACCCGAAGGAGTCTCAAAGCGGCTAACAATCTCCTTTCCCTTCCTCCCCCACAACACTCTGTGAGGTGAGTGGGGCTGAGAGACTTCAAAGAAGTGTGACAAGCCCAAGGTCACCCAGCAGCTGCATGTGGAGGAGCGAGGAAGCGAACCCAGTTCACCAGATTACAAGTCTACCACTCTTAACCACTACACCACAATGGCTCTCTTACTCAGTGCCTTATTTACCAAAGTTGTGATGATTACTATGAGGTGGGGGGTGGGATCCAGACAAGCCCAATTAGTCTGATTGAGAAATTCCTCCCTGGCCTTGAAAACAGCAACTGATAGTTCCATAGCAAGGCCATACTAAGGACACTACCCCCTCTGTTGGGTGGGTACTAGCTAACAAGGGAGGGTGGGTGGAAAATCCAAAAGTCGCTGCAATGCTGGGTGAGGAGGCAGGCCTAACAAGCCTGGGGAGCAGACCTGAGTGAAGACTCCAGCCTGAGTTGCAGTTAACTCTGCCCTGCCTCCAGGCCCGCCTGTGATTAGCCAATTTTCAGGTAAGCCAAATTCAAATCCCCTTGACCAGCAAAAGAGAACATGACATCTCCCACTGGCCATTGAGACTCCACCTGAGGAGCCCGACAATGGCAGCAGGGCAGCACCATGGCACAACTGTCACCTCACGAAGGATGGAGACAGGACATGCAACCCATTATCATGATTATCAAAGTTGATGTCATTGGCTCTGAGAATTCTAGGCCAGGGGTCAGCAAACTTTTTCAGCAGGAGGACAGTCCACTGTCCCTCAGACCTTGGGGGGGGGGCTGGATTATATATGGGGGGTGAACAAATTCCTATGCCCCTCAAATAACCCAGAGATGCATTTTAAATAAAAGCAAACATTCTACTCATGTAAAAAACAACAACAGGCAGGTCCCACAAATAACCAAGAGATGCATTTTAAATAAAAGGACACATTCTACTCATGTAAAAACACGCTGATTCCCAGACCATCCGCGGGCCGTATTTAGAAGGCGATTGGGCCTGATCCAGGCCCCAGGCCTTAGTTTGCCTACCCATGTTCTAGGCTGTCTGTGAAGTGTTCCCCAAATTAACTTTAGCAAATAAGCTAATTCAAATACACTTTATTGAATGCATGCTCCCAGGCACTGTGTTGTTGCACCCTTCCTGACTTGAAGCAAACTTAGGTCAGACGTTCTCTGCTAAATTACTGCAGCTACAAATACCATGGGAACTGTACGCAAAAGCTCTCTGTAACCTCCATAGTCCACCTGCAAAATGGGTCAGATCCCCTGGAACAGAACTAAACGTATCTAATCCTTAGGTTCAGTCTAATCCATTAAGATAAACCTCATTAGTACTAATCCCTTTTACTAATTACAAAAGTTCCTTAAAGCTTTAAGATTGCATTACAGACAGGAGGACATATTAATTATACCCATGTGACTCCATTTACCCACATGAAATCCACCAAATTGCTACTTTGGTCTAAAGCAAAAGATGATGAACCAAAATTAATAAGTATAAGAAGTCAACTAAACTAAATAATCTTAAATTAACACTGCAGTTATAGTGACCATTGTTTCAACATTAATAAAAAGCAACAGTGTTCTTGAATTCTGATAGCCATCGAGATTTAGATTACCTATAATTCTTGGGTGAGCTGAGAGTTTGTTTGGACTGTGGGTGAAAACCTGGAGGCTGAGAAGGAGAGTAGTGTGTCAGAAGGAAAAGGAATTGGTATGAGTTTATATCTATTAGTAAATTTGTATTAATGTAGCATTTTTATATGTGACTATTTTTGTAATATTTTGTTTAAGTTATCTGATGTTGCTACCATTTTTTGTACACCACTTAGAGAATATATATTTTGTACACTGCTTTTTAATATATTAAGTGGTATAGAAATCAAATAATCAATCGCAGGCATTGAATTCTAGACCTTCTGGTACATCAAGCACTTTACCAATGAATGGGTTTCTAGCCTTGCTGAAAAACCACATCATATACTTCTAATTTATGTTGCATTTATCATTCAGTCATTACAACTCTCTCATAAAAATAAAATGTTAGATGTCTCTTGAAGGGGAGTGCGAATCATAGCACTGTCCTCCCAAAATAAAATTGATCTGTATTCATTTGTCTTCATAATTCATAGTAGTGATTGGGGGAGTTCTTCATTTTTATTTTTCACAGTGTGAGAACAAATGGCTCATTAATTTTAAGCACATCAGTCTGCAATCCATGTCAGATAGAATAATGACTGACATTATATAGAACACAATGGACTGAATGTACAAATATAATTTCCCTGCATTCATCCGTGTTTGCATAGGGAAAACTTTTAAGAACCAACTGATGAGAGAGGTGCATAATTTAGCAGAGGCAGGAAGAATGTGTGATGGGTACAGATATGGGCAATTCTGGGTAGAGTGGATGTTTTGTAAAAAGACATGGCTTGAAATGTCCAAGACATTAGCATCTAGCAGAATGCCCACCATGTAGGTAGATATGTAGGTAGATATGTAAATCCTTCTTACCTAACACAGAGAGCTCTGGAGATTCTATGGATGTCTGCATTCTCTGAATGACACAGCGCACAATTGCATCCCTGCAGGATGCCTGCCAATATAAGGACACTCCATCCTGTGTCAGACAGACTCAAAGGTGGAGAGTAGCCTTTGCTTTCACCACAGCAATGTTAATGGCAGCCATTCGGTTGTGACATCATTGAGTACCAAGCCACCTGTTATCTACAGACTCCTAGACTGGAGTGCTGAACTTGCCCACACTGGTGAACGATGGAGCTGGTGGAGTGGAATGGGGTGCTGCAAATTTGCATGCATAGATAGATAAAGAGATCTGAGAATACATTGTACCATGTCTGAACTAACAGGAATGGTCCTGTTCAGGGTTCTAGCTAGCAAGCCATACGCTTTTCCACTTACTTCCTTACCCACCTCCCCTTTCTCCAGCTGGGTTGTTCTCTCTCTACACCCCCTCCCCAATCTATTTCTGCATACCTGCATACCCCCCAAGCATGCTGATACTTTCTTCTCATTTCTCAACTGATATCAACAATATTGGCAAAAAGAGGGAAATTTTGGATGCATATGCTAGACACTTTAACACTGCATAACGTCAGTCTGGAGGCAAGCCTTTCTGGACAGCCCATCATCAAAACTCTATAACTGCCAGGTTGGAAAGAGCATAATTTCTTTTCTTTTTTTAATATATTTATTAACTTTTCAGAGGTTATACCAAAAAAAGCAAAAAAAAAATACCAAAAATAAAAACACATATAATTTCATTCACTTATTTTCTTTTAACTTATTTCTCGGACCTCCTCATACCTCCCCTTTTTGTATTCCAATTCAAGTTATTCATTCAGCAAATCCTCAACCTTAATTTTCACTTAATTTTACACCTTTCTTTCTTCCCCCCCCCAAATTATCTTAATCATTACAGCTAGTAACCACTTAGCTTCTTTTTATCCAACATCATTCTAACATTCGCTGATTTTATAATATTTCCCAAGATAGTCCTTAAATTTCTTCCAATCTTCTTCCGCCGTCTCTCTTCCCTGGTCTCGGATTCTGCCAGTCATTTCTGCCAGTCCCATGTAGTCTATCACCTTCATCTGCCATTCTTCCAGGTGGGTAGATCTTGTGTCTTCCAATACTTTGCGATAAGTATTCTTGCTGCTGTTGTTGCGTACATAAAGAATGTTCTGTCTTTCTTTGGCACCAATTGGCCGACCATGCCCAGGAGAAAGGCCTCTGGTTTCTGGAAAGAGCATAATTTCATTTTTATCAGAGCAGCTCATGAAGACAGAAGCAAAAACATTTTTCAACGTCAAAAAATACTCCATTTTGTTAATCATAGCCACATGTATATTATTTTCGTTACCACTTCAAGCTTGTGGGAAGTGTTGTTTGATATAACAAAGCTGTCATCCTATACCACCTGAAGTTGCTATTAGGGGAAGTGATGGGTTTGACCATATTCTTTGATTTGTATATATCCTTTATACTTTGGCCACCTCATGAGAAGAGAAGACTCCCTGGAAAAGACCCTGATGTTGGGAAAGATGGAGGGCACAAGGAGAAGGGGATGACAGAGGACGAGATGGTTGGATACTGTTCTCGAACCTACCAGCATGAGTTTGACCAAACTGCGGGAGGCAATGGAAGACAGGAGTGCCTGGCGTGCTCTGGTCCACGGGGTCACGAAGAGTCGGACACAACTAAATGACTAAACAACAACAACAAAATAGTGGGATGGCCAACTAACACGGCCAGTTAATATATTCATGCAAGGCCTTTTGACCTAATGCTCACTAGTGGTGAGAAAGAATTGCATGGAAAGCACTATCTTATTAAATTGATATCATTAAATCAGTCAGATGAACTTATCCAAAAGAAGCGGTAGGCTTTCCATTTCCAATGGTGTAGGGAGATCTTGGCCGAAATCCCTTATATAGTTAGACTGTTTAAATTCAGTTGAAGTCAATAGTAGTTAAGTGTCATCACTGTGCACAGGATGGTCGTTCTTGAGGGCATTTCTATCATTCCGCTGCCACCAAATGAGCCTCTTAACTAACATAAGGCAAACCTTCCCCATTAATGCTTGATTGAGAATTATATGCTTTCCAAAAGTTTTCTATGACAATGTCAATGTACATTTATTAGGAGTGGAGCTTTGGAAGTCGTTGAATGATCTTGCAAGTGTTTCAGACTTCAGCTCCAAGAAAAAAGTTGAGGGGTTGTCATACACTGAAATCCATTCTCAACATATTATGTCAATGACATTTCCGAAACTGCTGAAAATATAGCTATTTGGGTTGCCCTCCCACACCCACCCACTCCACTTAACCATTTTGTAGAATAACTATTCACAGGTTTGCATCATTTACGGGATGGAAAATACTCAGTGGCCCTGGAATAATTGTATGCTACTTCTAAGATAAAGGGAATGTTTCCTTAAGATAAATGTGACATCCTTCGTATTTTTCTACCATCAATATTTGCTGCCCAAGTGAAGAAAGAAACTTGAATAAGCATGTGAGAGGGAATGTAAATAAGAATATTGCATGCATTTTCTTAATATACTCAGAGATATCATCCATGAAGCTGCTTAGTTAGCAAAATTCTATCAGTTTCCTGCATAAAAATGGCATTAAAAAGCTATAAAGGCAGCTGTTTTCAGGAAACTGAGTCTTTATAGTCCCAAGCTGGAGATATTTTTGCACATCCCAGCATTAATAGTCATGTTTTGTTACTTAATTTAGAGCAAGCAACAACATAATGTAGTGTGACTAATGCAGCCTGACAGTAAAACATTGCCCGCCTCCCCAAAGTCCATCACCTGGAAAATGTGGAAATCAAAGCAATTTTCTAAAAACAAAGGTTAAAGAAATCAAAATTTCAAAAGGAGAACACAAGGAATGATTTGCATTTAAAAATATTTATTCGATACTATCTTTGTTTTTAAGGATTTGCTCTAGTCACTTTGAAATCAATCGATGGCATCAGATTCAGTACCCAAGCCAAGTATGATGGCAAAATACTAATTGTCTGAGTCATCAGTGATTTGTACCCAGACAGCAATGGTGCACAAATGTCCTAGACTGGAAGCAGCCTCCCCAGAGCTGCAAAACATTGAGTCTGTGATGGTATTGTTCTCCGTATATAAATAAAAAACAGCCAGAACACATCGACCTATATTAGCAAATCTTTATAATGTGGTTTGTGAAGGAGCAAAATTCAGTGTAATGCTTCTACACGTAAGGATTTTCTCATGTAGGTCAGAGTGTTCTGAGTGCTTTAGATTAATATATTGAAAATAAGACCATCAAAGATTAATAGTTTTAGAGCTCTGGGGATGTTGCCTCCTACTCCACCAAGTGCCTGAACTAATGTATCCCATAATTGATGGTGGAGTACAACATAGGCATCATATGTTTTTAATTTCTCATCACTTAGGGAAATTGGGATTATGCAACAATATTGTTTATAAAATAGGTAATTTAAGCCAGAATGTGACCTCGTCATTTCAGACTATTTAAATTTTATATTCTCAGCATCTAAATATGCTTTATCTCTAATCCGACATATTCTGATACTATAAAATCCCATTCTTCTTACAAGGGGCATCAGAGTTTAAAGGGCCCCATGAGTAATTAAGACACTGCCAGAATTCTTTTGAAAGGTTATCCTTGTTAAACTACGACCTCCGGTATTATTTTCACCAAAACCGTTTTTAGAGCTTTACAAAATAAGATATAAAACTATGTACCATCATTTGCAATATAACATCAAAAACAGGAGAAAACTTGTTGTAAGTTAAAAGTGGTGTATATCAGAGTGAGAAAGTATAGATTGACGGCTGATTGATTGTTCTGAAACCTTGGCCTACCTGGCAGCAAGTCAGTATGACAAGTCCAAAGTTCAAAGTCTGAGGGCTAATCCACATAAGCAAAGTCCAAAGATCAGGAAACTCAGTCCAGAGTCAATCCAAGTAGCCAAGTCTGAAGTCCAGCAGTCAGGATACAGTCCAGAGTCAAACCTGAAGCACAGTCCTGTGGCGGTCCAGGAACATCCAAGTCAAGGACCATCAGCATGGTCAATGGAGCAAACACAACAGCCTAGCTCTGCATCCCTTTTGTAATTTGCATGCTGATAGCAGAATCTGGGCTTGATGAGGCATGTGACCCTCACCTGTTCTCAGCCTACTCCGGCTGAGGAACCACACACCTCCTCCCAGAGCTAGCTAGTGAGCTGGGCTATGGGTCCTTGACTGCCTCAGCCTCCCAGAGCACCATTCCCACTGCTTCCTACATGTCAGAGGCTGCCATTCATGGATACAGGGGCCCCTCGGGCTCCAACGATGGGTCCTGCCACTCTGGTTCCTGCACACTGGCCCCATCTCCTCTCCATCCTCCATCACCATGTGAGTACTTCCTTCCCCATCCCCTGCTTGGCCCAGTCCTGCCTACATCCCTCGCTGGGATCATCTTCCTCTTCTTCCTCCTTCCCTTCATCCTGCCAGTTCTTGACACTGATTAAGAGACAGACAGACCATTCTAAATGAAGCTTCCAAATAATCATCAAGGGCAGACCCATGTATAATACATACATTACAATAATCCAGAAAGTCCTTTGCCAGAGCATGGGCCATTGTGGCCAGGCTATTTCTATAAGGGAACAGCCATAACTGGTGAACCAGCGCACACTGCAAAAAGGCATTCTTCACCACAGGTGCTACTTGAGTCTTAATCAACAAAACTAGTTCCATCACATTAATGCATTGAATCCAGACTTGCCTTCCATGATCAGAAAAGCTTCTAGTGCAGGCATAGGCAAACTCGGCCCTTCAGATGGTTTTTGTTCACAACTCCCATGATCCCTAGCTAAGAGGACCAGTGGTCAGGGATGATGGAAATTGTAGTCCCAAAACATCTGGAGGGACGAGTTTGCCTGTTCCTGTTCTAGTGTCCATGGAAGGCTTTTGAGCTAATGGAAGGAACCCATTGGTGGAGTAGGATTTCTACCTACCTACCCCTGCAGACCACCTTTAACACTGTTCCAGGATGTTGTCCATTTCCAGTGTGGCAGGTACTGCTGGGGGCTGAAGGGGTAGAGTGAAATCAGCAAAAGTTGCCCCCACCCTTCTGAGAGGATGCTTCCACCAATGGCAGCAAAGGCAACATCCAATCCAATATAAATGCAGATAGAAGCCTTGCAGACTTTCCAGGTGGAAATGTGCTCACCAAATCACACAAAGAAAATAGCTCCTGCCTTGAGCATCACTTTTTAAGTTTAGACTTTTTCTCTGTTTAAGGTGAAAAATGAGATAAGCCACATTGAAAGCAGGAGGTGAGAGTAGCACCCTTAATGTGCTCTGCTTTGTCCTTTGTCTGTTGCTCAAACATGTTAATGTGATGCTTCCTGAAAATATGGAAATTAATTTCCTAAATGATCCTATTGCCTCTGCCAGAGCTGGAGTGGATAATTACTCTTTGGAGCCTTTCGTTTTTGTGAGATAATGCTAACAACTCTCTTGTGCAATATGATGTATCCGTACACTTCAGTCTCCCCCCCCTTAAGTCAAGTACCTGACACATGGCCTACGATGTTGCAAATCTCATCCCGGTCATTATTCCCATTAAACACCTCAAAATGCCACCTGCCTTACCCAGGAGAAAAACTAGTGAAAGTTTCCCCTTGTAAATATCTGCAGCAGCAAGCTATATACAAAAAGAAAGAGATCACCTTTTACAAGATACTCAAGTAAAAGCTGTTATTTATTTTGTTGCTATCTTGGATCTTCACTGTAAGCACCAGGGACATCCAATAAAGATAGAGAACTGCAACGCAGAGTTGTCTGAGGCACATAAAACACCCAAAGGTGATAAATTTCATTGACTTACCTGGCGCATTGGCCTGGCTGGTGACTGCAAATCCTCTGTTGTTTATCAAATAAATAGCATGCCATTAGGCAAAAACATGCAAGCCAGCTCTGTAATTGCTCTTTTCAGCAGGTGGCATTGATATCTTATAGACAACCTTTCCATCAGTACAGACCATGAGCTTAAAGAGGTGGAGATATTTGCAGTAACACAGGAGAAACAAGCAAGTCCATTTCTGTTTGATTAGATCAGTAACAGGACCAACTATCTGTATTCACCAAGTCTCTGAGCACAGAACTCAATACTTAGTTCTGACAGCAAAATTAGGGGTAGGGTGGAGGAATACCTCAGTCTTTACTATTTATTTTAAAAGGTAAAGTCACAAACTAGAAGAACATAACTTATATTTTCTTTGTTTTTGAAAACCATTAAGTACTGTTTTAGTATTTGTGTTCTACTCAGAAGTCCCACTGACTTCGTTGACTCCCACGTGTGTATAGCATTGAAACCTAATGGATGAGATGAAGGGTTGTATCCTATCACGAGACCCAAAAAGACTTTTACTCAAGCCTGGTAAATGTCACTGATCTAAAAGTGACTGTGAATTTAATCACCAATACTGCTTCATGTATATCTGCTTATTGGAAGCAAGCCACAGATCCAGTAGTTTTGGAATCTCACAGTGGTTTGGAATTCTACTGTTTGTTCAACTTGGCACATATCAGAAGAAGAAATATATAACATGCGCATAATTGTGTGGGCTTTCATACTGTTCCAGAATAACATATTTTATAATAGCATCTAACCATATATTATGTTTTCCTTATTATACTGGTTTTGCTTACATAGTTGATATTTTCTATTTATATTATTTCTTTAATTGGGAAACATTACATTAAACTTGAATAGATGGCACACATTAAACTGTGTCTATATAACTAAAATCTAGTTCTAAGTTTGTAGTATCTTTCTTTTCTTTTCATTCAAGGCTAGCATTCTCCTGAGCATGGATATTCCTTTTATATTCTAATGAATTGTTCACACTGCACATCACTCTGTAAAGGTCAATGTGACAAATAATTAAAACTGCAATTATGCACAATGCACATTATAATTAGCTTTTTTCAAATAAATAAGAATGTGTCATAAAACACACACACACAAACACACACACACACACACATATGCAAATCAGAAATGGTCTGAGGGCTCCTTCTAATAATATTGTATGACCAAAAGACAATTAGAGTTCTTTTTTAAATTCCATTCATAAATACAGCACTTTTTAAAAAACCAAACCATTGATGATTATCTAATATGTTTGTGCAATACATTTGTAAATATATAGGAAGAGAGATCTCAGGAATAAAGATACAAATATCTTTACCCCAATTGCGTCACCATAACAACTGAGTTTGGAGAAATAGTTAATTAAGGAGTACCAGCAGGGAAATGCTGACCTCAGTTCACAGCTGGGAGTAGAAGACAGCAGTAAGATGTAGCCATAGAAATATGTCACAAAACCCCACTAGCAAAGAAGTAAGGTGCAGATGCCAGCAGTCATCAGAATTCCTAGGAACCAATGCAATTAAACAAGAGGCATCTCCCTAATAAATGTTGCCTTTATCAAACAGGTTTTGTTGTGTTTTTAACAGAGGAGCCCCATCCTTGGGGATATTGTCTACACTTTTCCCCATCCGTCTCTGTCCAATGTTTCCCACTTCTCAAATTCATCTGCAGTCATCTAATGATGATCTGCTGAAATCCCCCTGTGGCTTGCAAGCAATTAAAAGAGAATTAGAACAAATAGGTTTTTAGGGCAAGCTCAGTCATCATGTCTCAGACTTAAAGCTGCCTTGGAGAGTATTTCTGATGCAGATGAGGCTTTTGTGGAGCTGGGTCAGGAGGACAGCCAGGGGGAAAAGGTGCTGCTAGCTGTCTGATGAAAAAGGAGTTCATGCCTGTCTCATCCTGTGGGTTCAAACTTCTCAAAGAATGAACTAGAACCCTCAACTCCATCACTTCTCCAGTCACCTAAGGCTGCTCGCACCCATCTGGCAGAGGATACAGAAGATGCTGATTCTGATTTTTTTAAGCTAAACTTACAGCTGGGACTGAGGCTTTGGACACCTACTAGAGCTGGGCCACAACTGCCATCATCCATGGCTACGCTGTCTGAGGTTTACGGCACTTAGAGCCCAAACACATCTAGGGGGCCACAGGTTCCCTGTTCCTGGTTTAGGTGTTTAACTGAGCTCTGCCCCTTCTTCACCCTGCTTCACCCACCCTTAGCTGTTTGGACACTTGATCTCCCTGCTGCTGGACTCGCATCAAAGGCCAATCTTCTCAAGGCCCAGATGAGCAGCACCTGACAAGCATGCAACTTTGTTAGAACACAACATCAGCATGTCCCACTGAACTACAAAGCAAACCTGTAAAGGACGAAATAGTTGGCAAGCAGGAATGACAGGACAGCCATGTGTCCTACTTCACAGAGGCAGTCCTCTGTTGTGAAAGCATGCCATCCAAGTGTGAGTAAAAGCTAAGGAAGAAGAAAAAGGATGATCAGGGACCTTGAAATTGGCTATCAGCCATGAACAGTACCAGGTCAGCAGATCAAGCAGGTCCACAAGACACCTGGTGCCTCTCCTGCTATGGCAGGATGCATTGAATTTATATTTAAATTATAGTAATTATTTATTAATTTGCATAAGCATTAACATATGCAGATGGATGTCCTCTGTTGTGATTATGCAAATGCTCTCTTCTTTTTCTATGGCAAATCGGTAACCATAAACAAGGGTGCAATTTTAGAAAACGGGAGCATAAGAATTTTTTTTGCAGGGGGAAACACGTATGATAGATAACTGAATGCATGTTTATTGTGATGCAAGTACTTTATACGCTATTCTGCCCCCCCTGTGCTTACAGCGGGGGTGGGGGTGGGGGTGGGGTATAACAGGCATTTGCTTATAGACGAGCAGCTTTATTATGGTTGTTTTTTAATTGCACTGGTGCTTGCTCCAAGAAAGAAGAAAAACAATGCAAAGGCTGTCATTGGCCTGGAAGCAAACCCATCTGGTGAAGTCATGAATGAGTGAGTTTAACAGCAGTACCTACTGCTAATCAGTTTTGCAGCCAATTGAGAAAGCTAGTGAAAATTCATTGAAGAGACAAAAACCATCCTTAGCCTTTTGCAGAATGGTGGGCTGCTGAAGTTAAATATCAACCTTCCCACCACCACCCATCACCCCACTATGCAAGACACTCTATTCACCCAGCCCTTTGGGTGAGCCTCCTGGGCCTTGAAGTTCCACTGCCTATCAATAGTTTATTGGTCATTGTATGTTGTTTCATTACTCTGCCATTTCATTATGCATCACATTTTTGTAAGCCACTCTGAGATTACTTTTAGTAATGAAGAACAGGCAAGAACCATGTTTTGAATGAATGAATAGAGTACCTATATGATGAAAGTACAACAGAAATTGTTTGAGAGCCTAAGAAAAGAGAGAAAGAGATTCTTTATGATTTCAAGTACACTCTGTGTCAATTGTGTCAATGCGATGGCCACTGAGTTGGGAGGAGTTTCATGCTGTTGCACTCATGGCCAGATTGTGAGCTTCTTGCATGTCAGCCACTGTGTGAACAGGATGCTAGACGGGATGAGCTATTGGCTTGATCCAGAAGGTTCATCTTATGTTCTTACGTTTTCACAGCCATAATGCATCTCTCTCTACTCTTTGTACTTAGTAAAGTTTTCTCCCTTTAAGCCCAGCATATGCTTAAGAGAAAGCAAGGGACTGCTGGAACCAACATTGCAAAATACATTTAAACAGACAAACAGGAAACACAGTGCTCAAGTGATGGAAAGATAGTTGAATTGGCTGTGGGTAAATCTGAACCAGAATACATCTCCTGACTGTTCAGCTATAGAGCTTCAGTTCTTGGACTCTCAAGTCCCATCAACCCCATGAAGCATGGTCAGTGTTAGGGATTATGTGAGCTTTATGCCTTCTTGATATGTTGACTGGCTGGTTTCTCCAAAATTGTGAAAGGATCCTCTGTTCTTTGCTCCCCACATTCACCTCCATTCTCCTGACAGAAGGTTTGCATGGAACTTGGGGAGAAGGCACCAGCAGCCTCACCAAACAGAGCCATTTGCTATTAAGAGCTTTAATGGGATGTTGCTTTCCCAATGCTACTGTTTCCAATGAGAGAGGGAAAGACTGCCTGGACTCTCCTTCTCCCCTTCCCTTAGAATATCCCACTGCTACTATTTCTGCCTTAATTATTATGAAGAGCAGCAATATTTTCTCTTACTCAAGTGAGGAAGTAGGAGAAGACTGCCAGGTCACTGACTGGCATGCTTATGCATCCAATCCCAGAAGAACATGCCAGCACTCAGACACCAGTGAGAGTGGCTGGCTACCTGGATTCCTTCTGCTACAGTCCAAGGGCTACATTATGTTCTGGAAAACCTTCTGAAGGCCAGTTTTATATATTAAAAATCGATTTGAAATCCAATGTGGGTACAGGGATCTTCAATGTGACTTTTTAAAAAATGAACATTCATCCTAACCAGATGGTGCTAGCTGTTTATTGGGTGTTCATTCTGTTTTGTTTGTGGGAAATGTGATATTGCATGAAAGGGCAATTTTCCAACACTTTCCTTCCATTTTGGGGAAGGAGGCATTCTGCACAAGACCTCTCAGCCATCTATAGTAAGGTAAAGGGACCCCTGACCATTAGGTCCAGTCGTGACCGACTCTGGGGTTGCGGCGCTCATCTCGCTTTATTGGCCGAGGGAGCCGGTGTACAGCTTCCGGGTCATGTGGCCAGGATGACTAAACTGCTTCTGGTGAACCAGAGCAGTGCACGGAAACACCGTTTACCTTCCCGCCGGAGCAGTGCCTATTTATCTACTTGCACTTTGACGTGCTTTCAGACTGCTAGGTGGGCAGGAGCAGGGACCGAGCAACGGAAGCTCACCCTGTCGTGGGGATTCGAACCGCCGACCTTCTGATTGGCAAGTCCTAGGCTCTGTGGTTTAACCCACAGTGCCACCCACGTTTCGTAGCCATGTATAGTAGTGAAGCCTAAATTTGCCAGTATGTGTCTGAATCCCACTCAGAAAATAGCAACAGTCTGGAGATGCCCACGGACCGGGATAAAAACCTCCAACCTGAAAGTCTTGTTGAAAAGGAAGAGTCATTAGCATGTGCCCAATCTGTAACAGGTGGAAATGTAACAAAATGCTGAGCTGCTGCTAATGTTACCTACAAAATGTCTCATTAGTATGCAAGAGGAAGGTAAGTCTGCAACATCTCTGACTTTTCTGACTTACATTTGGGGAAGTCTGACTAGGGCTGGTGGAAGTTGAGCCTAAAAGACCAGGAGGGCACCAAGTTGGTGAAGGCTGCTCTATTCAGTGCACAACTTCTCAGCCACCCATGGTGGGGAATGGAAGGCCATGAAGTGAAGCAACCAATTAAGATTCTGGAATCTCTGGTCCACTCCAAACGATGCAGCAGCTACTGGTGTGAATTCAAGACTCCTGCTGTCAAATGACAACTATATACCAGCTGGAAATCTTTCCACTTAAAGCAGAATTAGTGCTTCAAATGTTTCATACAGCATCTACTATGGGAAGGTTTCTGGCTCTTACTGAAATTTTGGAACAGAATTTACTGAAATCAAGAAACAGTGCTTTTCATTTTAAAATCATTCAAATGCTTTCCAATTTAAAACACATTCCTTTCCCAGTAATTTTGAGCAGACAAAAGGCTGCAAAAAAAGGTGCTAAAATCATTATAATACTCAGGAGAGTAACCTATTTTAGAAGCAAGATGTCTGCTAGAATGCTTAATAGAAACTTAAAATAGTATTAAACTAGGAAAGTTTCCTGCTGCTATATAGTCTACTTCAGGGACCACCAACTGATGAAGCAGCAGCAGGAACAATCACAGCAAGACCAGCTGTCTGATCAACACACAATGTAAAGATGAAATGTAAGAGAAAAATTGTAAAGGAAGAGATTCACCACATCGTTTCAGCAATGCCCACGGCAGCTGCTACTCCAAATAGTTGCAGCCCTTCACCTAGTTTCAGTGATACCCACTGATGCATACATAGAACCTCTCAGGCACTGTTTTCTGAAATCTCAGCTTCCATTTTTTATATACCCAAAACATACCTGTAGCATGTTGGACAACTGTCCTGTTTGGTGACCTACAGGGATGTTGTTCTGAAGATGTAGTACACTGGGTCCATTACAGCTCATTTGTTTGAACTAGATGGTTTGAGCTGCAGTGGAAGGAAAATGGAGATGACCCTGCCTTGAGACAAGAATGAGGACTTGATTACTCTTGTTGTGTTCCTGCCCTGACTGGGTATTAGAGTTCCTGAATGAGATGAATGTGATACTTGGTTCTCCTCACCAGCAATGTCCACAATCATGGGGCCACATTCTTCTGCTGTCATAATCACAGGAGGTGGTGGTTGCATCTGGTTCACAAGCGACATTCCAAATGTAAACGTATCCCTGCAGGTGCTGGAAGTATGTAATGTAGAGGGAAAAGTGACTACATGAACTGACCTCATAGCAATAATTCATCCAAAAGGCCACTTTCTTGTTTGGATCCGGTGTGTTCTGCTTTTCCTTTAAAGGATCCACTATTTAAAATAATTTGCATTCCTTTTATTTTTGCATATTTACTTTCATATCATATGGACCAGGGGCTAAAAAAATGGCTAAGCACATGTTGGTCCTCATTGTGCATGCAGCTGGACTTTGGTGCATTGTTTTCCTTGTTCTGTTGCCGGCATATGGCTCCACCATAAGATCTGAAGGAGAAATAAAGTCCTGGCATGAATGCACTTTCCCACTGCATGTATCATATATTTAAAATCTGGATCTGGGCCAATGTTATCAGCCTCAGGTCCTTATTATGGAACTATAGGAGGGGGGAACTAAATAAGCAAAATTTCACTTGGATGATCAGGGATAATAAATGGAAGAAATGGTGAACAGTTAAAGACCTTATTTGCTTTTTCTTTTCTTTTTAGGCTCTCCCCTCTCCCCATTAATAAAAATAGATCAAAGCTGACACTCTGAGCCTTTGCAGGTACAGGTCTTTTCTGTATGATCTGTGCAAATTTCTGCACCTACAGCTTGGTATATAAATGAAGGCTCCATTCACAATGCATGAGCAACACTTGGAGCCTGGATGTTAAATCTGTCAATACAACACTTTCTACTCTTTTATATGCTGCTGGTGCCTAGTTCTCATTCTTCTGCTCAGGGCTTTATTGGTACCTCATTGATAGGGGGAAGGACAGGTCAATCCTTCAGTGCCATTTGCCGGTCATATGACACTGCTCGTTTCAATAGACCAGTGATCTGTGAATATAAACTTGAATATTCTCCAAGTTCCAACCAAGCAAGAAATGATGGTGCTGGTTGTAAACTGTGGTCTTCTAAAAAACCTTCAGCCACATCATGCACACTGAAAGAAGATGGCTTCCCCACAAAGAAACATCAGAACTGTAGTTTACCCCTCTAAGGGTAAAGGGATCCCTGACCATTAGGTCCAGTCGTGAATGACTCTGGGGTTGTGGCGCTCATCTCGCTTTATTGGCCGAGGGAGCCAGCGTACAGCTTCCGGGTCATGTGGCCAGCATGACTAAGCCGCTTCTGGCAAACCAGAGCAGCGCACGGAAACGCGTTTACCTTCCCGCTGGAGCAGTACCTATTTATCTACTTGCACTTTGACGTGCTTTCGAACTGCTAGGTTGGCAGGAGCAGGGACCGAGAAAGGGGAGCTCACCCCGTCGTGGGGATTCAAACTGCCGACCTTCTGATCAGCAAGTCCTAGGCTCTGTGGTTTAACCCACAGCGCCACCCGTGTCCCCGTTTACCCCTCTACAGAGCTACAATTCCTAGCACTCTTTACAAGTTACACTTCCCCACATTCTTTGAGGAAAGTCATGTGCTTTAAATGTATGGTATATACATTTTAAGTTGGGGGTTTGGGTAGGTATGTAGTCCCTTTAAGGGTCCGTCATTTTCACCAAAGTCAGCTGAAAGAGTAGACTCTTTTAAAAAAAATTCATTTCCTGCTCTGTGTCCCTCAAGAAATGCTGGCAAGGTGCAGCCATTGCTCCACAGCCTCTAATCATGCTGCTCTAGCAGCTTTCAGATTGCTTACCAGGATAATAGCAATAGAGAAAGCTCAGGTCTCAAATTTTATATATCCCTTGTGGCAGAGTGTTGTGCTATCAGCTGGTTTCCCACGATGTGTGTTCCATTAAGCTCTCCATATATAATGAGAGGTAGCAGGTTACTGTGATGGCTGAGTGACAGGAGAATGCTCTCAAGCTCTCACACATGCACACACTAACAATGTTAGCTCTGTGTCGTGTTAAATGTGATGTGATCTGATGGACTCTTTCTTGACTGAACAGCCCATTATGGTCGTTCCATTTACACTGTATCGATTAAGACTGCCGGAATGTTTCTAAAATAGCTTTTCTCTCCTCTCTCCCCCCCTCCCCCCGCAAGGCCTTGACGTTAACAAAAAATAATAGTTGGGAAATAGAATTAAGTGAGACACAAATGTTTAAGATCAATGTCCTTCACATTAAATTGCTCTTGGGGCTTACATTTCTTTAAAAGGAAATTAACATGTAAGAATGTCCGCCTGAAAAAAAGCACTGCTAAGTTAGAGATAACTGATAAATATATACAGACAAAGTCATTGTAAAGGAACAGCCAATGACTGTCTACAGCATGTCATGTTCAGGGCTTGGGAATACTGCAGGAGTGTCATCGCTCTTGTCCTTGCTGTTTGTTCTCTGATAGACAGATAGCATGTGCTTAAGGATGGTGACAGCTACAAGATTTTGCCTCCTACTCCTTGGACTTGGCTTGGGAAATGGAGCATGATCCTGCCCCGGGGGGGGGGGGAGAGAGAGAGAGAGCGCTTCTTAGAATTGTCCCTCCTCATTTTTGTGGCTGTGTGACATGATTCCTATGACAAGCATCTTTTCCCCTTCACATTCTAAACTGCCTCTGGATTTGAAACTTTTGCATCAATGTATGGGCCTAAGAACTCCCTGACAACTGAAGAGAGCTAGTAAACATAGGAACACAGGAAGCTGCCTTATACTGCATCAAACCACTGGCCCATCTAGCTCAGTATTCTCTGTGGTAACTGGTGGCGACTCTCTGGGACTTTAGATGGGAGTCTCCCAGCCCTACCTAGAAACAATTGGGACTGAACTTGGGACCTTCTTCATAACTGATAGCATGGAGATGCTATCACTTATGTGGCAATTGCCAGGAGTAGGTAGGCCACGGCCTCATTTAGCTAAGGAAGGCTTAAAGAAAGGGTGCAGAGCCTTTTTCAGCCTTTGGGGCATTTGACATGATACAGCAGGGCTCTTATGTTATATAAAAGTAGAGGTGGGAAAACAATTAGTGAGAGGTCAAAGCAGGCAACTAAAGCAAAATGGTCAAGGGCATTTGGTTTGTAGATTCTCTCCTCCAGTCATGGGATGATTGAACATTGTTAGGCAAATACCTATTTCCATCTCTAGATGTATTGGTGTACACAGGTTTCATTCCTGTTCATTACTTCCAGCAAGCAGACATAGGAGCAATGTTGAGATGCTACATTATGTTATTTTGCACCAGGATTATATGTCTTGTGCCACTTGCATTGTCAAACTCTTAATGCTCTCCAGATTCATTTTAAAAATGAAGCACGTTTCTTTGTGGTATTGATGGACACTGTTTAGCCTCTCATTCTCTATGACTTGATAAGAATTCATAGTGAAACTGTAGCCCTTTTTGGCATCAAAACCATGCATGGCTCTTAGAGGTAAGTCATAGAACTTCAGTCAGAGGCCTGGAGAAAACCTATCCTCTGTCAAACCAGCAGTCCCTCCAAGCAATTTTTCAAAGACCTCCTCTCTCTGTAAAGTGTTCTCCTGCAGAGCTTAAAGAGCCATTCTGGAAAATAGTTTCCTACATTGCAAAGAACAAGTACAAAAAAATAAGACCTCCTGCGGTTGCTATATTTGTTCATTAGTGTTGTGGCCACAAGCTATTTTTCTTCCTCTCAAAAACAACATGTCAATAATGGTTGAACATCCTCAATAATAACTTACTTACTTCAGAAACAAATTAGATCTTGTCAATGTTTCACATGAAGGAATTTATCTACTTCATTTAAAAAAAAACTGGTTACTTTACAGATAACAGTTACCTGGTCCAGTACAGATGATCATATATTGGTTCAATAAGTAATTTATGCATGAGCCCCTTACAAGCACATTTAGTTATTATTTTTTGTCTTCATGACTGGAAGCAATTAAAGCTGGAAACAGGGACAGGTGAATCTGTCAGTTTTGGTTTCTCCCAGTTTCTCGTTTTTCCATCTCCAGTTCTCCACACCTCTGCAACAATTTGCAATTGAGGAAAAAATCGTTATGAGAATCCATCACCATTTCAGTGCAAATGGTTTATTTCTCAAAAAAAACATATTTTATATGCAGTTTTGACATTTTTGCAAGCACTTTCCCTTAATTTAATGCAATCTAAATGTTATCTTCAGTAATATATGCATTTTAAACACATTAGTTGGTGGGAGAACTGCATCGCCAATTCAGCAACGTGTGAATTTCAAAGGATAGCTTTGTTTCAGATTATATATTTGTTTGAAAAGTGAAAATTAGTAATTCCTCATTAAGATGCACACAAAATCAAATCTCTTCTTCAATTCCAAGCTAGAAATCTCCAACTAAGCATAGTAGTTAATAGGTCCATAACAAGTCACAATCTTAAACTTGACTCCATGACTTAAGATCCTGGTTTGTTCCAAAGTTGGTAACAAAGTTTCCTGGTGAATTAGTGACATTCTGGTCTAATGGCACCACACTACAAAAGGAGCTTGTGCAAAACACCTGTGCATATCTTGGTGTTAGCTAGAAATAAAGTAAAGATTTGGTTAGCTCTTCAGAGCTCTGCTACAGGATTGGCAGTTTTGCTTAGGAATTTATTTGTTTCCACCGTTCTCTGTTTGTTTATTTATAAGTAAAGCAAACATTGCAAAGCCACCTTGAGTCTCCAGTACATTTTCTTCGAAAGAAAACTAAACCCTTTAGCATTGCTCCTGGACCTCTCACAGAGAATCAATGATTATGTTGTGCCAGATGCCACAGATTTTCCACTCTAGCAAAATGTCAGTTGATTTTGTCCACAGGATACTTTAAGAGTTTGCTGCTCCATTATCAGGTATCTTGATAATGCTGCATCTTTTTCTTGATTTCTACAGATTTCCATAAACTCTGCTCAGGAATGTAAGCCAATTTCTCTACAATAATGTTTAATCATAGTCTATATTTTCACCCTGGGCTCTGAAAATGTGGGAGGGAGATTTGTTTACAATCTCTGGACCTATATTCTCAGATATGGAAAATAATTAGTATCAATGGACACTGGAATTCCAGCATCTTTAATAACCTCATTCGAATTTCTCACACATACACAGAAAGCTTGTTACCCTAGGATAGATCTATTACCTGTTGGTGAGGAATTTCTGTTTCATTGTTAAGAGGTGAGAATGTGAAAGCCTTGCTGAAATGCAAAATGGAAGTCAGCCTTAATTACAGAGTCACAACTGGCACTCTCAACATCTCTGGAGATACAAACAAACTCTGCAGAGGCCCTGCCTTGTGGAGTTTGTGAAAGAAGATTAATGATCTGCTGAATTCTACAGATTTGGAGCAAGCCTGCCCATAGAAAATGTCAATAATGTTACCTGTTTATCTTGCACTCAGTGATTTAAGAAGCAACAACAAAACTATGTGAAAATTCCTGGGAAATGAATTTCAGGCTATAAGAGAGAAGATATTTCTCCAGTGTTATTTCAGCAAAGATAAGTTTATAATGTACTCTAGATTCCACCCCACCCCCGGCAACTGATCTGTATAATGTTTCTTCATTTTTTGCTCAACTTCTGTATTGAGCAAACAAGGTCATATGGATACATATCAACTGTGGGTGATCTATAGCTTGGTCAAAGTTCAGAAAATGTACCTGACAGTATAGATAACAATTTTGTGGTTTGTTCTCTGATTGAAATGATTGCCTCTGGTTAGGAACAATACAAGTAAACTCTGTTTAAATCCTGGACAACTGAAACAATTTCAGTTCATTCATGCTCTCTCTTCCTTCCTTTTGATTAGTACCTACTTGAACAGTGGAAACCGACCTCAGAACCTTTAAGTAGCAAATATATTTAATGGCCATAAAGCAACATACACATATAAAAATCACCAGCAGGCATTGTAACCACATTACAAGATTATTTGTTGGGCAACGATTGACTTCCAGCCCACCTGCCAGCAGTGAAACCAAGTGTAAATCCAGCAGGAGGGATTTCTCTGATGTACATCAAATAGGGGGACCCAGACAGGGATTGTTGTCTTGAGGAGTGCTATAGGACCCTGACCCTGCCTGGGCAATCTGGACACAAGCAACTCCTCCCAGATCCCTTTAACAGGATACCCTACCACTGGAGGGGCAGGCAGAGACCTCTTCTCTATCGAAGACTAATGTTTACCCAATGCTTAAAGTACCTAAATTGCTATGAGATAGGCAGTATCACCAGGCTGAAGCCAATTTGCCTGAAGGACAAATCCCTGCCCAGCCCTGAACATGGCAACCAATAATGACATAGCAAGGTCAAAAATACACGATACACATCTTAAACAAAAGAGTGTGGATGAGTGGGAGATCTGACCTGAAAAACCAGGTGCTGGGGGCAGGCCATCTTAAATACCCTAGGAGCAGACCCAAAAGAAGCCTACCTGTTTCATTAGGCTCATCCCCAATGGAAGTCCTGCCTCCAAGCCTGCCTGCCATTGGCCAATGTGCAGACAGGCTTGGATCCGGTTCCCAGTCAGTGAGGAGAGCATTTAGCTTCTCTCTCTGGCTAGGCAGTCCCAGCAACCTGAGACTGCATCAGATCTGGTAGAGGAGGCATCACTGGCCTGCAAAGCCGCTGTACCTGGACAGAGTAAGCAGACCTGTAAGCAACAAAAAGGGGGGTCTCCATCTTTTACATATAAAGAAGGTGAATAGAACAAGGAAGATGAAGAGCCCTCAGATCATCTTGTACTACTGTCAGTTCATTGGTAATCTGGCCACCCAAAGGTCTATCTCATCAGGCATGGCCTACGCTGACAGGCAGCGGCTCCCCAGGGTCTCGGACTCATATGCAGATATTGTTTCTGAAATCTGCAAGCTAGTCTCCTTTTAACTTGAGACACCGGGGACCAAATCTAGGATTTTCTGCATACAAGGCACCTGCTCCATCACTTAGCTATGGTCCCTGTAACAATACAGTCAGAAGATCAGGCAGGAGGTTAGTGACACGGAGGAAGGACACGAGTTGAGGGAACACAGACTCAACCAGGAAATGGCTCAACACAAAGAGTAAAGAGAGAAGCAGGACAAGAAAAGGCATGTTTATTCTGTCGAAATCCAGACTTCAGTTTTGCGTAACTCTGAACTCTTCGTTAATAGCAAACACTTTCAGAAACCACCCCGATTCAGAATTCCCAGCCATAGCTATTCAAAAGTAATCCCCCTGAATCCAGTGAGACTTACTACCAGGTAAGTCACAGCCTGAAACATGTGTTGTTTTAAAGCCATTATGCCAATGGCTGTGGTGACACCTAGTGGTAAATACTGTGGCATTTAAATATTGGAAAGTATGGCGTATATGAGAATTAAGTATTTCTGAACTCCATGCCAACATGCAAATAGGACTTCCCCAGACCATTTTCAAACTGCTTTGACTTGTTCACATGTGCCAGGGGATGTGAAAAGCCAGAAATCTTCTTATTCACATGTTAGCTTTCAGTGTACATAGAACACAAAAGCATTCAGCCTGGATGTCCCCCACCTGCAGTCTGAAATGGTACAATCCAGGACAGGCTGTAACACAGACAGTACTATTCAGCACTTTTGGGTTGTCTCTAAAGATGCGTTTGTGCAACTTAAAGGCAGGTTGAAATGTGAGCTGGAAAATGGGCTGAGTCTGAGTATAGAGATGTTGTTAGGTAGCGCCCCCTAAGCATCAGGTCTTTTACATTGGGCCCCAATCTCCTGCAACCCCCACTTTTTAAAACCTTATATTTGCTTAAGGAGTGACTGGGCATGTTGCAAAGTACAATGCCAGTGAGACCCTAGCCATTTATTTAACTTACTCTTCTCTCTCTCTCTCTCTCTTTCCACATTATAGGTGTTAATAGCTCGCTCATCACCATGTAGTCTGAGGGTGGGTTATATACTGCTCAGTACAACTGAACCATATAATGGCTTCAACCCCAAAGACTTATCGGAAGAGGTGCATCTCTTTACCTAAAATATATGCACAGATGAGGTCAAATACCCATTGGAGATTCCACAATCTGAGGACCACCACAGAAAGGTCTTCTCATGCACTTCTGTCCCTCAAACTTGTCAATGTAAGCACCTTGAGTTGATCTCGAAAGCACACCCAGGGCACTGCATTCTGCACCACTTGGAGCTTCTGAACGACTGAACAGCCCCATGGAGCCACTCCAAGTATGCCATGATCCATGGTATCACAAGCTTCTGAAAAGTCTCCTGACAAAGGTTACCAGCCAGGGTGACCAAGGAAGTACATGCAATTTTGTGTCATGAGCCTGTGTTCTGAGTCTTTAAGGTAAGAAAGGGTACCTGCTTGAGCATATGGAAGTGGAATAGCTTCAGTGTGCAGACTCAGCTTTTCAATGCATTCAGACATCCTCTGAAGATGATTCAGAAACTGCAGCTAATGCAGAATGCAGCTGCTAAACTTGTCAACTAGAACAAGTAGGCATGCAACTACATCACCAGTAATTTGTTTCTGTACCCAAATCAAAGTGCTGGTCTTAACCATTAAAGCCTTATACAGCTCAGAACTACCATACCTGGTGGAGCAGCTCTGGACCCTGGGACCATCATTTGAGGCCCTTCTCTGCATGCCACCTCCAAGGTGGACCCAGATGGTGGGAAGAAGAGAATGGTCTTCTCTCTAAAAGTCCCCAATTTGTGGAATGTTCTCTGCAGTAGGGCTATCTCTCACCAATGTTCTCATCATTTTGGTGCCTGGCAAACACATTTTGTTTTCCTGAACATTTGGGCCACATCAGTAATATGATGATGCATTGCTAAATCTGTTCTTAATATGTTGATGTGATTTTATTTTATTTTTTACTTGGCTACAAATCACTGCAGGACTTTTTCTGTGGGGAGCAATGCATAAATTTAATAAACCTAACCCAAATAAATCTTAAAGGCTTTTGCTAGTCTGGACCTCGTACCGGCTTCTTCAGAACTGTTGCTGATGGTCTTTTAATATCATTATACTTGTGTTTTTTCCCTAATTGTCCACGACAATATTGGTGCTTGTTTCCTGTACTTAGTAAAATTCTTCCATCTAGCAAAATAGAATTTTAAAAAATCTATTACCAACCACTTATACTCTGGAGCCAGCAGAGAAATGACTTGTCTATAGCGTTTCTTATTTTATTTTTGCCAACCATGATCTCTGCTGGAACTCTGGAGTGGTGGAAGTTGTTGAAATTCTATAGTTGTCCCTGACTGATATTTGCATGCAGGGACTGGAGCAGGAGCTTAAGCTGCAAATACAAATCCTTTCTTCTTCTTTTAAAAATCATCCCTTAAGTCAAAACAAAGAAAGAATTAATTCCTGTCTGTTGTGGTTCTCACACAAAACATTACAGCATGGCCGTTTGCAGGTAACTATAAAGTTGATTTACAGTTAGCAATCATTAACACAAAGCATTGCTAAAGCCCACCAAGTTCTGAGATATTATAATCTTTCCCTTGTAAGATACAATGACTGTGCTAGTTCAGTCACGAAGAAAGGAGGGGGAGGGAGAGACTTTCCACTCCCAAGGCAAGCTATTAATTTAGATAAACATTCTACACTCTGAAGTGCTTATCACTTTTAAAGATAAAAGTTCTCCTCTCCTGAAGAGTCATACCGAAGAGTGGCCTTCCCTGTTTCCTTTTAACCTTGCCGCTCCATCTATTAGGCTCCACACTGCTTCGGGTGTGCTGTTTTTGCACCCTATTGCTCTGTCCTTTTGTTTTCTGATTCTCCATGACTGCAGGGATGCTGATGAGATTTCTCCATCTTACTGAAAAGGGAAAGTAAAGCAGACCCGATGAGTCTAATCTCTGTGACCAGGGTTAACCCACCTGGTGCCACTGGATTCATCAGAGACTCGTCACAGAAAAGCAAAATATGATCAAGAGCAACAACTCAAAATAAGGATAACCATTTCATTGTACTGTTTTGGGAAGAAAGTGGTGGGATTAGTCATACTCTCCAGAAAGGTTGATGCCTGGCAATGAGAAGAATGATATCTGTGAAAGGAAGAGGTGAACAAAAGTCATAGGAGTGGGTGTTCTACGTGGGGATGAATTCCAGAAAGTTGACTGCATCTTTGGGGAAATTTACAGCTCATGAGGGGGAAAAATTCGCATTTGTTGTTGTTGGCAATTGTCTGCCTCAAGAGACAATGGAGTGTGCCTCCAAGGTTGGAGTCAAACTACTGGAGAATCATAGCACCTGTTGTGACTGCAGAGACCAGTAACTTGTAACTGCTGTCTCATGAATTGTTTTTGCTGTGTTAGCAGCAGTGAAGTGACCTCTCTGGGGCACAAGCCTCAGTTTTGTATGGGCTGCCCAGACGACAAGACTCTCCTCTTGGCCTCACTGATTTGGTCCTAAAGAAAGCAGAGCAATATGTTTGGCAGCAGCTTGGCTACAGTAGTTGCTGGAAGGAGGCATACAAGACACCATCCAACCATCTTAGGGATGCCGCTCCAGATGTGGGTACAGTTTATGCCTTAGCCTTTTCTTCTCCTGAAAAGATGCTCACTGGGAGAACTTGGGCCACTCACTGTTTCTCATCCTTAATTTATCTTACAAGATAGTTGGGAGGATAAAATGGTCCATATAAGTCACCCTGAGGGAATTAGAGGAAAGGTAGTATAATGGATATCATAAAATAGGTAGGTAAGTAGGTAGGTAGGTAGACATACAGACTTGAAAAGATGCCTCAGATCTTGTTGCTGGACTTCAACTCCCATCATCCCTGACCACTGGTTGTGTTTGCTGGGGCTGATGAGAGTTTTAGTCCAACAATATCTGGAGAGCATCATGTTGTCTACCCCTGGTCTAGAACTACAAGTTTTAAACTTCAGTGATGAAATCCTATCAGATTTGTGTGTTTAAAGTCCTGTAAATCAAACACTTAACATCCCATTTAAATGGTTTCTTGTATAGGTGGTATTCCAGTTCAAGGACAGAGAACAGTAAAAGATTAACAAGGAACGCAAGTCCTCCTCACTTCCTTTTTTAAATTTTCTGCTGAAGCTTGAGCTATACAACTTTTTTCCAGAATTCTCTTCATATTTCAGAAGCTTTCAGCTTCACATTTTACCTGAGACAACTCCTCTTCCATGGTTTATTACTCTAGGCTGCATTTTCAGATGGATGGGAAAAACTATGAGGAAATTGAGGCACATAACTGTACTCAGAAGCTGACAACTGGAGATTCTCTTCCTTGATCATTTTGCACTCATGTTAGATAGCTTTCTAATGTTTGTACAGGTATTTACAAACAATATTGGAGATGCAATAGATGTGTAAGTAGCAATATCTTTAGTAATATTCTAAACATTTCATTTTACCCCAAGCATATATGATAGTCTTTCTATCCTTAATCTATAAAACAACAAGCAAATAAATAAATACATGGGCTCTGTCTTTATCATATCAGATCTGGCACCGTGCTTAAGTTCTTCATTATCCTTTCTGACTCTTGTAGGGTACAATTATTAAGATCCATTTAATCAGCTAAGAAAGGAAGCCAGAACTACACATTTAATACATTAGCATACTACTGGCTCCTGGAAAAGAATTGATACTCAGGAAATATCATACCTTTCCCTCTTTAATGTGCTTTTGGCAAAGCTCCCTGACTCTTCAAAAATTACACTTAGCATGAGATACTCCAGCCAGACTTGTCACTCGTACCAAAAAATTACAGACGCATTAGTACAGTTCACCCTCAATTATTCCAACTTACCCATTAGTGGAATGATTAATAACCCGGATATTTTAAATGGCATATAAAACCTTTCACAGTAACATTTTCATACAGTTTGCTAGAGACAGTAGCTGCTGGGTTGCTTTGAAAGATTTACACTTTGATCCTAAATATGGAAATGATTCTTCCTGAGTTTAATGGGACCAGTTTCCAAATGAATATGATAATATTCCAGGCTTAAGAAATAAGGTGACATCTTATACTGCTGGGATGGGACTACAGCTCCCATCATCCCTGACCATTGGGCATGCTGAGTGGGACTGATAAGATTTGGAGTCCAACCACATTTGGAGGATGAGAAGTTCCTCATCCTTGCACTAAGGCCTATATGTCTTTTTGTCTGTTTTATTTTATCCTTACAAATTTCCATGACTGATGTTGGAATGATGGTGACATTGGAATGGAGAGAGAGTAGGATTCAGGTGATGGAGTGATCTGGGCCTGCTCTAACTGGAGTGTGCTCTTACCTCAAAGGACCATCACGGCCTTGGACCCTCGTACCTACGGGGCCGCCTCTCCCGGTATGCCCCACGGAGAGCCTCAAGGTCCATAAATAGTAACACCCTAGTGGTCCTGGGCCCTAAGGAAGTTAGATTGGCTTCAACCAGAGCCAGGGCCTTTTCAACTCTGGCTCCGGCCTGGTGAAACGCTCTGCCTCATGGGACCAGGGCCCTGCAGGATCTGATTTCTTTCTGCAAGACACAGTTGTTCCGCCTGGCCTTTGGCTTGGAGCCAATTTGATTCCCTCTCCCTCTTTCTTTTTTCTTTTCCTTTCTCCTCCTGCGATGAGGCTACATTTTAATATTTTAATGTTTCAACATTTTAATGTTGTGTTTTAATTTTGTTTTTAAGTTGTATTCATTCAACTTATTTTTATTATTGCTTGTTAGCCGCCCTGAGCCCGGCCTTGGCTGGGGAGGGCGGGGTATAAATAATTTTTATTATTATTATTATTGGAACATAGGAAGAGTCTACTGGATCATCTAGTCCAACATTCTGTTGGAATGTTTGCTATGTAAATAATAATAATAATAATAGAAGAATTGAATTTATATACCACCCTATACCCAAAGGTCTCAGGGGAAGTTCACAGAATAAAATAAAACCACAAAAGATACAATCAAAATAAAAGCAACAACAACCCAATAACCACCCGCCCGCCCCCCCAACCCACATTTTAAAGGGCATGGGATGTCAATCAAATCAACCAAAGTGGTCATCCTCACTGATCAGAGCACCTTGTCCACATCCTTGAGCCTTATCAAGTGAAACTCATCCTTTTTAAAAAATAAATATTTATTAAATTTTCACAAATTTTTAAAAACACATACAATACACACAGTACAAAAATATACATACACTAACGAACAAACACGTATAATTTCAACTCCTTTTTTCTTAAACTTACTTCAACGACTTCCCCATACCTCCCCTTTCTGCGTTCCAATTCCCAAAATTATTTCAGCAAATCCTTCCCCTTAATTTTATCCAATTTTTACCTTTTCTTTTCTTTTACTTAATCTTTTATACCTGTAATCCCTTACTTTATGTAACCACAACATTTTAACATTCATTAATTTTGCAATATTTTTTAAAATAAATTTTAAATTTCTTCCAATCTTCTTCCGCCGTCTCTTTCCCCTGGTCTCGGATTCTGTCAGTCATTTCAGCCAGTCCCATGTAAGCAATCACCTTCACCTGCCACTCTTCCAAGGTGGGTAGATCTTGCGTCTTCCAATACTTTGCGATGAGAATTCTTGCTGCTGTAGTAGCATACATAAAAAACGTTCTGTCCCTCTTTGACACCAATTGGCCGGCAATGCCCAAGAGAAAGGCCTCTGGTTTCTTAGGAAAAGTACATTTAAGTACCTTTTTCATTTCATTATATATCATTTCCCAGAAAGCCTGAATCTTCGGGCACGTCCACCAAAGGTGAAAGAACGTACCAAGTGAAACTCATCCAACACAACAAGACTAGACTGTGCTCTGGACACAGTACTTTCTTTTATCTGTCCTGAATCTTCTGACATTCAGCTTCCCTGGATATCCATAAGTTCTAGCATTAAGTGCTTGATGGGAAGGATTCCAGGAAAGAGAGGCAAGCAGGCAAATATGGCTGTGGAGCCTGCTCCAGATGGACTTCCCTCTCTGCCCTCCACCCTGCTCCACCTTGGATGATGAATCCTCAGTTGTCCTGTGGGTAGGATGCTAGGAGAAAGAGGGACACCAGCTTGTATTTTTGTGCTGCTTTCTGTGTTTGCTTTTTCTCACTGTCTCTACAATAAATACATTTTAACTACTTAGCATTACTGTGCATATACTTTTCCTTTCATGGAAAAGACAATCTGAGCCCATCAACATTATTCATTAAAATCCCATTCACCAAGAGTTTTTTCTCTTCTCTTTAACTTCATGAACTTCTTATATGCTCATGATATAGTAGACGTCAAGGTTATAACAAAACTGTTTTGAGAAGAGGCTAAAGAAGTAGCTATCATTGTGTGTTTAATGTGATAGCTCAAAATACTTTCATCTCTCTTCCTTGATTAGGCAACTCAAATGCAACACTTCTTTAAACTCAAGAATCTTACCTCACAAGGGGAATCCTGTTAATAATGCCTTTTGAAGTAGGATTTGGGGGCTAACTACAGCAAATTCTTGTTGAACCTTATTTTAGTTTCTTGACATTTGTCTGGTTCTCAATTTTCTATTCTCAGTTTTACCGACTGCGTATTCTGCAGTATCCATGCAATTTTTAAAAGCTATTACAATCCAATAACAAAGAAATGTCAAAGTCATAAGCAAAGACTAGCAGAACCTTAAAAATGAGGCATTGACAGTGGTTTGGGTTTTTTTAACATGTAATACTGAAAAAGGAATGATGTTTTTCACATTTCTTACCCAAGGGTACATCATGTGTGATCCCATCTTCAGTGTTTTATTTCTGTACTGATGAAATTGCAGCCTTCACGAAATTAAAACACATCTTAGGTATGTCTCACATCTTGGATCCAAGAACAAGGACATGCAAGTTCTTTTTAAAGAGATAATTGAAGAGTGAATAATGAAATGTTTTCAAAGTTACATTCTCCTTATAGTACAATATGAGATTCTTTCAAACAAAGACTGTATTATCCTGTTGGTTTGGGAAGGTTACTCACTGTGAGAAGAAACCGCGAAATGGGTCTGCCCTAATATCAGAAAGCAACAAGAGTCAAGAAAACTTCAACAGTTGTACTTATTGGGGAGGAACATATCAATAACTCAACATAGCAGCTACACAGGTAAGACTCAGGTTTCAAGAGAGTGGATGTAGTTTGTGTTACAGACCAAGCATGTCTCTTAAAGACGCCAGCCACACACACTATGAAGACTGCATCATTCCATGTTAAGATAATTTACTAGGGTGAAATAACATGGTCAAAGGACACATATGCCTTAGTACAAAGCTGGGGAACCTGTGGTCCTCCACATCTGGTTGGACTTCCATCAGCCCCAGCCAGCATGACTGGAGTCCAGTAGCATCTGGATGGCAACAACTTCTCTATCCCAACCTTAGAAGCATATTTGGTTCATGTGTTCATCTTTCAAAAGCTTATGGAAGATGGTGATACAGAGGAAAGAAATGAGTAAAGTGGGTGGTTGAAAAGAAATGTGAAGAGTTTGTGTCTCTTATTCACAATCATATACACACTTCCTTGAAAGTCAAGCCCCTCCCCAGAACCTCCTCTTGCACTTTGGGCTCCCACCTGCAGCCAAGACAGGAGACTGTATATCATGCAGAATAACCAAGATGATCAAGGATCTGGAAACCAAGCCTTATGAGGAACAATTGAAGGAGCTGGGTATGTTTAGCTTGGAAAAGAGGAGACTGAGGGGAGATATTATAGCCATCTTCAAATACCTCAAGGGCCGTCACATGCAAGATGGAGCAAGCTTGTTTTCTTCTGCTCAGATCCAAACCAATGGATTCAAGTTACAAGGAGGGAGATTTCATCTAAACCTCAGGAGAACTTTCTGACAGTAAGAACTCTTCAATAGTGGAAGAGACTCCCTTGGGAGGTTGTGGACTCTTCTTCCTCGGATGTTTTTAAGCAGAGGTTAGATGGCCATATGCCATGGATGCTTTAGCTGAGATCCCTGCATTGCAGCAATTTGGACTAGATGATGTTTGGGGTCCCTTCCATCTCTATGATTCCATGACCCCACAAGTCTATATAAGAAAGTGCTTAGATAAAATATAGGACCGTTGGTGTCGAGATGAAAATGGTTAACATCATTTTCCACAGAATGGTGGGTCCCTGAGATACAGATTACCCTGTCCTGATTTCAAGAAGGAGCCCACAGCACAAGAGGTTTTGGGGAGGACACTGACTCAGCTGGAGCCAGTGCATCAGGGTACCAGGAGTGGTCAGGCTACAGGACTTTGGATAGGTCCTAGAAATACATCCTCCCCTTGGCTCTAACTTTGAACTTTGAGACTAATTTCTACTTGCCTGCCTCTGACTTATCTCACTTCCTAACCTGTTCTCCTAGGACCTCATCTCCTAGTATAACCAACTCCTTGATTCTACCTGGAAATGCCACCCACAGAAAACAGATCTTTCCAAGCTCAGTGAAGATTGTGGTGTTTCAGGGTGTTCAAAGCCCCTGGAAGCTCCACCATCTAAGAGTTGCTCATGTCATATTTGACCATGCGACCATTATCAATAGTGTCTGATTATTATCAAAAATTTTCTTGGCAATGCTGTTTGCCTTCTAGATGCCCCATCAGACGTTTCTCATTTTCTTTTTCTTAAAGCGCTGTGCGTAAAAGTGGTCAGTGTGCCATGCTTTTCCTTAGAATAGCTTCCTAACAATTAGGCACTGTTTTATTGGCTAGTTTGCTGACCATGTCAACAGAGCTTGCCAATGACTTAGTTTTTAATTTAGGAAACATATGCTTAATGGTTGTAGTGTTCAAAGTTTCATCGTAATCAAATTTTGTAGAACTGCTTTGATTTCATTTCATTTAGAATTTGGCAGGGAAAATGTCTGGAAGGTGGAAAACAAACATTCTTGTTTATGTACTTTCTCCTGCCCACAGTGGAGACAGAGCATGAATTAATTACGATTCTGTGTGAAGGCAACACCTGGATGACTAGGTTTTGATATATTTTATTACAGCTTTTTCTGATTACATCTTTGCCTGTCGTTTTTCTCTATTCACAGTTCCAAAGATGATTTCTTTTATTGGTAAACATTATTGCTTTGGGGAAAAACAGGAGCATTTTCTGAAAGTAGGCTGGGGTTTATTTATTTATTTTTGTTGTTGTTGCTTAAGTTTTTATTTGAGTCTATGTTTTCAGAGTGCTTACAAAAAACGAGTGTTAAAAATGCCTGTCTATATCGTTCTTTGTTTTAAATGCTGGTCTTAAATGTACTGCCAGTTAAGTATTGTCCTAAGTCTCATTACACAAACATTATGATTGATAAATGAATATGGTATTGATAGCTGATACAATCAATTGAGATATGATGGATGGAGCTGAGTTATACTATATATTTTTATTTAAAATGTATTCTGTTGTCCTCTAAAATGACAAGCCTAACTTCAAATGACAGAGAAGCTGCTATGGTCTTGAGAATATTAGCCATAAATATAAACTAACAACATAAAATATTGCTGTGTTCTTTCTTGTCTATGAGAACTGTATTGCCCCATTTTCAGATTCATCAGTGTATTTGTTCTTTCACTATCAGTACAAACAAAAAAAATGACTGCATTCAGGGCACGAAAAACAGTAAATTCCCTACTCTTCCTTTCTCTGCAACAAACACAACTTATCCCCAAATAACATGCAAAACAAGATAATGGACCCCCAAGGACTACAAAGATCCTGTGAAATGGGTCGGTTAATTGACCAAAGACCCATCTAAGTCTCAACACCTAGACTCAGGAATGTTTCGATTAGGATTCATTGCCATATTCTTTTCCTGCCTTGTTAAAATAACATATGTGACATCTTTCTTTCCCCAGCAGTTTAAAGTAAGAAGTCTTTTATCCTGCCGGATCCTGAAAGTGTGCCCTATATAATTCTGTTTAAAATAGTGTGTTCTGACCTGCTGCACCTCTGGGAGGGATGATTGTGTGCCAAGGCGGTCCCCTAGTGGATAAATAAAGCACACAAACAAGCGGATTTTGGTTTATGGGTTCAAAGAGGCCACAGTTTTATTGGTTACAGAGGTGAGCATTTTGGCTTAGGCATTGAGTGAAGCCAGACTATAGCTCAACTCCTGCCCATTTGCTGGGAGTCCAACTACAGTGGTACCTCGGGTTACATATGCTTCAGGTTACATACGCTTCAGGTTGCAGACTCCACTAACCCAGAAATAATACCTCGGGTTATGAACTTTGCTTCAGAATGAGAACAGAAATCGTGCTCTGGAGGTGCGGCAGCAGCAGGAGGCCCCATTAGCTAAAGTGGTGCTTCAGGTTAAGAACAGTTTCAGGTTAAGAACGGACCTCCGGAACGAATTAAGTACTTAACCCAAGGTACCACTGTAAGGGTAAACCACCAATAAGGCAAGCCCTATGACTTACATAAAAAGGGGCACCCTGATGGGTCCCCATTGGGGTAGTGGCCCAGGCCCAGGCCCTTTCTCCCAGCTATAAAGGGACTCCTGTTGCAGGGAAGCCTCGGACCATCGGCTGGGTGAGGACTGCAGGGCCTGCTCCCTTCCAGGGCCTTTTCCAACTGGCCCAGGGGGCATGGCCCAGGCCCTTTCTCCCAGCTATAAAGGGACTCATGCTGCGGTGAGGCCTCGGACCATCGGCTGGGTGAGGACTGCAGGGCCTGCTCCCTTTCAGGGCCTCTTCCAACTGGCCCAGGGGGCGTGGCCCAGGCCCTCTCCCCCAGCTATAAAGGGACTCCTGCTGCAGGGAAGCCTCGGACCATTGGCTGGGTGAGGACTGCAGGGCCTGCTCCCTTCGTGGGCCTTTTCCAACTGGCCCAGGGGGCGTGGCCCAGGCCCTTTCTCCCAGCTATAAAGGGACACCTGTTGCGGGGAAGCCTCGGACCATCGGCTGGGTGAGGACAGCAGGGCCTGCTCCCTTCCAGGGCCTTTTGCAACTGGCCCAGGGGGCATGGCCCAGGCCCTTATTTGGAACAAACTTTTGGGGGAGCTGGGAAGTGTTCTGCAATTGCTTCCCTGTTCCAATGTGTTTTAAAATGTCCTCAAGCAGTCGGTGGCAATTTAAATTTGTATTTCTTTTTTTCCTTTTTTCCTTTGTTGGTGGGTGGGTGTAATGGATATTTGGTTGGGGATTAATTTTAGTATAATTGTTCTGTTTTAGCTTTCTGTTGTTTTATTGGTTCTGTATAGTTTGTGTTTTGTTTTTAAGGGGCGGGATCAGGGCTGCCTGGGAGTGAGGCCCCAGCCAACACGATGGCTGGGACAAGTTCCACAGGGGGGGAAGCACTGGGACATCTGATCTCGGTGATCATGGGCAGGAGGCGGAGTTACGCTAAGACCAGACCATGTCATTACCGAGGAGGCAGGTTTAGTCGTTGTTTGAAGACTATCCCTGCCTCTGGGTCTGGCCTTGACCGGATGGATACTGGAATCAACAGGGGAAACCCACATAACCTGAAGGTGTTGCTGTGTAATGCCAGGTCAATGATGAATAAAACCACTGCCATCCACGACCTGATTGTGGATGGAGGATTTGACCTGGCATGTGTAACAGAGACTTGGTTGGATGAAGCAGATGGGCCTGTTCTTGCCGCTGCTTGTCCACCAGGTTTCTCTTACGCACAGCAACCCAGGTCATGTGGGCGGGGAGGGGGGGTTGCAGTGATTTTTAGGAAGTTATTAGTTTGCACCAGGCGCCCTACTGGGAAGACCCAGTTTTTGGGGTGCATGTTCTGGAAGTTGGGCAATAGGGGCAGTACAGGATTCCTTTTGGTGTACCGACCTCCCCGCTGCACCAAGGATTCCCTGTCCGAGCTGCTTCAGGTCGTGGCGGATGTTCTCCTGGAGACACCTAGTTTGGTTGTCCTAGGGGATTTTAACATCCACGCCGACACGACCTTACAAGGGGCCGCTCGGGACTTCGTGGAAAGCATGGCCTCCATGGGGCTGTCCCTGAATAAGTTGGGCCCAACTCATAGTCATGGACATGCCTTAGACCTGGTATTCACCTCTAGTGATGTGGGTGATCTGACACTAAGTAAAAGTGAAACCAAAGAAGTGCCATGGTCAGATCACTTCCTGGTGCAACTGGACTTCTCCGCGACCCTTCCCCTCTGCAGGGAAGTGGGACCAATTCGGATGGTCCGCCCCCGCCACTTAATGGATCCAAATGGTTTCCAGAGAGTGGTAGGGGATGCTTTATCCCATGTTGATGGCCTTTCAGCTGATTCCCTGGTGGCCCGCTGGAATGCGGAGCTAACCAGGGCTATCGACTGTCTGGCTCCGAAGCGCCCTCTCCGGCGCATGGAGCCCGGACAGCCCCGTGGTTTTCCCCGGAGCTGAGGGCGATGAAACAATCGCTGAGACGGCTAGAGCGTCGGTGGCAGAAAACTCACTCCGAATCTGACCGGACACAGGTTAGAGCTCAATGTCGAGCCTACCAAGTGGCGATAGCGACGGCGAAGAAGACTTTCTTCACCGCCTCTATTGCATCTGCAGAAAATAGTACCAGGAGACTCTTTCAGGTGGTCCGCAATTTAACGGAACCACCTTTACCACCGGGGCCTTGTAAAGACCCCAAGATCTCCTGCAACGATTTTGCAAAGTTTTTTGCAGATAAAATCACTCATATTCGGAAGGAGCTAGACACCACCGTGGGAGCAGGGCTGGGGCGGGAGAGTGCTGGAGCTCTGTCTGGTCAAGTTGCATGGAATCAATTTCAATCCGTTACCCCCGAGGATGTGGACAGGCTGCTTGGACGCGTGAAACCAACCACCTGTCTCCTTGATCCTTGCCCAACCTGGCTAATAAAAGCAAGCCGGGAAGGGCTGGGCGATAGGCTCTGTGGGGTGGTGAATGCTTCCCTCTGTGAGGGAACATTCCCAGATCTGCTGAAAGAGGCGGTCATTAAACCGCTTCTTAAAAAACCATCTTTAGACCCGGCCAGTATGGCCAACTATCGGCCAGTCTCAAATCTTCCATTCTTGGGCAAGGTGATTGAGCGTGTGGTTGCTGAACAACTCCAGGCACGCCTGGAGGATGCGGACCATTTGGATCCCTTCCAATCGGGGTTCAGGCCTCATCATGGGACTGAAACTGCCTTGGTCGCACTGGTTGATGATCTCCGGCGAGCTAGGGACAAAGGTGAGAGTTGTTTCCTGGTTCTGCTGGATCTCTCAGCGGCCTTTGATACAATCGACCATAACATCCTTCTGGACCGTCTAGAGGGGTTGGGAGCTGGGGGCACTGTTATACAGTGGTTTCGCTCCTTCCTCCTTCCTTCAGAAAGTGGTGGTAGGGGATGAGTGTTCAGACCCTTGGGCCCTCACTTGTGGGGTGCCTCAGGGTTCCGTCCTCTCCCCCATGCTTTTTAACATCTATATGAAGCCGCTGGGAGAGATCATCAGGGGATTTGGACTGGGTGTCCATCAATATGCAGATGATACCCAGCTCTACCTCTCTTTCAAATCAGAACCAGTGAAGGCGGTGAAGGTCCTGTGTGAGTGCCTGGAGGCAGTTGGAGGATGGATGGTGGCTAATGGATTGAAGTTGAATCCTGACAAGACAGAAGTACTGTTCTTGGGGGACAGGGGGCGGGCTGGTGTGGAGGACTCCCTGGTCCTGAATGGGGTAACTGTGCCCCTGAAGGACCAGGTGCGCAGCCTGGGAGTCATTTTGGACTCACAGCTGTCCATGGAGGCGCAGGTTAATTCTGTATCCAGGGCAGCTGTCTACCAACTCCACCTGGTACGCAGGCTGAGACCCTACCTGCCGGTGGACTGTCTCGCCAGAGTGGTGCATGCTCTAGTTATCTCCCGCTTGGACTACTGCAATGCGCTCTATGTGGGGCTACCTTTGAAGGTGACTCGGAAACTACAGCTAATCCAGAATGCGGCAGCTAGACTGGTGACTGGGGGCAGCCGCCGAGACCACATAACACTGGTCTTGAAAGACCTACATTGGCTCCCAGTACGTTTCCGAGCACAATTCAAAGTGCTGGTGTTGACCTTTAAAGCCCTAAACGGCCTCGGCCCAGTATACCTGAAGGAGCGTCTCCACCCCCATCGTTCTGCCCGGACGCTGAGGTCCAGCGCCGAGGGCCTTCTGGCGGTTCCCTCATTGCGAGAAGCAAAGCTACAGGGAACCAGGCAGAGGGCCTTTTCGGTAGTTGCGCCCGCCCTGTGAAACGCCCTCCCATCAGATGTCAAAACGATAAACAACTACCTGACATTCAGAAGACATCTTAAGGCAGCCCTGTTCAGGGAAGTTTTTAATGTATGATATATTAGTGGTTTTTTTTTGTTTCTATGGAAGCCGCCCAGAGTGGCTGGGGAAACCCAGCCAGATGGGCGGGGTACAAATAATAAATTATTATTATTATTATTATTATTATTATTATTATTATTATTATTATTATTATTATTAAACCAAGGTACCACTGTAAGGGTAAACCACCAATAAGGCAAGCCCTATGACTTACATAAAAAGGGGCACCCTGATGGGTCCCCATTGGGGTAGTGGTGTGGCCCTATCCCATGTCCAGGCATTGGACACCCCTGGACCCTTTAACAGTATACCCTTAATGAGGGGCAGGCAGAGGCTACAACCTCCCCTCCATCCCAACAAAGGCTTACCCAGTGCCTAACCTCACAAAGTTGTGACGATTGCTACGAGGCAGGCGAAAACCAAATGGTGGAGCCAATTTGCCAAGTGGGAAAATTCCTGCCTGGCCCCAACCATATGACAACCGTCCTTAGTCCACAGCAAAGCCGTACACATCAAAGCAGAAAAAAGAGAGTGAGGTGGGTGGGAGATCCTGCAAAGGGTGCGATAGGACGGCCTCCTCGCCACGCTGGAGTTTAAATTCCCTGCGGACACATCTGTCAGCACTGATTGGACAGTGAGGCCTGCCCTTTGGGCGCGGCCCTGCCCAACAGCGATGGCATGGGGAAGTGGAGGTGGGGAGAGTGCCAGTCTCTGACCCTTGGCCAGGTCATGCGAAGCCCAGGGCCCAGCCACAACGCCACCTATGAAATAAGGTAAGTGGACTTATTGCAAGGCTGTTGACAGAGTCAAAGATTCAAGGGGCCATTTTGTGACTTGAATAGCCACTCCACTACCTTCCCACCTGCCTTCAATGCACTATGAATCTGACACCAATTTCACAAAATTCTCAATGAGATTCTTTTCTTTTCTCAAACTTATACATGGGCCAAACTGGATCTTTGTCACATCGGTCAACCCTTCAAAGTTGGGTTGTGGGGTTTTTTAGCAAATAGCCAGTGTGGATTGAAGCCAAACTGTGAATAGCCAACCTGCATCAGTTATTTGATAAAGAAAAACCAGCTATGAAAGACCAAAGTATGTGCTAAAACACAGAGACCTCTAGTCTGACTAGTCCAATGACCAAAGTCCAGTGTTCCACCAGTATCTGGGTTACTGCTGGATCACCCATTTGTGAGACAATAGTTTTTAAAGCATTTGAACAAACAAGACATAGAAAATAGGATCTAAATTAAAATTCAAAGCACTCCCAACATAAAAGTCACTGAGGCCTAATGCAGTATAATAATAAGTTAAAAGAAATAATTTTTATTTGCAGCAGGAAAATATTAAAAATGTATTTGAGACTGTTGGGGCTGACTCATTGGGGGAATCAATAATTAATTGGCAGGAAAGTTGTGCCTCACTTATAAATATCAAAGACTTTTAATAATTACTTTACAAATCCAAATTAGCACACACCACACAGGCTTCAAACTGTGTGGGGCACAGAAGCACGTTCAGAAGCTGCGTGATTCAAAATTCATCCAACTAAACTGTGGTTCTTTCTTTGAATTATTGCTGGCACGCCACACAAATCCCCATTTGAACATGAAAGAGAAGTTGATATAGATCACAAATGGCTTTCCAGACATTGTTGGACTGTGCTGACCATAGTTGGTGAGAGCCTCAACAACAGCTGGAGGAGCACAGCTTCCCCATCTTAGTTAGATCTGGTATATAGGTCACACCTGCACCATATATTTAAAACAATAATATGGTTTTAAATATATATGGAAAGCACTATCATGGTTTCCCCAAGGAATCCTGGAACTGTCGTTTGTTCAGGAGCCCCCTATTCCCCTCATAGAGCTACAGTTCCCAAAGTGGTTTAACAATGAATCTGGAAGCTGACCTGGAAGCTGTACGCCTGCTCCTTCGGCCAATAAAGCGAGATGAGGGCCGCAACCCCAGAGTCGGTCACGACTGGACCTAATGGTCAGGGGTCCCTTTACCTTTTACCCTTATTCTCTATTTTGCACATGCATGTTGGCTAAAATATATCCCGTATTTCCATAAATCAGCAATAAAGTAGAAACTTGAAGCTGCTGAATATGTAACAGGAATTATTAGGGACGATTTCTTGTGTTTGTGGATCAAAACACTGCTCTGGACTAATTTTCCAGTACATTTTCAAATTAAAGTTAATGAAACATGCATTTTTCATATCGTTAGGCAGCCAAAGTAGTTCAGCTACATGCCCGGTAGGGGGGGGGGGGAGATGCTTTGCTTTTCCTAATTGCGAGCCACACGTTTCTTCTGCAGCGAGAAGCTGAGAGATGAAGAGTATTTCAGACAGCTCCTTCCTCTGAGTTCCCATTCTTCATCTTGCACTCTACTTTTGTGCAACTTTCTGTGCTCCAATTCCCATGTGCTCTGTGTTGTTTACCCTTTTCTCTCTGCTTTTCATCTCTCTGCAGTGCAGCTCAGAGGGAATTAGTGTCACTAATATGGCAGCGGGGAGTTCTCCCTGTAAGATGTTGTTGACAAGATGCTTAGAACTTTTGGACTTCAAAGTGCACACACTTCCCTCCGCCCTCCTCAAAGGCATGTTTAAGATAGACCAGGGGAGAAAAATATTTATTTACCCCTGTGAGCAATTTCACAATTATGTAAGGCAATCAAGAGGCAGCTCTTAATTAAAGGCATACCGCTAAGCAAGATTAATGTTCATTTATTGATCCTTTTTTTAAAAAAAAATCTCTTGAAGAAATCTTTAGAGGGACTTCTTTTGTTATTGTCATAACCATCCGCCCCCTTGATTATCTCTCTGTGTCCTGGTTCCTTGATTAAAGTTTATGGTTCGATCTTGTCTCTAACCAGCTTTCTGCTCTTTAATCAGAATGCTGCCTGGCTGCTTACTTTGATTTTACAGAAAATTCCAGGTGAGCTTTTCATCAGCTGTTTGAACCCGGACGGTTCCTTTTAAAAATATTTAAATAGTTTTTTTCTTTATTGTCCTGGCTTGTGTTGAAATTGCATGCCTTTTTAAGTGCTGCGAAGAGGCAAACAATATAGCTTAAAATTACAGGGCCACAGTTGTGGTCCTACTTTATGCATGAATACGCTGGATCACTTTCTGCCATTATGGTGAGAAATTGGAGGGGCAGGATAATTAAAAATTATTCAATGGACTGGTTTGAAACTTGGCAGTATAGGAGAGGTAAACCTAAGCATGGCCCATGCCAGATTTGGCATAAAAAACAATTATTTTAAACTAATTAAATGTGTGTTAAGTAACTCAGAGTGGTTGACATGTGATATGTGCTTTTCTGCCATATTTATCCATTTGTATTATGCCTTATGTTTGTTAGTTTAAAAGGGGAAAAAAATAAGAAGAGTGTCTAGTATGTATCACTTCTTATGAGCTTTTCAACATATTTGTATTGTAGGCGTTTTTGTGACTTCGATTTCTCCCACCAAAGCCTCTGAACCTGTTACACCTGTCCCCATCATATAACCTTCCCTCCCCACTGCCAATGCCTTCCCATATTACTCCCTTGTAGAAATGTGGCTGTGTTGGGTTGTATGAATGTACCCACGTGTGCACAACTGAGTATATAAGGTGGGAGGGCAATGCCATCCTATTTGCTTGCATCATTTAGTCAGGATGCAGCAACAGTGATGAGAGAAAAATGCACTGGTTTGGAGAATGCTGCCTAGGCTACTCCCAGCTATTGATGGGCAGGTGAATGGGCCTCCTAGATCTTTCTTCAGGCAGGTAGGCAAACTGACAGGAGACAGTCCAGCAGCACTGGAAATCCCTGATAGGCAAGCTCAAGGAAACTGATAGTCTGCCAGTTCTTTGGGAATGAAGGCATGGGTAGGCTAAAGGGGGTTCTTAGACTGGATTCCTCTTACTCATGGGTAGGCAAATTAAGGCAGCATCTGGCCCAATCACCTTCTAAATCCGGCTCGCGGACAGTCCAGGAATCAGCATGTTTTTACATGAGCAGAATATGTGCTTTTATTTAAAATGCATCTCTGTGTTATTTGTGGGGCATATATATTTGCCGACAAAGGTCCATATAGTTAAAGCTATGGTTTTCCCAGTAGTGATGTATGGAAGTGAAAGCTGGACCATAAAGAAAGCTGATCGCCAAAGAATTGATGCTTTTGAATTATGGTGCTGGAGGAGACTCTTGAGAATCCCATGGACTGCAAGATGATCAGACCTATCCATTCTGAAGGAAATCAGCCCTGAGTGCTCACTGGAAGGGCAGATCCTGAAGCTGAGGCTCCAATACTTTGGCCACCTCATGAGAAGAGAAGACTCCCTGAAAAAGACCCTGATGTTGGGAAAGATTGAGGGCACAAGGAGAAGGGGCGACAGAGTACGAGATGGTTGGATAGTGTTCTCGAAGCTACCAGCATGAGTTTGACCAAACTGCGGGAGGCAGTGGAAGACAGGAGTGCCTGGCATGCTCTGGTCCATGGGGTCACGAAGAGTCAGACATGACTAAACAACTAAACAACAACAAGGAATTCGTTCATTATTTTTTTTCAAAATATAATCCGGCCCCCCACAAGGTCTGAGAGACAGTGGACCCGCGCCCTGCTGAAAACGTTTGCTGACCCCTGGTCTTACTGCTTGTATAGCCTTCCAGTTTGCATCAGGATCACAGAGCAATTAAAGAACCATTAGTATGTGTCCCTGAGGCAATTACCTATGTCCCTGATAGGTCAACCTGAAAATAGTTGCTTTTGGGTGCAAAAAAAAGGGGGGGCAAGAAGTTTTCCTTTTTGTAAAAAGAATAAAATGAGCCTGAAAGGAAAATGTCCATGAGGGAAAAACTACTCTCCCTCTTTGTTATATTATAATGCAAATTCAAAGACTTGCAATACCCCACATTTCACAAATAAGTAAAACTCTCTCCATTTTTAAACCCCCTTCGGGAACAAAAGATGATGCAGAATATACTAAAAAACAATTGCCACAATGTCAGACGGAAAGTGCAATGAGGAAAGGAAAGGAAAGGAAATGTGAGAGAAATGCTTAGCATTAATCCTCAGGAGCATCTTCTGAATATATTATTAAGTCATAATTCACCTCCAACTGAAAGTAGAAGTGTGTACAACAACCAGGTTCTCCAGGAGTCTTACTGATATTGAAAAATGTAACTTTTATTCTTTTTTGGTGACGATATGCATTATACATAACAGCAAGAACCATGCATAATGGAAATTAATGTCATCCCTATATGTCCCATATGTATCCCTTTCTACTAATCTCTGGAAAACAAGTAACACATCAGGTGAGAGGCTTTGAAGGTACCTTTTGATCATTCTGAAGTGTCACAGCGTTCCTTTTGCAAGCAGGGCGGGTAACACATATCTATTAGAGGCTCACAGGGAGAGCTATTCGAGAATCCTGTTTTATTTACTAGTTCAAAGAATGGGGTACAAGGGATTCCTGCAGAAAACTTTCTAATAAATGGACCAACAACAGCATTTCCTCCATACACACACACCTGCACCACCTCTCTGTCTGGCTACCCATTCACCACCACCTGCACTTCCGCCACGTCCTCTAATGTACTTCTGGAAGTGCCAAAATCACAGCACCAGCTTCTGGAAGTACAGAGGAGGAAGAGGAAGGAGCCAAATCAGGACATCCAAGATTTGAGAAAGAAGCCAGGTCGGCATCTGATAATCTGGTATGCCTCGCTCAAAATGGGTGGTATTAAACAGTAGAATGGGATATCAGCATTTTTAGGCTGCATATTTTGGGCCTGGCTCTGCCTCACCCCAATACAATATAACATACAATAAAATCACCGAACAAATATTCAAACAGCTCCGAAAATACTGACTTTCAAAACATAGCCAGAAACGTTTTGACAGGTTAGTATAAAATAACTTTAATCAGATTATTATTTTTTTAAAAGAAACAATTTAACAACAATTTTAAGAAGGGGTAATTCAGAACAGATGAATTTTAAGACATATTTAAAGGCTTCCATAACAAAGGCAGGAACCACTGAGAAATGAGACTTAATAATATAACGGGGTGGGTAACCTGTGGTCCACCAGATGTTGATGGACCTCAGCTCCAGCAGCCCTGACAATTGGCTATGCTGGCTAGGGCTGAGAAAAACAGGAATACAACATCTGGAGGGTCACAAGTTCCTGATACCTGGAATACAGAAAATTCAACAGTCAGTACAGTTAACCTTTTTGAGATTGCCTTTTGTGATGCCATTTCATCTCACAATCTATAGTCTTTCACCTTCTTGGCCTCTGGAACCAGGCCTCGATCTTATGGCACTTGTAATCTCAAATGTATAGCTTTGTAGATAATGGTTTCTGGAGTCTGAGTAAAAGCTGCAGAATTTATCCTAATGCTATAGTCATTGCAAAGGTTAAGAACAATATTGTGTACAACATGATATCTCACAATATGGCCATTCTCTGAAAGAGAAGTCAGGAGGCCTAAATTCTATAGCAGTGTCTTTTACATCATTTGATCCTGCTTTTGTTGTTCTCCATGAGAAAAAAATGTTCACTGGAAATTGCATGACGTTATCGTGACAAGTTTCCCCAGCTCCTGTTCAGGGCTTTAGCCATTGTGGAACTAGGTGTCACGGAGCAGTAATTTGTCATATTAACTGCATCATACCATCTTGACTCCATAAACGTCCACATTGCCTGTAGGTGGTATGTCGTAGTAGAGATTTGAGATGATTTGGATGTTGTCATCCAAGTTGTATTTCCCGACCTCTATTCAGGTTGATCAGAGGGATTCTCATGGGTTGTGTGTATCGGCAATGAGATCTCCAGAACATGCAAATGCTTTTTTTATTTCTATCCTACCCCTAACCTAATTAGGTCATCCCAGGCATAGCCTGTTTGGACCTCCAAAGAGCCCTGATGGAGTGAACTCCATGTCTCAGGTATGAAAACCACCAGCAGACACCTTAGCACCAAAGAGCATGGCTTAAAGTTGGAGCAGCAGAGATACACACCCAACAATCTTTTTTGCAAACAGCATGCCTGAACATTCATCATCTGAATTAAATCTGGATAATTTAAATTGCCAGGAAAAAAGAAAAGAAAAGGCTGTCTTCTATTCTTTTTAAAATAATAATAATCATAAGTTCTATAAGGACACAATCCTAAGGTCTTGTTTTTCAAACCAACACCCCAAAAGCCACAGGATATTGTGGATCTCCCTCTGGGCAGACAGGGAGGTCAGTGGTGGAGCCGCTCTTGGTGCTCTGACAGTGGAGAAAGCAAAAAAGAAGCATTATGGGGGTGCATTGTGGTGGATCGGTGAAATGTTTGGCTCTGCTAAACACAAAGCCCTCCTATTCCCCCAATGTGCCCCCATAAAAGTATGCCAGCCTAGGAGTGGAGCACTGAGTTTTCCTCCTCTTGGGACCAATGTGAGGCAAAGTCTTGAAAAGAAGATACTAGCTGACAAGTCTGGCAGGGCTTTGGATATGGGAGTTGTTCACCTGTGATTCTCCCTCTCCTGCCCTCTTTGAATGGCTCTGCCTAGGCTGCAGCCTACAACGCACTTGCTTGGATTGAGCCTCATAAAAAGCAAAGAGATTTACTTCCAAATATACATGGATAGCATTGCACTTTAAATGAAACCATTCTGCTTTAGCGGCAGCATGGAGGACAGCAAAATGGGATATATTTTATATAAAGTACTTCATATAACTTCTCTAAAATGAAAAAAAAATATCTATTTAAATGCACAGAAGTCAAAATTTTAAAAGAAACAAGTCTCATAAGTTTCTGCAATCACCTTTTTTTAAAAAAGCATTGAGTAGCTAGACTTTTCAGAATGCAACACAAACTCTGTCTAGCCTTGAGTATTCAGAAGCTGCCACTGTTGAATAATGAGGTCATGTCTAAGGATTTAAATCATAATTTCAATAGCCATTAGACATCAAAAAATTGCATGCATTTAGGGAAATAGTTATTCTGTATTAACATCAGGTCTAAAGTGGATGCACATCAAAATAAAAAGTGATAGTGCCATTAATACAGAATAATGTAGACAGCCCCCCCCCCCAAAAAAAGTTGATGTCAAAAATCTGAAACTGGCTTATAGAAAGAAAACAGGTTTCCAACAGTCATACATAAAGAGGGCCCTATCACTGGGTGTATACGCCGTCTTAAAGTGCAGTTTTAAGGAGTTATCGCAACAGCAAAATTACAACATGGTGGTGTTGCATTGACTATATCAGGTGTAGCCTAGGGAACCTCTTTTAGCCTACAGGCACATTTCATCTTAGTGTCTTACACCTTAATATATGAATTATTTCCATTCATTCATTCTGGCTGGCTGGGGCTGAGGAGAGTTGTAGTTCTATGTACCTGGAAGGGAACAGGTTGGGGAAAGCTGTTTTAGGGTTAGAAACCCCCAAACAGAATTGCTATATCCCCAAACCCATTTCACATTGTGGTACCTGTTTTTGCCCACCCACTCTCCCCTAAGGTGTTAGCTCCCCATTCAAGTGATGAATTTATTTACAGTTAAGGGCTTCAAGTGCAGCAAATGTCAAATCTGTGTATTTGCATTTCAACACTAGCTGTCTCTGAAGTGAGTGATAACGTTGCAGTCGAAATAATAATAATAATAATAATAATAATAATAATAATAATAATAATAATAATAATAATAATACATTTATTGTCATTATACAACCTGTGTACAATGAAATTAAACGAGCCTTCCCCACAAAACATTCAATCTCTTATCGAACAACGCACCAACTCACAAGTCAATTTCACTATGTTATTTTTCGTTCAACAGCCTAACAGTCCACGGATAGAAGCTATTTTTTAGCCTGTTGGTACGGCTAATTATACTTCTATATCTCCTGCCTGAGGGTAGGAAATTAAAGAGGTGATGGCTGGGGTGTGAGTCACCCCTGAGAATTTTTCTCACTCTCCTAAGACAACAATCCCTTGCGATGTCATCTCGCAGACTCAAGGGACAGCCCATGATTCCATGTGCTGTATTCACCACCCTCTGTAGAGACTTTCTGTCCATGGCTGCCAGGCCAGCATACCACATGTGATCTGCAGAGCCTTGTGGTGTTGCCTGCTGCTTTGTTTGCTGAAATAGTTGGTGTGGCAGACACTTTACCTTGTCGGTAAAGAAAGCTGTATGCCATTGTTTAAATCTCACAAGGGTGCTGGGGTGTCTCCCCCTTTGCTGCACTGGGGCATGCTTTCATCTAGTGGTAGTTCATGGAAGCAGATGCCATGCAGCTATTTCATTCTAAGCGTGAACACTTACGTCTAGACATTCCCCTTGTGTAGCAGAGTTGGAAAACATTGGCTTGATTACTCTAAATGTGAGTCAGTCAGTTCTGGTTGTACTGAGCTATATGGATCGTTGGCCTGACTCAGTGCCTTAATTAAGGTTACAAACTAGATAATATCGATACAGTATCTTACATCAGACCAGCTACTGTTAGTTTTTGGAGCATTCAGGTTTCCAAGAGACACAGAATTCTCTATCAGACAGGATGTGGCAACCCTGGCTGGTTACACATTTCCATTTACTCTGCATCTAGTGCCCTCCCTAGAGCCAGTGTGGTGTAGTGGTTAAGAGTGGTAGACTCGTAATCTGGTGAACCGGGTTCGTGTCTCTGCTCCTCCACATGCAGCTGCTGGGTGACCTTGGGCTAGTCACATTTCTCTGAAGTCTCTCAGCCCCGCTCACCTCACAGAGTGTTTGTTGTGGGGGAGGAAGGGAAAGGAGAATGTTAGCCGCTTTGAGACTCCTTAGGGTAGTGATAAAGCGGGATATCAAATCCAAACTCCTCTTCTTCTTCTTCTCCCACTACTGGTGTGTGTAGCTATATATTCACAATGTTAAGTACGTTGTTCCTTGAGTAATACTGTGTTTTGATGCATTTCCCACACTCCAAATCAACTTCAAGCTACTAACTTGAAAATGTTAGAACCCCTCTGTGCCCACAGACCACAACTTCAAAACACATACAAATCTCATTTATCTTTTGTTTTTCCCCCCTATAAGAGTTGCAAGCTTGGTGGATCAAGGGAATGCTGGGGATGTAGTGTATATTGAGTTCAGTAAGGTTTTGACAAAGACCCCCAAGATATTCTTGCAGAGAAACTTGTAAAATGTGGGCTGGGCAAGGTAACTGTTAGGTGGATTTGTAGCTGTTTGACTGGCCAAATCCTGGAAAAAAGTAAAAAGTGTGGTGTTGCATGGTCCATTGTTGTTCAATGTCTTTATAAACAACTTGGCTGGAAGAATTGAGGGGATGCTCATCAAATTTGCAGATGACACCAAACTGGGCAGGTAGCTAATGTTGCAGAAGATAGAATGAGGATTCAAGATGACCTTAACAGATTGGAGAACAGGGCCCAAAGTACTAGAATGAAACTCAATAAAGACAAAAGTAAAGTTCTACACTTAGGCACGATGAACCAGCTGCACAAATGTAAGATAGGGGACACCTGGATTGCCAGTAGTACATGTGAAAAGGATCATGGGGCCTTAGCAGACCACAAGCCAACATTGTCAATGGTGAGTCAACAGTGTGACGCAGCAGCAAAAAAGCTAATGCTATTCTAGGCTGCATCAACAGAAGTGCCCCAATCAAGGGAAGTCACAGTACCTCTCTATTCTGCCTTGGCCAGACCACACCTGGAATATTGTATCCAGTTCTGGGCACCACAATTTAAAAAGGATATTGACAAGCTGGAATGTGTGCAAAGAAAGGCAACCACAATGATCAAGGGTCTGGAAACCAAGGGTCTGGAAACCAAGGGTCTGGAAACCAAGCCTTATGTGGAACAGTTGAGGTAGTTGGTATGTTTAGACTGGAAAAGAGGAGACTGAGAAGAGATAAGATAGCCATCTTCAAATATCTAAAGGGCTGTCACATGGAAGATGGAGAAAGCTTGCTTCTCCTGCTCTAGAGGGGAGGACTCAAACTCCAAGTTACAAGAAAGGAGATTCCACCTAAAAATCAGGAAGAACTTTGACAGCAAAAGTGGAATGGACTCCCTCAGAAGATGGTGGACTCTCCTTCATTGGAGGTTTTAAGCAGAAGTTGGATGGCCATTGGTCATGGATGCTTTAGTTGAGATTCCTGCATTTATCATCTTCTTCATCATAATCAATTAATTAAATTTCTATACCCAGAGATTCCAAGGCAGTTCACAACAGCATTGGAGGGGGTTGACTAGATGACCCTCATGGTCCCTCCAAAGTTTGTGATTCTATGATGTGTACAACAATATGCAAATGCAATTTGAAATGCAGGCTAGCGGGGTTTTATATTGCTGAATTTTAAGCCAATAATGTCTACATCGTCTAGTCTAAATTCTAAGGCACAAACTAGAGGAAATATGAAAAATGTATTTCACATCTCTCTGTATGTGGTTTAACAGCACCCACACAGGGTGGAGCAGAATTGGGACTATAGCATGTACACAGAAGGGGTTTAACCTTTTCCTTCCATGACACGGTCCTAATAAAACAACCACCCACTCTCCAAGCTTTCCTTCATCCCAGGAGAGAAGTTGCCATTCGGCTAATGACAATGAGCATGTTTCAGGTTAAAGTTTGTTGTTGATAAATTAAAAGGGATTTTCCTAGCCTTGCCCCCCTCCCCCCAACAATACTGGAAGAAGCCTAGGGAAAGCCTCTGAGATTCATTGTGGAGCACTGCTTCAAAACCGTGCACCGCGACCAAGGGCAAAGGAGACGCGAGAACAAAGATGAGTTGAACTTTTGAAGATGTATATTCTGCCACAGTTTCAGCTTGGGCCATGCTGAGAGCTTTTCTAACATGCTAAATCAAAACAGCAGGGTAGCTGTGGCCTCGAGGAAAGAAATATTAAACATCTGCTAGCTTTTAGACTTGAAACATTGCCATAACCTTATCGGAGGGGGATTTCTTGCCGTTACTCCTCTGTGGAACACACTCTTGCTGCAACGTGGAGATAAAGGTGTCGGCACCTTGACACAAACTGCCACTTCCCAATAGTTATTGATCACACCTAGCGTCGAGTTCCATATTTAGCTACCATCACAGCTTTTCCAATACAGATTTATTGTTTTTAACACTGGTGACAAGTCTTTTGTGAAGAAAGAGTCCTGAATGCATTGCCGTTCTCCAGGCAATATGAGATGTAGTAGATGCTATGGGTGCGCACCAGCCCCAAAGTTCCTTTTTGTTGTTGTTTAGTCATTCAGTCATGTCCGACTCTTCGTGACGCCACGGATCAGAGCATGCCAGGCACTCCTGTATTCCACTGCCTCCCACAGTTTGCTCAAACTCATGCTGGTAGCTTCGAGAACACTATCCAACCATCTCATCCTCTGTCGTCCCCTTCTCCTTGTGCCCTCCATCTTTCCCAACGTCAGGGTCTTTTCCAGGGAGTCTTCTCTTCTCATGAGGTGGCCAAAGTATTGGAGCCTCAGCTTCAGGATCTGTCCTTCCAGTGAGCACTCAGGGCTGATGTCCTTAAGAATGGATAGGTTTGATCTTCTTGCAGTCCATGGGACTCTCAAGAGTCTCCTCCAGCACCATAATTCAAAAGCATCAATTCTTTGGCGATCAGCCTTCTTTATGGTCCAGCTCTCGCTTCCATACATCACTATTCGGAAAACCATGGCTTTAACTATACGGACCTTTGTCTCAAATTCAAGGTTATCACATTAGTGTTTCAAGCCCTAAACAATTCAGGTCCCAAGTACCTGAAAGACCACCTCCTTCCCTACAGATTCTCTTGGGTGCCAATATTGGCAGTGGGGGGCCCCCTAGATAGTTCCTCCATGCTTAGAAGCTTGGAGTGTGTGGGGGGGGGGGAAGCTGTGGTCCTGGAGAGGGAAATATCTGTGGTGGCCCCCAAGTTGTGGAATTCCCCACAGAGGTGTGTCTGTCACCTTTGTTATACAGCTTCTCACAATTGCTGATGACACATCTCTTTGCCATGGCTTTTGACACCTGAGGCAGATATTTTTGGGACCCACCTTATTTCTGCAATTGTAAGTAGTTTTAAAACAACTTGTAGTTGTGTCTGTAGCTTTGCAAAGTAGCCTGAGCTGTTTGGGAGCCACTCCCATTTACTATAATGGGCAGTCTAAAATTGGCTATAATCTCTCCTCCCTTTTCACCAAAATGGACAGAATCTGCATGCATGGCAACCTTTCAAGAGTAGATTAACCTTCCCAAATTGTAGCAGGGCAGGATTATACAGGGCACCTTTAAATTTAAATTGATAAGAAAGAAAGAAAGAAAGAAAGAAAGAAAGGAAGGAAGGAAGGAAGGAAGGAAGGAAGGAAGGAAGGAAGGAAGGAAGGGGGAGCCTGTAGGTATTTATTTTCTGCCAGCATTGTGGCAATTTGCAGGCATGGTCCACCTGCTGAGGGCATGGCACCTGCCAAATATCAGAATGACACCTGACATGGGTCTCACCTTGGTTCACATCATAATTCAGGGTATACATGGTATACTCAGAGCCTGATGCACATCCCTAGCAAATACCATGGACTACTGGCATATAGAAATGCCTCAGTCTACAAGCATTTTCATGTGCAGTGATACCGGCAATGATTTGTGTGACAAGTTTTCTCTCATTGATTTCAGAACTGCCCCATCTATTGAAGTGGGGAGCCAGCTTGCGCAAGAATCCCTATGAACACATCAGGGCTCATGGAACTCTAGGCAGGGAGGAAACATTTCACAATTTCAGGTGGAAATGTCTATGGCGTTAATGACTTAAAACCTTAAATGGTATATAGGATTCCTGGGTTATCATGAGCTGTGTTATAATTGGTAAGGCTGTTTTGCCTTCTCTGGCTAATAGCAGCTCTTTCACATCCCGTGTTTCCAGGTCTCTTTTAAAAGAATATTAATAAACCTGAGAACTTCCACATACAAGGCATGTGCTCCCACCACAAATTAGATTTGTTTTTGTATGTTCAGGAGGCAAATGCCTCACAATCTTTCTCAATGTAATACACAGGACAAGTCTAATCAGGTGTTTACCAGTTGCCTTATCCTAACTTCACTGCTTTCTCTTGTCTTCCAGTTTCTCTCTTCTATTCCCCTCTCTGCTAGAATAAAGTCTTTTGAAACATACTTTTTAAAAGGCACCCTAATATAGCAAATGAGATTTCCGTACAAACTTCTTTGTAAATGATAATCGGGACTACAACTCTTTATCGCCTAAATACTGTGATGGGAAGGTTTAATGAAAAAGTTCCATACATGTGCTAATATTGCCCTCTAGTGGTTACTGTTCCATAACTATTTGCATCCCCCCCCCCCCGTTGCTTTTGAGAACCAAATTCATTCATGTTGCTTTTGTTTTTAATGCACCATCCTTGTAAAATTAAAACTTCCTCTTCACCATCACTATCATTGGGTTTGAGGGGATAATACACTATTATCCACTGTGCTGACTCTCATCAGTGAAACATTGGCATTTACTCTCTCTTTTTAAAGTTTTAAGAGTTTTGAAATTTCCTCAGGTTCCTTCATCCATGACAAAATCCCCAAACAGAAATTGTCACATTCCATTCCTGCTATGTAGGAATGTTACCATGTGTGAAGCAGCCCTGAGTCTCAGGGGAAGGCAATTTCACATTTGTGTAGGAGCTTCTTAGAATAGCTCTGGGCACTACAGGAACCATCACCAGTCACTCTCACAAACAGCTGGCACTGTTTCCTCTTAACAGGCAAAAGAAAATTCAAACTGGGGCTGTGTGCACATTTCAGAAGCAGACACAGATTGCACATGTCATCTGAACAATTTTCCCTATGGACTTGTGAAAAGGCTTATGTATGACGAAAACGAACCCAAAAGAGAGTGTATTTGTGCATAAACTGTGTATGTGCTCATGTATATTGTTGCACACTACCCCAATCTCTGAGTAGTGCGAGATTCCAGAGATATCAGGTGCTTCCTCGAGGTCCATGTTTCTTTTTGGAAATGAGGGATTCACAGAATTAACACCCCAAAAGGGTCACAGCCTTTGATTCAAACAGAACTCAGACATTGCTCTCAAATGTTGCTCAGACTCCCACCGGTTTGAAATTTACGGCATGTAATGCCTTAAAGGAAAATATTATGAAAATGATCTATAGGTGGTACATGACCCCAGTCAAGCTAGCAAAAATTTACCATTTGCCTGACAATAAGTGTTGGAAATGTAAGGAAACTGAAGGTACTTTTTATCACCTTTGGTGGACGTGCCCGAAGATTAAGGTTTTCTGGGAAATGATATATAATGAAATGAAAAAGGTACTTAAATGTACTTTCCCTAAGAAACCAGAGGCCTGCCTCTTGGGCATTGTCGGCCAATTGGTGACAAAGACAGAACTTTTTTTATGTATGCTACTACAGCAGCAAGAATACTCATCACAAAGTATTGGAAAACTCAAGATCTACCCACCCTGGAAGAATGGCAGATGAAGGTGATGGACTATATGACATTGGCAGAAATGACTGGCAGAATCCGTGACCAGGGGAAAGAGACGGCGGAAGAAGATTGGAAGAAATTTAAAAGCTATCTTAAGAAATATTATAAAATTGATGAATGCTAAAATGTTGAGGTTTTTAGAAAGAAAAGGAGATTACAGCGACAAAAGATTAAGTAAAAGAAATGAATAAAGAAGGAATACACTTGATAAAATTAAGTTTAGGATTTGCTGAAATAATTTTGGAAATTGGGATGTAGAAAGGGGAGGTTTGGGGGAGTCAGAGAAGTGAGGGATATGAAAAGAAAGGATATGAAATTATACATGTTTGTTTGTTTCTTTTATTGTTTGTATTGTCTATAAAAATTTTGTAAAACCAAAAAAATATATATTTTTTTTTTAAAAAATGTTGCTCAGACTCTCTCTGCAGCTTGCTGCTTCACTTCCAGGTCACATCATTGCCACTTTAACTCTAAACTCAGACTTGTCCTTCTAACTATCTCTGAGTTGAGAGGGAGCCAACTCATTGGCCATCTTACACAGAGCTCCCTTTCCTCTTTTCTCCTAATGGTCCATCACCCAGGTGATCACCTGGGTCGCACAGGAAGCTGGCCAGATTTATATTTTAACACTTGCTGGATTCAGGAGTTAGAGAAGGATCTCACATACAACCTACTTCTTCCTTCCCAAACTCATAACAATAAGCATAAATGATGGTGGTGGTGGTGGTGGTGGTGATGATGATGATGATGATGATGATGACGACGACGACGACGACTACCCACCATTCACCAGCAAGTCTCAGGACAGCTTGCAACAATTTCAAACTCAGGATTTAAAGCAGGTTACAATCTCCGGAACAGGAAGGGACCTGAACACACACACACACACCTCAGGTGTCAACAGCCAAGGTAAAGAGGTACCTCTATTTAGAAATAACTACCAAGAGGGCTCCCCCCTGCAGATCTTAACACCCAAGAGGGTCTGTGGAGAAGAAAGGGGTCTTGAACTAGTCACTGCAGGTCCTTGTTCAAGCAAAACTTTACCTGCAGATTTCAGCAGGTGACAATGTTGTTTCCATGCTATGAAAGAGTTTTTGCCTACTGATTTATCCAGACTGTTGTTGAACATAAAAGCAGGCCGGGCTCTTTTCCAGGGTTATTTTACTATGCTATGCACATATACTTCATAACTTGTTTGTCCTTTGTTTATCAAAGGTCAAAATGTTTGCTTTATTTCCATAAAAAAAAAACCCTAGCTTGAGAACCTCCTGGTTGGTGCTGTATAGTCCTATAGAAAAATAGCCAAGCTGTGATAATACCCTCCCTCTCACTTTTCATTCCACAAACTAAACTTCTTTGGCAATGGGAAGGGAACTCGTTCTGCTCTTAAGGGTGCTTAACCTTTAGAGTGAATAATATGTCCTGGCTAGCACGCCAACATTTGCAGACATGAAACCTTAATATTGCACATTATCACAATGCAATATTTCTCGCACTGAATTACAAAATTGCTGAGCAGGTAGTAATTGCAAAAATGAACACTTCTGCCTGAAAAAAGCCTGTGAGTATCTGCCCCCGTCCAAGCCAGTTAACAAGAATTACGCATGAGGCCTTTTGGAATTAAAAATTTAAATTGCTTTGGGCTGTCAAGATGTGAAACATAGCTATAGGGTTATGTGGCCTAGAAATTCAAATGTACAGCATCCAATTAGGAAGGGGGGGAAACAGTTTCAACAACATACGGCATCTTTAGAATGTTAAAATATGATCCTTCTCAAAAAAAAATCTACGTTTTTCTATTGGCCTCAAAGCTGACATATATTCTGTGCTTGTCTTGCTTGTCTTTCTGATTGGAAATACAAGGTAAGTTAGAATGCAAAGTGTCCAGGAAGATTCTGAAAAAATATAGCCATAAGGATGTGCCTGTAAGAATGGGCACATCTAATAAGTCCACACAAGACAACAGGTTTAAGTTTCCAGTGACTGTAAAGGCAACAGAATGTGAGATTAGTGCCACGATCCTATTCCTGTTTTACAATGCAGAAGCAATGTAGCAGGGAAAGACAGGTTAAATTGGGTGCTACTTTGCACCATCTTTCTGCTCATGTAGGACTGCAGCATTCTTTTCTTGGAAAGGTCAGGAAGCAACAAAGCTTAACAAGGAGATGTGCGGTGTTGGAAAATCTGGAGACCAAAGGATTGGGAATAAACTGCAAGCATTCACAAGAATTCAGCCACCGCTAATTACAGAAATCCCAAACCACATGCAAACTTGATATATAAACAGTTAATTTAAAGTCCTTTGTGCACATTTTGCTTGAGATATCTAAAGGCAAAAAAACAAAAATCAACCCTCTGAATTTAGGAAAGATAAGACTTGATCATTTTCCATTCTAGCCTCCTCTCTTTTGACTAGAGAATCAGCTAGGCAAATATTATTGAAGCTTAGTGGAAGTCCAACACAAGAATTGGACTCAGATACTTTAGAAGGTAATGTTTCCTTTATTCATTCTTGCCCCAGTGTCAAATTTGGGTAGCATGACTACTAAGTAAAAATGATTGCATTAATTGAACTCTCACAATGCTTGCATTTAATGAGCCCCTCTTATCCTCAGAATTTCAGACAGTTATTGTCTGCATTGTTCAGAAAACCACTGAACAAGCATTGTTAGGATTAGTCATGCTGAATCATGGTCTCCTAGAATACAGAAAAACAACAGCTTGTGCATTCATTAATCACAACATTGCTATTTCAGCATTGTAGAAAAGGGGGAATCAGATTTGTCTGTCAAAATCTACCATATGATCCATACTACCATCTCTAAAATCCTGCTGGCACTGTATTCTGGAGGGGGAGGGACATGGAAACTTCTAAAGCTGTAAAACTGTCAAACAATATTTAAACTTTAGTTGCAAAATAACTCATTCAGAAAGATGTGCCTTGTTTACATATTTTTAATACGTATGTTTACTTCCTCTCTGTACTTCCTGCTTTTTGAGTGTTAAATTTTGTCACCTTTGCATCTGCAGTTTAATTCCTTGATAACCGTATCATTTGAATGTTCACTTTTGTTTCCCTTATGATGGCAGTAAGATCAGAATTTCACTTCTTTTTTGCCCTTCCCTCTCCTTCAAATCTGCTTCCACTTTATCTGCTCCCATTTCTTCTGGGCTCTGAAATGAAGATACACGCACAATTTGAAAACACAGGCACCCAAAATGTGAAGTTTACAGAATCAAAGTGTTCCACAACAGAGATGCTGTAAACCACTGACTACAATAATATATGGAACTGGGACTATAACTGACATGAAATGGAGCCTCAATAAATTAAAAAATGGAAATAATCTAATTATAGTTGCCAGAGTTTAAAAGTCCATCTATCAGCACCCTGGACAACAGTCTTGGGTACACTTCCTCTGCACAATACAAACTGTTGTCCTAGGGCATGCCTTGAAGGCACTTGAGGTTATTACTTTACAAAAGCCAAACATCATCTGGGTCTGGTTGGTGCCTGGATGGGTCAATTACTGGGAACCATGTGTACATCTCCTTGGATTCCTTGACAGAAGGAAGATGGGATATAAAAGTAAGAAAATAAGATAAAAACAGATAATACTTGGAAGCAGGCCTCATTGAAAAAGAACTTCAGGAACAAGTTCCTCCAAGCAGAATTCATATTCTACTGTGTATGGCTATTTCACATGAAAGTATAATACATATTAATAAAATTCCTATCTTACCCTCCCTCCTTCAGGAGCTCAGAGCAGCAACCAACAAAACAATGCAATTAAAAACAAAATAAAGCAGTCACATATCCTTACAGCTAATAATTTCAACACTGCCAGAAACAGCATCTTACAGCCGTCAAATGCTTGGGTGAACAGGAATGTTTTTCAATTCCTTCCGAAAGTTACTAAGCACCCAAAACTTTAGTATAATACAGTAACAGATAATACATTATTATAATAAATAAAAACACACTAAAATCAGGCAGAAACAACTGGAAACTAAACTTCAAACCAAACAAACAAAAAGAAAGCTGGACAAATAAATGGCTGGCACTGAAATGGCTGTAACATGATTTTAACATTGGCACCAGTCATATTCCTTTAAGAAAGGAATTCCACAGATGGAGACGCCAACAAGAAGGTTTTATTCCTCATTGACACATAGCAAAGTTTACCCAACAAACACAAATGAAGAAGAGCCTCATCTCAAGATGTTAATACATGGGCAGGACCGTTCCATTTTCAGACCACCTTCTAGATAGAGCGGAGATAGCCAGCCTGGTGCCATCCAGCTGTTGTTGATTCCAACTCCCATCCACTCCAGTCAGCATGGCCATTGGGGTAAGGAAAGATGAGAGATGTAGTCCACAACATCTGGCACCACATTGGCAACCCTGGGCTGGTTTTAGGCAAAAGTACAGATTGACGCAAGTTATCATTTTGCATATCTGACTGCCACATGTCATCTGTACCCTCTGTTACTCAGGACATCATCACACTTCCCCCTCCCTTTGTGGTTCTGGTATGTTGGTTCAGTTTATCAGATCCCCTCCCAGCCCAACTTCAATCCCATATATCTCAATATAGTTTCCTATCAGACTATATGCTAGACTGGGAGCAATGACAATGGCACAGTCAGTGGAAATGTGTGCAAATGTGAAAGGGCAGCAAGGAAACTCAGGATACCCTTCTAGAAGGCACAGGTGAAGTTTCCAAGAAGCCCAAAACAGGTGAAGGGGACTATGCTGGGAATGGAGGTCAGTGGGATAAAAAAAGGGGGTGGCTGCATAACTACAGTACCAGGAGCTCTGAGGGATCTTTCACATAAAAAACACCATATAATCTTGATATTTCTGAGATCGGTATTATCTAGTAAAGGACAGAAATGGGTGGGATAACCTCCCATGTAGCCAACACGCAACTGGAGAGAGAAAACTGTCATCTGCATCCAAGCCCAGTTACTATGTGAGAGTAACAACTGAGAAAAGCAGTAAGGGATGTCCTGAGTCAGTTTGTCTAAATAACACAAGTTTAAAGAACAAATCTCAGATGTCAACACTTTTCCTTCTTATCCCGAGTGTCTCTGGGGCACAAGTGCATAGGCTCCAACACTAAACAGATTTCGTGAGTTCTCCCCTCCTATCCACTAGCAATATACAAAGATAAAGTAATCTACATAATAAGATACTAGCTCTTTAGAAATGTTCCCCATTTTCTAATTTTCTTTCATTTTTAGCAAATACGTTCATATTGGCATTGTAAATACCTGAATGCATTTTTTCCGCTTTAGTATATACTTTAGTATGTGGGCTTCTTTTTCGCCAACCTGGTATATTATATGCTGAAGTGCACCTCTCTGTAAAGAAAAATACAGTTTGATTTACATTTTCAGCAATAATTATAATCATATTCTGCCAATCTAGTTACACACACACACAGAGAGAGAGAGACAGAGAGAGAGAGAGAGAGAGAGAGAGAGAGAGAGAGAGATTTAGCCATGATGTTACCTGACATCACATAAATCATAGATCACTTCGAAAAGCATATTAACCCCAAGGGAGAATGCATTCCATTTTCAATCTGGGAACATGAACTAGATTTTGGGAGAGGGAAAACTTAACACATATGGGTGGCAGGACCAGTAAATACTTCCTTAAAAGAAGGTGTAATTCCATTGGCTGTTTGGGACTTTTCAACCCTTTAATTAACCCAACAACTCCTACGCCAAATTCACTAATCTTACAGAAGTGCTATTGGGACTCCAAGTATTCTTGGGTGAAACCAATTATTTAGATCTGTTCTAATATTTGATTTGGACTGGAACTGCTTTAATTGTCCTGGTGATTGACTTCCATTAGGAAACAGACAGGAGGAAGATGGCTGTGGATTGTCCAGGTCCTAGCAACAGTGCTTAATAGCAATGACCATGATATACTTCTAGATCACCTGCCTGGAAAAGAACTCATAGGACATTGGACTCCAAAGATACTACAAAGTTCCATCTTATTTCCCACGCTATTTAACATCCATGTGAAAGTTTTGGGTGAGGTAATTCAGATGATACCCAAACCTCTCACTCATTTCTTTTTTATTTTATTTTTTACTGAGGCTTAATATAACAAAACAAGAAGAACTACTGCAAAATGACAAAATATCAAACCACACAGAGAATTAACCAAACATGTTTCTGAGCATAACGTAAGGCTTAGAGCTCGCAATACTTCAAGACAAAATTTAAACTAGAGGAACTCATTGTCTGATTTTTATGACATTCTCACTACAAAATTGGCAGAGTTGGGACAGATTTATAAGAAAACAAACAAACAAACAAACAAAATAAACGTTAAGAAGGATAATGACAAAAGGAGAAGAATTAGACCATCCAAACCATTCTTGCCACATCTGACAACAAATTATCTCTATTTGTATCTGAACTGAATAAAACCCCACCAAATTGCAGCAAAATCTTGTGGCTGTGCTTTTACCTTGTAATAAACATAAATTATAAGTTGTTTTTTCTTCAGAAATAGCTATTGACCAGACAGAGACATTACAAACAGACAGTTTAGAAGGTTAAAAAAATCAAGTTCTTATATATAACCTTACAAATAATAGATGAGACTGATAGGTAAAAGAACAGTCAACAGTAAACAGTATGGTAAGCCCTGAATTTATATGGGGTTTATGTTCCGGAGATCATACCTATAACTAGTCAAAACACAACTGGGTGCAAGGGCAGGCCAAACTCTTATCCCCTGGATGCTGACCCACTATCTGCCTCCTATTTATGCTGAATGCACACAAGTTAAATGTGCTCAAGCTGCGGGCTTATTGTACATAAAGCTACCTTAAAATCTTGAGAAAATGGGAGGGGAAACTTTTCCTTTTTAAAAAAGAAAGCAGTGTTGGCCACGAGGCAAACCTGCTGAGGGAAAGCATTCCATATTCAGGGTGCCACAATGGTAAAAGCTCTCTCTGTAAGACAGTCTTTTGTTTAAGTCAAATTTGGTATAACAGAACACAAACTTAATAACGCAGGCAAACTTCCATGCTAGGAGGAGGGGTCTATGAGACTATGTGCTCACCTGCAGCCAAATTCATCTTGGATTCTTTGGTTGCACCAATTTTACCATAAGTCAGATTGGGTGACCTTGCAGCTGCTGGAGAACTCAAGGAAATACTTCTCCCGCTGGCTCTCTGAGAAGGAACATAAGAAGCATTCTCAGCATTCTTGCTTTGATCATTTTGTTGGCAATACCCTTTACCTTTAGGGTTTGAAGTATGCATTGCTGCAAGAAATAATACGATAATCAATATTTTCCCCAGACTTGTAAGAAGCTACTGAGTGCTGCTCAACATATAGGGCAATGGACAGGGACATGAAATTCAAATATGGAGCTCGCCCCTTTTAAGAGATTGCCTCTGATGTTGAACCAGGACCAAATGAGTCAATTGGCCCTGTGTGACTTTTTCGACCTACTAAAAACTGTTTTTCAAAATACCTTTTGTTGTCAACGGGAGAGGAAGGTTTTTGGGTTCCTCAGAAATCCATTTCTTTTTCTTCACTCCTTTAAAATGATGCTTCTTTATGCTTTCAGCATGACTCGTAGCTAAAGAGAAGAAAAAAATGACAACAGGATTTTGCCTCTCAGTTCTAGGGCTTTGAGAAAGGAGGTGGATTCCCAGGGTTGTTTCATGCATTCACTGAGGATTCAGTAAGGGGGGGGGGGCATGGTAAAGGCCAACATTGCTGTATTCATGACTTGGAATGTGATCCAAAAATGACCAGCAGATAGCCTTACATGCATAAGTATGGTTTTAACAATCCTCCCTTTCTCCTCCCATTTTTTTGTGCAGTATAAATTGGCCATGTGTGTGTAGCACACCTAACACCTGAGCTGTTCCCTCATTTACCTGCTACTCAATCTATGTGAGGTTGCAGGTGGCGCTGTGGTCTAAACCACAGAGCCTAGGACTTGCGGATCAGAAGGTTGGTGGTGCGAATCCCCGTGACAGGGTGAGCTCCCATTGCTTGGTCCCAGCTCCTGCCAACCTAGAAGTTTGAAAGCACGTCAAGTGCAAGTAGATAAATAGGTACCACTCCGGCAGGAAGGTAAACGGTGTTTCCATGCACTGCTCTGGTTCGCTAGAAGCGGCTTAGTTGTGCTGGTCACATGACCCGGAAGCTGGCTCCCTCAGCCAGTAAAGCGAGATGAGCGCCACAACCCCAGAGTCGTCCATGACTGGACCTAATGGTCAGGGGTCCCTTTACCTTTACCAATCTATGTGAACCGGTGCACAGATGCAACACAATATAGATTTTCCCCGCCACCATTCCAGTGCATTATTACGGGAGGCAGCTGGACTGAAGCAGCTGAAAGGAGCTGTCCACCCATACAGAGAGGGGACACAAAGAATAATTCCATGTATTAAAATGAGGTGGTTGGCATTTTATGCAACTAGATGCCTGTTGTGGAGGTCAATAATGGATATGTTTATGGTGCTCTTTCGCTGGCAGACAGGGGCATCAGAGGTGGGCACCACGGGGTATCTGTTGAAGCTCCTGCCCTACCAGGTAATGTATCATTGGTGCCCTGATTCTGCTGCTGCAACCATTTGGTATTGTTGCCTGTTTTTACCTGTTGCAGCCAAGTGAGTGAGAAGTGACTGGCATAATAAGAAGGGACAGCAGTCTTGGCTTACCTAGTGCACACACACAGACTGGGCATTGGTGAACATTGGGCATGGAGGGATAGGGCAAGTGAATGGGCAACTCCAATGAAAATGTGGAACTGTTCAGTAAAGGGGATTCCCTGATCTTGCCTAGCCACCTCCCTCCCCTCCATAAAAGAACCCCCCAGTGCTTCCCCCACCTACAGTATGTCTGAATTTGAGGAAGTATCATGCTGTCAAACAAGGCTATATCCAGGTTAACACAGAAGCATCTTTGGTGGCTGTGATAATTGGCGTTATGTGAAAAGTCCAGCTGATTATTTCACACATTTAAATGTGTCGTGAAACTGAGCCCGCTATCTAATACTTCTCAGCACGGGCCCCTTTTAGACTCTTGGGAAGTTGCAATGGTTCACTGCATCACAGAACAGTAAAAGTGATCACAGTAATTAATTGGATGATCCTGCCAAAGCTAAACTCCGTAACAAGCTTGTGTTGGCACCAAAGAGAATAGACAGAATGAGCTGTAGCTGGGGGTGGGGTGGGGAATGAACCGAGTGTTAACTCTGATAAGAAAATGAAATTAACCACCAGTACAGTTGAATTCCCTGGCACAAATTATAGAAAAATCATGCAGGCAGCTTGTGCAGATGCATTTGCAAACTGCAAAAAAGAAGAAACATATATATTTCCGATTTCCCCCCTCCCCCAAAAGATGATACATGAGCTCTGAATACCTTTAATGTTCGAACACTTCAGCATGGCAAATTCTTTTTCTCCACTGAATGCTTTGCTTTGTATCCCTGCAACAAATATATTTCTTTGTGGCAAATAGCAATCACCTCCTACAAAGAGAGACAAATAAATAAATAAATAAATCGCAGAACTTGTATTTGTATTTTAGTTTCCACTGTCATTTGATTGTCATGTAGATCATAAGAATTTAAATAGTCAATGTACGTTTGAAGTAATTACCTCCATTTTCAAAGGCACTAAGATCAGATCGAGAGCTACAATCTAATGATGCCGTTATCTCCGTTTGCCTTTCTGCAATATTAAACTTTGATGGAACTGCAATGCCATCACCTAAAAGGGCAAGAGACAGAATCGTTGAACTTACTAAACTTATTTTAATAGTAGGAAATGTCCATGGCATAGGTATTACCATAGCATTAGTCAAACTGCTGTTCTGTTAACTTCAGCTTTCCCATCTGCAAAATGGGGATCATAATATTATAAGAATCTAATAAGGATTGCTGAGATGGCATTTGTAAAGTGTTTTGAGCACTTGGAAGATAAATAAGGCTGGTAAATAAGACACCAAAGTTATCAGCCTGCACATTTAAAACAACAACAACCACCTAGACTGCATTTCCATGCTGTGCTACCATGGAAATACAGGCATATTAGCAAGCTATTTTATTATAAATATCTTCTAGCATATGGGTTGGTTGAAGATGAGCAGGGCAATCCACCTTGCCTTCCAGCAACCCATTCAATTGCCTACATGGAATTCCTAGTCAACTATGGTGACCAAGGTGTTCCAATTTTCATCTTTTCTGATTATGTGTGTGTGAAAAGACCATTTTTCCTTTTCTGCAGATTCATCCCTTGTCTTCTCCTCTCCCTTAGAAGCACATCTTCCACTGCACATCTGTGGACATGTTTAGAGACACGCATGGTAACAAATCTCTCTCTCTCTTCCAGTTCCTTAGAAGCCACAGTTTACTGTGCCACTATACTTAGATCCTTCCTTCTTGGTCTCCCTGCCCTCCCTGTGTGAAGTCACTAAATCGTTGCAGTGGTACCTCTGGTTACGAACTTAATTTGTTTGGAAGTCCGTTCTTAAGCTGAAACTGCTCTTATCCTGAGGTACGCTTTCGCTAATGGGGTCTGCCTCTGGTGCGCAATTTCTGTTTTCATCCTGGGGCAAAGTTCGCAGCCAGGAGCAGCTACTTCCGGGTTAGCGGAGCTCGTACCCTGAAGCGTTCGTAACCAGAGGTACCACTGTATTTTGTTATTCCCCAAGTAGTCTGCAGATTAAACACATCTATCCCAAGCAAATGTGGCAACAGATAATGCACAGCAGTTGACAGAAAAACACAGTTTTACAAATCAAAACAGATTATTCCTCAAGCAGCTTTTTTGAGAGGGTCACTGTTAAACACACCTCCAAAGAAAGGATAGTGACTGAAGCAGGCTTTTTAGGTTTACAGTTATTAAAGGCTTGTTCAAAATATAAAGTCACAGTGTGGTGCCTCTTTAGATTCAGTGGGGTCCACTCTGAAGTCAACATACTGATGAATCAGCAAAATAAATCAGTGAAACTAAATTGAGCCTTCCACTAAATATTTTCTCCCTAAATTGACTGGGCCAATTTAATGATTTCTTCTTTTTTGTCCAAATTACTGTTTCTCATCAGCACTTCCTAAATATTATTATTCCTGGGTTCTCTTATTTTAAGCATGGATTACATGAGATATTACGGATTCTTTTTTCCTGACTGCTCCTTTAAAAAACCTACTGGGGAAAACCCTGGGGTCACTAATGGCAGAATAATTTGCCCATTTACAGTGAGCAATGACTTCCATCTCTATCTAATAAAAAGAAATCATATAAAAATATACATTTTTCTCACTTTGTTAATTTCCTTTACATGACCAGTATTGTTTTTATTTATTTTGTTGAAAACATTTCAGGGTGGTTTACAACTCAGTAAAAACAGTCCATTAAATCTGAATAAGCACTAGCTATATGTTTGTTGACACTCTCAGAGAACTCATTAGAGTTAGTAAGTTAGTAAGACAGGACTTGTGGGGCGCGGGTGGCGCTGTGAGTTAAACCACTGAGCCTCTTGGGCTTGCTGATCAGAAGGTCAGCGGTTCGAATCCCCGCAACAGGGTGAGCTCCCATTGCTTGGTCCCTGCTCCTGCCAACCTAGCAGTTCGAAAGCATGTCAAAGTGCAAGTAGATAAATAAGGACTGCTCTGGTGGGAAGGTAAACGGCGTTTCCGTGTGCTGCTCTGGTTTGCCAGAAGCGGCTTAGTCATGCTGGCCACATGACCCGGATGCTGTACGCCTGCTCCCTCAGCCTATAGAGCGAGATGAGTGTACAACCCCAGAGTCGGCCACGACTGGACCTAATGGTCAGGGGTCCCTTTACCTTTACTAAGACAGGACTTGCCCTTGCAGAACCCATCCTGGCTGTGCTTCAGCAAAGCTTGTTCTCCTATATGAAAAATAAAATAGAAGTTATATTGCTCAAGTCCTTGCCTTCTTGTAAATCTCTGCCAGTTTCCATGGTTTTCAAGAGCTCATTTTCCAGCACCAAAGGTATGTTTTTTGTTAAGTGGTTTTCCTGAGAAGTCTGAATTCTGTAGTATTCTCCTGTTTCACCCCAAGGAAGAGAAAATGGGGGCAGTTACCAGAGTGATATCAGCTGAAAAGTGAGATAAGAGAATCAGAAATCACATTCTTACCAGATTTATAACACATTTCCTTTATTGCCTTTTCTTCTTCTATGTCTTCTGGTGTCTTAGACAGTAAATAAGAGGCATCTGTAGGGACCGAATTTCACAGAGCTTACTAAGCAAAGACCTTGCCGGATATCTTCTTGTACCATGTAAAGCAAAACTTAACTGCAATTGCATTCATAGTACAAATTGCAATATAATTATTTACTGGTGGGGTTCTTCAACTGGGCTGTATTCTTGAGAATTTTTTCAATATTGTGGATAAAATAATATTATTGCTTAACATTCTATTTTTTTATTAATAAAAGTTAGAATCCCCAATTCAGCTGTAATTTATTTTAGGAATAATATTAAATTTGCAATAGAAGTTGCAATAGGCCAACTTCTATTATCAAACAGGGTTGGTCATTTATGAAATATATTAACATTACTTCGGGATACATATGGGTAGGTAAAGTCTAAAACATTTTTTCTTTTAATTGTTAAAAGATTGAAGTCACATTGCTTTGGATGGGAGCTTTTAAATACTCTTACAGTTATCACAAAAACGCTAAAAAAAACCCTCTGATATAATGTTATATGAGATCCTATTTTGTAAACTTTTTCTAGGTAAATTCAAATTGCTAGAAACATTGAACAAGCACACAAAAATGTCTGGCAAAGTATTTACATTTCTCCTCCTGTTCTTCTTCGTCGTCGTCCTCAAGATTGATGGTAATAATCAGTGGAGGATGGATAGGTCTTAATGTGTTTTCTTGACCTTTTGTGGAATCTTGATTTTGGGCAGGAGGTAAAATCCCTTCCTGAACTTCCCTTTGCAATGTAGAATCTATAGGAAGGAACTTAAATTTCAGTATAAAACTTTGAGTAAAACTTTGAAGTCCTCATCATACTTAACTCACTCATAAAAGCCAAGACAGTGGTTTGGTTTTGCTCTTAGACACATATGCAGCGGAAACATATTACAACTTGGGCCATCACCTAACTAACTATATCATAGTTGATTAATTGTATGAATCCTACACAGAGCATTGATTCATATGCCTACTATTCTGTTCTGTTGACTTCACTCCTATGCTAGTGTGCAGAGGATTGCAGCCTATTAACTGATTAATTAAGGTTGCAACCCTATGCACACTTACTTGGGAACAAGCCCAATCAAATTCAGTAGGTTTTTTATTTATTATTTTGATTTCAAGACCACCCTTCACCGTTCATGATCCTAGAGCAGGGTACAACATAAGACCCCAGTACTATCAAAACACCAGTGAAAGCATATATCACAATTGAAACCTCAAATACAAATATGCAACCTTTGCAACACAGTAGGCACAAACCCATAATCTCACAGCTGGCCATATCAATTTACCTCTGTTGACATGAGGTGGGCCTAGACTTAAGAGTGTGCCTTCAAATGAATACAACAATGGTGCCATCACACTCATGTTAATCACTTCCTTTGCTACCTCTAGAGCAGAGTTTCCGAAACTTGTGTCTTCAGCTGTTTTTGGACTGCAATTCCCATCATCCCTGACCACTAGTCCTGATAGCTAGGGGTGATGGGAGTCGTAGTCCAAAAACAGCTGGAGACCCAAGGTTGGGAAACCCTGGTACTGTATAGACAATTCTATGCCCTCTGCCATTACAGTGGTACCTCTGGTTAAGTACTTAATTTGTTCCGGAGGTCCGTACTTAACCTGAAACTGTTCTTAACCTGAAGCACCACTTTAGCTAATGGGGCCTCCTGCTGCCACCGCGCCACCGGAACACGATTTCTGTTCTCATTCTGAAGCAAAGTTCTTAACCCAAGGTACTATTTCTGGGTTAGTGGAGTCTGTAACCTGAAGTGTATGTAACCCGAGGTACCACTGTATCATAGCTTTTGGGGGGAAGGGGCTTTTATTCCACCCATTTCCACTCCAATCAGAGTTAGTTCAGAGAAAATATATTTCTTCTGAGCAGGAAATGCATGTGGAATCCATCAAGAGTGGAATGGAAATGCACATGCATTTTGCAAGAAAGATACACGACAGAATTCAATCTGTGGATCTTTCCTGCAATATTCAAGCTGATTCTCCCCACCCCACCCCTGCTCATTCTAATACAATGCTTTCCACATGTATTCTTCCATATACAAACATATTAAATTGGAACCATATTCTTGTGTTTGAATATAAAATGTAACATTCATTCTTCGATGGAACATGTACACTTACACTTTAAAAAAATAAACAAACAGAAGATCCTGAAGTTATGCAGTATGTAAAATATTGTGCTTGAATTCCTCAGTAGCACAGATACAGACACTGGCAGCACTGCAACTGCCAGCCACTTCTCCCCCTCCTCCCAGGATTATCTGTGGTGCTGCTGGAATGGGCTGGCTGGAAGCAAAGGGGTTGCTTGGCTCCAATTGGCCCCTGGTGGTCACCATGGTTTCTCCCCCTTAATGCAGTGTCTGGTTGTCAGGTCCAGCACCTGTATTACTGTGGGGATGGCAAGGTAGGGCAGTAATGACAGAGGGATGGCATTGGCGGGGGGCAGCATCTCAAGTCCATGTTTGGGGGTGGTACTGGTGACATTATGCTGAGGGTCCACTCAGCCTGGTGCCTGCCCTGTTCTTATCCATATAGATGGGCCATTAATATGTTGCCCCATTTGCCTTGTATTCTAGACATTCTACTAGTGATCTACTAGCGATGCCATCCATCTCTAGTTCAGACAGCTGCTCTAGAAGGATACATGGTCAATGGTATCAAAAGCCACTGAGAGGTCGAGAAGAATTAACAGGGACATGTTTCCCCTTTCTCTCTCTCGACAGAGGTCATCACCAAAGCAGCTTCTGCACCAAAACCAGACCTAAACCCCGATTGAAATGGATCCAGAAAATTAGTTTTTTCCAAAAGTGCCTGGATCTGTTCTGCCACCACTTACTCCAGAACCTTGCTCAGGAAAGGGAGATTAGCAACCGGCCAGTAGTTAGTTAGGTATTCCAAATCCAGGGAAGGTTTTACCACTGCCTCCTTCAAGAATGTTAATCTTGAAAACACTGACCTCATTCTGATCGGTTAGGCAACAGCCCAGAGTATTTCAGTGTGTAAAAGACAGTGTCCTTCTACAGTGATGTCCTTAATATTTTAAGACTAGACTCTACTCTAGAACATTTATATTTCAGTTTTCTGAATATGTAAAAAAAAAAATTGTACTCACCATTACTAGGTGGCAAAAAAAGTCCATTTATGTTACGAGGTTTCCGGTGATGGAAGACACAACTGATTCTCACACAGCCCAATGGCTGTGTCTCCCAGAAACATGAAATGCTGTTGTATTTTTGCTATGGAAAAAAGAAAAAAAAGGTGGTTCCATATTTAATGATTACAAAACACTAAAGCGGGTCATGGCTGGAACACTGGAATCCATAAAACTAGACAGTGAAGAGCAATGGCTGAGAAATTGCTGAGAAGTCAGAGGCGGCTCTGTCCCTTATACTTTTGCAATGGAAACTTGCAGAGACATCAATAAAAGATGTGTGAGAATGTGATCTTATTGAAAATGATTTGGCTGATTTCCCTACCCAATCAGCTATCAAAAGAGAATCAGGCTTCTGGTTCTTTATACATTACACATTTTCTGTTGAATCTAAAGGTACGCTTCCAATCACAGGAGTTGTGTGAGGAAAGTAAAGCTCAATCCAAATTTATTGTTCTACTTGTGTAGAATATGAGCACTTGAACATTTGCATTATAACATATTGAGCTCTTCCACTTTTGCAGAGCACTGCTAGTGGCTTTATCTTGTGAACTGCCCTGAGACCTTTTGGTGAACGGTGGAATATACATCTAATAAATAAACAATAAAGTGAAATAAATATTTCCCTTCTGCCCATTTCCTTAGGTTCCAACCCATATGTGGTATCTGAGAGAGGAGGATGTTCCCCTGCCCAGCTTCCTTTTAATCGACTTGAAGCGCAAAAACAAGTTGCCACTAAATTTAAGAAGACTCAAGATTTGACTAAAAAGCTCATTTTTCTCCTCTATATTCACTGCAGTATAAAAATATTCTATTCTCGCAGTGCAAAGAAGAGCGTTATGGGAACATAAAGCTGTAATAAAGTACAGATGAAGGGATCCTTAAAATTCAGTGAATTCGTTCAGCTTTTCAAGTGGGGTAGAAGGTGTGAACCAGTTCTATCTTTAGGTGATAAAATAATGTTTGACTATTTCCGAAGCTGATATCTGGGCGTCACAGGACCATCATGCATCTTAACTGTGAAACTTAAGATGTCACATCTGCAGCAGCAGAGGCGAGAGACAGCCAATAAATGCTTATAATAGATCTCTTCACAAGAGAACACTTCAAAGCGCTTGCCGTTTCTACCTGTATTTCCATATGTCTAAATTTGCAAAGTTGATGGGAACATCTCCCCTCTCTCCATAATGAGCACACGGTGTCACTGCCAATGGCTTTTTCACAGTGACGGAATCGGCACTTTGATCCCTGAATAGAGAAGAGAGAGAGGTTGGAAAATTCGGCTGGGCAGCGTTTCTTTTAGTGTTCTTTAGGCTGCCCTTCAGTTTCCAAAAACTCTAGCGTGGATCACAAACAAACAATTAAAAATACAATAAAACTCCAGTCAGAGAACCAGCAGAAAGGCAGCAGTGCAATAAAAACCAAGCTGAACTAATAAAATAACAAATAAGATTGGATTATATCAGATTATGTGACATGCTAGAAGGCCTGAACAAATGAAAAGCCCTTTTTGCCTGGCACTAGAGATACATCAGATGTGGTGTCAAGCAAGCCTCCCTCGGGAGGCCACTGCACAGACAAGGCCGCTGGGGTGTGTGGGTGTGAAGGAGATAATGATCCAGACCACCAGAAAGATCCAGTTCCACCCCTGCCCTAGGACAAAGACTTGCTGCAAGCTACAGATCAACAGTTAGAACCTAGACATTATGCACAGACGGTATGGGCCGGAAACCAATGTGGAAGCACATTTAACATACTGAAAGGGCTTTGTAGGTGTAGAATATTGAGATGACCATGCCAGTGGAGCGCATTGATATTTGAAAACTGGTGAGGTGTAGGGACTGTCTGTAACTGAAGGAATTTCTCGCTAGTGTTTGCAAGTGATGTGGAAGTAGAATGGTGGGAGCCTGAAAGGATGATTAGCTAACTGTAAATATTGTTTTGTTTTGAGGGACAATGATGGTCCAACTTAGGAAGATGTATATCTATATATACTTAGTCACACAATTCATTCATTGCTAATGGGAAAAGATCTTCATAACCAATAAACAGCTAACTACACATAGCCTTGTATGTTCCGGATTTTTTGTTAATCTTGTCAGTTATCTCCTACTGGGGAAGCCTTGTGATCACCACCACTCTTTTAAGCCATATTTATAATGGAAGAAAAGTCATGAGGGGAAGGCTGCAGACCCTCTTTAGCCTTCTAAATGGGATGCCCATTTGAACTTGGAGAAGGTGAACACTCCTCCTGAATGGGGAGAGCAGAGGAGCAGCAAAAAGTAGTTTGCACTTTCCATAATTATTGTGGGTTTCAATGGAAAAGGCAAATGAACATTCCTTCTGCCAATGACAAGGGGAGAGAAACAGCAAAAGTAATCTGCAGTTTTTAAAATGGTAGAAACACAAAGAGGTAAATCAACTGAGACCTGAGAATTTCAAGGTGGAATTAAACAAAATGAAGCATTTGTGCTCTCTGGGGCCTCTTTTGCCCATTGTGGGAATGCATGTTTGCTTTTGCTGTGCAATCATCATCATCCTATTACAAAGACAACTGAAGTCTCTAGTGCTCTTTCTTATCCAAAGGGAATGAGACTCCAGTTTTCTACACATACCTGGGATTAGACTCTGCTGAATGGAGCTTACTTCCACACAAAAACACACAGAATTGCTCTCTGAACCCTTCAGCACCATCCCTGAAACATCTCACTACTTGGAAAAGTGGAGGGCACATAACAACATGATAGATGCAAGCCATTATAAATTGTGCAGTATTTACCTTTATACAGGTTGAATGAAAATAGAAATAGCAGTCATCCCCAACTTCTGCCATTGCCACCTCTTGTGCTTCTACTCCACTGCCTTTAGAAAGGTCTCAATGCAAATGTAAGAACTATCAACGTGTAAGGAAAGAACATTCCCTTTTGTTCTGAATACAGCTGTATTCGGGATCTAAATTCTATTTCCTCTTAAAGGGAGACCTCCAGTTGAGAGTTTTATTCAAAGGGTTACTTATACTAATTGTAAAACAGACGGTACCTTCTCCAGGTTTGTTGAAGTGCTCACAGATTGAGAGTGGTTGCTAGACAGTGCGCAAATTCAAACTTCCAGAATTTCTCTCATTGTTACCTTGGTTCTTATGACATCATCACAAAGGCCACCATACGACCCCTCAAACTGGGAGTGCTCGCTTATTTTCATCGCTCCTATGTTTAAAAGAGGAAGAAAACAGTGATTTTTGTGTAGCCCTTTCATCTCGTCGTACCTTACTAAGTCAGTAGAATTCAATTAAGAGAAGAACATCTGTAACTTATATAATTAAGAGAAGCACAAGGATGGGAGTGAAAGCAAGTGAAAACATCAGCTCCTGCCCTCTTCAATAATTGCCTGCCTGCCAAATCCTTGGTTTTTAAATATATTTTGATCATTGATCACTGCGGACTGGCATATCTACCCTACAAACTGAAGTTACCTGGGAGTGATTCTGTACATTTCTGGAGGGAGGGATTCCTGTTTTGTCTCCTTTAAATTATCCTCTCCAGTCCCACAGAGTTCTGTTTGTCATTAAATGACAAGATTATTGGAGGATTTGGAGTTCAGTGTCATTAGTATTGCAGTTAATACTCAGTTACATCTCTGCTTCCCCTCAAATATTAGTGAAGCAGTGGAATCCCTGAATCATGACACAAAATCAGTAACATGCTGGATGAAGGCCAATTATCTAGAAAAGATATGGATTAAGGTGGTTAGCAGGACTCTGGATTGTGGAATGAATGGTCTACTCAATATAGAGTCTCACCCCTCCTGAAAGAACAAATTTGCATTCTATGACTTCTGAATCTGGCTTTATTCCTAGACTATTGGGTGGCGGTTGTGATCAGGAGTAACTCCTTCTAGCTACACCAGCTGCAATCTCGTTTGATGATGCAGCCTTTGTGAACTATGCTTTGCAATATCTAGATTGGATTAATGTCCTGGAAGACTTTGCTGGCCTTTTCCCACCTGGCCTGCGAGGGCGGTGTATTTTTATTTTAAGATTTTATTATTTTATATGCAAACTGTTCAATTTGGCTGTGCACTTTTTAATGCATTTTGGTTATTGCTTATTACTGCTATTGTTATGTTTGTAATTATGCAAATCTTTTCAAGTTGTAAGCTGCCTTGAGCCTGGCTTTATCTATGGAAAGGCTTTTAGGTCATAAACTTTTAAAGGGAGTTGCTTTCAAATTGGAGAATGGTTGTTTTAATCCTTGTAAAAAAATATTGTTACTATACGTTTAGTTATATTTACAATTAATATTTTTGTGTGGTTTCTTTGATAACTGTTGTTGGAAACCAGTGTACATGTTTAATAAACACAGTTTACATTTTATACAGGACTTGTTTTCTGCCTTAAAAACTGAGCTAGTCACACCAAAGAACACACAATGAGTTTAGAAATAAGTTTTAAATAAGTAGAACATTAGAAGAAGAAGAAACAAAGAGAAAAGGTTAATGTAAAAGACTGGTCCTGAACTTCTTGCTATTAAAGGTTGGGAAAGCATAGAACAGTACCAGCTACAGTACAGCTATTCAGACTGTGTATGCAACCTTATAAAGCATGTTTACCCTAATGGCTCTTGTAGTTCAGTGGCAACTGGTGTTCCTTCCATAAATAAAACCATGAATAAGTCATCTGAATGAAGAAACAAGCTGATTTGGTATTATTTTAAAATATATTAATATATGTGGCTAGTATCAGTTCTCCATGTGTTTAATAACACTGAAACCCTAGAATTCCACAGTCAGAAGGAAATTCCATTGTTTTCAGCGGGGCTTCCTCCCACTTAATCTGTATGTAATTGAAGCCAAAAGTAACATTGATCTAATTCAGTCTATTGCTTGACATGGAGAAAGGGCATGCTTGTTTTTATGACAGCTCATAGTATAATAATAGAGAAGCAAACACACTTCTGCTGAACAGGCTACATATCTAATAGAATATTTGTAATAGTAACTTGTGAACATACATTTCTCTACAACCCTTACATTTGATTTTAAAGACTAGCCATCATTTCCCCACACAAAGGGAAATCACCTGAAGACTTGTCTATGAAACACAGAAACTTTTTCAGAGTTACGGAAGCTAACTGCTGGACACATGCTATAGAAAATGAACTAAATTGCCCATTTAGATGTAACTACATTACCAAGCAGCAGCTGCAGGGATAAACATCCAGTGAGAGCACGGATTTAGCCTGTAAAATGGTATAAACTCTGGAGATGTATATTTTAAACGGCATTTCCTTCCTGAATAACCACACACCACTTTAGTAATTAAGCAATATATAAATATCTAAAATGTGTGTGTTGCCAGTACCCTCAAAAGACGGCTCTCCATTTGAAACATTGTTCAAGGACAGTCCTCTATCTGAGCGCATTGCTGGAGTTGTCCAAATCCATTTTTAAAGTATATATGTGTACAGCTTTAATTCTATCAACTTGGCTTCTTTCTTTCTTTTGAGCGGTGCCTCTTTTTCACTGCCAGCCGCCTTGAGTCCCGTCGGGGGTGAAAGGCGGAGTATAAATACTAACAAACCAAGTGGAAAAAGTTGGCCATCAACAGGGAGCACCTGGGTGCTTGTTGCTTATACTTTTGCCCGCTAGGGGGAGATGTACTGTCTTATTTCCAAGCACAATCATTTCTAACTCTTCAAGGCTGTCATATGCAAAAGCTGCGCTCTCTTTATTAGGGACGAGCGAGCGGCCCCACCAGCCCCTCTGCGCTGACGTCACGCGAGAACGAGTCCCTCAGCTTCCCTCCCGGACTACATTTCCCGGCACCCCTTTCAGCCGGGCCTGCTGCTCCGGTCGCCGCCGGGGGGAGGCAGCCTCTAGGCCTGCTGCTAATCACCGGCGTCGCGCGCGGGCCGGCCGGCCGCTGCTGCCTGCTCCGAGGCCGGAGGGACCACCATGAGCCGCCTGGGCTCGGTGCAGCAGAAGGTGGCCTGCCTGTTCGTGACGCAGGTGAAGGAGGAGCCCTCGGCCAAGAGGGAGCGCCAGGTATGGGGCGGGGAAGGCAGAGCGAGCCCCGCGCCCGCCGGGGGAAAGAAGAAGCCAGCGCGGGGACGGCGGGGGGAGGAGGGTCGGCAGCTGGGAAAGGAAGGCGCTTCTTCTTCCCCGACTGCCCTCTTGATCGCCTCGTGTTTTCATCCCACGTGAGGCGGCTGCTATTATTATTATTATTATTATTATTATTATTATTATTATTATTATTATTATTATTATTATTATTATTATGGAAGACCCTGCAGCCTGTGCTTCGCATGCAAGGGCACTTTACCTGCGTGCACCTTTCTTTGTACAAATGTCTGCAGGAGCGAAATGGCCCTGAATGTTTTGAGGACGTTCTGGGGCCCCTTTCTCTGTTTCCTAGCCCTTGCTAGGGTGGGTCGTTAGTTACTTGGGCATCATATTTGGGCCAAAACTTAGCTCGGCTTAGCCTCCGCCCCCTCCAAAAAAATCCACCCATCCACCTTGCATCTCCCCTTTCAGAAATCCCATACAGTATTTCTAGGCCTGCACACAACATCAACACCACCACTCCTCCCTTGGAATATGTGAGTCTCATTTAACACAACAGGTGTATATTACTTTATTTTTGCACCTGCTGCTCAAGTAAGCGTGCTCTGTTTGTCATTTACATTAATCTACCTAAGTGCCATCAGTAGCTGGAGTGGGCTGGATACTTGTGAAGGTGAAGAGCCCTCCCCGCTTTCCCCTCTCGGGTATATTTTCACATTCAGTCTGAACCATTATAATGCACTGAATGAGTTCCTTAATAACTTTTCTGTATTCAGATGCTAAGAAACAGCAGTAACCGCAAGCCATCAGAATACATCTCACTCTTTCTCTGCTTAAGTTTGATGGAAGAAAAGGTTACATTACAAGTTGGATTTTCGTAGTGTAGCCATCTTTTAATGAGATTATCCCTGTGATTTCAAAGTAATAAACATAGCTACGTACCATTATTTTGTTGGTGATGTGGCTTCTAATTTCAAACTGAAGCCTTGAGAGCAACTGTTGTTCCCATGATAAATGATGCATGGAATCTTTGTTGCCATGGATATAGTAGCTTTTAAGATTCTGTAACCCTAGGCTTGATTCCTTCAAAATGGAGAACCCTCTCAAAATGACTTTGAAATTCAGTAGGAAACAGAGTCTACGTTTCATCCTGTGAATTGATATTGTTATTATTACTTATGAAATTTATATACCGCTCTTCATATAAATATCATAGGGCAGTTTACAACATAGAAATATGGAAACATAGTGTCATGGAATCAATGTTATTAAGAATGAAAGTTGCTGGGTTTGGGGGCAGGCGTGGGGGTGGGGATGGAGAGCTAATTCCTGCCTTGAAAAAAGTTATACTTCCAAAATACTTTGACAGCTATTTTCTCCTTAGCCTTTTAAAGTGCTGGCCACCGAAACAATTAATCCAAAGGCATTAGATGCAGATATATACAGTGCGATCCCAACTGAAAAGGTGGATGGAACTTGCTGCTACATAACTAGGCACAAAGGTAACGTGAAAGAGCTCTGTTAAGTAGTCCTTTTTATAGTGAAAATATGCTGTACATAATTCAAAATATGGTCTTTATCCATACTGAATTCATGGCTAAGGGAAGTGTTGGGCTCCTGTCCATGGTCAGAGGCTGAAGGATAGGTAGGGCAGCCTCCTTCATTTGTCCAGGCTGATTGAGATGAGTACATCAGCCCACACTATCTTCACTGGTAAGAAGTGATAGCCTGATGTCACTGTAGCCACCTTGGGCAAGCCAGACCTTGGGCAATTGTTTTAGTCGCCTCCTTCCATTTCTCTGTAGTGTCCCCCCCCCCCAACTGAGTGAGCAAGGTCTTCCTCACCACATATTGATTGGCAAAAGGGACCGGCTGTTCTCTTCTCCCCCCTGCACACGACTCCACTTGCAGGGATCTGGGCCCCATGCTTTCTCTAGGCACTTTTGTAAGTTTCCTTTCTCTAGGCCAGTGTGGAAGCACGGGGCTACTATCCCTCTAGTAGGCCAGCAGAAATTTGTGTAGATCCGTAACTTTTGTGGGTTTACTTCCAAGACTGTTGTAAGAGCTTATACGAGCAGCTGCTCCATGCCAGAGTTAAAAGCAATATTCAGTACTTGTTGAAAGCAGTTGTCTAGATTTTTGTTTGTTTGTTGTAAGGAACTTCATGATAAATGTTGATGCCATTTTGTTCACTATAGGGCAGCCATACCTTTGGGCCCGGTTGGATAGAAAACCAAACAAGCAAGCTGAGAAAAGGTTTAAACGTTTTGTGCACTCAGCAGGCGACTCAAAAGGTTGGTAGCTGGGGGGTTTTTTGGTAATCAAGAGCTTACTTATTTATTTTAAAGATTTTATTGGTTTACAAAAGTACGTCTTATCTCTTTTGGTTGTACTATCTTTCTTACAAATCAGTTACATTTGTTGTGAGACATTAGTGTTGAGTACAGTATAAGGTTGAGGAAGAAGAGGAGGAGTGGGGTGGTTGAGGCTTATATTCTTTTGTATAGTGTACGTGTGGGGTTTTGTGTCAATGTCAACTGGGTAGGTTTTGTTTCTATTTGTTTATTACATTTCCTTGGTAGTGAGATGTATTGGGGGGGCAGGGTGTGGCTGGTTGACTGTGGTTGGCTGCAGTGGGGTTTGTTTGCATTTGGGGGGGGGGGCTTGTTGGGTCAGGTAAACCAGATAGATTCATATGCTGTCAGTAGATTCTTGTTGTCTTGTTGGGCTGATAAAGGGGAGTCATACTGGGGTGAAGGCATCCTCTTATATTTGTCCCTGTGTCAGTTTCAGTTTATTGGTTAGCTTTTCTATCAAGGCTGTTTCCCATACAATCTGATACCATTGGTTCATGTTTACTCCTGAAAATTCCCTCCAGTGTCTGGCTATGAGGCTTCTGGCTATTGAGAGTAGGTGGGTTATAAGCTCTATATAATGTGAGTGGTCATTATGATCTTGGAAGATGTTCAGTAGGGCCAATTCTGGGGTGAGTTCTAATACCTGTTTAGTTATTTTGCATATCTCTTGTAGGACTGCTGTCCGGAAGGGTTGGATTTTAGGGCATTCCCACTACATCTGGAGGTATGTGCCTGTGGAGGTGCGGCCTCTCCAACATCTTGATGAGGTTTCTGGGCATATCCGTGCCCGTTTCCGTGGTGTTAAGTACCACCTGTAGATGAGTTTCAGAGTGAGTTCCCTTCTTTTGGCTTATATGGACTTAAAGGGCGGTTTAGACCACATTCTAGACCAGCGGTTCTCAACCTGTGTGTCCGCAGATGTTGTTGGACTACAACTCCCATCATCCCTGAGCTCTGGCCTTGCTAGCTAGGGGTGATGGGAGTTGTAGTCCAACAACATCTGGGGACCCACAGGTTGAGAAAGGCTGTTCTAGACCATTGTGTGGGGTTTATTTCATAGCCTATGTCATGCTCCCATTGTTCTTTGATTGCATCAAGGGGGGTTGTGGGATTTTGGAGCAGTATTTTATATACTGTGGATACCATTCCTTTACTGTGTCCCTCTGCTGTCAGGAGAAGGTTTTTGAAGGTGGCCGAGGGCCTAGTGGCTGCTGATTCTATTGTTGGATTGTTTAAGAAGGCATGTAGTTGATGATGTTAGCCAAGGTATTTGTGTGTCCCCTAGTTCGTCCTGTATTTCTTGTGTTGGTATGGGTTTGCTGTTGTAGAAGTCTTTTAGACAGTGTTGGCCTTTGGCTAGCCTGGTTTTTATCTGGAGGTTTTGTGCTGCATGTTGGAATAGTGGGTGATAGACCAGGGGGGCTAGTGGGGATGGGGATAGTTTGCCTACTTTTCCATTCCATGCTTTAAGCATGGACTGTTCAGTGTTGTGGAGATTTTCTTTAGTTTGTTTTGGAGAAATGGGGATGCTGTTGTGGGGATTCTTTTGATGGTTTCTCTCTTCAAGTGGACCCATTGTTTCGTCTTCTAGAATATACTGGATTATGTGGCGTACTTGATTGGCAATGTAATATGATTCTATTTTGGGGGTTCCCCATCCTCATTCTGAGGTGGGGAGGCACAGGTATTTGCGGCTTATTCTTGGCTTTTTGTATGAGAAAATAAACGAGAGTAGTTTTTTCTGCCACTTCTGGAGTTGGGCTGGGGGAATCCAGGTTTGCAATAAATAGATTAGTTTTGGGAGGGTGATCATTTTGATCACGGCTATTTTGTCCGAGAGGGTGAAGTTGGTGTTGTTCCATTTCCTCAAGTCTCTGTTGATTTGCCACCATGTGCACGTGCTCCTTTCTTCTTGTTGACTGGAATATCAACATTTTTAGGAGGAATGTAGGAAGGTTCAAAAAGTAAATGCTTCTAAATGTGTGGGGCTGCCTTTAAAAGGTGACATGGAAGCTACAATTAATCCAGAATGCAGCAGCTAGACTGGTGACTGGGAGCGGCCACCGGGATCACATAATGCCGATCCTAAGGGATCTACATTAGCTCCCAGTACATTTCCAAGCACAATTCAGAGTGTTGGTGTTGACATTTAAAGCCCTACAAGACTTCAGCTCCGTATACCTGAAGGAGCATCTCCATGCTCATCATTCAGCCCAGACATGGTCAGTTCTGAGGGCCTTCAACAAGGAACCACACAGGTGGTATTTTTGGTAGTCACACCTGCCATGTACATTGCATGTACCTCCTGCCAGATGTCAAAGAGTTAAACAACTGTATAATTTTTCGTAGACATCTGAAGGCAGCCCTGTTTGGGGAAGCCTTTAATGTTTGATGTTGCTGCTGCTGCTGCTTTTCCTGCATTTTTGCTGGAAGTCATCCAGAGTGATTGGGGTAAGCCAGTCAGATGGGTGGGGTATAAGAAAAATAATGATAAATACAAATGCAGAATCAGCATTTTAATACCCTTGATAATTCTCTTAACAGAGCAGTCCATACTACTTAAATTTATAACATCCATGTAATCAATTGTTATTGCCAGTTTTTTTGTCTTAGGATAAATTGTGTTAATACTTGAGAAGATAGATAACAAGTGTATTTCATATGCTTGCTTCCAGGATTTACTTGGAATATTGAAGATGACTTCAAGCCTGTCCCTGAATGCTGGATTCCAACAAAGGAAATAGAGTACTGCAATGGAAAACCTTTTCCTGATGAAAATGGACATATTCCAGGTAGAAAAACATAGCTTAACACCAGAAAAATCTGTTCCAAACTTTAGTCACTTAGAGATCTTGAATACTTTATGTAATAATTTATTAATTTACTCATTCAGCAATTATAACTGAAAAACAAGCCACCCAGATAAATTTGTTCTAGGGTGGCCTATAAATATTGTAAACAAGTAAGTTGGGAATTACCATGTCAAAAGTCATACTTGCATGGTGAATTAGTCCTTGTATGACCTATTTCTTCTTCAGGTAGCTTTATATATCTTGTTTACCTTCACTATATTATTGAGGGACTAAGGTTGAAATATCATGACAGGGCTGATCTGAATAACATGAATTCTCCAGATCACACTGAAGTGCAATATTGAGACAGAATTGTTGGAGGCATTCCCTAGTGAGCAATATAAATTTGGATATATGCAAGACCTCAGTGTCAGATTAGAGATTATTTTTTAACCATTGGTTTTTCATATTTGAGCAATATTAGTGTTCATATCACCTGTAATATTTTTATAAACAATGGAGCCAACCTAAATAGGGGGAAAATATTTTGGTTTTTTACAGGCTGGGTGCCAGTGGAACAAAACAGCAAACAATATTGTTGGCATACCTCTGTTGTTGACTATGAATTTGAACTAGCGCTCATTCTGAAGAATCACACTGAGGAACCTGGTCTTCTGGAAATTAGTTTAGTGCCCTTATCAGATCTCTCAGAGCAAACTCTGGAGCTTATTGGAACGAGCATTAATGCAAATCCATATGGTAAGCATATCTTATATTCATCAACAAGATTTTTCTGAGAGCTTTATATCAGGCACTGGTAATAAACACTGTGTACCATTATTGCAAACACAATCTTTTAAGAATTACAATACACAGCAAAACCTTTGGCAAACAAACATATTAATATGCAGCTTGCTTGAAGTGTTTACAACTAAACAAATAAAAGCATTGTGTTGATAAAGCCTAGGGCAATGGTCGGCTGAGCTGCAGCAAACAGAAGGTTTCCTGTCTGTCTTTAGCTGAATTGCTCAGACTCTAGAAACAAAATATTTGGAAAACGTCTACATGGAGCCCAAGAGAGTTGGCTAAGGGAGCATCATTGATGATTAGGAAATAAAGGTGGGACGGGAACTTCTGTAATACAATAAAATAGTTGATTGTATTTGTTTAATAATCTTTTAAATAGGCTTAGGAGACAAGAAACATCCTATCCACTTTCTTGTACCACATGGAACATTTCAAATAAAAAATGCCCCTCCACTGAATCATGATGACATATTGTCTTGGTTTGATGAAAGCAAAGAAGGGAAAATTGAAGGAATTGTATGGCATTGTGCTGATGGAAACTTAATTAAGGTAATTCTGAAAGATTTATTGAATAACCAACATCTTGATTTTATCTATGAATGAAAGGCCTTGAGTTCAGTAGCTTCAACATGCTGCCAAGTTTATTTTTTAAAAATTGAGGAAAGAAGAAAATGGATTTTCAGCTGCAATTGAAAGCTTAGTAAAAAAACCCACCAAATTATGTTATCATTTAATTCCCTAGAAGCACTTTCACATTATACATGAATGCATTTCAACATACCAATGCTTACAGAAAAAGTTGCATAGAAGATGCAAATATACACACGTGAATCCATATAATACTTTGGTGTTTGCTCATCATTCAAACTATTTGGCTGTTAATTTTTCATTCTCATGGCTTTCTTCTAAAATAAAGCCTCCAGAGTCATTTCCAGATGTCAGTTTTGATTTGGTGCAATTTGTATCTTCTATTTTATGCTTGTAATGTAATTTTGGAGAGAAGAATGGAGTAGCTGTTTCAAACACAAGTAGGAAAGGATGAAGCCTTCAATCATCAAGAATTTAAAAACCTGTCTCAGTGATTGAGTATTAAAATGGGTCCGTGCAATTGTTTCAGACTCTGATCTGGTACTTAGTGCAGTTAGTAATGTAATTGTGTGTTTTTTTCTTCATAGCTCCATCGGCATCATCTTGGTTTGTGCTGGCCAATTGCAGACCCTCATTTGATTTCTCAGCCAGTTGTTATCACCTTTAGTGGTGCCAAATACGACTATAATTTTGAGCCAAAGACACTTTTCCATTATTTTTCAAAATTGGAGGGACAAAGATTCAATAGTCTCAGAGATATAGTAAGTAATCTGTGACCAAATTATTTTTTTTATTAAAAAAGTAGCCATCTGTGTGATTGTTCATTCCTTAGATAGGGGATGTCAAAAGGTTTCCATTGTTGAAATGCAATGTAAATAGTATTTAGGCAACACATGGCTCAATGTGTATATAACAAATACTGCTGCTTATTATGTAGCAGACAAGCCACAAATAAAAATCTATAAACTTTTGAGTGTTGTTGTTTTTTAATTGTGTGGGAAACATACCTATTGAAGTGATGGTTACGTACCTGAAGGTTACGTACCTGAAATCTCCTGCTTTTTGTTTTAAATTATTGTATAGTTTGTACATTCAGTTGTGGTAATGACTAGTTTATATGGATGAATTTCTTCTAGCAACGTATAACTGAAAAGCATATTTAAATTTTGCAACAGATCAAACTATAAAGTGAAAGAAAAATTTCCAAAACGCTTTTTTTAAACAGAATGCTTTACTGTCAAACTTTTGAGGAGTAGAACATTATTCTTCACTAACTTAGGGTCAGTTGAGTAGCCTCGGGGTAGCTTTCTGTTTATATTTTATACTCTGCTACAAATATTGTAGCAAAAAATACTTGTGTGCATTATATCAATTCTGAAGAGTTACTGTGTGCAAATTCATTGCTGTTTCCTCAAAAATACATACATGTAGTGATTTTGTTGCTTCTATATATTTTCAAAGGAACAACATATATCTTATGAGTAATAAAAGTAAGATACATGTGTATATGTCATGGAATACAATGTTTGAGAAGCCACTGGCATTTGTTTTAAAATGTTTAATAAGATACATTTCTTTTGAAATACATATGTTACAATACTACTGTACATTGTTTGCTTAAATGATGTCAGGGCAGCTTTACGTAAAGTTGCTTCTGATAATGAAACTAAAATTCAGTCATACTAATGGAACGCAAAAAATGAGAAGTAAACTTGTTTAGCAAGTTTGTATATATTTTATTAGATAAAGCCCAAATTTCTGGGCTGTCAGTTTTAGGGCAAATAAGCATAAAACTGTTTGAATAATACACTAGTAATGAACAAATGTAGAAAAATAAATAATTTCTAAACTGCATTCAGTTTTATACCTTCACTGCAAGCACATCAATGTAAGATCTATAAAAATATAATACTGACTATATAATAAATTAGCACAAAAACCAAGTATAATAGTACTATACCTTCATTCCTTACTTTTGCTTCTGTGTTTGCAGAAGTGAAAACAAGCAGTAGCTCATGGAGATGCTTGCTTTGGCAAGAGCTGAAACACATTTCTGAGAAAGTATAAAAAAAGCTTGTTTGACCCCTGACATAAGAATGTTCTTGTTTCTTTTCTGTGCCAAGTCTCAGGTCTTCTTCAAAAACATTCTGTACCTTTTCATTTAATCAATAGAAACTCTGGCTGGAATATCTACCTGAACACCAAATTGTTCAGAAAGTGTTTTCAATTTCTCTTCCAAGAGAATATTTTTTTTAACTTCTTCATTATAGTTGTATTTTAGATCCTCAATTTCTTCAAAAAAGGATGGATCAAAGTGGTCCAGTTCATTTTTCAGCTTTCTGACTTCTTCCTAATGAGGAACAGCAAAATTTTCACACAATAAATCCTAACAATTTCATCTCAGATACATGTGCATTATTTCATCTTTCGCTTGGGGCTTTGATGTAAAATGTAGGCCATAAACATAATGGGCACAATCCAGCCAAAGTTAAGTACTTTTAAATCCCAGAGATTCTAGTGGGGATATAAGAATGTAGCTCTTTGCCCACTAAAATCAATGGGACCCAGAAGTCTGGCTAGCTCATGCTCCGAGTTTAAGAACATGGATGCAACTTTTCATTGTAGCAGAGGAGTGAATCTTCAGGTGGGTCGTTTCTCTTCATTTTGCTAGGTAGGACTGTAGAAATACAGAAATGTATCTGTGGGAGAGAGCCTTGCCTTAGCTCCTATAGACAAGCTTTGGGTTTGCTCTCCCATTTTCTCTGCTTGCTGGAACTTCAGAGTCTTTCTTCTTGCTAGATCTACTCTCAAAACCCCAAAGCTTTGCACTTGGGAAAGTTTCACTATTTTTTCCACAGAATTAGGTTAAAAATCTCTGGTAGTATCTTACCTTTGGGAATCTACAATCCAACATGGGGAAATTTCACCTGTCTTGAAAAGCTTGATAGGAAAGAGGTAACCTGTGAGTGGCAGGTGAAATATCTAGCAAGGAATGGCTGTTAATAGCTTGCCTCAAATTGTGGGTAATGATAGCTAAAACACATTCTGAAAATCTTCTCAATAAACAGATACTTATCTGGAAGAAATTTGAATATTTACAACTCTTACATGAAGTCGCTGCTGTTCTAAATCGGAGGTTTTCAACTGTGTCTTGAGGCTTGTTACCTCTGCCAGTAGTTTATAGTTTCCATCTTTCCCTAGGGATTCAAATGGAAGATTTTCCATATGTATGTGTGTGATGAAGATGCCTCAAAAGTTACAAATTAGCTAGAAAGTCTGTTCTCTACTGCTACAAAGTTAATAATTTACTGCAAACATTTACAGGCAGCTCTTCATTTACACACCTTTGATTTGCATGCGGTGCAAGACACCTGGAAGTGGTACCCAGAAATGGGGAGCATCCGGTTAGCCAAGTGCTGCTGTCCCATACATGTCAGCTGTGCCTGCTATGCCACCCCTGTGACTCCTGTGAGCGTAAGGGACAGCAGGCCTTGGTTGAGGACTCCTCTCCAGGGTGCTTCCATTTTACACGACTTCATGTGTGCATGCGGGGCCCAGGAGCGGAACCCCCACGTAAATAGGGAGTCACCTTTACATTATTTACATAAGCATATTGTTCAGGCATCTTCAGACAAATAGTCTAACTGCTCATGTGTTTACTAGGCTTGTACCACAGGCAGTTTGGCCTACTTTTTTCATACATGTAGGTAATACTCATAGGTTTTAGATGCCACTTAACAGCAACAGCTGCATAACCTCAGAGTACAGTAAAAACTACCACTACTTTCCAGTGTTCTGTTCTCATTTTCCTGAAATGTAATATTCTAAAGCTAATGTGATTTCCCTCAATAAATCTAAAGTTTCCAGTACAAGTGGAGTAAATGAAGCCGTTTCATTGGTCCAGCCAGGTGAGTAAATAAAGTCCTTACATGACAATTCAAGATGAGTTTTATCATTAAATAAAACCGGGGAGTCCCAGGTTTTGTAGAGCTTCACCTGAGTTGCTTTGTGACAAAAAGTGGATATTCTGGGAGAATGGTTTAACAAAAACTTAGATACTGCTTACTGTAATTTACTTCACATTCAAAAACCTATTAGTCAAAAGTCCTAAACCTTCCCTTGCTTGAGTGGAAGGCACTTTTGCTCACATACGTCTACCATTTCCTCCCTCTTTTAGCCTTCCACACTTCATTCAGCATTGTTCAGATATGTCCCTGATTCTAGGAAGTAGCTTTTCAGAAGGCTAGACAGCCCTGTTGTGTGAGTGAAGCTTCTTTATATTTAAGTCTTTGGTAGGTTTGATCTGTAGTATTTTAAACGTTACCAGCTGCAAATCCACCATCTTCCTTAACTTCAGTCTGTTTTCGAGAACTCTCCACCTGGTAAGCTAACTCTGCCTTTTCCTTTTCCAAACGATCATTGGTTAATCTGCAACCGCATAAAACAGGACAAAGATCTAGATAGTCCTCAATATTTTTCCATGTAGATCTATAGAAGAAACAAGCTTTTCTTCGCTTTACCTGAGAAGCTGAAGTTCTTTGGCAAGCCCTTGCTCTGTTTTGGCACCCTCAGGAAAGTGTTTGAGAAGTTCAACCTTTACATAGAAGAAAAAGATCACTGTTATTTTAACATTAGAAATTTCTAGGTCTTTGCCAGATTGCCTGTAGCAGAGCAAAGAACCCAGAAGACAAAAGTTCAGTTCCTGTGCTGTCTGGGGTTGGGGTTGGGGTGTGGCGTGTGGACAAGAACAGGTAGTGCATGCCTGACTCCAAAGGAAAGAAAAAGCTAGAAAGTAATGAATTAAAAAGCTGCTGAAAATAAAACTATAAGGGACCCTTAAAAAACAACCCTGTTCTTTGTAAAGCCAGAAGACGTGACACAAACAGAAGATGGTGCCATTTCAAATGCAAGGCCTTTCCTCTAGATGAGGAGAGGAAATTACAGCATCCTAAACAAAAGGTAGATTGTGCATTAAAAATTTGCAAATAAAATATAAATTAAAGATGGTTGGCAAATTACACCCAGAATCATGTTTACTTACCTGTTCTTTTAAGATTTCAATATATTTTTCATTTTTTTCTTCACTCTCTGTGGATTTTCGTAATGCCTGTTTAAGATCACTAATGGCTTGAGTTTTTTTGGCAATATCAGCTTCCATTTCTTTCATCTTATTTTCATACATTCTGAAAGAGAAAATTAAGATCTGTTCAAAACATTGTTTCTAGACGTTAGAATAAAACCTTAAGCTGCTATATCAAGGGAGTGCAGCAAAGAGGGATCATTTTACAAAACAGTGTGGGAAAGATGTTTTATATGTCAAGACTTGCTGATCTACAAATTATATTAAGGCACCACACTTTACAAATTTTGCATTAAGGAACTTGTGCAACTTGCATTTATTTTTCCATTAATATACAAAGCAGAAACATCCAACTAATGAAATTCACAAGTGGGAGAAGATATAAATAAGGAGGGTGGACAATTTTTTAGCCATTTCTCTTCAGTAAATATGAAACCAGTATGATGCTTTATCAATTTGGTGATGGTGGCTTTTTTTAAAAAAAGGATACTTTCCCTCTTTCCAACATTATTGCTCAAAGTTCAAAGAAAATGCCTACAATATGAGAAGAAATCTATATGATGGTGAGTATTCATGAGCACACCATTTTCTATGGACCACTTGATACCTGTTAGTTGCTGGGAATCTTGCAAAGTATCCTGGACTAGGCAGAGCCTGGTTTGATATAGCCAAGGCGTTTATTATATTCTTTAACTGGAGTGCAAATTAAGGATAATTTAACTATCAAAAAGTCCCAAAGTATGTCCTCTTTTAACAAATGTGTAACGTGTGAATGGACCACAGAGACTCTTAATAAAAATAAAACCAACCTGAAATCAACTCACTCCTATTGCACACTATATTATTCACAGTAGCCTAACAACAGTCAGCAACTGTCCCAAACAGCATTTCATACACTTTCCTAACTCGATTATGTATGACTGACTAAATAAGTATACTGTATACATGACTCAGGATCATATACTGGATATGTACAATTTTTTTTATTACTTCTGAAAATAAGTCTCATTTATTGGCAATAATGAGGAAAATAGACAAGCAAAGCTATCCAATTAATCTTCAAGTTCTTACCTTGTTATCACAATGGATTTCCCACCCTTGCCATCAGCTCCCTCAAGCTGCAGGTTTCTGCTTTCTGCCAAGCTTAACTTCCTTATAGTCTCTTCCAGTTCTGCAGTCAATTTCTCATTTATTATCTCAAGATTATTCTTTGCAATTCGTAGCTTCTCTGAATTCTCTGCTTCCTAGTGACCAACAAAAAACCCCCCGAGATATTGCATGCATTGAAATGGTTCAGATGGAATTTTTCAAGACAGGGTACGCCTACACCTTATGTCAGTTTAAGCACCGTTCAGTTCAAACGAGTTGTTCATTATATCTGAAATGAGAAACTGTTTTAATACATGCTTACAAACCTAGATCTCAGAAACCATCTTTCATTCCTGATTAGTAAATACAAAAACATATTAGCTTGTTTCAGATGTAATGAAGAACCCTGCTCTGAATGAAACAGAAGTGTTGAAGCTGTTGTGCAAGGGAAGGGCAAAAGGAGAGTATTAATTCCTACTTGCTATATACTATGCTTTAACATGCCAGGGTTTTTATGCCCCAAAGGATCCATTGTAACAAGGAATTTTTAAAAAGCTATATTAGATATTCTAAGCTAGAAGGCCTTTGTGTTTTGAGAGAAGAACTGAAAGATAATAATACTTCATGATATCAACGTTTTCACAGATGTACCTTTTTCAGCTCCTTCCGGATTCTCTCATTTTCAGCAATTATCTTTTCTGTGCCTTTAGTTTTCAGTTCATAGCGCATACTCAATTCCCCTCCAAGGTGAACTTTTAGTTTTTCCATTTCAGTCTTAATTCAGAAATAAATAAAAAAGAGTATTGGTTATCTGTCACGTTGATATTGCTACAAACTGGAAAAAAGCACCGTGCCCATTTAAGTATAGGGAAAAAAACACACACCAATTTATAGACAGCTGTGTGTAATTCTTTAAAAATCAGTTCATAGCGCATACTCAATTCCCCTCCAAGGTGAACTTTTAGTTTTTCTATTTCAGTCTTAATTCAGAAATAAATAAAAAAGAGTATTGGTTATCTGTCACGTTGATATTGCTACAAACTGGAAAAAAGCACCGTGCCCATTTAAGTATAGGGAAAAAAACACACACCAATTTATAGACAGCTGTGTGTAATTCTTTAAAAATCACCAATAAGTTTAAAATAGAATCCTACACTGAGCTTTCCATGCATACATGATCTTATATACATTAAATTTTTATATTAAAGAATGAAATCATACTGCTTTGAAAAGGGAATATGTTACCTTTAAACATTCATTTTCTTGTTCAAGGCTGGCCAGTTTTTCATTGGAGACTACTCCAGGTGCTTTCTTAAGCTCTTCATTTTCTCTCTGAACTCTCTCCACAACCTTTTTCATCAAACCAATTGTTTTCTCTAATTCTGGAATAGTTTTCCCACTTCTTCCAGACTATACAACAAAGAAATATTTGTCATTTTCATGTCAAAGAACTCCAGTTATTAGACAGCACCAGTTCATTTTCATTTAGTTCTCACAGAATCTTTAGCTTTTTCTGAAACATTAGTTATCATGGGTTGGCAAGCCGGAATTGTGTTTTTGCAGGACCACCTCTATCTATCTTTCTATGGATGATAAACTTGGTCATGCAAAAGCCAAACGTTCCCTATAATCTTAATGCAATTGTAATGGCTATGAGTTACTCGTGCGTAAACTGGTGCCTCTCTAAGCTAATTTGCCTTGTTAAACCTTTCTGACTGCACAGCCCTTGCTCATCGTGGCTGCCTCAGTCGCTGGCAGAATCCGTCAGTGGGCGTTTCTTGAACCTCTTCCAACATAAAAGTTGTTTGACACCCAGTCTCCTCCTCCTCTCACTGCGCGGGAGTCTTCTGCGCAGGGAGGGTGTGGGCAGCGGAGGACCTGGGCTCTCCTCACTGATATCCAGTGAAGAGTCCTGGAGCCCTCTCTCAGATTCCCCCATCTGCCCCCCTTTCTCCCTGGTGTTGCGCTGATTAGCTTCCCCCTCCACTGAGCTGTTTCTCCCCCTGCTGCTGGGTCCTTCGCCAGCATAATCTGTGAGCCTCCCCTTCGCTTCTCGCTCTGATGTCAGTTCCCTGACATCCATCAAGACAACTCAACACTTGGCTCGAAAGTTCTAGCCCTGAAACTCATCCATCCAGAGTCACATGCCCAGAAAAGTGCAGATAATTGCATTCCCTTTTAACTCACTTGGAAATTTCCCTTTCAGTTGCCACAGTGGCATTTTGTTCTCTAAGATAGCTGACTTTAATCCTGGGACTCAGCATTCTTTGAAGCAGAGGCGTATGTGACTCCCAAAGTTAAACATTTCATATTGTTTTTTGTGTGAATAGTTAATAGCTATAAAATAAGTATGATTTAGGAAAAAGGAAACAAAATATTTGGTTTACACTTGTTCTTAAAATTTAAGCTCCACAATGTTTAATACATACCCCTCTGACATTGCCTAGCTTCCGCTCAGCTTCTGCCTTCTCTCGTTTCAGGAGCTCACACATTTCCCTTAAATCAGCTACTTGGTTCTAAAGAGAATAAAATAGTTTTACCCAGCTGAAAACTATACTCTAAAAATTATGCAGTTTACACTGAAAATAATTGATCAGAACCATTATTATCTAATGAATTTTTCTGTTTGGGGTAAATGAAGGTTATATATGTGACTTATCATATAAATGATTCATAATGAAAGGACTGGTGAACCCCAAAGTATATATTGGCATTCTGTGGCACCAGTCAACACACTGCATGTTAAAAATATACCTTTAATCTTGGCAAGTCTTTGTTGGCCTGTTCCAGCTGGAATCGTAATTCCATATTTTCAGATGATAGCATTAGGTTCTCCTTTTGAAGCTCTTGTTCTTTTTGATATTGATCGTCTGATCCTAATCCTGATGTCTTAGCAAGCAGAAAAGGAGAAAGATTAGTATCAAAATGCTAAATATTTGCATTGTTTCACTTGACAAATAGCAATGCAATTGTAACATTCTGGTAAATGCCTGATCAGTTTATCCATAAACAGATCAGGCATTTACCAGAATGTTATAATTGCATTGCTCTTTTTGTCTTTGGGTTTGTCACTGATATATGGCGTCTGATACAACACTTGTCAAAAAGAAATGTTGCTCACTGCTAAGGCTTTAAAGGGACTAGCAGTTTGAATTGTGTTTTGAAATGGGCTAGAAGCCCATTTCCAAGAACAGTCCCAGTAAGCAGAACTAACAGCAGCTGTCACATACACATGTGCATTATACACATACACATATGCATTATAGTAGTGAATCCTGGGTCCTATTCACTCGATAATTCCGTGAGTACTGTTCCACTGAATTCAACCAGAATTTAACAGTAATATTTGATTTGAGCTCGACTCACTGCAACACCTGCCATGGTTCTGTTATGAAAATATTATCTACTTTGCACAGCTAGCCACTATGCACAGAACTGTATGCTAATGTGCTGCTCATGGTGGCTAATAACTACTTGTAGTATTATATGCACAAATAACAAACAAATTCAAGCCCTATTTGGGTGCACATGCAACACATGGAAGGTGGTAAGGCAGGTGGCAGGGATGCAGCAGAGATACCAAGGCTAGCTGTTTGGGCCCCTTCCGACTTCCCTCCCAGTGACTAATCACAGGAGGGCCCCCTTTTCCAACTCTACAATTCTATGACTGAACATATAGGGCTTGAACAAGCAACAGCAACAATGAACCATAAACAACGCTCAGGATATATGCTGGAATGTTTCTGTTGTAGAAGTACAAGCTCATATTTTAGTACAATTTTTTACATTTCATTCACCGTCCTGGATGTTGTGGCAGCCTATTTCATCCTATGCACTTGTATTCTAGAGCAAAAAGCCTCAGGTGTGGACAGTTACTATGATGGTGCTGTAGGTTAAACTAGGAAATGATGGGGTTTCTGGTCACACTACATGACAGACTTCAAGCAGGATCAGCTACACAAAGGATTGGTAAAGGGGAAAAGCAGGGAGTTCTTGTTTTTGGCAAACCTGAGGAACTTCACAAAACTCTGGAATCAGGTCAGCCCTCTCTTGCTCACTTCGATGGCTCTCACGGGCATCTTCTACCATGATCTCATCATTATTTTTTTCAATTTCTGTATCAGAATCGCTGGGCTGATTAACAGCTTCCTCCAAGTTAGGCTGAATGGAGCTCTTTCCGTCAGGACAAGATTCATGCCCTGTTGCTTTTTCTTGTTCACCTTCATCACCTTCATCTTCATCACCACCACCGCTGGCACTAGAATGCTTGCAGGTTTCTTCTGTTTCTCCTTTGGTTATTTCACATTCTTGGTCAATTTTCTCTTCTTCAGCAGAAGAATTTTTCTGTTCTGCATTCTCTTCAATGGAACTCGTTTTTGGAGAGCTGCTCTTTTTACCTTCTGATGCTGCCTCTAAATCCACTCGATTTCCCCCATTTTCAAAGTGCTGTTCTGGAATTCCATTGACAGCAACACCTTTGGCAGTCTGATGGGATTCGTCTGTAATATGTGTCCCCTCATTGTTCCCATCGTCATCTGTGTTAGTCATATCATCAAAAGCTTGGTGTCTTGACTTGGTGTTGCCCAACAGAGTCCTCTTAGGCAGATATTTCAGATGTTTGTGCTTAGTGAATTTGTTAGTAGTAAGAGAAGTATTAGCCAATGCAGCTGTCTCACATGGAGAGCTCTGATACAGAGAAAGGTAATGTTGCATAAAAAAGGTAGTAGATAGTAAAGGAAGGATGACACCTATTCACATTAATGTAACTTAATCGGAATATAGCTTAACTGCAACAAGAAACAAGATGCAAATCAGGATGATGTGGACTCGTTCAGTACATCAATTTTATCTGGTTTCAGTTCTCTAAAGCTTAATTCATCCTCTGCTTCCACTTGTCTCTAAACTAAGCTGCCATATTCAAATAAAAAAGGGAATTTCTTTTCCTGTCCTTAAATCTAATAGAACTTTGTGACCCATCTAGTTCAACATTCTGTTTTTAACCAGTCAGATGCTCCTGGTAGGTACTTCACTGTTTGTCCCTGCATCTAATACTCTGAGATGCAGACTGCCTCTGAAGATTGAAGGTTCCATTTAGTCGTAACAAAAGAGCCACTAAACAGACCTTTGAGTTTGTCTATATTTTTTTTCAAGTTATCCAAGCTAGCAATTATCACTGTATTGCAGTAATGACTATTATAAGCAGACCATAAGTTGTTTGAAGAAGTATTTTCTTTTGTCTTTCTTGAATGCACTGCCACACCAGCAATTTAACAGTGCAACCCTGAATTATAACATTAAGAAGGAAGATAAAATTTTCATAATTTTTTCCATAATGCTAACAAGTTTTAAAAATCAGTATCATACTCTCTTTAGCCTTCTTTTTGAACTTAAAAGTCCCCCCAAATTTTAACCTTACTTAAGATGCGAGTTGGGTCCAACCCCTTTTCTAGTTCTTGAAATAGCAAGGTTAAAACTACACAATATGTGCTTGCATCATAACATAAGGATACACTGACACTGATTTTATATCCTTTTTCTAAAATGTGCCTTACTCTGAATTTGCATTTTTCACTTCCACTAAGTTCAAACCTTTAAGTGGGGGTATTCAGATGTTACTAAGTTCAGTGTATCTCTCTAGTGGAGATGGAATTGAAATTCCCTTTTTATCTAAGCCTGCTCAGGCAGTAATTCTTTCCCCATTACAGGACCTTATATGCTTTCTCATCACCCCTCAAGACAGGCATTGATGCTTCAATCTTCTCACTTCAGTCCTTGCAATATAAAATCTGAAGGTTCTCCTAATGTTAGTACAACGCTGTCATTACAAAACAACCAGGTACAGACCCATTGGTGTTCAGAATTACAAAGCTTTAAGCACCCGGTTTCTGCAGCACTTGCACAGGCATTAAAATTCTCATCAGCTGAGATAAAGAACAGAAACAAGACAGCTTACACAATGAAGGCTACAAGTTGAATGTAAACACACACACACACACACACACACACACACACGGTTGCATAATTCAAGTAATAAGAATAGATTAACCTACCGAAGGTCTTGAAAAAGTGTCTCTGGAAAGCTGTTTCTCCAATACAAGAAGTTTTTCTTGTAGGTATCTGTTTTTTAAGTGTAAATCTTCTACAACAGAATCTCGAGGGACAGCATACTGTGTCCTGCATAAAAAGCATGTGAGATTGCAGAACCAGTGCATGACTTGACATACGATTTACATTTTTATAATTATTCTACTTAAACGTGGGTAAAGATGAGTAGTGTTCGATATGCAGCAGCTTTCCTATAATGCACATGCTATCCTACAGCATTACATAAAATATATTTATCCACACACCTATTGATCTGGTTCAGATGCAATGCTAAACTATGCTTTAGTTTTACATGCATAACTCTCGGACTTGTACACCACCCATTCCCCTCTCCTCCTCCAACATGACCATGAACAATTGAACAGAAGGTTTCACTTCCATTTTCAATTAACCACGATTAATCATTTCGTCAGAACTCCTAAAAATACATATTTCTGCACTGAACTTGTTAATAAGAGGGTGCCACAGAAAACTTTAATCCTCTTTTAAGAAATACCTGTTTGTGAAAAAGCAGCATTCCTTTCTAAAATATCAAGAGTAGCCTAATTTGTACATAAAGCTAACCCATAGCTGTTTAGCTAAAGTATGGTTTTTCTGAAAATCTGAACCCAGCTTACTACTTTACCCATATTTGTTTCTGCCAACAAACCATCTTGTGAAGCCACAATTGCTTATTGGGTTACAATGATTTGGAGTAACGCCCAAACCCCAAAGCTGTGCTTGACCATGGTTTGTTGAGCTAACTCACCCCAACCACTCACCAAGCTACAGTCATGAGGCAAGAACAACTAGAAAGCAAACCAAGCTTTAGAAAAATAAGCTGTGGCTTGTTTGCCTGTCTGCTTCTTGAACAAAACCATGGTTAAAACAAACAAGTATCCAGCATAGTGTGTACATTAAAACTAATTTAATTTTTTAATGCCATGCTTGTATTAATTCCTCAAAATGGTTAAAATGTTCAGCTTCCAGGAACATTGCTCTCTTGAAATGTACTGAATATAATAAATCAAAAGTGCCTATTTAGAAAAGACCACAAAAAACAGAGCACACTTTTTTTGTAGTATTTCTTACTTCAGGTGAACAATCTCATTCTCCAAATCTATATTTCGTTTTCGTAGCTCTTCCAGCTCTCTCTCTGATTCAGAGGCTCGTACTCCTACAACCTGATCAACAGTAACACCACAGTTCTTGAGTTTCTTCTGCAAAGTAATTTTTTCTTTATCGGCCCTGTAGTATTTAATGGATTTTCATTAATATAATGGTACATTTGCTTCCATACAAAATAACATTTGAAGATTAATTGGTCTGCTTAATCTGATGCATGCCTACTCAGAAATCATTCCTACTCAGTTGAATGAGATTCCCTCTCAGGAAATGTGTACAGGAATGCAGCCCTACTTGAGGAAGTTTTCCCCCAGGAGTACCTACAATTAGGAGATCTAGAAAACTGTGCCAGTGGACTACATTTGAGAAAGTGAGGTCTGCAGCCTTATAGACATACAATACACTACTATAGCACCATGTGCTTGTGCAATAAATAGTGGTATGTCATATTGCTGTAAGTTTTGTTAATTAAAGTAAGCTTACTTTGAAAAGAGTTCCTTTACTGTGTTTAACTGTTTGGCTAAGGACTCTACTTCCTTCTCCTTTTCTTTCAGTTTGTTCCTCATTCCTTCCATTTTCATCTGCCATTTCTTACTTTCCTCCCATCTAATTAATTCTTCCTTAGAGCTCTGCAAAATGACCAAAAACAAAAATGTAAAGTACTCCAATTTTATTTCTAAAGAGTGAAAACATCCATATTTAAGTCTGCTTATTTTTCTTTAATAAATGCACGGATAAATGTTTGATGTGTTGCTTTTTCTATCCTCTTCACTGTGGAATCGACCAATCGACAGGACCAATCATGCTGTCTGACCATTCATTTATTCATTCATTTGCATTCTGCCTTTGGGGGCACAGCCTACCCAAGAAGTCTTGCAATATCAAAACAGTATAAAACACATCACACATAGCATTAACAATGACCTAAAACGGGTAGGCAACCTAAGGCCCATGGGCCGGATGTGGCCCAATTGCCTTCTCAATCCGGCCCACAGACGGTCCAGGAATCAGCGTGTTTTTACATGAGTAGAAAGTGTCCTTTTATTTAAAATGCATCTCTGGGTTATTTGTGGGGAATAGGAATTTGTTCATTACCCCCCCCCCAAAAAAAAAAATATAGTCTGGCCCACCAAATGGGCTGAGGGATGGTGGACTGGCCCACGGCTGAAAAAGGTTGCTGACCCCTGTGCTAAAACAAAACTTTAACCCAACCCTGCCCACAAAGTATTGCATTCATAACAAAGCAAAGGAGTCATTATAATGCAACCCCCCCCCCCCAAAAAAAAAACATGACAGTGAGAAATGATGTAAGCTATTTTAGTCGTGCATCTCTCATACCTTGTCCTCTCTCGGGGTTTTCATTTCTGACTCATCACTCTTCTTTCCTAGTTCACTTTCCAACTTCTTAATTTTTCTTTGAAGTTCCTCTATCAGGCTTTGGTCATCAGCTTTTCCCTGAAAAATTGGGAAAAGGTTAAACTAACTTTAATTGCCATGCATCATGACTGTGGACACTGGGGGCATTTTAGCAGGTATCACCACTGCACAACCAGATGCGATATGCAAACTCCATTGAAATAATGCAAAATACACAGTGGCTGTCTTTTCTGGATTATGCTCTTAATTAGAGAAGCACTGGCTCTAAGGAATGATTCTATATATTACACACACACACACACACACACACACACATGCACATTAAGGGAAAATGCAAACGTTCTACACATGCAAATATTCTTCATTCAAATAACCAAGTTTAATGCTTCAAGTATATAAATAAGATTATAATTAAGATTTAAATCAGACACAAGCACAGATACATAGATAAGCTGGCTGATTTGCACTTAATCATAGTTGCCAGGTTTTTATTTATTCAATTCATTTATATATTGCAAACTCAGATAAATATATATGCAATGTACAAAATTCTCAATTAGAACCGAAACAACGTTCAGATGATTTGCTGCAGTGCAAAACCAGCCAACCAGTGACTCAAGAAATATGCAATTTATTTGTATACTACCCAAACAATGTTCTTTGTTTTATAATTCAAAATATATTTACCTGAATTGCATTGGTTAGCCTTTTAATCCGCTTTTTCAGTTCTTCATTTTCTTTTTCCATCTCTTCTCTCTCCCTTAGAAATTTAGTGTGGGCTTTAACTTTTTTCTGAAGCTCATGATTTAAATCATCCACCTCATCTAGTAATGAATTCTCTTTATTTTTGCTTTGTTTGAGGGCATCTTTAAGTTTTGAAAGTTGGTCATTTAAATCTTCTAACTGAATCTAAGAAAATATTTTTTATGATATATTATTTCCAGACTGCCAACAAAATGAACAAAGAAACAAATGACAATGCATGCCATGTCAGACAATAAACATTTGCTAATATTGGGTGATATCATGGTCAATTAAACCCAGAATGGATCCACTGAAAACAACATACAAGTCAACATACAATCTCTATTTGTCTACTCTGAATGTGACTAATCTTAGATATCACCTACTAAAAACACAGTTCTAAAAACCCTGACCCTGTACATTTTTGACCAAAAAAAAGCTAAAAGGAGAGATCCTTTTTTTCTTAACCACACCAAATACTCTGTTGCATTAAGACTCTATGCTGCTGGATTCAACATCAAAAGCTGGGGCCGTTGGTGCATCAAGCCCATATGATCAATTCTTCTAGGCAGCACCTGTCCAGGAATATATGTACGCAAAAGGACTTGGTTCATCACATAGCAGCCCTATTACCACATAGTAAGTAATTGCTGAACTACAAGCCTAAATTCAGCCACTTTCTCTAAACACCAATAAAGTATTATGATGTATCCATTTATTGTTCTTCTAGGGAAGAAACCATGCAAAACCATGGGTAGTATCCCATACATCTTGCAATCCATGTGCCAGGTTTCAAGGAAGCACAAGTCTGTTTTTTTGTGGAATAAATTACGATTACAGACACATTATCAGTGTACCTTGATCACAGTAATATGGAACACCGTTTCATTCAATTTTATGCAGGAGGCCCACACACAATGTGGTGAAATTAACAGAAACTGCTAAGTAGCAGTGTCTGGGAAAGTGCATCATGGGGCTTTTAACACTCAAAAGTACTATTTGAGGACTGGAAGATACAGCAGCGTATTGCTGTCTGTAAGGCTCACAGTGACATCTATCCACTCTGGTGTTCTGCTTTCACATCAAGCCAATATAGGTAAGACTTCACTTCCTGCTCACCCTCAGTTCCTTTGTTTGCTTGTCAACGATCTGTTGAACGTTCATGTGTGCCTCTTTTTGTGATGCTACAGAAATAATCTGTTGTTCTGCAGCAGCTGTCATTTCTGCTCGGAGCTCCAGAAGTGCTTTACTCAAAGCCTGAAAAATATTTATCAATCTTAAAAATGATTAAATTTGATGGGGAAAAAAGAAACACAAATCCTTTTAACATCTAGGTCAAAAATTTGCAGTTATATGCCTATGTGCTTTGCTGGACAGCTAAAGAAAGCAAGCAATTAAAAAAAAACCCCAACAGGGATAAAAAACAGGAATAAGATATATAGAGGGAAAAGGTTAACAGTACATAGAGTTAATATTAAGTTTAAATAATAAAGTAGCCTAATATTCAACAAGCTCTCTGCTTAATATATTGCCATCATTTCTGGTGGCAGTTAACATAAGGCAGTAAGAAGAGCCATGCTGGTTCAGACCAGTGGCCCATCTAGTTGGGGTAACCCAGTCAGATGGCGGGGGGGGGGGTTTACAAATAATAATAATAATAATAATTGTTCAGCATCCTGTTCTCACAGTAGGAAACCCACAAGCAGGATTGAAGCAGAAGAGCATTCTCCCCTCCTGTGCTATCCAGCAACTGGTTAAGTGTTTGGAGTGAAGTTGAGTCCACGACATTCAAAAAGTTATAGAATTCAAGCCAATGTTCCCTCAATTAATTCTTTATTGTTCTTATTTCACAAAAAAATGTCTAAAATATACTCAACACTGTATGTAAGAAAAATGAGTAGGTCCCTGCAGAGAGGCTCACAATAAAAAAGGTGAAATAATTCTGTTTTGTTAGAGAAAATGAGCTGGTTTACACCCAATTACTAGTTTCCATGCTTACCTTCTGCTGTTTCTCTTTTAAGGCTAGCTGATTCTTCAGCCGTTCCACTAGATTTTTCATTGTAGTTGTTGGAGCTCTATTATTTGCTTCTCTTTGGGCCTCCAGCTCCAGTTTTGCATTCATTAATTCTTTCTCCATCTGTGACAACAAACTTCTTAGCTCATCCACTTCATCTTTCAATTTTTTCACTTCAGATGCATGCTTCTCTTCAAGCCTAGGAGAGCAAAATAATAAATAATAATGACATCCATTGGCAAAATTGAGCGAGTTCCAGATGGACTAACTAGGCTGAAGGATTGCATCGTTTCGATTATAATTATACATTATTCCCAACAGCAGCCTAGAGGAGCAACACACTGTCAAACTGTCTTTGTGGTAAGCAAAGTCAGCTGTGTTCTCTCATTTATTTTCTTCATAGCTCATTAACAAACAAATGTCCTCATTTTATTTCACCTCGTGGCTCAAAAATCTACTGTTCAAAACATATGCTTGGGAGGAGAATCATCAGGGTAGTCCATGCCACCACCCACCGCATAAAAATCCTGAGAGTTCTGCCAGATGTCTGCTTGTTAAGTTTCATGTTAGAATGGGGGTTTATCAAAGCTGAATCTAATGCATGTGACCCAGAAATTAGGAAACTGTGCCCATTCAGATCTTGTGGGACTCCCGTTTCCATCAGCCCCATACAGCGAAGCCAATGGCCAAGGAGAATGAGAACTGTTGTCCAGCAACATCTAGAAGGTAATGGGTGTTCCACGCAACTGTACATTGATTCTGTGATGCACAGACTGCAGAGACCAGTGAATGGATTCCAACTGGTCAAACCTTCCAGTAATTTGAAGGCAAGTAGTTACAATCCAGTCACGTATACCTAAATCTAACTTGGGGAAAAAGACACTATATAACAACCCCAATAACAGGAGGTTAATTATGGAGGGAAGGACACTGTCTACATAATGCTTATTCCAGAGCAATGAAGCTGAACTAAATAGGACTACAGGCTATGGACTACAACCAATTTTATTCTTTTAACGAAATCCTATAAAAACCAAAGGGTGGTATCCAACGAAGCAGTTCCACTAGCCCAAGCAATGAAACTTATTCTCCCTCTCCTCTCCCCATGCAATCCATAAATATGTTCTGGGGTTCCTCCAGAGCAGGTTGGGGGGCCTGGTGGGAGAGGAAGCTTCACAGTTCAGCCAAAAGGGCTTGTGCAAGAAGAACTGTTAGTTGGATACTGCCCAATGAACTGATCTTTTCAACATACCTTTAAAAGATAGTGTTGCTGCTATTATTATTATTATTATTATTATTATTATTATTATTATTATTATTAGAATATATATACTGCCGTACGCCTGGAGGTCTCAGGGAGGTTCACATAAAAAGATGACAGTATATAAAATAAAAATAAAAGCAATAACCCAATAATACGCCCCGCCAAAGAGCCACATTTTAAAAGGGTAGGGGATGTTGATCTAGTCAACCAAAGGCCTGGTTAAAAAGGAACATTTTTGCCTGGCGCCTAAAGGTGTATAATGAAGTACTCCTGAAAACAAAAATAACCTATTATTTTTATATAATGAAAATGAGCTCTATGTTTAAGCTGAATGCTTACCTCTATGATTATTTATATTATATATTTTAGCCAAGGTTTTCTAAAGATTGATGAAACATGACGACTCTCAAGATCTCAGCAGATCATTTACAGAATGAAGTATAATTCTAATCTACACTTACTGGACCCTGATGTTATCAAATTCCTTGATTTTTGCCAAAGTAATCTGCTTTTGCTTCTGCAATTCGGACGATGTTTTCTTTAATTTGTTCAGAAGGGATGCAAGGGAATTGTCCTGTTCTGCTACAGTTTGCTCCATCTCTGCTAGACGAATTAAATGTTTATTTGCTGGGACAGCTAAAGATGGCTTTTTCACCAACTCCTGTGGAACAAAACAGGTTATCTAATGAATAAATAAATATTCCATTGTTTGTTTGATATTACTGTTTAACTCATATCCTGGATGTAATGCATAAACTAAGATGCATGATATATTTGCATCTTAACTAAGTTGAGGTACAGTATGGCTCATTTGCCCTTATTTACCTGGTAAATTCTTGCAATATAACCATGTTTTTCATTCGCATGCTGTGAAGCCCTAACCGTGAAGCTGTGAAGCTTGTCTAAAAATAGCATTTTACAAAAATTCCTAAAAATGGTTTCCAGAAATCCTTTTTATTACCAGTGTGTGTTTTATTACTTTTCTATCATCAGGAATGCAGTACACTATGGCACTGATGATATCATAAGAAAGGCACCTTTGTTGGTTTAAACATTGGGCCACGGTCACAGGATATGAAGTCATCACTGCAAATTTGGGGCCCAGATCCTTAAGAGCTTTATATGTCAATTCGTCACTAATGGTGCCCCAAAGGCTGCAGAAAGTCAGTGGAAGCCTGATGGAACTCAGTGGCTGGAACCCAAGGACTTCTGATTGATTCAACTCACTCAATGGGTGGGACAGTGATCTCTGTTGACTTCCCACTTCATATGTATTCCTCTTTAAAAACAAAAAAAATTCCCAAGGTTGTCTCCAACCCATGGGACAGCGTTTTGACGGTGGGGTGGGCAGCTGTAAAGAGACAGCTTCCACAAATTACCGTATTTTTTGCTCTATAAGACTCACTTTTTCCCTCCTAAAAAGTAAGGGGAAATGTGTGTGCATCTTATGGAGTGAATGCAGGCTGTGCAGCTATCCCAGAAGCCAGAACAGCAAGAGGGATTGCTGCTTTCATTGTGCAGCGATCCCTCTTGCTGTTCTGGCTTCTGAGATTCAGAATATTTTTTTTCTTGTTTTTCTCCTCCAAAAACTAGTCTTGTGGTCTGGTGCGTCTTATAGAGCGAAAAATACGGTACTTTACATCTGAACTTTGCTGGATCCAAGCCAAAAAGGATAAGAAATCACCATTTTTCAATTCTGCCCCCATCTTATCTTCATTCCCCAAATCCTCAAATGCATAAACATGAACAAAACTTATACTTACTAATGCAGTTTGCTTGAATTTGTTAAAAGAACTGTCAGCATGTACATCTAACTTTTGATGTAGCACTCTGAGGTCGTCTTCATGTTTCTTTGCAATTTCCTCTTGTTCCTAAATAGTGCAAAAATATATATATTTGTTTCTGTGTCCATTCTATTCTACAAAAATTTCAAATAGTTAATCTTATCACACTAAAGAAACTGAAAAGGATGTCCACAACAAAAGGCAATACTCGTCAAGTTTTCCAAACACAGAAGTCACTTTTAACTTCCTTTACTTCCTTATGCTACGTAGTCAGGACTTTTCCCCCATGAATGGCACTCAAAATAATGCAGTCCCAAGTCATGTTGGAAACACCAATTCACACAAATGGCACCTCTGTGCCACCACTGCCCAGTTCAAATGGCCCTGTGTAACCCACCATTTTCCATTCATTCATTCATTAAAAAAATTCTACAAAGCCCTTCAATTCAAAATTTCCAGGGCTGTTTACAATAACAGCTCATGCATTTTGTATTGTAAATACCTCTCTTGCTTTGGCCAAAAGGTGTTGGTACTTTTTCAACACTTCCTCTTTTTGATTTAATCTTGCTTGCATATTTGCAATTGTCTGGTGCGCAATTTTCAGAGCACGAGGAGAGGCAGCAGAGTCCTCCTCTTTTGGTCCAAGCTCTGCTATTATTTTCTCTCTCTCTGATGATGCTGGCAATCGAAGTCTCAGTTCATTTATGATCCTGTCTCTGGATAATATACTTTGCTCCGCTTTCCACAAAGCAGCTTCTTTTTCTTTCAGTTTCTGTAATAAAATAAATCTCTGTTACCAAAAACGACAAAAATAATTGAGAGGATTTCTTCTTCTTTTTTCAACATGGAGAAAAGAGTGGGGAAATAAAGGCAAGTGGGGAGCTGTGAAAAACAAGTGGTGGGGGCAGGACCAGAATAGATAGATAGATTATTCATTTTTAGGTCAACAGAACTAGACAACCAACAAAGAACATCACAGTATAGCTGTTTTAATCAAAGGCAGGAGCAACTGAAGTGCATTCTGGGAGCTACCTGCTTCCCAAGACATTGTTCCTGCCTTTGAGCACCAGGTGGAGTCAAAGCCCAACCTGATAGCCTGGCGCCTTCATTACATATCTTTAAGTGCCAGGCCAAACTGTTTCTCTATAACCAGGCCTTTGGCTGAGTAACATTCTGCGGCCTTTTAAATGGGTTTGTGGAAGAAATTATACAGATTTTTTTCTTTTTGTTCCATTATGAATTTTATGTTCTCATCTTATATTTTTACGCTGTGAATCACTGTGTGATCCTTGGGTGAAAGGTGGCATACAAATTTAATAAATAAAAGGTAAAAAAAAAGGTTTTCTGGAGTGAGAGGAAGGAGCAATGTAACTAAAGATACTTTCCTCTGCCGGAGGCAAAATCTCTAATCTACAAATCACTAAAAGCATATGATTCAGTTAGCTGAACAATCCAATCACCTCTTCTAAGGATTTGCAGGTGGCTTGCACTTCCAGGATAGTTCGGATGTGTTCTCGTATTTTCCTTAGAGCTTGCTCAAGCTGATGTGCAAGGGGCAAGCTGGGGTCTGGAACTGATCCTGTAGCTTCATCAAACTGCAGAGAAGGAAACAGAAAGGGTTGTTTTGCGCAGGCAGGCGGAGACCCCCAACCCCAACCCCAGACGACAGCCGGGTGGAATAATGACACTTGACGTGTTATGGGACTTATCAGTACGAAATCAGGTACCTTCTGAGCGGTTCTAATTATGTCCTTCTGCTGACGGTCATAAGTGTCGAGCTGACGTTCTAATTCTACTTCTCTTTGTTCCCAGGCCAACTGCCGCTCTTCATGGAACTACAAGATTTAAGGGGTTTAATAAGGACTGTACACAGCCTCTGAGAGCAGCACAAATATATGCTAGATACAGGAACATTTTCCACGTTACATGCAGCAAAACATTTGTAGGAGTTTTCTCTGCAGAATTTCTAAAGTTACATTATTTTTTTAAAAAACCAATAGTGCAACACCACTTGCTTTTCTGTACCTTGCTCTGCTGTACAATTTCTTCTTCCAGGTTATTAATGGTACGTTCGTATTCAGAAAGGATATTGTTCAAATATTTAATCTCTTCCTTTTTCTTGCCTAATTCGCGATTCAGTTTAAGGTCCTGAAGACGAAGCTCTTCAATTTTCATATGCCATTCAATTACCTGACAATACACAAATGACCAAATCTGACAACAATTTAAGGACCAAACTGATTCCAAATAATGCCAAACTACTGCAGAAAAAAAGATGAACTAGCTCATTGTGGTGTTTCTCTCAAAAATCAGGAGAATTTGGTTGAAAGGAGTGGTGGTTTGGAAAAAATACATAACCACGTAGAATCCTTGGTGCATGGGTAGAGGCACAAGCAAGCATCTCATGAATTCTTTGCATTTTGGCCCAGATTAACAAAATGAAGAATGTGTGCATGTGATTAAATATGAATACGAAAGAATCTGAGTGATGAAGCACTAATGGAATACAACACACATTCAAATGGGGGTGACTGACATTTTTACAGTGGAAATTGACATTCTGTCAATTGACATTGATAAGCAGATGCTGCTTTTCCCTCTTGGATAACCAAGGCAATAAAAATGAAAAATCAAATCAAACAAACCCCAAAACTTTATCTGAACTGAGAGTCAATTCTCAAATATATAGTTAAAGTTGTAATATCGCAAACCTTCTGTGCTCCTCTTGTATCTTTCAATGTGGCTATTAGTTCTTCTAATCCTTTTAACTTTGTCTCCAGCTCCAGTGCTCTGTTCTCTGCGTTTCGGCGCTCCTGCTGAGCAAGCTGGACCTCATCCATAGTCTTAAGTTTGTCATTCTGAAGCTGAATCATAGTTTTGGAGAACTTCTCCTGCTGAGCCAGGGGCAAAGCACCACTGAATTGTCGTCGCAGTGACTGTACAGTCTGGCGGAGATGCTTAGCTCTATTCCTCCCCTCGAGTCGTGTATAGTACAATGCTTGCTCTTTATCATCCAGTTTCTGCTCTAGGCGCATATTAGCCACCTCCATCTTCTGAAGTTTTGATATGGCAGCCTCTAACTTGGCCACAGCAGTGGCTTCACTAACCTGAAGGGCCACGATATGCTGATGTAATTTTGCAACAAGTGTTTTTTCATCTGATTGTGCCTGAATAGCAAGTAAGATAATATATATATATATAATCAAATGCATTCGCTAAGCATTTACACGGTATTGGGCATATTATCTGTGTCACAGGGGTGAACGGTTATGCTTCTAAGCAGAGATAGACCATACCTGAAAATCCAAAATCTGCATTCTGAGCGATTCCACTTCTTTCTCTCTGGATTGCTGGCGATTCTCCAAAGCATCAACTTGCATCTTGGCAATATCAGACAGCTCTTTTAGCCTAGCAAGACAATTGAAACCTATTTACCAAAAAATACTGCAAGGGTAACAGTATTCCCTTTTTCTTTTCCCCCCAATATGCAAATAATAAAAAACAGTACTGAAAGGATATATGTTGAATGGAACTGCTGGACATTTAAGGCTAGCAGATAAAAATGTCTAGCAGATGAAAAAGCTGTTTGATTCTCTATGCCTGAAGACTGTTTACAGGTTGAGAATGTGGTTAAAACCTGGAACATTGTCACAACAGCACTGTCACTAGGTCCGTATGCAGTGCCACATGGAATAGTTGTGTCACATAACACAACTGAGTTTTGATGCTATAAATGAGCTGTTTACATTAAGTTGTAGCCCACCACATACTGGTTGCATTCACATACAACACGGTTTAAAGCTATGTGGACAAGCTACAGCAAGCCTGAGCAAAAGATCTGACTTCCAACACTCCCCCTTTTGCATTCTCCTGCAGGTTTGGTGAAAGGACATCTTCAGAGTTTAGTTTCCCTTTTAAAGACTCTTGACTTAGGATTACACTTCAACCAGGTACATCTCATAAGAAGCCATTTTCAAACCCTAGGTTCTGCTGGCTTGTGAAACCATTGTTTGATCCTTGATTTGTGCATAACGCCAAGCCAAGATTCTGTAAAAGTGATACTATAACTTAGCAGAGGTCTTCTGAATAAAATGGCGAAGCAGGGCTCATTTAAGCCAGGCACTTCGTTTGGGCTCACTGAGCGTCATCCATACAGCACTAAACCATGATTTCACATTACAGTCATACCTCAGGTTACAACCACTTCAGGTTGCGTCTTTTTGGGTTGCTGACTGCCGAAACCCGGAAGCACCGAAGCGCCGAAGCGCAACCCACGCGTGCACAGACGCAGTTTGCGAACGTGCATCCCGCATGGATCACGTTCGCAACCCAAGCATCCACTGTACAATGCAATCCAGACCACTATGTTAAACACATGTAGGTTTTTTTTATAGCTGCTTCCAAACATAGATTCTATTCTGTGGAATTGTATAGGTTTCAGTTGCTGCTGCTGTATAATTTCTTGTAATGTTTTTATATATTTATTATATATTTTATACCTGCACACTCTGCCTTACAGGCCTTTTCCCACCTCGCCTGGGAAGGCTGGGCCCTGACTGACTTCAGCTACAAAAGTTGAGGCTGCTGAACAAACTCTTAGGTTGTGATATTGTTTTTGTATCTTTCTTTTTGTGATTTATGTGGGTATTTTCAATTTGGTTGTGTACTTTTTGATATGTTTTATTTGTTGTTATTTCTACCTTTGTTAATTTGTAATTATGTAAATATTTTCATGTCGTAAGCCACTGTGAGCATGGTTTTAACAATGGAAAGGCAGAATACAATTACAATAATGCATGTTTACTCTTTTGATTATTTTATCATAAAGCTGCCTGAAAAAATGACCGATAAAATTTAATTAAACAAAACTAGAGCGTACACAATTTCAACACTTCTTTTGCAAATCTTCCCCAAAGACCTCCCAATTACTCTTTAAACTTCCCCCAAGCAGCTCCAAGATGAGGAATGGTTGGGTTTTAAAGTGAAAAACTGGTGTCATTCCCCACAATTTTCCCTGTAAAAGGCTCCCATGACATGTGTGCGTGCGTACAAGGGAAGAGGGGGGCAGTTCTAGAGGGAAATTCAAATAAATTTGGAAATATTCTCTCCCGCCACACACACACACACACACACACACACACACACACTCTTCTACGCAGGGCTGAAATCAGAGTAATGCAAGAACCTTTAAACTTACTTTGATACTTCAATCTTGAGCTCAGTTTCACTTTTCTCCAGGTCCATAATTCGACGTCTATCTGCCTCGCTGACTGCTTTACTCACACTGCTTGACAGTTCATCTCGCAAAGACTGTTCCACTTTCTGTGCTTCAAGGTTGATCTTTGTAAGCTAACAGATGGCAGGTTTGGTAAAGATATTCAGAATCAGAACACTACATTCAGTCCAAAACAACAACCTATTAGTACATGGGTAGCCAACATGCATTATCAGGTGTTTGTGGCACACTTTGATAGGATTATGAGGACTCGTGGCATCCACAGCTGGCTGTAATGTAGAACACCAGCATGTCTTTCCTGGGCTGAATTTCCGCCTGCTCTGACTACTTCAAGATACAGGAGACTTACAAACACTAACTACAAACAATCTTGGATTCAGCTTGTGACAAACTTGCCAAAAAACGCCACTCTCTTAGTTCATGTGCCTCAAGAATTAACTGGGCGAGAGAAATGGAATGAGAGCCTTTCAGCAGAATGCACCAACATCCTGCGTATTCACATTAATCCACAGTTTATTTCTAACTACAGTTTAATGTGATGTTTGGCTTGGTCATAAAGCCATTTCTTCTGGGTGTTAGGAATTTGTCAACCTTATATGCATACTTCCCACCTTACTCAATAGTGTCTCTCAAAAAGTGCAGCATCTCTAAATGCATCTAGATCCAAGAAACTATTGGGGGGGGGGGAGCGCGCATAGGGGAATGATAGGAGTAATGAAAGAGAACAGTATGCTAATGCATTTTCCAACACCTTAAGCAAACTATGTAATCACAGCTCAGCAGCCAACCTCAGCAAACTTTGTTTCCAGTTCAAAATTACGTTCTTCCACTTGTTTTAATGTGCTCCGTAAGTGTTCGTACATTCGCTGAGAGTGCTCTGCCCTTTGCCTTTCATTTAGTTCTTTCATTTCCAGCATAGTAATTTTCTTAGAAATAGAAACAATCTCACTGTTTGTTATTGCTTTTGTGGCTTTATCTGTAGAACTGTCTCCTCCTACAAATTGACAATATAAATGGAAAAATTTAGTGACAGACACATTTTTAAAACCAAACTATATAAAATCTGCAGTACGGAACAGAGGCAGAAATCTTCAACTTTTTCAAAATATTTAAACATCTTTTGCATAGTTTAGAACTGGAATATCATTTATAATTGCCCTTTACCTTGTTTAGTTATTATTACTTCCCTTTTTTATCAAAGGGACTGGGTTGATCTTTTCAAACTTTGGCAGAATCTTGACAGGATATCTCACTTCTAATACACTACAGGGGTTGTCTTTGCAAATAAAACACTCTAATAACAGGTAAGTTGTACTAATGATCACAGATGCCTTTGGGGATATATTGAGATCAACATAATTTTCGCTTTTATTTTTCCCTTTAAAAAAAGTTCTAGACTTGTGTGAATACCATTTAAGAATACTAACGAACTTTCAACTGACTGTTTGGATTCTTGTTAATTTAAGAATAAGAAGGCTTGTGTTTCAAAATGTTGTTCAACTCTACATTTTAAAATACCAGGTTTACAGAGAAAACACGTATCATCTCATTGCAATAAAATGATCATCATACACAATGCACTAACCCAATTTTGCTGTTTGTTCCCAAGCTTGTTCAAGTGTATGAAGTTTCTCTTTTGTAATTTCCAGCTCCTTGTTTAAAGACTCAATCTGTTCTTTCAGGGATGCATTTTCACGCTGTATGGTATGGCAAGATGTAGCACACCAAAAACAATTTAAAGACAAATTAAAATATAATAACAGTTTAAAAACAAAAATATTGCTTTGTGCAAGCGGTGAGAGAACGTTAGACACCAATTAAAGGGATCTATCCATACAGTGCTTTCTCCTAAGTTAAAGTGTAAGTAGCTTTCAAAAGAGATCACTATGAAAATCACACCTAAGTATACCCTTCCCTCTCTGTTTTTATAGTTAAAGCACTAGTGGTCTGTAATAGTATTTGGGGAGGACAATATAAAGATTGTTTTCCTTTCAAATCCTGCCTACAATATTAGGCAGCTGAATCTTCTGCTGGACCTGCACCACCTACATAAAAAACAGATGGAGAAATGTAGATACTCAATCTAAAGTTATCTCAAAGTAGCATGGTAGTATTACCTCTAAGTGCTCCAAATTAGTTGTTCTTTGAACAAGCAAGTTATCTTTTTGTAGCATATCCCTGTATTTAGCCGTTAATTCATTATACTGTTTATTAGCCATTTCCAGATCATTCAGAGGTACACAATCATCCAACGCTTTCTGCAATGCTGCCATCTTGAAGGTTGCCATTTCCTGAACAAAGAAGGAAGAAACAGTCTATATGGCATTCGAAAAAGGAGGAATGCTGAAAGTGCACTCAAAAATACCGCAGGTCACTAGGAATATAGAAGCCAAACTGTATTGTGAGAATAGCTGTGGCATATATTGAAAAGTGCAAAAACAGCTTGGATTTTGCAGAGACGCTTGGAAAGAGTACATGATAAATCCTATTGAAAAAGAGGCTCCACACAATCAGGACATCTGATTTGAGTAGGAATATGACCCATATGGTGCTCTTATGAGCAGCTTGTGTGCAACACTTGGGATTCCTTTTCAAATGTTGGGTGGCACACAGTCGGTGCTGCCTGAGGATGTGATGCTGGAAATGGTTCAGGAAGCACAACCTCACTGCTGCTTTGCATACAAAAGCGTCTTGCACACAATTGCCATCTGAGTAGAGCTGGCATGACATATAAAAACATACCTTGAACCTTTGCAAACGGCCAATCTTTTCTCCAACTGCAGCCTCCACAGCTATTAACTCGGCCTTCATCTTCTCATTCTCTTTCCGGAGATGCTTCTCCATTTCAAGTACGGTTGTGTACTGCCTTGCCAGTGACCTTTCATTTACCCTCAGAACAGTTATTTTTCTACTGTAGTCCGCAAATAGCCGTTTAAAGTCATCGCTATTCTTTTCAAGTGCATCTAATAAATTCTGTGGGAAGATTAAAAACGTCACTGGCACTGTGATGTGAGTATTAACACAAATTTTAAGCAGTCAGTGGCCTTGATCTAGCTAAACAGAAGCAGATACATTGGTGCATAACAGGCCTCTTCTCCCTTCCTCCCAGTCCTATGCACTCCTGGAAAAGCCACTCCTGAGAACTGCATGAGATGAGACATGGACATGAGGGAAATCACTGCAAATCTCCCCTCAGAAACCTTGCCAGACCCCATATTATTTTTTATAAAATAATCCAGCCTTTAGAAACAGCATTTCAGGAGATGAAAGGGCTCATAGCAGGAAGGAGGTGGGAAAGCCTTGTTGTATCATGTGGAACTTGTCATTCCTGGCACCCAAGCCCATGAATATAGGATCACTACTTACATAATATTCTTTTATTTTTACATCATCTTGCTCCTTTTGATGCTCCAATCTTTTCTTTTCTTCTTGTATTTTTTCACCAGTAGAATGCCAGTGTTCCCTTTCACTAAAACAAGTAAATGAATGTTTAGAACTTTTTTCCTTTTTGTAAAACACATTATTGCAACTATTGTGTCATATTCTGCTAGGTAAAATCTGAAGTCTGAAAGTTCAGAACCAAAGATTTATAAGCTTCCAATAGAGGGGAAACAGATCTTAGAAAGAGCAAGTTAACTCTTCCATCATTGCAGAGAATGGCTGAATATAAGCATTATGTACTAGAGCTGAACAATCTTTGACACCAGAATTACTAAGAGTATTTGAAACCCTTTTAATTAATTTATATTTATTTATTATGAATAAAAAACTGTATTAATGAACTTTTTTATTAAGTACTAATTTAATAATTTTTATTAACAACATTAGTTTGCTGCCCCATAAATGTTTTCTTGGAAAAAAATACAATTTTTGTTCCAAAAAAGATAAAATACGCTATCTTAACTGTAGTGTTTGATTTTATGGTTGCATTGTAATTCACCTAGACACACCTTATTTATTGTAATTCACCTTCTTTGGATACTATAACAAGATATCATCCTCAGGAGCAACAATTATACCTTTGATATTCTTTATACAGCAAGCCTTGCTGGTGGCGGGCAACTGCAACTTTCCTTTTATAGTCTTCTAGCGCTTCTTCTAATTTCTTCAGCAGCTGCTCTTTATTTTCCAGTTCCTAATGATACACATCAAATTAATTGTATGACATATCTCAGCTTCAGTTCGAATGTTAATGTTATATAAAATGGAATGCCTTCCGATAACTATATGCTTTCTGAATTAAAACATTCTACAAAGACTGACCTCATCACATATATTTGTCTGTGGGAAAAGTTGCAATTCAAGATGTAATATCAGTTTTCACCTTAAATAATAACATTAAGGTTATATAAAAGATACGTGAACAGGATTTTGTTCCTTTCACTATTACTTTAAAAGCCATTGATGAGATACTCAACTGCCATGAATAAGAAACTCTGAATATAGAATGCTCTGTTTTTCATTAAAATACTGCATGGCTTTGAAACCACCATGGTATATACATACATATGTACATACGTGTGTGTGTGTGTGAGAGAGAGAGAGAGAGAGAGAGAATGGACAGAGGTAAACATGTTAAGATATAGCCACTAGTCAGTTTTAAAGTATTTACCTGCAAAAGGTATATTAAATATTCATTCTGTGAATTTATTATGTTTACACTAGATGGAGCCATTCCTTCCGGAAGATTTACTGCTTTGAACACCATACCGGCATCTTCTGATTGCCGCAGCAAATGGATCTCATTTTCTAAAGAGGCAACCTGAAACATATAAGCAACAATAGGGCACAAAGAATCACTGAAAAACTTTAAATATGTTAAGTATATCATTTACATGTATTGCAAAATATTGTCATTAGTAGCCAGAAAGCCTACACCAACTAAAAATGTTTCTGAAGCGCCACAATTTTTTAAAAAGCTGCTTCCAGTGATGGTCAGATGAGCAGCTGTTTGGGTGTGCAGAAGTTACAGCATCACTATCAGGGTCCCAGTACGCACCCATAATCCCCCACACTAAAGCAGCACTCTTTCAGTGGGTCTACCTTTGTCTATCAATCAAATCTTGCATGACACATATGAGAAGCTGTGGATAGAAACCCATGTGTACTTCACTTTGTATTGCTACCTAGGCTACTTTTGAAAGCTAAGATAGCCTGCATACCTTGGCATTTGCTTTTGAAAGCTGATTGGAAAAATTCACTGCTTCTTTTTGTGCTTCCCTCAGTTCCTGCCTTAATTCTTCATTTCGTCCTGTTAGTTGGTCAACTTGCGTCTTTAAATGTATGCTAGCATCGAAGTTTCCTTCTGTATTCTTTAATTCAATTGCCTGCCAACAATTGATTCACCATAAAAGAAAGTAAGTGCTTTCCATGAAGTTAAACTCTCTTCTCCTAGCCCTACATGGAGATACAAGTCTGGTAAATTTTCCCATGCATAGCATGCACTCTACCAATTGCCTAGATTCCTCCGTTAACAAATATACATCAAGTTCAATTAAAATTATATAGAGCCAAACAGTAAATCTGGCCATTTAAAGAGTAAAGCATGCTATCTGCATGAGGAATAAAACTGCAATAGAAAGGAATATTGCAAAGGTGTGATTCTACATATGGCGAATGTATTGGGGTGTGTGAACCTTTTCTGCAACAGTTAATTCCATTACCACATGATTTGTATAGCGTTTTAGCACACAGGACACACAAGATTCAAATTGGGAAGTGCAGCTCAGTTGCTTAGCCGCTGCACTACAGCAGCTTGACTACTATGTAAAGCAGATTCCCCGAGGGCAGACTACAGCAACAATCCAAGCTACAAATCCCAATGCCCATGCATTCAGTCTTTTCTTTCTTCTACTTTGCCTGTCAGAGGGAGAAAGCCAACACAGATTGGCTCTTCACACTAGGTCATGGCCCTGTGACCATTTGCTGAAGAGGGATGAGAAAGGCTCAAGAGAGATACCCCATGCCTTCCGGTGCAGACCATATCATAGTTGGAGAGAACAGCCTCCCCAGATAGCAATTATGTAGGAAGAAAGCAAAACCCTTAAATTTCAACACAGGTTTGCAAGCACCTGAACTATATTTTTGCTGCCCTTGTTGTTTAAAAAAACATTATACACTCCGTTCAAAGTATTTGGTAAGGATACACTTTCCCCTCCAAAACCCAATTTCCTTTATCATCTCATACCTGTGTCATGATGTACGTATGGCAACCAATCAGCTAAACAGATTCAGCCAAGCTAAGTAAGTAATGAAATACAGACTTACATTTACTAATCGTTCCAGACTAGGAATGATTACAGCAGTTTCTCCACCTTTCACACCTGGATCTTTCTGCATGTCCTTTATAGCTTGTAGGATTTCTTTCATGCCTTCTTCAAGGTGCTTATTTTCTTGCACCAATTCTTTTACTGCAATTACATTACATATAGTTCACTTCTGCACACTTTGCAATGGACAATTGCAAGTTCATATGTATTTCAGCTGGGTTTCTAATTATGGTATCCACACTTCCAAGAGGAGATATTAATGAATTTTAGCAAGAGTTGTTACTCAAAACGATTCATTCAGAAAATATTTTCAAACTTGGATTCTTTAAAGTCAATGTAGATACTACAAGGTTTGCAAGATTTATAAAACAAAACAACAAGATGGTGTATTTTTGCCTGACTCATTAACCATTGCTTTAGCACTCTTATTTTATAGTTAAATTGAAATTTATGCTTACATTTCAATTGAAACTTGGCTATCACGGCCCTGTTTTGTTCCAAGTCCCTGTCACGTTCCTTTAATTCTTTGGTAAGGTAGTTATTCTGCCAATAAAAACAGAATTACCATAAAAATGTGTTTCCAGAACTTTAAAAAGGCTCGTTTTTTAAACTGAGTTGTTGAAAAAATGTTAAATGAGACAAAACATCTAACCTGCATTTTGAACAATGTATGACAGCATATTGCATTTCATGTATTTCAAACAAAACAGCAATAATGTTTTTGTAATAAGGAGAGAATACTAAGAACAGTAATGTTTTTGTAATAAAGGAACATTACAATTTGCACGACACTATATTCAGTCAAAGAATACTATGTTATTAGAAAAATACTTATTAGTCTCTTAATATGGACTATCATGACTTTATCTCTCAGGCAGAAACCCTGAACTACCTCAAACTCCTGGCTCCTGTGTCTGTCAAGCTCTAGCTCTGCGCTTTTATTCAGGGTATTCTTGGCGAACAAGTCTTTCAATATCTGCTCGTTCTAGAGAACAAGTAATAATTAATGCATTTGAATTTCAACTCCTAAAGACTTTTATATTCTATATGCCTCACAATTCAGTTTTAACTATTTGTAGTTGCCTTTCATAATGAGTCACAACAAGGTATCTATCAATAACAGTCACTGCCGTTTTACTGGGATGATCTTTTTTGTAATGATGCAATGATACCACCATTCTCAAACACCTTTATGGGCGAGTACAGCCAATCTTAACATCAGACAGTGACAAATAATTGGTTCAGGTTTCTGAAGTCCCAGTCTTTGTGCCTTTACTCTAGAAAGCATATATATATATATATTTATTATATGTTTGCAAATGTGGCACATTCATCTGTATTGCAGTGGATTAGTTTTAAATATGAAATTGTTTTACTTGGTAATCACTTCAAGATATTTCAAATGAAGTGATTCATAAACAAAACAAAACAAATCAATTATGGAAGGCACAAATTTAAGCACATATGAAGATGTCTCACCTCTGACCTAAGGAACATTAATTCACTCCTCAACTGCCTTATAAGACTCTCAACTCGATCTATCTGATATGTATTCATTCGCAAGCCACAATCAAGTCCTTCATCCATGTGTTCTACTGCCCATGATTCTGGAAAATAGATCTGGTCTTTCCCCATCTCTCTCATATCAGTTCTTAAATCCAACAATTTTATTTCAGAATTGTCCTTCTCATCTCGCAACAGGACCTCCTGCACTACGTAGGAGGACACTGGCTTTCCAAGCAGAGAAAGAGGCAGCCCTTCCTGGAAATCCAGTGACAGGGTCTGAACCCGAGGTGCTTCAGGTCTCTTCATCTGCCTTTCCTGTCTTTGTCGTCTTTTACTAGCCCTTTGTTTCCCTTGCATAGCAGAAAATGATAGTGGACAGTCTGCTCCCAGTTCTTTCGATTCACTGTAACTGACCGGACATAAAGCTTTCCCTAGCATTTCTTTAGATTGCTGCTTTACAGAACTGTAAAGTTCCTCTACTGTAAAAGATTCGGAGCCATCACAGTTATCAGTCACTTGTATCTCTGAATCAAGCTGAAAACTCAACTGAAAAGAAAAAAAGATATGCTTTCACTTTTTCAGAGAAATAAACTTTTAACATGTTCCAGATCTTCTCAATCCATTCCTCAAAGTTTTACTTTTTCCCTCTGTTGCCTCCCACAACTCTGAGGGAAAAGAGTATTGTTTTAGGAGAAGCTATGCTTTTCTTTCTGTACTACATGAATTGCTATTTACAGAATAAAGATCAGCATTCATTATACGTGAAAGCAATTAACAAGATGGCCACACATTACATAATTTCAATATAGTTTTTTTTGTATACAATGCTTTATTTTTATTTTTAAAAAAGATACCGTATTTTTTGTCCCATAGGACGCTCCGTCCCATAGGACGCACCTAGTTTTTTGGGGGGGAAATAAAGGAAAAAAATTTTTCCTTTATTTCCCCCCCCCAAAAAAAAAGCAGGTCGGGGAAACCAAACCAGGTCGAGGAACAGCGGGATGGTGGCGCTGTGCCTCCCTGCTGTCCCCCGAGCTTGTGGGGCTGGCCGATGTCTGCCCGGCGCGAGGGGCGCTCTGCTTCAGGGCGCCCCGCCCGCCGGGCAGCAGGCTGCTATCCGAAGCGTGGGGAGGCCTGCGGGGAACTCCTGCAGGGCTCCCCACGCTGCGGATGCCTGCCCAGCACGAGGGGCGCTCTGCTTCAGGGTGCTCCGCCCGCCGGGCGGCAGGCTGCTATCTGCAGCGTGGGGAGCCCTGTGGGGAACTCCCGCAGGGCTGCCTAGGCTGCGGATGTCTTCCTGAAGCCTGGAGAGCGAGAGGGGTCGGTGTGCACCGACCCCTCTCGCTCTCCAGGCTTCAGCAAAAGCCTGCATTCGCCCCATAGGACGCACCCAGATTTCCCCTTCATTTTTGGAGGGGAAAAGGTGCGTCCTATAGGGCGGAAAATTCGGTACTTCAATAATACTCCAATCTAAGAAATCAGTCAAAATGGAATTTACAATGAATAAAACTTAGGCCATTACCTTTTCTTTAACCTCGTCAACATTAACTGTACTCATAAACTCATATTTACTCCTTCTCATCTTCAGATCTTCAGTAAAGGTATCAATCAGCTGCAGGTCATCTGTATCCAATCCTAATCAGAACAAAGTTTACAAGCAGTACTTTAAAATTTAAAACAATGCAAGGTTGACCTCAGTAGCGATAAAAAGTCTCAAAAGCAAGTCATGTGAAAAAACTCTGTATGTAACTTAAAAGAAAGATCTCTCATTATCTCTGAGCCTGCACCACAAAAACATTGGCCCTCACGCATCCAACCCAATTTAGGAAGAGATTAAGGGGGCTAGATAGAACACAGATAGGAACTGGCCAGCCCGGATGCCGAGATCTCATAGGAGGTAGATATTGCTTAAATGAAACAACAATTTAGCAGATCAGATTACCTAGGGAGGTTTAGCATCTCCCTCTAGATATATATTCAAAGGCAAATGCTATAATCATCTGTTTAGGACTGTCATAGAAACCAAAGACCACACTAGATTCCCAACAAGAGTTCAATGAATTTGAGAAGGATTGTTTAATTCATTTCCTCAGCGGTACCAAAAATTAATTATTCAGACTGCTCCAAGAGATAAACGAAGATGTTCTTCTGGATTCATCTATTGTTTGCTGCATGGCGCAAAGTAACTTCAGAGACAACCTACCTAATGTCGCAGCTCTTCTCCCTTTCTCCTGAGCCAGTTTACGAATATGTTGTTTCAGGGCAACTCTTTCTTCTTCTAGTCTTTCAATCTGTAATGTATTCAAATGCCTAGTATTATTATTATTTCAATCTTATTGAAACGGTATGGAGATGAATCAACTTAGATGCTTAGACAAGAAAATCATGACTATGTCCATTTATCACTTGCCTCCTTCAGCAGGATTTGGTTTTCAGCCTTGTACTGCTGCTGTTTCAGTGCTTTGCTGTTTCTAAATTCCGTTAAATCAATCATTGTCTTGGGATCAAGACCTGAAATGTAATACATTGCAGAAATTTGCATATTCAATTAGAAGAATTCCATTCAAGGATGATGGCCTGAGGGATCTAAGGTAGGGAGGAAATTGTCGTCCTACATATCACTCAGTACATAATTATCATCCTACATATCACTCGGGACGCGGGTGGCGCTGTGGGTTAAACCACAGAGCCTAGGACTTGGCGATCAGAAGGTCGGCAGTTTGAATCCCTTCCCTGCAATGGGGTGAGCTCCCGTTGCTCGGTCCCAGCTCCTGCCAACCTAGCAGTTCGAAAGCATGTCAAAGTGCAAGTAGATAAATAGATACCACTCTGGTGGGAAGGTAAACAGAGTTTCTGTGCACTGCTCTGGTTCGCCAGAAGCGGCATAGTCATGCTGGCCACGTGACCCAGAAGCTGTACGCCGGCTCCCTCGGTCAATAAAGCGAGATGAGCACCGCAACTCCAGAGTCAGTCACGACTGGACCTAATGGTCAGGGGTCCCTTTACCTTACATATCACTGAGTTGGATATTTTTGCTCAGATCCTCATTTAGCCAGCCACACTAGGAGCAGTCCTCAGCTGTTGCTTTCAGCTTGTTCATTAAAGGCAGAAATATGCTCTAGAATTCTCTAACTGCACTCTCATATACATTTATGAACATGCACTAGGTGGCAGTTCTAGACGTTTCCTAACAATGGCAAATAAACCAACTCTCAGATCCTGGTGAAACGTTTCTCACACTGTCCCTGGTGCAGCAGTGAGGGACTACTTCTTCTGTAATTAATTATTTGTACTTTCCACTTTTGGCGTAGGGGTCATAGTAATCCCTGGATCTCTTGCTCTGAGGAAAGGGGAGAGAGAGAGAGGACCCAACCTTATGATTACATGATGTCAGATGGTCCTTCCCCTCTGCCACAAAAAATTCTGCTGTCCTTGTCCTAACACTGGAGCTTCACTGTCATGGGTTTGCTGGGGAATAACAGGGGAACAACTGGTTCCTAAAGATCCAACACCTTCCCAGTGTCCCAACATGTTCCTAAACCAGAGAGTATGTTCAGGGGTAGTTCAGTCCCATTTATTTCACTTCCATAGTTTCCAGTGAGAATAAAATAATTAAGGAACAGCACAATAGGATCAATTGCCTTCAGTTCACAGGCCCCCTGGTCATAGGAAGGTTATCTAAGGGCCGCTATACAATTAAATATCTCCAAGAGTTAACATGATACATACCCAGTCGTCCACGGAGGTCTTCATTTTCATCAAGAAAATCATTGATTTTAAGTTCAAGTTTGTTAACTTCTTTAATTAATGTTTCAATTTCATGATCCCTTATTTTAATTTGCTTTTTTAAATCTTTTATTTCAGCAACAGCATCTTCCAGGCCATAAATTCCCTTACAAAAGGAAAAGCAGATAAACTAAGAAGTGCATTAACCAAATGGATTAACCAAGAAATATAGTAACACAAATTCACAGAAGATAAGGCTATCAAAGACTACTAACCATGATAGATATGTTCTACCTCTACTGTTGAAGACTTTTGAATATCAGCTGCTGGAAACCACAAGAGGGAAGAGGGTTGCAGCTTACAAGCTTCCCACAGGCATCTCGTTGGCACCCTTAGAACAGGAGGCTGGACTAGATAGGCCACTGGCTTGATATATATATGCATAATTAAACTTAATGAATTTTCATCTTTTCTGTGGTTCTGCTATCATGATCACAAGACATTGACCTATTAATGGTCTAACAACTTTGGCTAATGTAATATATTCAAGGGAAGGGGCAGATCTGGCATGGACAGAAATTATAAATAAAGAAAAGGACTCCAGGACAGATTCTTTCATCACCTCAGGGACATATTATTTAAAATTACGTGTGACCCATTTAACAAATTTGCTATTAGTCTTCCCCATACCCTTTTAGAGTATTGTGTCAAATCAAACTACATACTGATTCATAATCTCTCATTCGTTTCAGAGTGTCAATAAGTTCTTTGTCCTTCTCCCTTGCATCAGCTTCTGCAAGTTCTGCTACCATTTCAGCTTCTTTGGTTTTCTGTTCCAACATATGTAATTTCTCTTGGATGTTCCCAATATGGCCCTGTTGAGCAGAAGATGACAGACCTAAAAAGATACAACAGACGTCCATAGAAAGTTGGTGAGAAACTAACTGGAAGACATACTGACAGTGAATGAAAATTAAGAGAGAAACTCATAGCGAGTAACAATTAATCAAACCTCCTTCCCATCATATATATCTAATCCAGGAAGGGGAGAGCATTAAATATTCAGTCTTGCATATACAAAAGCAGGAGCTCTGTAAGAACTTGATCCTATGCAATAAGCAGGACCAGAACTGGGTGAGGTTTTCTCCAAAGGAAGGTCAAACATCTGCAGTTATAAGGACAAACCTACCTGTGGAATGTGTGAGACCTCACGAGGAATGGTTTATATTCATAAATGCACCATAAGACATACAACAGGAAATGAAATATCCATAAAAAGTTCAGGCCATTGGTAGGGAACCTCTGGGCTGAATTAGATCCAGCAGGACATTTGGAATAACCAATACCTACCTCTCCCATACCTAACGTCTTCTGATGCAGACATGGCAAAAGCTTCAGCTACTAGGAAAGGAAGAATCCTCCTTCACAGCCATGGCTTGAAGTTTTAATCACCTGACATCATATTAACTCAGGTGATTGACTGGTGGGTGGTTTGGCCCACTTGTGGAAGTGGCCTGCAGAGGACTGGCCTCTGCACGTGGCCCTCCAACTGGTTGAAACGTATCATTATGAGGCCATGCAGACATAACGCTCCCACTCAGTAGTGGTCCACAAGAGTATGTGCTTTCTTGTCTCATGCACAAAATCCACAGTATTAGTCACGATAAATGGGTTCAGCACAGACAAGAATCATGGTTAACACTAACCAAACTTGAGTCTTAACCAGGTTATAAAATCAGTTTCAAATCCAGTCAAAACATATGGCTAAAGTTACACAAAACACATAAACAAGTTACTTTTTTCTTTTTGAAGTTCTCTTTTCATGTCCTCAATAAGCACTGCATTCTTTTCCATCTCTTTCGTATACTGTTCAACCTGTTCCGTGAGCAGTTTGATCTGACTGTCTCTTTCTTGCACACCCTGAAAAAATATAATTTGGTACCTAATTAATAGCACTGATAGTAAGCCATTAACAAACAAAAGATCAAAGTTAAAAGAAAAAACAGAAGTACTTACAACATAGAGTTCTGATATTATCTAGAAGAACGACAAGGAAAGGCAAAAGCAGCAAAAATAAAAGCAGAGAGGTAAAAATAAAATGCACATCCTGCATCATCATAAAAACGAGGAACTTTTTAAAGCTAAACTCAATTTCATTTGTACTTTGGTCCAGACAGACATTACTTACCTTATACTGTTATATGAAAACAGAACTAACATTTTAACTGCATACAACAGTTTTTTTCATAATTTACTCCAGGGTAACATATGCCAAAGAGCCACATGTTAGCTACTATGGGTGCACCGTGCATGCATGTGAAGTTTCCACATTAAAATTATAGTATAAGAATTTTCCAGGGGTCCACAGATTTTTGGGGGGAGAAGTGCTACCACCCCCCTCACTCTGCGCTTTTGGAGAAAGAACAAGCAAAAGGTAAGCCAGAGGTTGCCATTCATTGCTGAAGGCCCCACAGGCAGGAACAGGCAAAGAAGCTGGCATGCTTTCAAACAGGGCCACAGCCCCATTGATTAATAGTGACCCTCAACTTCAGAGCTAAATGTTTCGTGTATGAAGACCATTAGTTATACTTGGAGTGGATCCACTGAAATCAATCATCTCAGGTTAGTTTAAATTCCTTGATTTCAGTGTGTCTATTCAGTGTGTGACATAGCTGGGTATAACATAAGATTATAACATAATAAAATGTAAACATGTGAAAGAAAGTATAGTTCATGCTGGAAAAGATATATATATGTTTCAGCTGAGTTTATAGTAAGTTTTAATACATGCAGCTCATTAGAAAATGAAGCACTGTTTTAACAGATACACATTTTTGGTCTACAACACCTATTAAAATCCTAACACGTGGAGAAGTCATCAGATTTCCCCTCCAAATGAAACTTAGGTTTCATAATTCATAAGTAGGAACCAGTGACGGTGAACCAGTGAACCTACTCTATAAGTAGGAACCAATTTGAACCAGTGAAGGCGGTGAAGGTCTAGTGTGAGTGTCTAGAGGTGATTGGAGGATGGATGGTGGCTAACAGATTGAGGCTGAATCCTGACAAGACAGAAGTACTGTTTTGGAGGGACAGGCAGGTGTAGAGGACTCCCTGGTCCTGAATAGGGTTAACTGTGCCCATGAAGGACCTGGTACGCAGCCTGGGAGTCATTTTGGACTCACAGCTGTCCATGGAGGCACAGGTCAATGCTGTGTCCAGGGCAGCTGTCTACCAGCTCCACCTGGTACGCAGGCTGAGACCCTACCTGCCTGCAGACTGTCTCACCAGAGTGGTGCATGCTCTAGTTATCTCCTACTTGGACTACTGCAATATCTCCCCTCTAAAACAGGGACACAAAGTAAACTCCTTCTATTCATTGTGTTGTACTCTATACTCATGCATAGATTTCTAATATTTAACACAAATATTTGTTTGGTTTCTTCTTATTGGAGAGAAAACTACCTGCTGGAGGGCCATAACGCTGCTCTTGTCAGCATCAAGGTGGGCCATTTTCAGCTTCTCTCTCAGAGTTAACAACATTTGCTGATACTCAATGATTTCTTCATCTTTAGAAGCCAAGATTCCCTGCAAAGTAGAATATGGTAAGGTGGAAAATCTTCAACAAAACGTAAATCTTAAAAGGTAGCTGAAATAAGTTATGTAATACCTTCCATTCTTCCACTTTTTCATTCACAGCTGCCATGAGAGGGTCATCTTCTTCATTCTTTGCTTTAAGTTGCTCCATTAACTCATGAACCTGTGAGGTACCATCGATATATGATGCATGAAATATGACGTATGAAAATACAAGCTATGAGTGTGTTACTCCAAATGCATTAACAAAGGGAATCAATGGTTATCCAGTTTTTACTCTATTTGCTTACTGAATCAAATACTTATTTAATGATCAATTTGTCATCACTCAGTGGTCACGCAGGATGTGTCATCTTTCTGATTTGATCTTTCTGTTTTGGTCCATTGTATTCCAATTTTAAGGTCTTTTATAGTTGTACAGTATCTTTACTAATCTGCTTCTGGAAAGAAGGTAGGTTACATTTTACCTGAAACTTATACTGTTCCTTTTCCTTTTTTAGTTGGTCCACGACAATGTCAGATTGCTGCACGATAAGCTTCATTTTATTGTACTCATCAGTCATCTTTTCCATTTCTTGCACCGATTCTTCTAGATTCTTCCTCATTTCCTGATTCTGAGCCTCTAATTTTTCATTAGCTTCAGTCAAACTCTACGAATTTAAAAGTAAAATATTTATAATGAGAAACCCATTTCAAAGTTGAAAAAAGCCAGCTCTGGCAAACTCCAAAATGGACTGATAGAGCCAACCCTGGATCCAAGTAAAGTAGGATTAATTTTTACCACAAGACCACCACAACTAACAACCACTGCTTAATCCACTGAAATATATTACTCACTTACTTCTTAGCCCCAAAGTCTAAAACAAAACCATCTGCAACATTAATAATCAAGAGATCTTAAGAGCCATATCCTAAGTGTCCATCTAGAAAAATTGGAGCGATGCCATCTTCATATCAGCAGAAGATACAAAATTCACTGAATGCTGATGTTTTAAATTCTTCTGTTATTTTCGTGCTGCTGATTGTATCAATATACAGCAAAAAACAATTTGAATAATTTTTAATACGCTGATACTTATATGCTGTTTTGGTCATTATTGCAGAAAAGCAGGATAAAAATAAATTAAAACACACTGTAATAAATTTCTCTAGTTATTGAAAGGTGAAGTACTCATCACAATAACCCAAATTCCTAACTAAGTATCCTTGGCACAAGAAAGACTCCGAAAGTCCACTAGATAGAATGATACAGTCCGAAGATTTATATTAGATTCAAAATTCTGAAAATAAAGACAAGACAAGGGCAACCCCTTTAAGTTTACCTGAATTTCATCTAGATACTGGACAAGCTCAAAGTTCTTTTTTGATAACTGTGACCTGTAATCTGATTCTTCTCCTCTTCGTGAAAGAAGCGTTTCTTTTTGTGTATCTATCTGTCTCTGATAGTCAATTACATCCTGACGAAGTTGTTCATTCTGCATAAGACAAACAGGAGGAATTGGGAAAATTATACAAATCAAGCATTTGAAGTGTGCCAACAAATGCCACAAGTCAATGTGTGATCTACAGTATCTGAAACAAACTACAATATCACACACAAATATATCCAATAATCCTACAAACTATTAAGCTGAATACTCACCCTCTTTTTTCTTCGCTTTTTCTTCAAAGGAAATAGAGTAGAATAAGAAAGAAAATCAAGGCTAATTAACATATAACTTAGGAAAGCTTAAAAGTAAAAAGAAGAGAGCTGTTCATAATTGGCCAGGAAACATCAAAAAAGCACATTAACAGCGTAATGCTATGAAATTTATGTTGGCAGTGGCTAATAAGTTAAAGTGAGAGGTCTTTGTGCAAGAAGGTGAGGACTTCCTTTCTCCTTGCATCAGAATTCACCCATCGCAGTGATTTAAATCATTCCAAATTAATGGGCCTAAATTTAAAAATATATATTTAGGACTTGGATACAAGCCAGAGGTAAGAAATGATAGACAGACAGCAGGTTAGAAGTACAGTGCGTGATAAAACAGTTGTGACAGTAAGACAAAGAAAACAAGCAGGTTATAAAGAACACCTATGAAACAGAAAATACTCCTTAGTAACACAAGTCCTTGCCGCCCTACAACAGAGTCTCACTCTAAATTATTTAAAATACTATTTTAAACCAGAGGATGGGGGGAGAGCTGCATGCATGGGAGGGAAGGTCAATCAAACATTGATTCCAAAGTTCTTCACTAACCTCCCTTCTCAACTTGCTGTTTTCATTTTCTGCATCCTCATTCCGAAGAGCAAGCTAAAACAACAAAATTAGTTAGCTAGGAAAATGTATCAAGTACAAAACGAAGGCATATTTTCCAGAAGTATCAACACTCCTGGAGTACATGAATAGTAAATACTGTATTATATATGCATAGATAGGTAGGTAAATAGATACACACAAACACACACAGGGGGAGGGCAGCTCCTGCTCGCATTTCTCATCAACCCTTCCTACCAACTACCCCAACAAGTCCTTCAATGCTATTGCCAGTCCACTTCCTTTACAACTCACCCAAAGCCCACATCCCCTCACAGCTCCTTAAACGAATTCAACTGATCTCAGCCTACCTGCCAACCCACCCCCAACCATATTGCCAATCCCTCTCCCCTCACAGCTTGCTCCAATGCCAAGATCCCTCTGTACTGCTGCCACTGGGGAGGGGCAGGGGATTGAAAAGAACAAAATATTTCATCCCTTTGCTCCTCTTAAAACTGTACAAGACTGCACTGCTTTACAGTGGTACCTCGGGTTACATACGCTTCAGGTTACAGACTCCATTAACCCAGAAATAGTACCTCGGGTTAAGAACTTTGAATGAGAACAGAAACCGTGCTCTGGCGGCACGGCGGCAGCAGGAGGCCCCATTAGCTAAAGTGGTGCTTCAGGTTAAGAACAGTTTCAGGTTAAGAACGGACCTCCGGAACGAATTAAGTACTTAACCTGAGGTACCACTGTATATTTCTAAATTCCCGGTCTCATAGTGTATTCACAACCTCTGTTTTGTGCAAATGCATACATCTTTAACTTTTTTCCATTTCTATTGCTATTATTCAATACAAGTCTTCAATTTTATATTACTTTCCACAGTTTTACAGATGTCTACTTAAAATACTGCATACCTGTTCATTGACTTTCTTTTCTTTCTCCAGCTCCTTCTCCATATCTGCCAACTCTCTGTCTTTTTGTTCCATCTGCCTTTCCAGCTGACGGATCTCATCACGCAAAAAGCGAGTATCACGACCACCAGTAGATCGATGTGCTGCCTTAAAACACCATTAAAATATAACAAACTATGAATGTGTTTCCAGTTAAGGTAAGCAGGATAGTACAGAACTGTTTTAATCAACATTTCAACACACACACACACACACACAAACATTTTGCATTCATTCATTCTGCACAAGTTGGGAAAAGTCAGGTTATACCTGACTTTAATCTAGTATTTGTACTGTAGCGTATTTCAGCTTCAAAAATTCAAATGGTTTAAAATAAAGGTATGCTTTAAAGGACTAAGGTAAAGGTAAAGGGACCCCTGACCTTTAGGTCCAGTCGTGGCCGACTCTGGGGTTGCGGCGCTCATCTTGCTTTACTGTCCAAGGGTGCCGGTGTACAGCTTCTGGGTCATGTGGCAAACCAGAGAAGCGCAAACCAGAGCAGCGCACGGAGACACCATTTACCTTCCCATCTGTTTATCTACTTGCACTTTGACATGCTTTCGAACTGCTAGGTTGGCAGGAGCAGGAACCGAGCAACGGGAGCTCACCCCGTTGCAGGGATTCGAACCGCCGACCTTCTGATCGCCAAGTTCTAGGCTCTGTGGTTTAACCCACAGCGCCACCCGCATCCCCTTAAAGGACTAACCATGCACAATTATATATGTTTAGCTGTTTTACATTCCCACTATGTTTAATACATGAAGGAAAATCGAAAAGTGATTTTGTCATAGCGTGCAGTAGGAACTTGCCTTTGCTACATTCTAAAGGCACTATGCTACAGATGAAACCTGTGATCAAAATAGCTGTGATTTCAACCAATAAGGGTCTGACCTTCCTACAGTTAAGCAAATTTAAGTCCTGCTTATTTCATTTGCCCTTTGAAATTGCAGGACACAGTTTAAAAGTATCTAACTTTAAAAGGTTGAATTACACACTTACAATTATAGTTATGTCCCCAAATGTTCTGTTTATGTTTAATCAAATCAAATCAAATCAAATTTTAAAAATATAGACTAGAAATGCAATCCTATTCTCCTCTACAATGTTCATGATTGGAAGGGGTTAGGATTATATGTAGTTTCCTCCCTTCCATCCTCCAGGGGGAGACTGCACAGAAGGGAAGCTAAACTTTCCTCAGGCACAGGGAAAGCTATCACCAGCTGTTCTTGCCAGTATGAAGCTGGGATGTTCCACAGTGGGGTTTGGGTCTCGTAAAGGTGTCAATTATTGAACCCATCAACAGTGCCAGAGTGAGGCTGGCACAGCAGAAAATATGTTCTTTCCCACTCCTTCTGCCCTGGCCAGAACAAGCCAGCAGGACTTGGAATGTATTGGTGGACTTGCTGTTCCACTCCACCACTGCCCTGCCTCTCGTTAGGATTGCTTTGCCAATGCCCATTAAAAAAATAATAACTTAATAATGCTATACATCAAGTAGTACCACCAAGAACAGAATAAATAGTATAAAATGCAACTTTACATTTTGGCATACCTCTAACTCCTTTTCCAGTTTCATCACTTTAGTTTTTAACTGATTTTCTGTTAGAATAAACAAGACACACAAAATTACCAAAATATATTTCCATAAGCCTCCAAATGAAATCTACAATAAGCTTGGTGGCAACCTCTACTAACATTACAATGAGTGACTTATTTAAATCAAATTTTAGTAACAACAAAATTGAAGCTACATTATGATCCTTTTTGTAAAAAAAAAAAAATACTCTTTACATAGTTTTGAAAACAATAAAACAAGCAATAGAGGAGAAATGGCAAATCACATGTTGATGGACTGTCACTATAAATAACTGAACTCAGGAACTTAAATATGCTTTAACTTCTAATGGAAGTTTCCATCATCATCTACTGACCCTGCTGAAAATTGTGAATATACAAGTGTACACGTAAGTGTGTGTTACTTATCCACAAAAACTGATGATACCAAATTTGGCTTGCTCCTCCCCAGCTTTCTCAACTTCTTCCAATGCCAGTTCTACTTCTTGATTTTTCATCTACAACAAAAATAGAAGTAAGACAAGTGCCCAGAACAAATAATTACATATGAAGCTACAAGATTACTGTATGTAGACTAAAAGAAGATGCATGTTGCTACACACAAGTAAACACAATATAAGCAAGCAGAGGTTTTAGTTTAGAGGAATGCATCCGTTATAAATTTCAGCAGATCATATAAAGCAAGCAACAGGGAGCAATTCATCCAGCTATTTCCAAATGTGCCCTTTTGAAAAATGACCATGCCCACTTTTCAGCTCCTGTGGGGTTGGGGAATGGATCCATGCAATCCTTAGCTCAAAAAAAAGAAAAGAAAAGAAAAGAAAAGAAAAGAAAAGAAAAGAAAAGAAAAGAAAAGAAACCACTATACTATGCATCAGAAACCAAGAAACTTTCTCATTTTCACACTTGACATAGGAATTGGGTAGAAAACTTTAAGACCCAGAAGAAAAACTCCAGGGAAATTAGACTGTTTCCTAACAGGGTTATTCAGACTAAGGACTGGGAATCTTTCAACAGGTGTACACCTTCCTGTAGACCAGTAGGACAAAACTCAAATTACTCAGGGCACTGTCACTAGCATTCAAGAGGGTTGCACTAATGCATTAACTATGAAAAAGCATTTCTGTCACATTTTTCCTAACTGCATTTATCAACCAAAGGAACTGTAGATGGGCAGGCCAAAATGACATGTTTCACCTCAAAATTCTAATTTATCCCTGTAAAAAAACAGTAATTACCCTGTGACACAAACATCAGAACTTCCACTATAGATTAAGTGAAGAAGACTGTCTTTCCGCAACAAGATGGACTTTTGCCACGCCCCTGACAGGAACAACTGCACTTACTACTGTTGGGGGCACCTGCTGACTTGGCTGGAGGGGAAAGGCTGCAAGCAGAGAGTTTGCCCTAGGATGGAGGAAACAGACTCTGCATTGCTGCCTAGCCTGGAATGGAAAGCTCATGCTCATGCAAAATTTGCTTCTTAGAAGTAATTAGGACGCATCAGTACTGACCCTCATTAATGACTGAGAAATTTTAAAAAGCTGAATTAAACGTTCAGGGTTCTCATCCTTCAGATCGCTTCCATCAACCTAAAGATAAAAGCAAAATACTTTATTACTATTAAACAGTTTAATATTAAGCATTATATCCATTTAGTTTCTTCACATAAAATGCTCAATTCACTGTTCAAAATACCTTAGCCAACATCTCCAGCAAAGTATCCGCTAGCTCCTCCTGACGAGGTAAAGAATCAGGATCTACTCTCATAACCTTCTTCCATTCTAAAATGGGTGCCATCTTGAATGTTCATTTATCTCTGTACAAAAAGAAAAAGAAAGGTATTTTGAGAAGACATGAAAATATCCACAAAGGTAGTCATTCCCTTTACAAAGATATTTACAAAGGAAGCAAAAGACATTTACAAATATATTTACAAAGGAAGCAAAAGTTTACTAGACATTATGTTCATGATATAAACAGAAACACAAAACAGGTCATTATTAGAATCAAAACATTCTTGCTTGTGTGCTCAAGTGCTTCAGCATCATTTCCATTTTTAAAATCTCTAACTGTACTAGGAGTAGTTCAGGAGGGGCACTCACTTATAGGAGGGCATACAAGAGAGGGAAAGGACAACTCTAACGGCATAAGTGCATGGCTTTGTTGATCTCACATGGGATTGAATACCACAACTTTAGAGTCGCTGCTAAGAAAACCCTAAAGTACAGACAGTGCCTTTTGTTTTTCATACAGTAGTTGTGAGGTTTCCACATGCCACTTCCATCCCTCATCCAACGTAGCATATCCGTCAAGTGAGGATAACATTGTAAACCATCAAACTTGCTCCCACAGGAGACCGGTGATGGCTACCAGCTTGGATGGCTTTAAAAGAACACTGGACAAATTCATGGAGAAAACCATTCATGGTTACCAGTCAGGATATGTTACTCTGCTCTGCTGCTACAGTTGGAGGCATTAGAACCAATTGCTGGGAACCACAGGAGGGGAGAGGACTATCTTGCGCCAAGGACCCTGCTTACCGGATTCCCACAAACACCTGTTTATCCCCTGTGAGAACAGGATGCGATGCCAGGTGAGCATGGCTCGTTTTTTATGTCCTTACCTGATGCAGTGGGCTCAAGGCCACAACCCCTATGGTCATGAAGCGCACACACTTTCAAGCGAGTACACCTTAAACCTATAGAGGTATATAGCTGTACCTATAGTTCACGGGGGTATATAGCTGAGGTATATAGTTATAGGTATATAGCTATATAGAGGTATATAGCTGTACCTATAGTTCACGGGGGTATATAGCTGAGGTATATAGAGGTATATAGTTATAGGTATATAGCTATATAGAGGTATATAGTTGGACCTATAGTTCACGGGGGGGAGAAAAGATTAACAGATTGGCTGGTCTTTCAATGTCTACTACAAGACTCTCGAAAGGAGTTTAAACACACACACACACACAGGCCTTCGCCATAAACCTTTCGAAAGCGCCTCTAGACCCTCCGAAGTGGGTCAGCTGGGAAAGGAAGCGAAGCTATGAGCCTTTTTACCCCGGATACCTAGGATGCGGAGGCTCCACGCAACCTCTCCTGCGCGCTTCGCAGTGAGCCAGTAGGTTTACTCCAGAGGAAGCGGGTCGAGGATTGCAGCCATTTGTTTCCCCAGGCAAGGAAACGCCTCTCTGCTCTCGGAGCCAAACGGTCAGCGAGGAGTGCAGCCTAGTGGCCGCTAGTCCCCCTTCCGGAGCCCCGCCTCGCCCGCCAGGTGCAGGCGACGTTAATCCGCGTTTATTTGTTCACGAAAACATCCCTCCCTCCTTCTGGCTCGCTGGTTTCCTCAAGTCGTTCACCGAGGAGGCGGAGCAGGCCGCTGCTGCTAGGCGACGCCCTCAAACACTGCTCGCCCTCAGCCGGAAGAACCCGGATCTTCTTAACTGGAGCGAGAGCCGAGTCAAAACTCCCGCGGGACTACAACCCCCATCATGCCCCAGCCGAAGACCACAAGTCCCGGCATGCCTTGGGGTGAACGGACCGAAAAGGAACAGCCGCGTTGTGGCGCGCGCTGAGGCTGACTTCGCACTGAACAAGGGCAGGCGCGCTTTCCCGAGTGAGCGTGCCTGCATGCTTGTTCACGGCATGCCGTGGCCTTCAGCAGGGAAAAGATACTGCCGAAGGAATCTTAGGCTAAAGGGCGGGAGCCACGGGGAGGACTACATATCCCAGGCTGCTCCGCGCCGGCCAAGAGGCAGAAGTCGGCGGAGTATCCACCGCTTGGAATGCCGGGGGAGGGAGTCGGGCTTCCCAGCATCCTTTGCCGAGCTCCGTGGGTGACAGGGGGAAGTGTCTGCGCGTGCGCACTTACGGGAGGGAGGCTCCGATCGCTCGCCCCGGGTTCGGTTTTCCCAAGGAGGTGCGGCTGAAGCACCAGCGGAGCGAGACATGGCGGAGAGCGTGTGCATCCCAGGCGAACCCAGGTACAGGATCGCGCGCAGCTAAGAGCTGCGGGGAGAGTCTTGGATCGGGGTTCTGAGAGAAGAGAGCGGCTGGCTCTTTGGCCCCCACGCGACGGGGACGGGAGAGGGACGGAGGGGAAGAGGCTTGGTTCTGCCCGGTGCGGTTTCTTGCGCGACTCTCGAGGAGAGCGCTGCAGCTTCCATACCAGGTACAGGATTCAACCCGATGTAGGGATGAATCGCCTTTGCTTTTGGAATTGCGCGCTGGACCTCGCGTGCAATTCATCAGCTCGCGGTCTCCCTTAAGGTGGGAGGATGTACTGCTAAGATACGGTCGAAGGAAAGGCTTGCGGTGTATAGCGTGAGTGTTCACACGTGACGCTTGTGAAGACCCCCGAGTTAAGTCGTGGATTTCTTCGTGCATATCATGGGCGTGATGGGGGGGCGGGGCAGAGAGGAAAGTGCTCTCTGTGTAGAAAATAGTGCAAGAAAATAGTTGCACATGCCCCATGGGAAAACCTAAGTGTTTCCCAACTGCTTAGTGCACCGTAGGCCCAGCACAATCCCGTGCATCTTTACTCGGAAGCAAGTGTTCGTGCATTCCATAGGATCTACTCCGGAAGTAAGCGAGTTTAGGATTGCACCCTCAAGCTGCAGCGAAGTTAAATGGCTGCACATTAGTTCCAACTGAGTGATACGATTGGTTACATGGGGCTTAAGCGCTACTTTCTCTTACTTTCTCTGTATTTATACTGTGGAGATTCCAGTTACTGTGTAACAAGTTATGAGCAAACCTTACAACTACGGTAACGTGTGGCGTTTTTCGTTACGATGTTGATTTCATCAAGTAGATAGTAGCAATGCAGAGTAAAGTGACTGCTGTTATGTTTTGTTATTTTACAAGCTGTAACATTTGTTAAGGAATGCTTTGGAGATCAGGCTGCAACGAAACTCATTTTGGAACAGGAAGTGGGTAGAGGAAATATATACCCGAGCACACACACAGTAATTATATATAAACTTGGGTATCACTTTCCTTCTGCATAGATAATTTATTAGAAAGGTTTAATGTTTGTTGGTGACTGTATCTATGCTGTATCTATTCACCATTTACAAACTATGAGCTGGGGAGGGGGAGCCTGAAACTTTGAGGCAAAATGTAGTTCTGACTGCTTATCCCCATCTGCAATGTTGCTTTGTTTTATTTGACCTCTTATCATAAGCAGCCTTGAGCAGCTTGAGTAAAGAACAGTCCAGTAATTGGGATGCTCAACAATACTGAACCAAAGGCATTCTAATTGTCTTCTTTCATTATTCATGTGTCCTTTTTTTTTTTTTTTGTTAGCATAAGCCTGACAAGGAATAATCTGTTACATGTGAATATTCTTGATATTATCAGCTTGTCACTTCCCAGACTCTCTCTTTAAGAACCAATAAAAAGATCATAGCTCTCTTATAAATGCATTATTGCTCTTTTTATGCTCAGAGAGAAGCTTGCATACCTTACAAACAAACATTTTAAAGCAATTAGTGTGATGCAGAATGCCAAATGGTTGTTGCAAAAGTAGTAATTGACTCTACTCCAGTTCGACAAAGATGTTTTTAATATACCGTACCGTAACTGGATGTGGTGATTCAAGCCCCAGTCCAAACAATGGATTTCCACACCATATCACAAACTCCTTTTGAAGATTTTGGGAAGGGTTGTAGCGCAGTGCTTTGCATTCAGAAGGTTTGATTGGGAATGTTCCATGCCTTGAGAGTTGTTGTCAGTAGTGCACTGTAGACAGTATTAAGCAAGATGGACTGACTCAGTATGAGATTATTTCCTGTGTTGCTTGTTTGAATTTTAAAAACAAAAGCACCATAGAATTGTACAGTTGGAAGGGAACCTGAGGGTCATCTAGTCCAACCCCCTGCAAGGCAGGAATCTCAACTAAAGCATCCATGGCAAATGGCATCAAGTCTCTTCTTAAAAACCTCCAAGGAAGGAGAGCTCCCAAGGGAGCCTGTTCCACTGTTGAACAGCTGTAACTGTCAGAAAGTTCTTCCAGATATTTAGTTGGAATCTTCTTTCTTTGTTCTTGTAAGTTGAAGCCATTGGTTCAGTTCCTATCCTCTGGAGCAGGAGAAAACAAGTTTGCCAGCAGTTCAAACTTATACTGTAAATGTTTCTAGGTGTGTGATCCTCTGGATTTTGATAACTATGTGCAATGAGGTGTGGAGAATGGATTCATATTACAATTCCGCACTTCATCTTCCTATATTTGTCAGATTACCATCATAAAGATCAGCATTCTAGATCTTCCAGTTTTTTGCCTTTATGCAAAGTATAAACTTAAAGCAATCCTGTCAAAAAGCAACAATCAAAAATAAGACCCAGCAGCAGAAATTATGCAGTTGAAACCTGCTAAGATCAAACATGTTTTGTTTCCATATAAAAAGACACCAGGAAGGTACTCCATAGTCCAAGCACTACTGCCAAGAAGGCTCTGTCTCTCATGCTTGCTCACATAACCACCCAAGATGTTGGCATAGAGAACAGCAGCTCTGGGGCAGACCCTTCTTGAGATAGCAAGGTTCAAGACTGTTTAGCAGTGATGGTCAAACTTGGCCCTCCAGCTGTTTTGCGACTACAGTTCCCATCATCCCTGGCCACTGGTCCTGTTAGCTCGGGATGATGGGAGTTGTAGTCCCAAAACAACTGGAGGTCCGAGTTTGGGCTTTGAAAGGAGCCTGGAAACCAAGTAATCAGTGAAATTGAAACAAGGTTGGAATTCTGTGCTTCAGTTGTTGGGCTGCAGGCAAAAGTCTGACTACCACATTTTGAAGAAATCAACCTTTCACCATTCACATTTTAACAACGCAAGTGCACAATAGGCTTCTTCCTCAAAACAGTTTGTAGCACATGTCTTTCTGTTCACAGTGAGTGAATTCAGGAAGATTTACATCATTGAGTTGCCCTATATGATCTTTTCAGTGTCTTAGTTATACTATCTAGTTTTGTGGAACAATATGTCCAGACACTTCAGTTCTCCCATAGGGCATTGGTGCTCAGCATTGTCATCTGAAATGTAATCCATGGTTCATGAGCTGTCTGAGTGAATCTACAGAGGGATGGACCAGACCCATGACTCATTTTTCCCAACACATTTTATTTCTCATAGTTAGCCAAGATCCCTTCCAGTGTGCCAGTGTGGTGTAGTTGTTAAGAGTAGTAGACTCGTAATCTGGGGAACCGGGTTCGCGTCTCCACTCCTCCACATGCAGCTGCTGGGTGACCTTGGGCCAGTCACACTTCTGTGAAGTCTCTCAGCCCCACTGACCTCACAGAGTGTTTGTTGTGGGGGAGGAAGGGAAAGGAGAATGTTAGCCACTTTGAGACTCCTTAGAGTAGTGATAAAGCGGGATATCAAATCCAAACTCTTCTTCTTCTTCTTCTTCTTGGGGAGATCCTTACCTTGGATGTTAGAAAGAAATGAAGCACAGCCATCTTTGTAATGTCCAAAGGGCCATTCCAGGCCTGGCAACTCTCTTTCTAATCTTCTCAACATACTATTGGGCTACATGCAAGATCTGCAGGCGCTACAAAGAAAAGGTCCAACTGATGTTTTTACAAGCAACTCTTTAAGTGATCATAAGTCTTAAAGTAGTTTTGTGCAATGGTGGTCAAACCCTTTACTGAAGGGGAGACTCCCAAAAATTCTTTCACCTTTGCAGGCAGACTATATTTTCAGTAGCGAACATTTTCCTTGAGGCCTAAAAAAGGGGCAAGGCTAGTGGTATAATTCCAGTTGCCTGCTCTTGCATAATCCCTCTTCATTTGAGACGAATTGTGAAATCATTTGTAGCTGAGTTAGCAAGATGGGAAGATGCTGAAGATATAAACAAAAGATTCCCTTGCCCCCTTGACTCATGGGAAATCCTTGTCTGTTCCAGGTTCTCTGCAGTAGGCTAAAGGTAAATTCACTGGGAAATACGACATTCTGTGTCTCTAGAGACCTTTCCTGTGTGCGTGCACCAATACACAAGTAGTCCATGTACATGCCTAGGGATGAAGTATTACCTTGTCAGCTACTTATTTATTTCCTATAATTTATATACCGCTTGATCGTAGAAAAGAACCCAAAGTGGTTTCCAAAAAAGGTGCAACAATGATATTATCACTAAAAAATAATAATACAGTCATACCTCGGGATAAATATGCTTCAGGTTGAGCACGTTCGGGTTGCGCTCCGCAGCGACCCGGAAGTAACGGAGTGCGTTACTTCCAGGTTTCGCCGCTCTCGCATGCGCAGACAGTCAAAATGACGTCACGCGCATGTGTGGAAGCGGCAAAACGCAGCACGCGCAGATGCGCTGTCGCGTCTTACGTTACATTCAGAATGTGAACGGGGCTCCGGAACGGATCCCGTTTGCATCCTGAGGTACCACTGTGTATAGCAATAGTTTTAAACATGCAAAAAGTGAAAACAAAAACAGACTGAAACAAATTAAAACTTGCACCAGCTTTCTAAACATCTGGGTAGGTTTGTCTGAACAAGAATGTTTCTAGCAGGTGCCAGTAAGAATACAGTGAAGGTGTTTGATTGATATTAATAGTCAGATGGGGCATATGAAGGCTCAGTTGCCTGCCCAGTCTCTTGGGCAGCAATGGGGAACCTGTGGTCTTCCCAATGTTGTTGGACTCCCAACTCGCACCATTCCATCCAGCATGTCCAACGATCTGGGGTGATAGGAGCTATAGGCCATCAACCTTAGGAGGCCTACAGGTTGCCCATCCCTGCTGTAGTGAGAACTTGGTTCATGAGGGCAGATCAAAAGGTAGTCTTCTCAAGAGGAGTCTGTGTAGCTTCTCTAGTTGAGGATGCCAAATGGTTTTCTCTCGTGGTTAAAGTGTGGAACTAGGACCTTGAGGGACCTGGGTTCAAATGCCCACTCAGCCATGAAGCTCATCGTGGGACAATCATTGCTTCTCAGTCTAACTTACCTCACAGGGTTGTTGCTGGGATTGAATCAGAAGAACCACGTATACCAACTTTAATAAGATTTTTTGTTTGTTTTTAAAAAACTAATAATGGGGAGAATCTAGCTGCATCTAGCTCTTTAGAAATGATCCATTTTCAATGTAGATTTTGACTCCTATATACACTTTTTAGTTTGTATCAGAAGCCTGCCCATTTCCCATTGGGTGCCTATATCCTAGCGACATCTTCCCTGACATAAAAATTGCATCCCTTCTGTGTGCATTATGGCAGGCAGGTCTCCGTTTAATTGCTCTTTAAATAGCACTAGGAAGAAAAGAAGACAGAGTTCTCTTTGTTGGTTTTCATCTTTTCTTTTTCTCCTCTGTAGTGTGTTTCTGGAGATCTTAACTGACAGCTTGTGAACTTTCTGATGTTTGGTTGTTTTTATTTTCTAATTCCCAGAGTGCGAGATACATTCACTGTCTTCTGATTTCTCACCTATGCATCACACCAAATGTGTGTGTGTGTGTGTGAGAGAGAGAGAGAGAGAGAGAGAGAGAGAGAACCTACTAAGCGTGTTTTAATTCTCTGCTGTAGAATGTTAGGGATGTGTGTTTTCTGGAAAATGTTGGCATAGAAAACATTCCTAAGTAAATTGAAGCAATTTACATGGAACATGTTTATTTTACTTATACTGAGTCAATTAAGCTAAAAATGGTTGCTGAATACTGTATTTGCAATTGGAATGATTAGCAATGAACTCAAAAAAATGGACAGATTTCCATGGAAAAGCAAAGGGCTAGAAAATTCCCACCCCACATCACAATCTTTTTATTCCATAACATAAATGTGTACTGTACTGGAAATGAATACTTCACCTGAAGTTCTGAAGGACACAAATATGCAAGATTCAAGTAGGTAGCCATGTTGGTCTGACATAGTCAAAAGAAATTAAAAAAATAAAAAATTGTCCAGTAGCACCTTAGAGACCAACTAAGTTAGTTGGTCTCTAAGGTGCTACTGGACAATTTTAAAAATATTATTACAAATAGGCAAGCAGAACACTGCACAAATGGAGAGACTCTCATATTCATACTGGTGCTTTAGATTGCTCTGTGCACATATATGCATCTGGCTGTGATCAGTAAGGTGAATGGCAAAGAGCTCTTGCACAGAGATCTTTATGAATTTGCTGTGTATTTTTGACTCTGCGCCCCCCCCCCCAAAAAAAAGATGCACAAAGAAAATGTGAACTTTGTGCAAAATTAAAGCAGTATGGGTATATTGTTCACTTTTGTAAAACTTGACCTGTTTCTCCTAGTCAGACATAAATTGAATTTTCTCTAGGTGAAGCATGGGCTAAACCTCTGAGTTTATGATCCCTCTTCTGAGCATTCTTCACACACTTTCAAGACTGACTTTAAAGCTTTTGTGAGCAGAAGAGGAAGGCAAGCAATGTTTAGCAACTTCCGCTGCCCCTTGCAGCCCCTTGGGGACTCCCCCAATCCTCTGGAGCAGATTTATGGGATGTAGGGAGGGGGAATTGCTAAAAACTTCCTCCCCACTCCACCTAAATGTTTAACTGTACATGTGGGACGTGTACATTGTAACATGCTACAATAATATACCAGTTCTGATATATTAGAGACCAAGTTTGTTAAACAGGTATCTTCAAATGTTACTAGTTACTGTTCATTAATGTATAAACTGCTTATATGCCAAGTTGAATTCTAAGCTATTTACATCTATAAAATCAATTATAAAATAGATATAAACTAATGGGGTTCCGTTTGCCAGTTGGAAAGCCCTATTTAGGCATTGAAACAGAAGATGGTTTTGGAAGTAATTTAAAGAGTGGTTTCCTAAATTATTTCCTGTATATACGATTATTTGTATACGATCCTGTTTGTTAGACCTTGCAGTATTTTAAAATATATATTTTGTCAGCTTTCAACTATCTGGGTGTGAGGGCTTTGTAACTGTATGGGGAAATCACAGTTCTTTTAGCAAAATGTTAACTATCTTGCTAATAATAATAATTATTATTCTCTGTTTTTCTAGTAAAGATCCATAAAAATCCGATGCTGGTCACAGTGACTTCGAAACAGATTTTTAAAGATGAGAATGCTTAAATGAAGAGATACTGTGCTTGAAACGTAAGTCAAAGATTTTATTAAAGATGTTTAGCAGACGCTGGTCATCAGGTTCATACTGTTTTAAATTATTACATGCACACCCCAGATAAAATCTAGGTACGGTGGTGCCCCGCAAGACAAATGCCTCGCAAGACGGAAAACTTGCTAGACGAAAGAGTTTTCCGTTTTGGAGGTGCTTCGCAAAACAGATTTCCTATGGGCTTGCTTCGCAAGACGACAATGTCTTGCAAGTTCCTGCTGGTTTTTTTCCCCTCCCCCCTTTTTTCTAAGCCGCTAAGCCGCTTATCAGCTGATCCGATCAGCAGATAAGCCGCTAAAAGCCGCTAATAGCGCTAATCCGCTAATCCTTCAATGGGCTTGCTTCGCAAGACGAAAAAACCGCTAGATGAAGAGAATCACAGAACAGATTATTTTCGTCTTGCGAGGCACCACTGTAGTTGTTTCCTTCTAATATAAAGAGCATAACTGATTTTTTTTTTTTTTTTAGCAGCAGGCATTCTTTGTGTTATTTTGGGACATGTCTCTTTGTTCCTGAGATCAGAATTTGAACCCCAGGTTGTTAATAGAAGCCAGTATCTGCAACTAATCCCCATATTGTTTTTTTATAATGTGGTTGATCTCACTGATGGAGGTGGGAAATGACCTGAAACCCTGACAAGCAACAACTAGTGAAAGAATATTTTGAATTTTCCATAAATTTGCTTCTGGAGACCAGCACCGTACAGTGGTTAAGAGACAGAGCTATGAAACTATAGCGCTGTGAGCTAGGAGTAATTATTTACTGCTGGGATACTTCAGTTGGTGGAGCATGAGACTCCTAATCCCAGGGTTGTGGGTTCAAGCCCCATGTTGGGCAAAGTATCCCTGCATTGCAGGGGATTGGACTAGATGACCCTCAGGGTCCTTCCAACTCTACAATTCTCTCCTTCTATGATTCTTATAAACTCAATCTAGCAGCTCAATCTTAAGTTTGTATTCTCATAAGGAATCGTCATTTGTGTTCAGTAAGGCTGACTCCCAGGTATGGGATTGCACCTAAAACAGGGATGAACGCTACTACCCTGACTCCTCTTGTTGTCTCAGGATTCAGGTTTGTAGGTTTCTCCTTTGCACCATTCATATGACCGCACTGGTAAAATACCAGTAGGTGAGAACACTGAAATATATGGCTTGGATTTAAACCCTCTGATGGGCACCAGGTTGGCAAAGGCTGTGCTTGTTAAATTAGCCATTTTGATTTGCAAACGCCGATTTTTATGAAAAAAAAAAAAGATTAAGACATGTTTGAATCTGTTCCACAGCTATAATTTGTGAGAGCTCCGGAGAAGATGGCTTATGTTAACCTAAAGGAAATTACACTAATAGTTGGAGTGGTGGCAGCTTGCTATTGGAACAGCCTGTTTTGTGGCTTTGTTTTTGACGACGTTTCAGCCATTTTGGACAACAAAGATTTGCATCCTTCTACTCCGTTAAAAAATCTCTTCCTGAATGACTTCTGGGGGACTCCTATGTCTGAGGTAACTGATTATCATCCTATAGAAATATTGACAGCATTTTTAAAGTGTCTTGCTGAGCTGAAACATTGGCCACATTAGGACAATCATATATTGGCTTAAACGGGTTTTTGACTGAGGTTTTTTTTTGCCTGTGTCTGCATCCCCTTCCCTCCCATTTTGCAAGCTTCAATTAGGTCAGGAAATCTCTAACCATGATTTCCCATTCCACCCATACTGGGAAAGTAGGGTTACCAGACTTGAAACGAACCAGAACGTTTCACAGTTTGAACTAGTTTGAGATCTTGGCTTGTTCAGAAACCAGTAACTCAACCTTCCCAGATTGGGAAATGGTGGTTTGTTAGAAATTTCTTGGTTTAGATGTTACTCCTGCAAAAGGAGGAGTGAAGGGACTTTGTTCAAAAGCTGTATGCAGACAAATGCCGGCTCCCTAGGCCTATAAAGTGAGATGAGCGCACAACCCCAGAGTCGTCTGCGACAGGACCTAACGGTCAGGGGTACCTTTACCTTTACTAAGTTGATGTATAATTATCTGAAGTAGGCCAGTGGCTCACAACACCCAAACTTTAAAGTTCTTAATGAGATTTTTAGAAAAGCTGAAAAATTAGTATTATACCTTCCATAAACTTTATTTTGTAATGTATATGTTCACAGTCTTGATCATGGGTAGACAAACTAAGGCCTGGGGGCTGGATCCAGCCCAATCGCCTTCTAAATTTGGCCCGAGGACGGTACGGGAATCAGCGTGTTTTTACATGAGTAGAATGTGTGCTTTTATTTAGAATGCATCTCTGAGTTGTTTGTGGGGCATAGGAATTCGTTCATATTTTTTTTCAAAATATAGTCCGGCTCCCCACAAGGTCTGAGGGACAATGGGCTGGCCCACGGCTGAAAAAGTTTGCTTATCCCTGGACACAAAGGAATACAGGGACATTGAGCTGTAGTTCCAAGAGAAGAGCAATATTACTTTCTCTATGTCCAATTCATGACTTCATGAGCTTGTACAAATGTTGCCAAAATAACAGACCCTTAAAAAAAAGATGGGAGGTATTGGCAGAGCAAGGTAACCATGAGGTTTGCAGGAGCACCAAAAATGTCTGTTAAAAAAAACAAAACCACCAGTAAGGACTCAATGGCTATGGATTGCTGTCTGATTGGGTTGAGTGCGGGATTGTAGAGCAGGTGGGAAGTGGAATGGAATGGGGCCACTAAGAGGAAGTGGAACAAAGATATAACAAGGCACAGACAGAGAAGGGAAAGAGTGGCTGGAACCCCGAACAGAAGCCCTCCTATCTTCAGCAGTTTGTTTCAGGGCTCTGCTTGTATGATCTAGACACCAAGCCCCATCTGCAAAACTGCAAGGTTTGCAGTAAACAAATAATCAAAGGACATAAACTTGCAGGGGAGTTGGATTGTGTTCTTTTTTTATGCTACTGGGCTGAACAGGCAGAATTGGGGTGAATGTATCCATAGCTCAGAAGGACATCAAGGAACCTCCCAAGCTTCCCTCGAGTCTTCTCCGCAAGCCAGCAGACTTGGGAGAGCACTGGGAAGGTCTCACATTGTGCTGAGCTTTATTAATGTAGAGTATGAGGCTTTCTTATGAATTCTGTACAATGCCCAGCAGTCTCAGGGGCAGGGATTTGTGTGTGCAGTCAAACAGAATATGTTTGGGAAGTCCGTTCGACTTCTGAAACATTCAAAAACCAAAGTGCGGCTTCTGATTGGCTGCAGAAAGCTTCTGCAGCCAATTGGAAGCAGCGGAAGCCCCATTGGACGTTCGACTTCTAAAAAGAACATTCAAAAACCAGAACACTCACTTCTGGGTTTGTGGTGTTTGAGAACCAGAATGGTCATCTCCCAAAGGGTTCAGGAGCTGAGGTATGACTGTATTGCTTAAGGTGGGTTTTTTTGCCGCTAGTGACCATGTTTGTGAAGCCTGAATCTGAGCAATACCTTTCTGAATGTTGGGAGGTTTTCTTTTATGGTGTTTGCCTTCTTGGGAAGACTCAACTATTTGCAATGCCTCTTGCTTTTAGGCTTCTGATTTTATGCTCTAGTTGAGCTATTTTACCACAAAGATGGATATATTTCCCCCCCCCCCAGTTCGATCTACATGTGGGTCTGTGTGTTTCTGTTTTTTAGGAGCGAAGTCACAAGTCATACAGGCCGCTCACTGTGCTCACGTTCCGTTTGAACTACCTGTTCAGCGAGTTAAATGCTGTCTCTTACCACTTCCTGAACGTCATCTTCCATGCAGCTGTTTGTATTGTCTTCCTCAAGGTCTGTAAGCTTTTCTTGGACAACAGGAGCAGTTTGGTTGCTTCCTTACTCTTTGCAGTGCATCCAATACACACTGAAGCGGTAAGTAAGCCTGAAAAGGCTCCGTTGAGTTCTTGTTAAAGAATAGTTCTCTTAACGACAAATGACAAACTGTCAGCAATGACAGTCTTGTATCTATCTTGGGAAAGAGAATAGGAACATAGAAAGCGGCCGTGTATTGAGTCAGACCTAAATCAGACCATGGTGTGTTGAATTTGTCAACTTTCAAATTCCAACAATCTCAAGAAGTTGGTTTGGCACGGTAAAAAAAAAAATTCCAAGAGTACAACTGGAGCATTTTTTTGTCATCTTCTTTGTGGTAGGTTTCAATGACAGGCATTGAAATAAGCTGTCACTTGTCTTTAAAATGAGCTTACCTTGTTGGCTGTGGGAATTGTATCAGGGTTAACTACAAAGAGAATTCTGCTAGCTACATAGTTCATTTGCATGAACAAATCCTTTGGATGATGGCCTAGATTAATATGTTAATTTTCTCTCTCTGTTTCTTTCCATCCCTGTTAGGGCATGGGCTGAAGCTCAGTGGTCTAGCTCATCCTTTGCATTCAAAACGTCCCAGGTTCAACCCCTGATTTCTCTAGACTGGCGGAGGTCCCCTCTCTGTAATCCTGGAGAGTTGTGGCCAATGTTGACTATACAGTGGTACCTCTGGTTGTGTATCTTTTGGGTTACGCATGCAGCAAACCCAGAAGTATTTTTCTGGGTTTCGCTGCATGTGCAGAAGTGCTCTACCGTGCACATGGACAGAACAGGCACCTCCAGTTGCGAATTCCTCTGGATCCGACCGGAGCTCTGGAATGGATTCCATGCACAACCGGAGGCACCGCTGTACTGAGCTATAGAGTCTAACTTCATATAAGGCAGTTTCCTTTCTTCTTGTTGCAATGTTCAGTTTGGGCAGTTTCATAAGCCTGACTGCTCCTTGAGCCCCTTTTCAAAAGATACACTTTGTCTGTGAGTGCCATCAATATCTTAGCTTTTGCATCATGCCCTCCAGATTTGGGGAACTCCAGCTCCCATCATCCCCAACCAGCAAGTCCAGTGCTCAGGGATGCTGGGTGTTGAATTCTAGTCAGCTTTTCATTGTCTGGTTTAGTGCTTCAAAGGCAGCAAGCGGCACTTTGAACTAGACCAGGAAACAAACCAATGCAAAGGGTATTACGTGCTCCCATCACTTGGTTCCTGCAGGCAGCTGCCTTCTGCACCAATTGAAGCTTCTGAATTTAGCCAGATAAATCAGCGTAGAGCAGTGCTTCTCAAGCTATCTGATCTGGGGGACTGGCAATCCCAGCCCCACCCGCCATATGCCAGGGGCCTGTACCATACAGTGGTACCTCGGGTTAAGAACTTAATTCGTTCCGGAGGTCCATTCTTAACCTGAAACTGTTCTTAACTGGAAGCACCACTTTAGCTAATGGGGCCTCCCACTGCCACTAGAGCACAATTTCTGTTCTCATCCTGAAGCAAAATTCTTAACCCGAGGTGCTATTTCTGGGTTAGCGGAGTCTGTAACCTGAAGCGTATGTAACTCGAGGTACAACTGTATTTGGTCCATGAAGCACCCTGCCCAAGCTGGGCTGTGATGTTGTTGTTGTTGTTGTTGTTGTTGTTTATTGAATTTAAATACTGCCCTATACCTGGGAGTCTCAGGGCAGTTCACAGATGCGGTGATAGAGTTGCTGAGGACGAGCAGCCAGACTCACAGACCAGCACCAGCCTGTGTACCATCACTTTGAGTAGCACTGGAGTAGAAGTTTAACCGTGGATTTGAAATGCAAGTTCTAAACATGGCTGATCAGTTGTAGAAATAAACAACATTGAAAGTTTATAACAGTCAAACTCCAAGCACTCAACTCCTGGGAGATGGTTCTGCTAAAGAAGATGTTCTATTTTCCTCTGTGGTGCTTTTATAAGCTACTAAAAGCCTCAAAAAATGAACAGTGAATTTATTAAGGCAAAGGCCAGTCTTCCCAATCTGGTGCCCACCACATATTTTGGGCAATAACTTTATTCGGCACCAACCAGTATGACCAGTGTTCAGGAATGGTGGTGGTCTTGTAACCCTTGGAGGGCGCCCTGGGAAAGGCTGGGCCCTGTGGAAATTGGTGCATGCATGTCTTTTTGAGCAAGCACTTGTGCATGTTGCACATGGTGAGACTATAAATGCATCCGCCGAAAATGTCATTGGTTAGGCATGCTTTCTCACCACGTTTTGTACATAAAAAACAGAGCAATCCTAATTAGGATTTGAGTACTTCCATTTATCAGCCACTTGAGGGCACAATAATGCTGTACTTGACATCGTCCGTCACCAAAGTAGTGGAAGCTCATTCCACTTGTCTTTGCTTTCTTATTTAGTTTACTTTTGGTGCAGGTGCCCCTAAGGATTGCATTTATCCTGCAGTCTTTGTTCATCACTTGCATAGCTGGTTTATCTGCTGTCTTTACATCCTAATTTTGTTTACCTAACGATCACTCTCTCCTCTTCTGTTTAGGTAACTGGTGTAGTGGGCAGAGCAGAGCTTCTCTCCTCCATCTTTTTCCTAGCTGCTTTTTTGTCATATACCAGGTCCAGAGGTCCAGAAAACACGATTGGTAAATACCTGCTTTGGGTCATGTAGTTTTATTCACAGACACAATGACCTCTAAGGGTGTAGTTCGCAAAAGAAAGCTATCAAAACTGCCCTTTGTGTTGGTCTCTGGTGCTCCCTTTCCTTCTGTCAAAGGTGGAGTACTAATAGTGCAGTCCTAGTAGTAGTAGTTCTTACTACCAGTGGTATACCAGTAGTAGTACACTACTGGTAAGAATTAGTGAGTGTAAGAGGCACTCTTCTTAAATCAATGCATTCTGATTGTTTTTACTCCTCATTCAAACCCTGTTTGGCCTCAAGCATCATTAGGAACATAGGAAGTTCCCATTGGTTATCCATTGGAACATAGGAGTCAGACCATTGGTCGAACCAGTTCAGCATTGCCTATGCTGCCTGGAAGTGGCTTTTCAGGGTTTTAGATGAGAGTCTCTCTCAACTCTGCCTGGAGATGCTGCAGGTGGGAAAGGAGCTGCTAGGATGGATTCTTTTCATCTGAATGTGCTTGTTAAAATGCCAGTTTTTAGGTTCATTATTAAAGGAACATATAGCCCTACTTAGGGACGCGGGTGGCGCTGTGGGTAAAAGCCTCAGCGCCTAGGGCTTGCCGATCGAAAGGTCGGCGGTTCGAATCCCCGCGGCGGGGTGCGCTCCCGCTGCTCGGTCCCAGCGCCTGCCAACCTAGCAGTTCGAAAGCACCCCTGGGTGCAAGTAGATAAATAGGTACCGCTTACCAGCGGGAAGGTAAACGGCGTTCCGTGTGCTGCGCTGGCTCGCCAGATGCAGCTTTGTCACGCTGGCCACGTGACCCGGAAGTGTCTCTGGACAGCGCTGGCCCACGGCCTATAGAGTGAGATGGGCGCACAAACCCCAGAGTCTGTCAAGACTGGCCCGTTCGGGCAGGGGTACCTTTACCTTTACCTTTTATAGCCCTACTTGCCACCTCTAAAAACTTCAGAAACAGGCAGTGTATATAAGGACTGCTTTATAAGTCTGTGTCAGTAGGTGAGAATGATACATTATTGTTAGCTTTCAGTACAATAGTACCTTGGTTCTCAAACGCCTTGGTACTCAAACAACTTGGAACCCAAACACTGCAAACCCAGAAGTAAGTGTTCCGGTTTGCAAACTTTTTTTGGAAGCTGAGCGTGCTCCCTTTTGGCTGTTACGCTGAGGTCTGTCTGCTTTTGCTATTTGTTTTGCATTTTTGCTTTTGCTGCTCTTTTTGTTTTGTTTTTGTAACTGTGTGGAACCCAGTTCAGCTACTGATTGATTGATTGTGTGACTGCAGTACATTGTTTATTGCTTTCATTTTATGGATCAATGGTCTTGTCAGAAAGTAAAATTCATGTTAAGTTGCTGATTTAGGGGTTGTTTTTAAAAGTCTGAAACAGAGTAATCCATTTTGCATTACTTTCTATGCGAAAGTACACCTTGGTTTTGGAACGCTTTGGTTTTGGAACGGATTTCCGGAACGGATTAAGTTTGAGAACCAACGTACCACTGTACTAGCAGTAGGAATGCGCTTTGCTCAACCCAGTATGATTGGCTTGCCCACCTCATTTAGTCTACAAAAGGATAAGGAAATTGATGATCGCTCCCAAGTCATAAAGTATTGCTAATGCTCTCAGCATTTACAAATGACACCTTTTTCTTTCCCTAGATTTTTTGCCGGCTAACCATTTGTCTCTTTTGCATTGCAGTGTGGACTCCTATTGCAGTGACTGTGTTTCTGGTGGCTGTGGCAACATTATGTAAGGAACAAGGAATAACAGTGGTGGGAATCTGTTGTGTCTATGAAGTATTTATAGCTCAAGGGGTAAGGAACTTGTGCGATCTCATTCTAAGCCTGTGGTTAACCCAAGAATTGTGCACATTTCTAATTTTGTGATAATACACCGTGCTCATGTGACCACTTATTTTATTTTGTCATGCTTGGGTGGGTGGCTTGCACCCCTCAAAAGGTTTGTGGCAGCATAGAACTAAAAATCACCTCAAGATAATCTAGTCAATCTTGCTGTGCCAGAACAGACAGACTGAAAACATTCCAAGCTGGTTGACTCACAAGGTACAGTGCCACTGTTGGAGAAATTCAAAAGGGGTTCCTAGGCTGCAGGTTACCCTCCCAGAAACCAAAAATAAAAAGGATGCAGGCTTCAAGTGAAAAAACAGGCCTTTATTGAAATACCAGTGTGCATAGGGACAGCCTCAAAAATGAGGAGGCTGCAAAAGAACCACATCCAAAGAAATGGGCTTTTATACATTTCCAGTTTACACACATGATTTCTATTCACAAATCAAACCAAGCAAGCTTAATAAATGCAACCCATCATCCTGAACCAATAAAAATATTTTGGCTCCTCAGATCAGTCCTCATCATAATATCATGTGATTACATATAGCCGTTTTTCAGTGTCTTTCTTTATTAAGACTTTGATTAATTTCCCTATTCATTAAACGTCTCTCAGGATCCTCTTTCACCTGTCTTCAAAGCAATTCAAGATCAATCACCATCTAGAGATGTTTTGAAAGCATCCCTCCCACTTAGCCAGTTGAACAGAACTTCCTTAGCATCATTCCACCCTATTACAAAATCCTGGCTTTTCTTCTGGCTCCTCTGAGAAGGGCGGGGCAACTGGGGAGGAGAGCGCAGACTCTTTCATATTTCTAGAGATCCACCTCTGAGCCAATAGGGGAATAAGTAATCAAATAATCACCCTTCGTAAATGTATGCTGCTTACAGTATAAAAGCTGGGGGGGGGGGAGGGGAGCATGCAAGCACCCAACAAAATATCAGTGGAAATGTTTTCAATTTAAAACAGGCCGACTTTTTAATTTGGTGATCTTTAAGACTTTTTAATCAAGGTTTAGAAGTTATAATTGCGGTGGTTGAGAATGAGACAAATAAATTTCCTCTACCCCCCCCCCCCAGTCCTTAAAATTAACTTGGAAAACATGCTATCCTCGCGTTTCTTGAATCTACCTCGTTTCTTCTTTACTGAAAAGGTTCTCTGAAGTTGTTCATAATGTGTGTATAAGCAATATCTGCATTCTTAGATATTTTGCAAGTTTGGGTAATAAACATTGTGTTGCAGGGGACTGTCACAAATTGGATTTTGGGTTTTTCTTCCTACTCATGGGCAGGACCATAGGTTGGCCATCTGTGATACATAGCTATAGCTAGATAGGCAGGTGGGTGGATAGATGGGTCAGTGGGTAGGCATCTTTCTCCCTAAAAGCAAAATAGTTAGGCCCTTATTTTCAGAAAGATCTTTTGTCTGAGATCCAACAAATGGGGAGGGGGAATCCTTAATGATTTGGCGATGACTAGGTGTGCAGTCCACACCTCCAGGGCCAGACTGCCCATGAGGCACACTGAAGCAGCCACTTTGGGTGGCAAAATCTTGTGGCACGGCACTCCCATGGGTGCCCTGCCACCATTGGGGTTGCATGGTGGCGGGTTCCCAGGAGATCTCACCAGAAGCTGCCACAGCTGCACAACCTCAGTAAGTGAGGCGGGGGCTGCGAAATGGGATGGCTCATCCCTGTGTGCCTCACTGGCATGTCACGACTCCCCAGAGAAAGCAACTCAGCCTGGCAAACCTCTGAAGTACATGACAGCAGGGGCACTGCATGGCCCAGCAGCTGTGGAGTCTTTGCAGAGGCTGCTTTGACTGAATAGAGCCACCACAAAAGCTTCCAGCGGCTGGAATCTATAAAAAATACAGCAGCAGCAAACCATTAATGCCATCCATAGAGGCACTTCACTCTTGCAAGGCTCGTGGACAGTACTTATGGCTGTGCTTACTTTATGCTGCCTCTTGTTGCCTTTATGTGACTTTATTGCTTGCGCTTTTATTGTACGCTGTTTGGGGAACTTCAAAACTGAGAAGTGGTCTATCAATTTAACTAACCATAACTGTATTCATTGCTGGTATTGGTTCATGGCAGTGAATGGCACTGAAAGGTTTACTTTGCTTGAAAACTAAGCTTTTTCTCCCCCCCCCCTTTTCCCCCCAGTATACCTTGCCTATTCTTTGGGATACAGTGCTACAGATTCTCCGAGGCAAAGGCAGCATTCCTTACTGTATGCTCCAAATGCTGTTGAAGCTGATAGTTCTGATGTTCAGTACTCTGCTTCTTGTTGTGATCAGAGTCCAGGTCATTCAGTCGCAGTTGCCAGTGTTTACAAGGTAAAAAAAAAAAAAAGCACCCAGTATTACAACTTGGTGATGAGTAAGTTTCCACCAGGTGTCCACTTGGATTTATTGCAGAGCTGATATTCTTTTATAGCGTTTGATTTCTCTGAAAACTAAGCTATCTCCCTAATTCATAGTCAAAATAAAAAAATTCCTTCCAGTAGCACCTTAAAGACCAACTAAGTTAGTTCTTGGTATGAGCTTTCGTGTGCATGCACACTTCTTCAGATACACCGCATGCACACGAAAGCTCATACCAAGAACTAACTTAGTTGGTCTTTAAGGTGCTACTGGAAGGATTTTTTTTATTTTGACTATGGCAGACCAACACGGCTACCTATCTGTAACTGGTCCCTAATTTATGTCCTTGAGAAGAAGATATGCAAAGCCTGCTGGTCCATCAGTCCAGTGGTCCATTTTGTCTGTCATCTTGTTCTCACCAAATGCCTACTAAATCACAATTTAATGTTTCACAATGAGCCTCGGCAAGTCTTGGGCTTGAACAACCCCCCCCCCCCCGGCAAAGCCACAAGGAAGGATATGAAAGGTTTTGTGTACATTTTAGATTAACCACAGCTTTCCACACTGGCTAATCTTTACTTGTTCTTGCTAACCATAGTTATGATATGAAGAGATCTTATTTTCACTGACTGTAGTAGAGATTAATAACCACAGTTTCGGGTTCAGGCAGCATGCCTGTTAACTGTGGTTAATCTAAAATCGAAGTGGAAGCTTCCAGTCTCATTGCAAATACGCTTGGAGAGAGGGAAGGGAAGAAGTCTCTTGTGGCTCATCTTTCTAACTCCAAGCCATGGCCAGTTCTGTCATTGCAGATGGAATAAACCAACTTTTTTAATTAAAGGGAGCATTTTCAGAATGCTAGCCATTCTTTTGCAAGTGACCTCATGGTAATACTTCAACCTTCTTCTTGATGACTGGCTGCATGGCTGATGTGTGTTTCTGACAGAAGCACAGTTCTACACTAGTAGCTCATGCTATTGAGACAGAGTGTATGAGGCAGATTGATTCTATTTTATAGTAGTTCAGGTGGATAAGAATGCAGCCGGACAACGACTAGGCTATCTCTTTTCTTCAGTGGTTTTTGTTCTAAGGTGAGGCTCCTGAAGGAGTTGCTGGGGGAACAGACAGGCCTCAACTTGACCTCTACTTGTGACTCATTATTAGGTCATTACAAAGACTTGAAGGCAAAGGGACTTACACACAGGGTGTTAGAAATCAGAAGGCACATGTAGCCTCCCCCTTGCAGGCCAGATGTACTCTTGCATGATTCACTTGTGGACTTCAGTACACTCTGAGGTTCTCCTTAATCCTTTCTGGTCGCTGAGCAGCAGTGAGAAAGAGTATACGCTGTCAGATTGACTTAACTGTTACGGCTTATATTTGTTAATCTTGGCAAAGCTTGAAGAATTATGGAGTTGGAGGTTTCAAGGTTTTTTTCCTCACTCCAACTTTTCTTACGGCAAATTACTATGATTTAAGTTCAGAATCTGCTGTTCTTTGCAGTGTCTTGGGATCTCCTGTTACTCAGTTTAAAACAGAACCTTTGTTGTTTCTTTGAACTAGGTTTGATAACCCAGCTGCTGTCAGTCCATCTCCTGCAAGGCAGCTGACTTTCAACTACCTCCTTCCTGTGAATGCTTGGCTGCTTCTTAATCCCTCGGAATTGTGTTGCGATTGGACGATGGGCACCATACCATTGGTAGAATCTCTTCTAGACATCAGAAATGTTGCCACCATCGCCTTCTTCTGCTTTTTGGGAACATTGCTCATCTTCAGTCTCCGCTATGCTGGAGATTCTTCCAAGACTGTGTTGATGGTAAATGATGTCTCACTGTGATTTAGAATTGAAATGGAAGAATGGACCATGACCAGAATTCACAGGAGAAAATCACCTTAGCTATTCTTTCAGACAACCCTTCCCCTGCTCCAGTCTCCTGGTGCCTGTCTCCATCCGGCCACTCTACCTGAAAGTATTCATATTCATATTATAATGGAAACTATTTTGCAGGTTTCTTCATGAATCTGATTCTGAGAAGCTCTTTAAGTCTAACACTAGACGCATCAAAGGGCCCTGAGTGCCAGAAAATGAAGATGCATTAGTGTTGATAGAATGATTCCTTAAAGTGCTGCTTAAACTGGTTAACAGGGAAATCCATTTCCTTCCTTTTAGAGCCTTTGGGTATGAGCTGTGTTCATACACCTTTTAGGGGCCATGCACCAGGGACTTGCACTGCCAGATTCCATTGCTTCATATTAATTGATCCTTGCTACATATGTGCTCATTCAGCTCCACTACTTTGCTTCCTTTGTTAGACCATTTTGCGTTCATTCACTGACATGTGGGTCCTTTTGGACCTGGAAAAGGGTAGAATGTACTGTCGAACACGAGGGCCAGGAACAGAACCCCTAAATTAACTCTCTTTTATGTATTCCTTACCACCACCTAGTAGGTCCTAACATGGCTTTCTATTATTTAGCATGACAGCATATCAAGCCAAGTTAGATCAATGCTCCTAAGAATGTTATTGGTAACCATCAAAATGGTACATTGTATAGCTATAGTTTAAGGTTGCATGGTATGTAGTGTTTGTCAATAGTTTGCCATTCATTTGCTCCATTTTTCAGTGTATCTCTAACTTTGCACTGTCTGCTTTGCAGTGTACTTTCGTGACTGCCGATTTCCCCCTCTACTCTTATCGCCCCTTGTAATGTATCCCTCCCCTCCCCCTCGGTAATGTGTTCACGCAATGTGGGCCGTGTTGGCAGCAAAGTTTTTTTGTCAGGTTACGACGACATCATGCCAGTAGCACTAGGAACAGTGTGAACATTAGGACAGGATGATTTCTCTCTCTCTCTCTCCCCCACACGCTCATTCTAGGGATGAATCAAAATTTGTGAACAGCAAGGATGCTGGCAGCTGCTCTATTACTTGTTAACAGCCATCCCTGCTACAGAAATGGTGTGAGAATTCAAACAAAATTCAATATAGGAGCAGTCCCCCGGGCGATTCAGGACTCTTGAGTAGGCATGTCTTGCAATCTGGATCAGCTGAAGCCATAACGAGATTTTTCTTCCGTTCATTTTACAGCTCACTTGTTCTACAGATTTGATCAAGTGTGCTGTTGGTCATGGTTTCAGTAGAACTGAAGGCATGCAGTTTGCATTTCAGAATTATTGTTGTTTTATTATGAATGTCAGAGTGCCAAAGAAGAAAGGTGGTGGTAAAGAAATGTAGTGAATAATACATTATATGAATATATGCACAATTTGCAATTCTAGCTAGTGTTTGTGTGTCTTTTTTTCTTTTGCTTTTTTTAGGCACTTTGTTTAATAGTGTTGCCATTCATCCCAGCCTCCAACCTTTTTTTTCCTGTTGGCTTCGTAGTAGCAGAGCGAGTGTTGTATGTTCCCAGCATGGGATTCTGCATGCTAGTAGCCCATGGGTGGAAAAAGCTCTCAAGCAACAGGTAGGTTAAAAGTTACTGCTTGCGGGTGAGACTGGGGTTCACGGGGCAATTTAATGTTGTGGCGTTGCATGCATGGCAGCTGTCTCTGTGGCTCAAGCTCTTAACTCGCTTTACCATCTTTTTCCATTAACATGATTAGCAAAGTCATGGGTTAATGTGCCCGTATGTGTCATTCCATTTGGCCAGGAGGCCATTTTTGTGGATATCCCGTGACAAATGTGACAACTGCTACTCTGTCCTTCAATATGAGGATAAAGCTCCAACAATAATTATTATTAATATTTAATAATTTATAACCCGCTCTTTCTAAAAATGCAGCTTGAATAAAATCAACACAGTACAAAGTAATACCATTTTTTAAAGTCTGATGGAAATCTCTCTCAGTTGTATGCAGTGTGCATAGCATGAAATGGCCTTGTTTAAAATGTAAAAACATTTTGAAAGTAGCTATTTAGTAATTTGCAATGGACACCTATGTTTGCCTACCCACCATTGCGTTCAATGAGGCTTACTCCCTGGAAAGTGTGCACAAGATTTCAACCTTAAAACACTCTTTTAGGCTTCAATCCTATACACGCTTACCTGGTAGCATGTCCACATGAACTCAGTGGTGCTGAGGATTGCCCTGTTAAATCAGTCTTATAAACAAGCCTACAGAAGTTACTAGCCTGCAGAAAATGTTCACTAGCCTTGGGATTGATGGAGGAAAGACAGGCAGCTCCATCTCTTTTGCAACAGCCCAGTACATTTTTTTTAAATGGTTGGCATGGAATGCTTCCCTGGCCATTCACACTATTCCTCCTGTAATATGCTTGCCTACATACAGTCACTTTGACTACCAGGCAAGTGCTTAAATGCAAGGCTGTATAAAATGGTAAATACCCTTCTGAAATGAAAAGTTACTCATTGCTGGAATGTACTGCAAAAGATTTCAAAACATTTAACCTCTTTTTTGTCCACTACAGCAGTTCTCCCCTAGTCCAGCAGTGAAGTTAACCCCATTATGTTATCTAATGAGTATTTGTTGAAAACAATCTTGAGTACATCCTATACACTGAGTAAAATTTTCTCCCTTTTTCTTTTCCCCTCGGTTCCCATAGCTATTAGATATTTGTGTTTGCTTCATATAATTTTCCACTAAATATGATAAAGGGATCTTTTTTATATTTGATTGAGCACTTCTTATAAATGAAACAACATGTGGCTATTATAAAATGGCTGTGTTTTCAATTTGAAAACAGAACTCCTGCTTTTCCATAAGTTGGAACAAGTAAGGAAAAGCAGATTGGGAGTTGTCTCCATTGTAGTTTAACTGTACAGCTTTGTGAGGCATGATTTAAAATCCATACTTGTCTAAAAGAGTAATTTCCTAAAATACATCTCACTAGCCGACATTATAGTTTAGGGATCACTAACCCATTGCCCACAGGCACCAGGTTGGTGGCCCTTGTGTATTAATGGCTGGCACTTCCTTTGTGCATAGAGGAATTTTTCTAAATGGGGAAGGAGAAGAGGCTTTGAATATTGTGGGTGGGATGAGATTGAGAGAGCTTCCCTGTGGTAGAGAGGGAAGGAGAGAAGTGTGTGTGTGGTCTTTGTGGGAAGGAGGTGTGGCGTGTGAGAGGAAAAAGCGTAAATGGTAAGTGAGAAATGGTGTCTATGAGTGCGGTCTGTGAGAGACAGGGAGACATGTACAGGCAAGAGCAAGTGAGTGTGGTATGGTCACCTCGTATCAATCTCTATTACGATTGATCAGCCCCAAACCTGTGCATCTTTTGTATATTTTTCCTGGGGTATGCTTCTTCCTGATAGACGGCAATAGCATTGTTGTGGGGAGGGGGGACCATATTGTATGACACCCCCCCACACAGAGTCAGGACCAGCTGTACATAGGTGACTTCCTATGGAAGCTTGAGGTTGTCGCAGGGGCAGTGAGGATCAGCAAGGACTGTATTTACCCTAATTTGTGTGGGGCAACTGTTGCATTATAGATTATGGTAGTCCCATCCATGGTAGGGAAATAGGGTCCACCAGTTTGCGCATTGCCACCGGTGTCCTTTCTGTGTGCTGAAGAGCACACGGGCATTTTCACTGCAAACAGGACCCTTCTTGCTTTGAACCTTGTTCCAAGGATTCTAGTAGGCAAGGAACCCTTCTTGAATCCTTGCAATATCCCTCTCCTCTCAATATCCCTGTCCTGAACTGAGCCACATGGTCACCCTGCTTGCCTATTTTCCTATATAGAAGGGGCCTTAGCCTTCATACGCAACAATAATGTGTGTGCATACACAATACATCCATTGACACGAATGGGAAAGCATGAGCAGGAGATCTATATCTGCACCTCAGATGCGCACACAGAGAGAGATCTCTAGATCAGGCTTTGTGTTCTCAAACCAAGAGCCAGATACGTTTTCAACATCTCTTTGAAAGAGCCATAATTGCTTTCCAACATTGTACTTGGTGTGAAGGTATTTGTTACAGCTTACTAATTACACTTCTAGCCACGCTAATCCTAATAATTAGTCTCAGATCTTTTTATATCAAAGAAACAAATGATTAATTTTGTTTCTCTCTTACATTGCTCTCTCTTTTTAAGAATGAGAACAAAGAAAATGTAAATTAGGTGTATCTAAGGAGAATCTGTTCCAGCTTGACTTTACCGGAGGGGGAGATACTATCAGTTGCTGATTCCCCCCCTCCCAACAGATTTTTAATCATTATTATGAAATGAGTTGCAGTTTATTAGGTAATTAAAATTCCTTTTCAAAAGTACATTTTCATAATATCAGGGGCTATATATATAGACACAGAGTAATACAGTGGTGCCTCGCAAGACGAAATTAATTCGTTCCGCGAGTTTTTTCGTCTAGCAAATTTTTCGTCTTGCGAAGCACGGTGTTGGAAAAGCTTCAAAAATCACCAAAAACCTCAAAAAAGGCTACCACACCGCGTTCTATGAGTTGCTCCTCGAAGTCAAGTCGCAGCTATATTAACGGAGTTAAGAAAAAGGAAACAAACTTGCAAGACGTTTTCGTCTTGTGAAGCAAGCCCATAGGGAAATTCGTCTTGCAAAGCAGCTCAAAAACCACAAAACCCTTTTGTCTAGCGAGTTTTTCGTCTTGCGAGGCATTCGTCTTGCGGGGCACCACTGTATCTGTGAATACCAAACATGCTCTCTAGCCTTAATCATTTGAATTCGTCTTAAGGGCTTAGCAAGATGTAAAATAGCACATCATTTTGGTAATTTATTTCATTTCTCCCCAAGACTGCGGAAGATACCATAAATCCATCAGCAGCCTTGACGTGTATATGAACAGAGGCATGTAAATTGCAATACTTGCTTCTGATGGGATCACAACCACAGTGAATCAATACATGGCAAGAATTCTGAATCTGTGGCACAGTAATGTGGTTTTCACCAAGCGTTGTTCTGATTCCAGCCCCGTGTAAATTGTACCAGCAGCCTGTTGCTTAACCGGTTATTGTCTCAGCACACAAACAATATGGTAGATGGTGGAATATGATAGTTGTGATCTACCTTTGAAAGCCACTCTCTGCATGTTGTGCTTTTCCAACTTCTTAGTGCATTATTCAGCGTTGCATAAACATTGCTCAAGCTCTCTGTCCTTTGATATTAAAAGTAAGGTGATCATTATCTATCAACAAGGATCAGCCTGGAAGTTTCAGTACTTAGGGTGACATCCATGTGTAGTTGCCCTTGTCCGTCCCCATGCCCTCTCTCAAATCTGTTGCAGACTCTCTGGAGCAAATTTTAAGGTTGCAGTGGGTGGGGAGTGGGAACCACCTTAAAATTAAAAGAGGCCCCCATTAATGTCACATTTAAATTTTCAGTGGTATTTTATTACTCATTATTTAAATTATATGTCACCTGTTCTTTCTCCTGTTCTGATTCCCTCCATTCAGATGAAGGTTATATATGGTCTGTTTCCTTTTGCTTTGCCTTTTGCACCTTCACATTTAGTGCTGTTTCTCTAACTTCATTTCGTGAAGGAACCTCATCCTCCCTTCTCTTCTGCTGCTGCTGTCTAATTGTTGTCTGCCCTCTCTCCTGCTGCTCATGGTCCCTTCTACTGCTTACCCCCTATTAATGTCTTGTCTGTGAATTATTTAGATTAGCTCTTGGATGAGTACTATAAAACCACAGAATTTCTGGAATGACATGAACAGCAGAATTATTAGTATTGGTCCATGAAGCACAGTATTAGTGCTGGTATTTTTAAATCTGGAAAATAGTATCAATAAGAAACCAGGCAAGGAATAACTTTTACAAAAGCAGCAGAAATACCTTACTGGTATTAAATGTCCCAAACCATTAACATTTCTTTACAGAAATCTGGTCAAATGTTTCAGATTGCTGTTTATTTGTCGTGTAGGCGGACGTCTTCATTAATTTGGCCATTACAGCTAGATTCCAAATCTTTGAAAGCCGTTATCTGACAGTTGGAGGATTAAGAGTCCTGCCATTTATGGGGAGTTAAAGATTATAGCCACAGTTTATAGACGTCAAGCCAGTTCACAATTCTCTCAACACAGAGAGCCTTCCAAGCATCCTAACAAAATCCTCGGAGAATTGAATGAAAGGATATAACCAATTATAGCATTAAGAGCAGAAATGACTTCTGAAAAGTCTTAATCCCCAGTTTGAAGGGTGGATAAAAATCAGCTGCAGGTTCAGAGCATTTCGGGCACCTTAACATCCGTATTTTATTTTGCTTTGTTTCCAAGCTGTTTGAAACTATGTGGGCAACTCCATGCGGCAGGCTCTGTACTCTAGTGGGGAACTAAGTGTGAAAAGGTGGAGTAAATGCATGACTCTGATGGGGCTGGGTGGCCAAGAAAGTAAGATGGGTTCATATGGGGCAAGTCTGGTATTTGCTTGCACGGTTGGGGTGTCTATCATCCAGTGATAGAAATGGAATTAAATGTATTTTTTTAACTTGCTCCTCCTGCCTTTTTCTTCCCAAACAGTGTCCTAAGAAAGCTATCCTGGGTTTGCCTCTCTATGGTGCTGTTTATCCATGCCTTAAAAACCTTGCACAGGAACTGGGACTGGGAATCGGAATATACACTGTTCATGTCTGCCTTGAAGGTACAATATTGCGATTCCAACTTTCTCTTACTTCTCATCCTAGAAAAGAACTTCAGATCCGTAAAAACCCTGTTGGGTGTGTTCTGTACAGTGGTGCCCAGGATGACCAAATTCTCTTGGTGTTTTTTTCTTCAAATGTGAAACTCTGAGCTTCATATCTAAAAGTACACATCCAAAAATTACATTGTATTATGGCTTCTTACAGATCGTTCATTTAAAACCCAGAAAGGGTTCCTCAATAGAGCCCCTTAATATAGTGTTGAATTGAAATCTGAACTTCTAAAGGGGTTTGTGTTGGATGTATCTGTTGGTTGACAGGTAAAGCTACTGGGGAAAATACAAGTTTCAGTTTAAATATCAATAGAGTCTCTATAGGAAGAAAGTAGATAGAGGAGTCAGATTTCCCAAGTGCACATGAAATACATTTAGGGGGAAAGGATACCTGGATATTACAGGGAAACATTGTTGTGCCTGCCCCTGTTTTAGATTTAACAGGCATTTTCTGCACAAGCCACTAGGAAAGATGTGTGTGCATTGCTGTAATCCACTATGAGTTAAAAAAAATCATTTTTCTATTATGAGTTCTGTAGATTTTTTTCTCTGCATTGAGTAGCTCAGTTTCAAAAGTCCTTTGAAGCTACAGTGCACACATGGAACTCCCATGTATGAAAGACGGTCCTACACAGACAGGTACTTAATTGAGTACAACCCTACATCATAGTGTGCACCAAACGACTTCCACAAGTGCAGTAGAACTAACCCCCCCTTCCTTCCTTCCTTCCTTCGCTTCCTTGCACACCACCTGCCATATCCCCCAAATCTACTCCAGAGTGTTGGAACTCCAGAGCAGATTAGGGGGACGATAATGTGGGGGGAGAGGGAGGGAAAGTACCCTTGTGCTTGGAAAAGTCATTCCATGAGGACAATTATTTGGTTGGATATGAGTGGTTTTTTTTAAAAAATAATAATAATATTTATTAAGGTTTCAAAAGGTACAAAAGACAAAACAGAAAAACACAAAAAACAAAAAAAGGTTCTACCTTTTAAGTCTCATTTTCAGTAACTTCTTTTCATGACTTCCCCACACCTCCCCTTCTTGTATTCCAGCTCCAATTATTTGTTCAAACATGTTTTTATCCTTAGTGTCTTAACCATAATTTGTTAATATACTTCTTTGTAATAGGTTTAACCCTTAGTTCATTATTGTATTTAGTTCAGTTTATTCAGCGACTTTTAAAATATATACCTTAATCATATGTAAAAAAAAGAAAGAAGAAGAAACAAGAGAAAAAATACTTTTCCTAAGGTTGACCCTAATTCCCATCCACGAATTCCCCTTTCTTATAATGATAAACAACATAAAATTATTACACTGCAAAATAAAGATCAAGCCCCTTTTGGACTTCCAAACCCCACCCTTCTCTCCCCGGTTTCAATCCCAAACCAAAATCCATTAGTCCATCTTTTTAGCCTGGTGACCTTACGTCTGAGGCTCTCAAATCTCTCTCAGTCCCTTTCAGCCGGCTTCTTTGGAGGTCTCTTATGCTTAACACCCAAACTCGAAGAGGTACTTTCTCAGTACTGACCATGATTCTTCCATCCAGGCCTACTTGTTTAAGGGTGGAGCTCCAACTCTGTTTCTTTAATCTATATGTCCCAGATAGTCCAGCTTTCACCTTGGTCGAGCTTGAAGTCGTCTTGACAGGTCCCCGGCTCTCGTTTGTCTTCTGTAGCATTTCGGCCACCCCTCCTTTCTGCTCCTCCTGTTCAGCAAATGTCTTTTCCTCCTCTTCAATCTTTGGCTTCTTTTCTTGTCCAGCTGCCTGTGTTTTGAACATCAAGTCCTTTTCCAACTCAGTAGATATATTTTCTGTTGACTTCGGTTTTGTAGGACTTGTAGACAAAACATGGCCTTGCTCATACATCTTTCGCAGCTTTCCCATGAGAAAGACAAGCTCTTGCAGATCAGCTCGTATTTTCCGACCTATTTCCATTCTTGTAATATCCGTGAATCCCCTCTAGAGGGATTCTGGTTACTTAATATTCCTATCATTTCCGATCCAAAAGTCAAATTTATTTGTATCAATCTTTCTTTACTTTCAATACTTTGTAGCAATATAACCGGCTAAAGCTAAAGCTTTCAGTTTTTCCCGACTTTGACAGCTAATTTGACAGCTGTCAAAAGTTTTCTGTAAATCCTCAGCAGGCTCTTTTCACGGATTACTCCCGGACTCGAGAAAAGTGGTACTTGATCTAAACAAATAGACTCTTGTCCTCCAGCACAATAACTTAGACTTTTAAATCCGTGGAATTAATATCTTTTGTCCAATCACGAAGAAAAAACAGCTCTTCTCGCAACCTTAGTTGGCAGATCCTTGCTTTAAACTGTTTACAATGGGGGGGAGACGGACTTCCTCTTTTCACCTCCCCCGCTCATACCAAATCCGCAAACGAAATAATTTTAATCCAATTTCCAAATTACTCACGGGTGGTTGTTCTTGATTTTAAGTCCGAATTTTAGAAGGAAGAAGTCAGCGCTCTCCGATAAATGGCATGCGGCTTCGCTCAGCAGGGGAAGCAGAAGACTCACAGCACCACACCGCTCCCCGTCACCCGTTCCGTAGCCTTTAAAAAGGCTCCTTCACGGGTCGGGAGGGCGCTAACGGTGCCTGCCGAGTCACCATGTCCACGGGCATCTGCGCCCGTGGTTTTTAAGGGTCCCCGTGTCGCCGGCACGGCAAGACCCGGCCCCTGTCAAGCAGATTCCCTCCGGAGCTCGGAGGGAATCCGCCATTAGCCGATCGCGCTAACCCGGAAGTGCGGTTGGATATGAGTGTTATCCAGTTCCCCTCCACCCAGTCCAAGGGATTTGGCAGATAGGGTAATGCTTTCACAGATCAATAAAATTGCATTACTTAAATTTGTATGGCGCATGCCTGTGTTGGATGCACTTAAGTTTGTTTCTCTGTGGTCAGGTAAATAAGAACAATGCTAAACTCTGGAATAATGTGGGCCATGCTTTGGAAAATGAAAAGAATTTTGAAAGGGCATTGAGATTCTTCATACAAGCCACCCAAGTGCAACCTGGTGAGTTTGGAAACAATTTTCTGGAGGGACTGGCCAGGAAATAAAGATTGTACTCTGTCTTTGCATAATTACAGACTGCTTAATACTGTGAAGTCATAGGGGGTCTGTATTATTTACGAGGGTGTATGGCTGGCTAGCTTATTTTGCATCCTCAGTTCAGCAATAGCAATATTTCAAAAAGGTATTGAAAGGGGTTTGTAACTGTATTGTAAAACAATATTAGCCAGAGAAGACATTCACACCATGCCTTGTTTCTGCAAAGTTTGGTTCATTTTCCAGCTATTCTTGTCTTGTGCCTTCATAGCTGGTGAGTGTCTAGAGTGGGGATGACCAAACAAACTATGGTTAAGGAAAGATGACAGCATTGCACATTCCACCAAGCCATAGTTTAAACAAACTAAGGTTTGTGAGCTAATAGGAAACCATGTCTTCAGATTTTGGTTCTTTGGTAGCAAACATATTTAAGCCACTGGGCTGGGTTTGGACAATCGAACAAGCCAAGGTTTTGTTTGTTTTTTAGCAAACGATGGCTTTATGTTGTATGAGAACCAGGCAATTGTATTCAACCATACTTGGCATAGGTGTTGTATTCTGAATAAAACTTGTGCCTGTTTATTATATCTTCGGATGCCATTTAACATTATTCCCAAGGCAAATGTTTTTATGGGAAAAGAAATATGAATATTCGTTTCTTTACATGTGAAGATGATATTGGTGCCCACATAAATGTAGGAAGGACTTATAAAAACTTAAACAGAACCAAAGAAGCTGAAGAATCTTACTTGATTGCAAAATCATTGATGCCACAAGTAAGTAGGACAACAGTTCTTCAAATGTACTTTCAGTAGATCCGGAATATCATTTTAAAAGCAACAGAGTTTCTTCTTCCTTTTCATTAATTATTTGTGTGGATTATAGCATCCTTTCCGTTATCTTGGAAAAACATATAAAATTGTGGTCAAAAAAGCTATGCATTTATTTGCACGATTCATCAAGATCCAGAATTTCAGTCGCTTTTGTACAGTGTGGAGCAGCAAATCTTTGAAAGCCTGCCCGAGTGGTAGCAGTGGAACTTAACTCTGCTCTGCTTCCTAAAATTTCTGCATTCCTTTAAAAAAATTACAATAATGCAGTCTAGATATTGCCTGCAGGTCATTCACTGCATGGCTCTGCAATGACATGTTTACTTTTGGTGCAAATGGAAGTAGCTCTTTCTTTGAAAATAATAATATTTTGAAATATATCTTTGTTTAAGCAGTTTTTTAAAGATATATATAAATCTGCTGTTTTTACTACATAGCCCTGGTTTGCAAGTCACTTTATACCATAGTTAAGATTAACCGTAGCTGAAAGGTGAATGGGCAAGCATACTGGTGCACAGGTTGAAAATCGTAGTCCCTGCTGCTGGAAGCTAAGTTATTATTTTCCTTAGTGTTAGACACAAAGCCAGATTTGTGGTTTATGTACACAAAAAAATGAGCTGTAACCAAGGTTTTGTTTTGGGCTTGCTGCTCATGATTTGTCAAGGGAAACGAACTACAGCGGTGCCCCGCAAGACGAATGCCTCGCAAGACGGAAAACTCGCTAGACGAAAGAGTTTTCCGTTTTGGAGGTGCTTCGCAAAACGAATTTCCTATGGGCTTGCTTCACAAGACGACAATGTCTTGCGAGTTCCTGCTGGTTTTTTTCCCTTTCCCCCCTTTTTTCTAAGCCGCTAAGCCGCTTATCAGCTGATTCGATCAGCAGATAAGCCGCTAATAGCGCTAATCCACTAATCCGTCAATGGGCTTGCTTCGCAAGACGAAAAAACCGCTAGACGAAGAGAATCACAGAACGGATTCTTTTCGTCTTGCGAGGCACCACTGTATGAGCTTCGGTTCAGATGCTAAGCCAAGCCATGTAGTAGAAGGGAAGAGCTGTGCACCAGCATGTTGTGTCCTTCAACCCTTAAACTATAGCTAACCCTAACTATGGTTTAAAGATATGTCTGGACCATCGCTGATCTTGTCAAAATAAATTGAAAAAATTGTCCAGTAGCACCTTAGAGACCAACTAAGATCTTGTCATTCAGCTCAATTTAATGCCTTCAAGGCCTAAGAACAGTTTCATCTGCTATCAGATTATTCCAGGTAAAAAATACGCTGCCCGAGTCGCTCCTAACCACCTGAATGTTTATATCAATCTTGCAAACCTGATTCGAGCGAATGAGTCTCGCCTTGAAGAAGCAGACCAGTTATATCGCCAAGCCATTAGCATGAGGCCAGACTTCAAACAGGCGTACATAAGCAGGTATTTATTTATGTTTTGAGATATTTCCAGGCATTCATTAATGTAAGTAAAATAGTGTGCTGTGAATAAGGGGGCAAGGTATATTGCTTTAAGACATCTCTCAGCTGGGCAAGAGGGTTATCTCTTTATAACCTTGGGCCTTGATGAGAAGAAAGTGCCTTATAACCTACTATAGTCTTTGCCAACCTGGTGCCCTCCAGCCATTTTGGACTACAGTTTCCATCATCCCCACCTAGCAATGGCTGCCCTACTGCATCATAATGTTGTCCTTCACACCGTTTTTTTGCTCCCTCAGCTTCCCAGGAACCTGGTCCCCATTTCCATTGACCGTCTCCTGTAACAATCAGCTTTGGCAAGATGCACAGGTGTGAAAGGTTCAGGTTCAAAGTTATTGGAGCAGGAAAACATTCCACATTTCCCTACGTTTCAAAGGAAAGGAATTAGATTACCATCATCTACACCGGTCACTTAAAACAAAAAGTTTTGACCTTATGATTCAGCATCAACAAAGATGCATAGTTAGAATTCCCTACAGATGTATCTCCTTCTTTGCAGGAAATACCCTTGCACACAGCCAGAGCAGCGCACCATTATCCGTCCATATTTAGCGTTAGATTCTGGACAGAGACATGTTTAAAGTTCTTGGTGTAGACTTGTCATAACACTACAACTTATTTTTTGAGATGATCTGGGAAAGTATACATGTCCAGTCTCAAGGGCTTTCCCCTGTACACTGGGTCTAACTCCAGCCCCGTGACTGCTTGGATAACACAAAGGAACTCTTTAGAATGAGCAAGGAATGTACTGCTGCAGCCAGCCAAGCTGGATGGGTCCTCCTTTTGCATCTGGTTGTAGCTCTTCATCCTGTGCACACTTCAGATAATAATAAAACAAAGGAGTTCATGAGCTTGGAATGCACTCTTGAAAAGGCCAGGCTGGGCATTCCTTCTCCTTCCAGAATGCTATTAAGAAATGAGAACAGAACCTTTTGGCACTTAAGAAGCTGACTAAATGCATCATGCGCAAAATAGGACAGAGGTGGGGAACCTGTGCCCCTCCAGATGTGGTTGAACGCCCATTAGCCCTAGCCAGCATGGCCAGTGGTCAGACATAGTAGAGTCCGGAGAACATCTGCAGGGATTCTCTGCCTCCAAAATTGACTCTTGAAGGGTGTAACTGCAAGAGTGGGCAAGCCCATAGATCACCCATGTTCAACCTGGTACCCACCATGGTAGTTGTGGGACTGCAAAGCCCACCACTCCTGATCACTGGCCATGCTGCCTGGGGTTGATGGAAGCTGAGGTTCAAAACATCTAGTGGGCACCTGGTTGGGAAAGCCAGCCAATGCTCATGTTGTTCATTTCTTTTAGGGATGTGTAAATCTATTCTATAAATTGGTCTATGTTGATCTCAAGTAACAAAGGCCCCCTTTTCAACTTGAGATCTTGTTCTTCTAAAGAACCTGAAGATGTGGGGCCATCCAGCTAGTCTCTCACTCTGGAAGCTCTGCGTCTTACTTTGTATTCAAAAGACGTCAGACTCATTGAGTTTGATTCCTCAACAGGGGCGAACTGCTTCTGAAAATGAACAAACCTCTGCAAGCCAAGGAAGCATACCTTCGAGCCCTCGAACTGGATAGGAGCAATGCAGACCTGTGGTATAACTTGGCAATTGTTTACATTGAACTGAAAGATCCGACGGAAGCTCTGAAGAACTTCAACAGGGCATTAGAACTGAATCCTAGTCATAAACTAGCACTATTTAATTCTGCACTACTAATGCAAGAATCCGGTATGTGTGTGTTCACTTAAAACTCACAAATGTATTACGTCCACACCAAGGGCTCTGTTATGTTTCTTAGGACTCAGCTATGCAGCTGCAAATATACAAATGTGACTCTAGATGGTGATGAAATAAAAAAATTCCTTCCAGTAGCACCTTAAAGACCAACTAAGTTAGTTCTTGGTATGAGCTTTCGTGTGCATGCACACTTCTTCAGATACACTGAAACAGAAGTTACCAGATCCTTCTATATAGTGAGAAGGTGGGGAGGGGTGTTACTCAGAAGGGTGGTGGGAATGGGAGGTAGGCAGATAGCTGAGAGAGCCTGTTGACGACTCTTAACGACTGTAATAGGTCTTACAGGAAAAGGCAAGGGGTGAGAAGGTGAGAAATGGTTTAGTCATGTATAGTGAGATAAGAATCCAATGTCTTTGTTCAGCCCAGGTCTTTCCATGGTTTTAAGTTTGGTAATGAGTTGTAATTCAGCAGCTTCTCTTTCCAGTCTATTTCTGAAATTCCTTTGTAGTAAAACAGCTACTTTGAGATCTTGTATAGAATGTCCTGGGAGATTGAAGTGTTCTCCTACTGGTTTCTCTGTTTTGTGATTCTTGATATCAGATTTATGTCCGTTTATTCTTTGGCGTAAGGTTTGGCCTGTTTGTCCAATATAGAGAGCTGAAGGACACTGTTGGCATTTGATGGCATACACAATGTTAGACGATGAGCAATGGTGCAATTAGTACAGTTGGCAGTGTTCAATGATGTCTCCTCCACTGATAGAGAACATCAGGAGTGTGTAAGATGATTTCCAGTGATTTCTCCTCGTCCCCAGCCCATTCCCTCCCTAAACCTGCTCCAGAGGGTGCTGGGACCATCCAGAACAGATTGGGCTGGGGAGAAGCAGGAGTTGCCAAACAAAATCCTTTCCATCCATGGAGGAGACAACATTGAATTCTCATTCTTTTCAGCTTCAACACCCTTGCATGGTTAAATAAGTCCTGAGTACTATTCCAGTTTAGATTTAATACTAATGTGATATTACTCATGGCCTTGCCTACAGCATGAGTTTTTTCCTCCCTTTAGGCTCAGTATGCCCATAGCCCCCCTAAACCCTCTTATTATTCACTGAGGGGTTCTGGTGAGTCTTTTATTCCTCCAGAACAAAATCTCAGGCTCTTCTCATCCTAGGGCACCAATGGACACCATGTGCTGTGTTTGACTGCCATTTTCTAGTTACTGAACCCCTCAGAATTCTGTATTCATGGCATTCACATCTCTCCTGTCATTAGTGACCTTGTAGAAATCACTTTCTCTTCGGGTCCAATTTTATGGGTCTGGTGTGCTGCAATGTCTTCCTGCAATGTCCTCCTTTCGCATTCAAACTCAGTTGCTGTCAGTTGTTCACTGAAGCTCTGTCTCTCCTTCCTCCCATTATTATTATTATTATTTATTTATTTATTTATTTATTATTATTATTATTATTATTATTATTATTATTATTATTATTATTATTATTGGAAAGCAGAGCATGCACAGCATGCAGCTAAAACTACACAGTGATCACTTTCATTTACAGTATATTCATGCTCTGTATTGTCACATCTGTGCAGCAAAAGGACAATTTCATAATACTTCCTCCCCTCTTTCCTTTAGGTGATGCTAGACTTAGGCCGGAAGCTAAGAAAAGACTTCTAAATTATGTGAAAGAAGAGCCTCATGATGCAAATGGCTATTTCAACTTGGGCATGCTTGCAATGGATGACAAAAAGGATGCTGAGGCAGAAACCTGGATGAAAAAAGCCATAAAGCTGCAACCGGGCTTCCGAAGCGCTCTGTTCAATTTGGCTCTGCTTTATTCCCAGACTGCAAAGGAGTTGAAAGCTTTGCCAGTTCTGGAAGAGCTGCTAAGATACTACCCTGATCATACCAAAGGTTTGATCCTGAAGGGAGACATTTTGATGAACCAAAAGAAAGATATACGGGGAGCTAAGGAGTGTTTTGAGAAGATTCTGAAAATGGACCCTAACAACGTACAAGGGAAACACAACCTTTGTGTGGTTTATTTTGAGGAGCGGGACTTGATCAAAGCGGAGAAGTGTTTGGTGGAGACTCTGGCCTTAGCGCCGCATGAGGAATACATCCAGCGTCACTTGAGCATAGTCCGAAGTAAAATCGCTTTGCTCGGTACCGGAGAAGCAGCTACCATTCCCGCGGAAAAGACGACAGCTTCGGAGGTAGGGAAAACTCCTCCTGAAGACTTGAAAGGGGCAAAAAACGAAAACTTGAAAGTGGCCAAAAATGAACAGAGGAGCTCTCGGACCACAAACAGTGACAGCAACAAAGGGCAGGCGAAGCCCAAGAAACAAGGGGAGAAGAACACCACAGACAAAGAGACGAAAAAGAAGTCTACAAAAGAAATCAAAGACATTGAGAAAAAAAGGGTTGCCGCTCTGAAGAGACTAGAAGAGATTGAGCGTATATTAAATGGCGAATAATTTCTTGGGAATACCTCCAGTGCCAGAGGTTTTTTGCACCTACTTCCGGGGTTCTGTGCGCCTGTGCGTCTTATGTTCAGTCGGTATGACTACTAGGCAGCTTTTGAATTTGGAAAGAATACTGAAACCATATCACCTTTAAAAAAGAAAAGCAGGAGAAGGCTGTTCCTACTACACAAAGAAATAATATGTCATAAAAATAATGGATTTTAATTAATGTTTTTGGTTTAGGGTTTTGAACATAACTGACAACATGGGGATTTTCCAGGTACAGCACCTGCAGTTCTAATGCTGCTGTTGAGAACTGCAGGCCGACTCACAGGAAGCAAGCCCTGCTGAACTCCAGTGGTGCTTGCTTCAGAGTAAACCTGCTTAGGTCCAGGCTGCAAATTACTAGCAATCAGGTATCTTCAGTTCTTCGTGTCCTCTAAAGAACTGTCAAGTGCTAGAAGGCAATTTTTTAACAGGGGTACCTCAGGTATGATGGCTTCCAGGCTGACTGTAAGGGAAATTCACTGGTGCAAATGATTTAGGAACGCAGCTTTCGTTTGGATAACTTTCTTTGCTTGGGTTTACTCATTAAGTCATTGGTGATTTTTATAGGTATTAAGTTATGCATCATACAGTCCATTTCTACCTGCACCCTGGAATTACAGGCATTCCAGAATGTGTTGAAGGTTAACTAGGAAATATCACTCATGTTATGTATGTGCATGCATGCATTTTGTAGTTTTTTCAGTCCTGCGCAGATCATATTAAAGGTGCAGTGGTCCGCTAAGCCGGGGGGGGGCATCCCTGCAAAAACCCCACAGAGGTTTGTATTCAACAGTGACACTCAGTTGATGATAAGGGTTTCATAAGTGGAGCAGAGAGAGAAGCAATTTTCAACTGTTTTCCTTCCCCCTAAAGCCACATCCTTCTGTCACCCACTGGGGTTTTCGGTTGGTTTTCTTTTTCCCCTTTGCTTTTCAATTAATCAATATTTGTGGGGCATTCTGTGCTTTTACGTTTCTCACAAATTGACTCCCAAAATTATATGGATTGCAAAACATCACTACTCATTATTTTATTTTTTGCAATCACTGTAAATGTGCTTTAACTTTTTGACATAAACCAGTGCTTGTCTGTCTGCTGTTCAGGGCTGTTCTGCCGTGATTAAGGTTGCAATCCTGCACTCACTTCCTTGAGAATAAACCCCACTGGACTTAACTGAGAAGATCCGTAGCTCAGTGGCAGAGCACATCATTTGCATGCAGCAGGTCTCAATCAGCCCCTAACAGTTGTAGGGCAGGCTGGAGAAAACCACTTCCCCAGGACACTGGAGGACCACCTGATCAGCCTTCCCCAACCTTATTCCCTACAGGTGGTTTTATACTACATCTCCCATAATCCCTGGCCATTGGTCATGCTGACAGAGGCAGATGGGAGCTGTAGTTGAAAACATTTGGAAGTACCAGGCTAGGGAAGGCTGTGCAGTAAAAGCACTTCCTGGTAGGAGAGAGCATGCAATGTGTGTGGATCATCATGTGTCCATAAAGCAAATTATGATGATCACACATACACATAATGTATATTCCGTTTGGAAATGATGTGTAATCTCCAGATTCTGCATTGTTTCCAACCTTGAAAGGCTGACTTCTGGTTTGATTGCTAACACACTAAATGTTTCACTTTTCATGTCAAAAGTTCTAGGGCTTTTAATTAAATATTTATTCAGTCTGCTAAGTTTTCAAATGGTTTCCACTAACGACATTGTTTTTCTAAAATGAGTTAACCCAATTCCTTATGTGAAACATGGATTGATAACTTCTGCATTTTATATTGGCGGCTATGCATTCCCCCCCCCCATCTAAATATATTGTTGGATTGCCTAAAAAAAAATGCTGCTTTTTGTTTTGTTTTACTGTGAGCTCTTCAGTGTGTTCAACACTGGGAAGTCAAGAGTAATTGACGCAAGCAAACATTTTTCATCTTGTATTTAAATTGATCGCATGAAATACCTTGGAATTAATTTAGTGCTTAGTTTAAGCTCTGAACACTCAGGATTGTTTTTTGTTTGTTTGTTTGTTTGTTGGAAAAAGGGCAGTCACAAGACCAGACAGTTTGTGCACACCAAAAAAGGATTTCAACTTTTACCATATCACAAACTGCATCTCAAGTTCCTGCAAGTGCAACAAAAAAATCCTATGCTTTGGAAGGAATAAGAACAAAGGGCAAATGCTACCAGTCATTCACATCTAAAGTATGACCACAAAACACAATAATACATGTATTTCTTAATCCCTGGTTAAGAATACCAGGATTCTATGTGCCAGTGACTTTTTATTCAAAGTAAGCAAGAGATAGTTTAGGCATCTGGAGGCTGGGCTTTCATTTATTCAAAACATAGTTCAGCATACTTTCAGAAAGCTGTAGTTGAAGCTTTGTATATACCATATACACAGCTTCAACCACAGCTGTAGTATAAACACCGACAACTGGGAAACACTGGCCAGCAAGTGCTCCAATTGGAGAACAGTATTTACCAAAGTGTCATGGGTTTTGAAGACACTCGAACTCAGGACGAAAAGGGAGAAACGTGCTAAGAGGAAGGCACGCTTGGTAAACCCTCACCATGATCAACTCCTGCCAGGAAACCAACGTCCCCACTGTGGAAGGACGTCTGGATCCAGAATTGGCCTCCACAATCACAAACTCACTGTTAAAACCGTGTTCATGGAAGACAATCTTACTCGGCTATGAGTGATTGCCAAAGAAGAAGTTACAACAGTTCATCCTTGGAAGCAGAGTTTAGTGAAGTGAGGCCTTGTAGGGTCAAGTGACCACTCCACCTGGATTTAGTATTTGGAGCATCTCTAGTTAGAAAACTTTGTCCACACAGCCAGAAAAGGTAAAAAAAGGATCTGGGCAATGCATATGCATGTGGGGAGCCTGTGGTCCTCCATAATCCTTGGCCACACTGGCTGGGAGTTGGAATGCAACAACATCTCATATGACTTATCACATGATAGGCCTTTGATGCACAGAGCTACAAATCCCTGAGTTTCTGGGGAGGAGGTATTGCTGCTAAACCACTCTAAGAATTGTAGTTCTGTGAGGAGAACAGGTCTTGCAGTTTTCAGCATCCTTAACAAATGACTGCTCCAAGATTCTTTGGGGAAAACCATGTCTGTTTAAAGTAATATGATACTGCTTTAGATGTGTTGTGCAGATGGACCCCCAGTCAGGTTTCAACCCAATAATTGTATTCAATGCCCATTTATTTGGCGTTGCAAAAATATTGGGGAATGCAACAACCTCCAGCACCTCTGGGAATTAGGTAGGCAGTGAGTCTTCCAAACTCACCGTGTGTGTGTGTGTGTGTGTTTAAAGAAAGTAAGTTTCAACATCAGTCTTGATAGTCTTCAGTTTGGCTTAAAAAAAGACCAAACCCTGATCTGAATCACTGCACCTTCAAAGGAACCCCAAAGCTTCCTTTCCTTTATGAACACATTTTCGTTCTCTTGCTTTTTACTCACCTGCCCAACGTAGCAAATTTCAAGAGAAACTGTGCAATCAAAACTCCACAACTTTTATGAACGATCAGACCAAGGGTCAGTGAAAACCTCTGTAAATAGAACTCTTGTTTATCTGAATGTGTGGAATATTTTGGACATCTGGGGCAATTCGGAATAGTTAAGAGTTCTTTCTTTCCTTTTTTGTAATGAGGACAACATTTTCAACTCAATAACAATAATAATAATATATGAATAATAATCCTAACTGCATATTAATATCTTAACTATAGCTGTGTTCAGACCCACATTCTGAAGTTTTAGCTGCAGATGGAGAAAGGGCATGCATACAAACAAGTTCTAACCCCCAGAATCCCAGGGGTGCTCTTACAATCTTTGCATGGTTAGCACAAAAGTATAGGCTGGGTTTCAAACTGTGTTTAACACGCTTAAAAACCTGCCCACAAACAAAAAATCTGACTTATCAGAGTTTTGAATCATGGGAATTCCTAAACTGAGCACCCTTAAAAATCATGTCCAGACCTTTGTAGTAATTGTACAAAGATCTGAAGAGCAGCCTAGGCATCAGGATGCTAGGGGCGTGGCTTTTATTTGCTGCTCTGCACCGCCCCCAGAATAACCTTTTGTGCGTTCTGGCAAATATTTGAGCATCATTTATGTCATCTTGGTTCTTACAGTGGTCAACAGCATCCATTATTGGTTTGACTAGGATGCTAGCTTCAAGGTCTTCCCCACCTACTCAATTCATCCTCACAGCAATCCTATGAATTCTGTTAGGTTAAAAGACTATGACTGGCCCAAGGCCACCCAGCAGGCTCCATGCCTGCATGAGAATTTGAGCCCGGTTCCCAGTCCAACATTAACCAAAATATCACACCACATAAGACTCAAATAAATAGTTTGAATTACACTGGCGAAATCTTATTTCAACACTGTACCTGAGTGCAGCAACAATCTGTCTTGCAGCAGCTTGTTTCCACTCTATACCCTTCGTGGCACATGCTAGAGGGTGGATCGCAAGACCTGCCATTTTCCTCCTATAGGCTTATATGTTTCCTTACTACAGTCTCTATTTTTGAATGTTCAACAAGGCTTTCCTTGGAACAAAAGGCTATATTTGAACAGGAAAAGATCATGGCAAAGCATCAACAAAGCTCTTTAAACGACGCAGATTCATTTTAACTTATCAGTATACTGCTTTGTAGTTATAGTTGTCACTGTGTCAGGGAAAATCTAATTCCAGCTAGCTTTGTCATGGAATCTTTTCACTTTTGGTGGCCTTCCATTGTATGCTTTTATAAACCTATGTTTTTAAAAAGATATCAAACTGGCTACCTCAATATACCTGGAAGGTAGTCCAGCTGAACTCAGACAGGCTTATTTCTGACTAGATATGCATATGATTGCTTGGTAAGACTAAACTTCCCTGCATTAGCTGAAATTTTGTTCCAGTTGTGTTCTGAGAGGATAGATGGACAGTGAGCTAGAGAACATACTTCAGGCATATGTAGGATTATGCCTCCACAGGTAGCTGTGAACCCAGGCATAGACACTGTGTTGTTGGATGAAAGGGAACTGTGAACATTGAACCATAATAACAGACACAGTGCGGCTTGCATCTATGCAGCATGTCGCTTTTGTGCTCATCAACTTATAAAGAGCTGGTGTATTTTAAGCTGTGATGACCAGGGTACCTATATTTGTAGTTCATTCATGTGCACAATAGGGGAGATTTTGGGGAGGAAAGGATCACAATTCTAGGAAGTAGCATACTGTACGTGTGACTTTTGGTTTCTAAATATTTTAAGAGCATTCTCACCTTTCTTTGGGTGTTTTTTAAAAAAAATATTGGTAACTGCAGTGTAGTTTTGATGCCATAGCTTTTCTTAACAATAGCCTTTGTCAAGGCAACAATGAAATGCTTAAATATAAAATGTACAGTGAGTGAAAGCAGAGTTTTTATCAGTATTATTTGTTGCTACAAATTAACGCATTTCACCCTCAAAATAGACATGGAAAAGCAATGAAGCTGAAATACACACACACACACACACACACACACACACACAATAATAATAATAATAATAATTGAAGTTGGTTCTTCTGTGTCAGCTTTCAGTGTAGCAGCTTCTGGTGTGTGGGTGTATCGCTGTGTATCAGCTCAGAAAACAGCAACCATTTCGTGCCAATTCTAGAAGCATTTAATGACTTCTCTACAATTGTTTAAAAGCGTGTACCCCCTCATTAGCAGTCAGCAGAGGTCTGAATATAGTATGTGCAGAACTGCAGGGTTGTGAGTGATTGGAGGAAGCAGGAACTTATGAAGTAAGCTGCCAAGCACTATTCTCTAAAAGGTACAAAATTAAAGGATATAGAGGGAAACTATGTATAGTTAAGAGTGTGGTGTGCCTCACTGTACATTACTGCAAGTCAAAGAACTGATAGATAAAAATTATTAAGCACTGTTTTGTTCATGACCTCACCAACAATGCAACATCGATGCAATGCAAATTGCATAATAATTCCTGGAATGAAAGTGAATGTGTATGTGTGTGTGTGTGTGTGTGTGTGTGTGTGTGCGAGAGAGAGAGAGAGAGCGCGCACACAGATGCTGTTTCTATGGCATGTGTAAAGGGTCATGTTTCTAGCATCCCCATCTATTAGGATAAACAGGAATATATTTTCCTGGAATACACCCGGGAGACTATAGCAGCTTTCATCAGCTCCATCCAGCCCAACCAATGGTCTGGGACAATGAGAGTTGTCATCCAAAACTTACGATAGCTGGAGTGCTACCTGGCTGAAATCTTATACACACATTGAGCTGAGACTAAGTCCCATTGAATTTAATGAGATTTACTCCTGAGTAGATATGGATAGGATTGCACAAGATTCCATTGGCAGCCCAAAGTCAGGCACCAGAGACCTGGAAATGTCCACTCGTCCCATTCTGCTCCATCTTTCCCCAAATGGAAATTTCAACGTCTGTCAGCTCCTGGGAAGCTGTCGACAACCATCTCACCTAGGTATTGTGTGTCCTAGGGATGGTTTGATCTTCATTTTCCCATTCCATCTGCATGTTGCAGTTTCAAAATGCCATACACATGGATGCTCATGGCACTGACAAAAGTGCCATGTGACGAATACTTTGGGTCTGTTATTACATTAACTGCTGTCAGCTCTTCTCACTATCCACCCCCCCCCCCGTTCTTTCCACTGCATGGCAGATGTTTGCTAATTGTGCAGATGTAGTGCAGAGGCCTCGAGAGGTGATGAGACCACTGTTTCACAGTTTTGGTGACTTGTACGCTGGGCTGAATGGTGTTTTTTCTCACTTCAACATTAATAAAACCCAATCCAAGGGGGAATGGCGATGACAGACTCCTAAATGCAACGTAGCAGCAGCCAAGTCTAAATGTACTAATGGATAGTTTGTTACTACCTGCCAGACTAAATTGCTACCAGATGAGGCGGCTCTTAAAATTCAGTTTTATTAGTGTGATAGCAATGGCTTAAAATTAAAGCTGCCGGGATGCATAACTCTACTTACTGGAACTGCTGGCTTGAATTGTGGTTTACTTTGGGACAGCCTTCCCAGTCTTTGTTTTGTGTGTTTCCCAAAAAGATAACCCTCACCCAGTCCCACCCAGGATTCAGGAGAACTTTCTGATGGTAAGAGCTGTTCAGTAGTGATCCAGACTCCCTCAGAAGATGGTGGACTCTCCTTCGTTGGAGGTTTTTAAGCAGAGATGCCAACTTCAATGTACAGGGTAGTATTAATTTTATGTACCTGTGGATTCACTGTATATATGCAGCTTTGTACAGTGGTACCTTGGGTTAAGAACTTAATTCGTTCTGGAGGTCCATTTTTAACCTGAAACTGTTCTTAACCCAAGGTACCACTTTAGCTAATGGGGCCTCCCGCTGCCACTGCACGGTTTCTGTTCTCATCCTGAAGCAAAGTTCTTAACCCGAGGTACTATTTCTGGATTAGCGGAGTCTGTAACCTGAAGCGTCTGTAAGCTGAAGCATCTGTAACCCAAGGTACCACTGTATATCATCTGCCACCTGGACAGCTCCTACAGCTTTTACTCTTATTTTCCAAGCAAGTGTTTAGCCTCCAAGTTTGAAAATGTGCAAATTCTGAAAAGTTCTTAGGTGTGATCCTCTTGCATATTGCTATGGAGAGATGTAGGAGTGTACATCTTGTAAATGTAAACAACTTTCTTTTGTAGGGTATGTGCTTTCATTTGTAGAACAAAAAGGTTTGTTTAGTGGTCCACAGAGACTCCTGGCAATTCTCAGATGATCTGCATGGGAGGCAGGGGGGCGGGGGCAACAACTTTGAGAAGTACTGAATTAGAGACCAAGGCAAGATCCTTCTTTAGGTGTTCACGCCCTTTTATTTTTTATTTTATTTTTGCATGCGATGGAATAGCACTTTCCCATCTGCAGAGGATTGTGGGCTGTTATGAAAATGAAGTGCTGCCTTAAAGAAAGACAGCTAGATCTTTCAACTGACAATTTAGGTTGCCTTAGATTCCACTTCAGGGACAGGACGTGCAGGGTATAAATAAGTAAATACAATGTTGTTCTAACATCAAAGCTATTAAAAACAATGCAGACACCCTGGAAACAATAACAACACACAATAAAATGATGTAAAAGCACTGTAACAAGTAACAATGTCAGGAAGCAATGACATCATTCGGCTATGAGAGTTAAACCAGTTTCAGTTTACTATGTAACCACTCATAGGACTGGTTTTTGCAATCTCTGCTCTGTTGGGTACAATGGAGGAATGGGTGCAGGCTTGCGTTCACTCCATGCATTTGATATAATGTTTGATATGAGTGTACCTACACATATACATCAGATCAGGACCAGATTTAAGTTTGATGAGCCCTAAGCTACTGAAAGAGACGCTGGTGGTGCTATGGGTTAAACCACAGAGCCTAGGACTTGCCGATCAGAAGGTCAGCGGTTCAAATCCCCATGACAGGTTGAGTTCCAGTTGCTTGGTCCCTGCTCCTGCCAACCTAGCAGTTCAAAAGCACATCAAAGTGCAAATAGATAAATAGGCACCGCTCCTGCGGGAAGGTAAACGGTGTTTCCGTGCGCTGCTCTGGTTTGCCAGAAGCGGCTTAGTCATGCTGGCCACATGACCCAGAAGCTGTACGCTGGCTCCCTCACCCCAGAGTCGGTCACGACTGGACCTAATGGTCAGGGGTCCCTTTACCTTTATCTAAGCTACTGAAGGTAATGGGGCCCTTTATATGTCCAGCTGTCCTTTGTCAACAACAAATTGTCACTGTTTTTTTGTGTTGAATATATGCTATATGGTAATTTATGGACCTAATAGGTATCTAAAACCATTTGCACATAACAAAATATGTATTTTTTCAAAGTAATTGTTGAACTGAAATACAATTAAGAAGAAGTATATTAATAGTAATATTTTAGGGAGCAGGCTAGCAGGCGGGGCCCATTACTTACATCATAGGGGCATACACAAGACACAAACACTGTTGCTGTATGTAGGTTTTATTTTGTTTTTTTAAAATCTTATATTTTGGAAATGTACATCCAGGTTTTTTTCCTCCAAGTTTTTTTTGGGGGGCCCAAGAGAGTGGGGCCCTAAGCTATAGCTTGTTTAGCTTATACGTAAATCTGGCACTGCATCAGATGCTGGAACCGTCCCATTTTATATCTCTTCCTCCACACCACACAAAAGGATGCTGGTGATGCTGGAGACCTCCCATAAATCCAGAGGCCATTTGGGAGAACATGTGCTATTTAACCACAGCAGACACTCTTTCTCAGCAGCATACCAGGGAAGCATCTAAGGATAGAGAGCTAGTTCATGAATATAGCATGCAGTGCTCTGCCTAAGCTGAACAGTTGCTGTGGATCATTTTCTCTGATTTATTCCATTCTTTGTGAAGAAAATTGAGTTTGTTCAGACTATTCAATGTTATTTCTACTTGATCTTGGAAAGAGGAGCTGGGGCAATATAATTTACTACTGTTACCTCATTTTAGAGAGATGAGGTCTGCATGTACAAATCCATTTAAATGGGAGCACTTTGACTTCAGCTGATTTAGTGCCATTTGCTTCAACAGAGTAGCTGTCTTTAAGTATTGTGGCTGGTTGATTTGGAAGTGAAATGCAGGAGTCTGTTGTTCATCGAGGTCACAGCTTGTTAAGAAAGCAAGGCTACAATCCTTGAATTCGATATGACTCAATTCTGAGCAGGCAGGCATAGGGAAATGCTGCCAATCTATATTCTGCATAGATTACAGTACCTTAAAAACATTGGTTTAGATCCTTGATCAACCAATAATTTTTAGATATCATTTATTATTCTTTTTAGCAAAACTGTTAAGCTTTGCTGTGTAGATTTGCTTTTTTTCTGATCTTTTCACTTGGAATGCCTTAAAACATTCTGGCATGCATCAGTGTTAGGAAAGTGTGTGTGTACACATACATACATACATACATACATACACAGACACATGTGCACATACACGTTTCAGAAAATCCAGGTGTCCCTGTAGCAAAATAAATCCTGATTAGATTGTTCTGGAAATAAAACTGTACAACGCTGGCACAAACACTTTGTGAACTTCAGCCTAGCAGAAAGTTTTCTTGTATTCCTTTCTGTTGCGGTGGGTGATGGTAAGGCCTGGGTTCTGCTGAGGAGATTGTGAAAAGCATCACAGGAAGCATGTGCCTCCTAATGACCTCTAGTAACCTGTAAAATGGAAGTAGAATCGTAGAGTTGGAAGGGACAATGAGGGTCATCTATTCCAGTCAAAACCCCTGCAATGCAGGAATCTTTCACCCAGTGGGGGTCTCGAACCCACAATCCTGAGATTAAGAGTCTCAAGCTCTACTAACTGAGTTATCTTGTAGATAGGCTTTCTGGAAAGGATTAACTATGCCGTGCTGTCCCTTTCCCTCTAGTTATTCATTTCTTCTGTCTACAATCTCTAAGGCAGTGGCGTAGCATGGGTTGTCAGCACCCGGGGCAAGGCAAGTAATTTGCACCCCCTAACCCCTAACCTGCCACCGCTGCCAGCTTCTTCTTGCTGCTGCCTGGTCTGGTCTGGTGTGGTTCTCTCCCGTGCTCAGCGCTGCGCTGGGTGGCCGCTGCACTGTCCCTCCCCCAGATAGTCCCTCGCTCTCTCTCCGCACCGCACGCCTGGCACCCACCCCCTCCACAGTGGGCGGCAACCCAGCGGCTTGGATCAGATTCGCACAGCCAGCACTGCAGTGAGAGACAGTGAGTGAGCCAGGTAGGGGCAGAGAGCTGCGAGCGCGAGCGCCCCCCCCCCCCGATGTTGCGCCCGGTGCGGCTGGTCCTCCCTGCACCCCCCACGCTACGCCACTGCTCTAAGGACAGGTTTTTCTCATGCAAGGTGTGCAGCTTGTGTTAACCACCTATTAGGAAGGTCACTGGGGGTGTAGTTCTTTGAAAATGAATCTGCATGGCACTCCCCACAAAAGGTCTGGAACAGTCAGTCGTGCAGTGTGCGTAGCTGAGATTCTTGTCCATGACAGGAGGCATGAAGCTAAGCCTTTTCACATGATTTATACTTCCTACAACAGAACATGTCAACAATAATAGGGCAGGTGACTTACGGTCATAAATGTTGCCATAAACCAATTGGGAGTAATTTTATTTCCTGAAGCACAATTGTAGCAAAGTTCATGTTCAGCGGTAGCCAATTAGTCCAGGGAAATATATAGTTATTACCTTTGTTCAGTGCAATTACCTTTTACAACCAGCAGTCAACTAAGATTGTTATATTATGATGTTAACCCTCTAAGCTGTGGATTCAGACATGCATTTCCCATTCCATCCCAAATCAGCAGTCAGTTAGGTCATCACCAGTCAAGTGAGAGTTAAGCAGAGTTAGGGCGCCTTAAGGAATACAGGGAGCAACTGACTGCACAGGCAATGCTAGACAGACAAGCAAAAGTCTTTCATGTGTTGAGTCTTTCCAGTAACAAAGGTGATAAGGAATTGACAGGTATGGAATATTGGCCAAATGTGTTCAATCAGAAAAAAACCAAAACATTATTTACATTAATTAAGGATTGGAAACTTCTTATGGACTTTTTGTGTAAAAGAGAAACTGAACTTGTAAAATCTGGATTTGGAGATTTTTTTATTCTTGTATATTATAAAAAATATACTCAATAAAAAGTATCTTAAAAAAGGAATATTGGCCAAATGTGATAGATTATCTGCATAATCCATTTAATATCTGTCCCAACTTTATTAAAGGGCAACTTGTAATAATGTGCTGCTGCAAATCAGTAAGAACAACACAACTTGTACTAAATACATGTCTGAACCCTCCACTCAAAAAACAGCTCTTTTGTTATCGTGGCAATGGTTTTAATTTATGGCTCTGGCAGACATAAGACATTATGTAATTGTGATGTCTGTCACATGTGACGCCAATGTTCAAATGAAATGAGGAGACTTAGTGAATTTAGCGTTGGTTTCTCAGATGAGAAGGTATAGGCTGGCTGCTGAAATAAAAAGGTCAGTTAGAGTTCTTGAGGCTATTAAAGATAATGTATCATGGCCATAACATTTCCGCCATCAGCTCTTGCACTGCTAATTTTAGCAAAATATTGATTTGTCTGTTGAGAAAGGGACAGCGCAGATTTTGGGCATCATGACATGAGTTTTTATTTTATTTATTATAAAATATTATTATTTATTATGAAAATCCTTTTATTTTAAAAATATTAGTCACAAGCTTTTCTTGCATGAAGAAACTTCCGAAGCGACCCATAAAATCTCAGCACAAAAAGTTACTCATTACTGTGTGTGGTTTTTTCCCCAAAACCAACACTACATTTTCTCAATTTTGTATTTCTGAACCTGTAAATTAATGTAGAGAAGAAGGCAGCAAGTGACATCTTGTGACCTTTATTTGGCACTAGATTTTCAGCTCACTCGATTCCAAGGAGGAAGAGATCCCTGACCTTTCAAAACTGGCAGCAGAAAGTCATGCTAGAATCTTCATGGTAGTTTTGCATGTATAGGGAAGCTTCCATGGGCGGGGGACGACAGTTTTGGGAGAAGTGGGTGGGGAATAATCAATCCTCCGCCTCAGATCTGAAATGGTAAGAAGACCAGCAACAGCTTCATCACATCACTAGGGCTGTTGCTCGTGTAGGTGAGTGCAGTTTTCCCTGCCAAAATACTCACAAGGCAAAGGGAAATCGTCCAAAACATCTAAGCATTTGGAGGGAAATAGATGCACTTTTGTTTATTTTCATAGCTGAATGCATAGCTTTTTTCCTCCAAAATATTGGGTCTCTGGTTACAGTGTGTGTGTGTGTGTTTAAGAAAGGCACTTTTGAAATCTACACATGGACCATAGTCGGACATGGTACCATCAAGAAATGACTTTGAGGGCAGACATCTAAATCCTGCTCATCAGAATGAACAGGAGAGCCCTCAAACTCAACAGGATTGGCTTACCACATTTTGAAGCATCATCTTAAAAGGGTGGCAGTAAAAGACCATTAAGGCCAGACTCTAAGGTAAAAAGGTAAAGGACCCCTGGACAGTTAAGTCCAGTCAAAGGCGACTATGGGGTGTGGCGCTCATCTTGCTTTCAGGCTGAGGGAGCCGACCTTTGTCCACAGACAGCTTTCCAGGTCATCTGGCCAGCATGACTAAACGGAACGCCGTGACAGAAATCAGAGCACACGGAAATGCCAGTACCTATTTATCTACTTGCACTGACATGCTTTCAAACTGCTAGGTTGGCAGGAGCTGGGACAGAGTGACAGGAGCTCACTCTGTTGTGGGGATTCAGACGACCGACCTTCTGAATGGCAAGCCCAAGAGGCTTAGTGGTTTAGACCACAATGCCACCTATGTCCTTAGGCCAGATTCTGACATTATGTAAGTGCAGCATAGTGGTACAAGAACAGACAGTTCTAGTTGCATTTCATACGAGGAGTTGTTATCAATGTAGTGTTGGCACCAACACCCAGATCCCTGAGTGACAACATTTAGTATTCTTGTGCACAAATCGGAGAGAAGCAGGGGTCAGGAGGAGCCTTGAAAAAGCTGGTAAGGGCAACTGAGGCCTTATGGCGAAGACAAAACAGTTGCCCACTGCTGATGGAATTTAGCTTGCAGCAAGCAGTATGATCCTAAAATCACCAATCTTCTGGCCAAAGTCATGCTTTGTTTTTAAGGTGGTTTTTCTGATGTAAGAAATAAAATTCCATGGAGAAGAACTCAGTTGAACCATCTGGCTTCTGTGTTTGTGTTGGTTAAACACATGCATGTAATATGTTCAACAAAGAGGGAGGAAGCCAATGAAGAATTTCATGCTTGACTTCAGAGAGAGAACAAAAATAATATGACCATAGGACTACAAAGGAAACTTTGAAACTGAAATGCATGGCATATCCTCCAAGTGCCCCAATTCTCTAGAGACATTCCTATTTCCCCTGCCAGCACTGCCACCACCGAGCTCGGGGAGGAGGATGAGCTGGTCTGTGTCCCAAATGGTGGCCGTGGCAAGGGAACTATCCTGTTGTGTAAGCAGTTGTGTAAGCACACACAGAGAAGGAGACACGTAATTAATACCTTTTCAGCCCAGGGAGGAAGAAGAAGAAAAAGTGATAACGGAGGGGGGTGGATTTCCAGGTTTCTGTGTCTGTGAGATGTGAGAAGACATCATCCCTGTATTGGAGATTTGAAGTCATTGGGCCAGAAGGAGAGCTTTTTAAAGAGGCAGACATTAGATTCTCAAACCCTTCACAAGCCACCTGATCTGGTTCTCAAGTGCTTTCACAGTTAATTTATCATGCTAGAAACTCTGTGTCTGAGAAGTCAAAGAACTGTGTATTGCAGTAGCTTTCAGAAGTAGATGTTTATTGCTACAACAATGGGGGATTGTAGAATTCCATGCAAGACACAGAACTGGGTTGATAAGCTAGGATATTATTTGAAAGTTTTCTTTAAAAACTTGGCAGGCTCTTCACCAACTACTGGCCAGCTTTTTACTAACTACTGCATTATGTTTCAAAAATGGATAAACTTCCTAGAATTGTGTGAAGACTCTTTACAAAACAGAACTCCATGCAGTCATAACATTTTTTTTAATGAACACACTCCATTGCTTTACAAATTCAGTATCCTTATAAAATTCTGGTTCTTTGTGTTATTGCATATTGGGTGTATGGAATTGAATTTTTGCAAGTGGGTTGTGCTTCATGGAGTTACAGTTTGTCCTCTTGTGGTGGCCTCCATTTATTGTGGACTACAACTCCCATCAGCCTCAGACAGCATGGTCAATAGTCAAGGGTGATGGGAGATGCAGTCCAAAAATTTGTAGGGTACCACAATGGCTCCTTCTTCAGTCTGTGCCTCCTTCTCCAGCTGTACAGATTTAACAGAGATTAACAGAGGGGAAAGAAGCAGGCTATATACCTGGAAAGGTATCATCGCATGAATGCATGTGATAGTGGTGTAGTAAGCACTGAAAGCTTACTACTAGAAATGAAAGGAAGAGGTGGGGCAACCAGCGAGGGAAATTATCACCGTAACCACCTTTGTTATGGAATGGTACAGGAGCAAACCTAATTGAAGCAGAAAGCAAACACAGCATTTCTCACAAGGTGAAAAGTAATACCTGCTCATTGTTTTTTCAGATGCCAATCACAGTCAAAACGGTATGTGCTGTGATTAATAGGAGTGAGCAGCAGCGTACTGTTACTTGTGAAGTTATAACAATTGCATTTCACACGGTAAAGGAATTTGCAACCCTATGTGTTGTTGTTTTTTAGTTTGCAAGATTAAAGTACTGCACAGTGTTCTATTTTGGCAGCAGCACAATTAGTACTACTTCTAGAGAATATTGGTTAGAAATATATATCAGCAGCTTCTGCTTTTAAAAGGAGGAAGGTTTATGTTAGTTGTGTGGGTTCTCAATAAAGGGAAAGTTAATATTGGCAGCTTCAGGAGTTTATCGGTTAAGCCACAGTCCCAAAAGTTACACCCACGCCAAAAAGGTACACATGATTATCCATGCCAGCTTGATGTAGGTATTAAGGAGCAGCCAACAGGAATCCACATCGGTCTTTGTTTTCTTTGCTTGCTAGCGAGCTAGCTAGTTTTAAAAAGCCATGGGGTTTTTTTGTACTTAAAAATGCTAATAAAAGTTGGAACAGCATATCATTTTACATTGGATCAAGTGTAGAGCTAATGCAATGTGAACATAGATACACACTGAACAGAACTGCCCTCCTCATATGGTGGTGGTCAACAAAACATGAAAATACAATAAAATAGAGAATATAATAAAACAGTACATCTTTCAATATGACTTTCTATAAAAGACCAACAGTTCTTTTCTGAATGTATGACAACCTGATACAGTTAACTTACTCATTACATCCACATAAGCAAAAGAAGCTGGATATTGAATAACTTTGTACAAAGCTGGTCTTGAATGTTTACTTGAATTTTGGTGAAACAAACTACTCACTGACTGCTCCTAATTTATTGTGACTACTAAATAGAGAGAAGACTAGACTGTTAGCATATGATAATGTGGCATTTCCTTTCCTTTTTATACTTCATTTTTAAACAAATCATATGAACCTAATAAACTTTAAATTAAATAGGCCCTTCAGGTTGGGCCAAAAGAAAAAGAATGGTGCTTGAGGAGAGAATTCCAAGAAGAGGGTGCCTTAACTGAGTTGGCTCTATTTCTAATCCTCACTCTCCTTAAATCTGAGGACAGGGCCATTCAGACAAGTTCCTCAAAAGGATGAACCTAGTACCTACACAGATTCATGAAACAAGAACAACAGGGGAATTTGCTTTGTAGAAGAGATAAGGAAACTCTCTGTGTTTTCATTGAAGCCAGTGTTGAATTTGTTCATCATGGTTCTCAGGAAGTCAGTGTTTCATTGCCTGACTTAGATGCTGACACTCTCCAATTCCATTGGTCTGACTTCTTCATTGTCCATACAGTCCATATAGTCATTTCACTTTTCATGATGTACACAGAATCTGAATCCTCTGATGTAAAATATAAACAGGATGTACAAACTGTCCACAATATTGCATACAAGAGGCAATGACTCTAAAGGAGTCAGCTCCATCATTTTCTGAGTTTGTTTTCAGCAAGCCTTGGTTATGGCTTAGATCTAGGGAAGGATCAGCAGAAGGGTGGTGGTGGTGGAAGGCAACAGCTTCCCAAGTCCCTCAAAAAGCCTCTCCTAAACTATACTGTGGAGGAGGAGGCTAAAACCAGAGGCACCTTCTGTGACCAGGATCCAGACATAAACCTGGATATTATTTATACCTCGCCCATCTGGCTGGGTTTCCCCAGCCACTCTGGGCGGCTTCCAGCAAAATAAAATACAATAATTCATCAAATAAAATACAATAATTCATCAAATATTAAAAGCTTCCCTAAACAGGGCTGCCTTCAGGTGTCTTTTAAAAGTCAGATAGTTGTTTATTTCTTTGACATCTGATGGGAGGGCATTAACAGGGCAGGCACCACTTCCTACAAGGCCCTCTGCCTCGTTCCCTGTAACTTTGCTTCTCTCATACAAGAGAGGGAACTGCCAGAAGGCCCTCTCATCTCAGTGAGGGAACTGCCAGAAGGCCCTCGGCGCAGGACCTCAGTGTCCAGGCAGAATGATGGGGGGGGGGGAGACACTCCTTCAGGTATACTGGTCCAAGGCTGTTTAGGGCTTTAAGGTCAGCACCAACACTTTGAATTGTGCCCAGAAACGTACTGGGAGCCAATGTAGGTCTTTCAGGACCGGTGTTATGTGGTCTCGGTGGCCACCCCCAGTCACCAGTCTAGCTGCCGCATTCTGGATTAGTTGTAGTTTCCGGGTCACCTTCAAAGGTAGCCTCACGTAGAGTGCATTGCAGTAGTCCAAGTGGGAGATAACCAGAGCATGCACCACTTTGGCGAGACAGTCCGCGGGCAGATAGGGTCTCAGCCTGCATACCAGATGGAGCTGGTAGACAGCTGCCCTGGATACAGAATTAACCTGTGCCTCCATAGACAGCTGTGAGTCCAAAATGACTCCCAGGCTGCAAATCTGGTCCTTCAGAGGCACAGTTACCCCATTCAGGACCAGGGAGTCCTCCACACCCACACACACCCTGTCCCCCCCAAACAGTACTTCTGTCTTGTCAGGAGTAACCTCAATCTGTTAGCTTCCATCCATCCTCCAACCACCTCCAGACACTCACACAGGACCTTCCCTGCCTTCACTGGTTCCGATTTAAAAGAGAGGTGGAGCTAGGTATCATCCACATACTTATGAACCCCCAGCCCAAACTTCCTGATGATCTCTCTCAGTGGCTTCATGTAGATGTTAAAAAGCATGGGGGAGAGGACAGAACCCTGAGGCAGCCCACAAGTGAGAGCCCAGGTGTCTGAACACTCATCTCCCAACACCACTTTCTGAACACGGCCAGGAGGAAGGAGTGGAACCACTGTATAAGAGTGCCCCCAGATCCCAGCTCAGGAAAACTTGGAATGGACTCTTGAAAATCTGGCCAGGGGCACCTTTTGTGAGCAGAGTTCCTGCTCATAGAAAGTGCTTTTGCTCAGTCTTCGGTTAGCTTCCAGTCTCTACTCAACCTCCCACACCACTTTCTATCCCATTCCTGATGGTCAGGAGAAGCCATGGGGCTAACAGAGTAAGGAGCAGTGGGAAAGCCCCTTTTTACCAATGCTTCTCTAGCATCAAGGCAATATCTTCTAATAGTCAACGTTGCCGCCAGGCACCAGTAAGCCATTAATTGAGGAAGTTATAGAACTCCGGATGTTACTAATAGAATATAGCTAATTGCAGAATACAAGGAAAAGCAAGAATGATGGTAACTTTTGCCAAGCACCACAATGGAAGAGCAAGTAAACCACTCATACAGTCCACAGCCATTGAAGGCAATTAATCATACAGTTGCACTGTCATCATTCATCTATTTGTCTCTGTAAAAGAGCCAATACACAGAATTTATGGAGACCTTTTACAAGTTTCTTATTTTAATGAAAATCTGCAATCCACAGCAAAGGAAAGTCCCTCCCCTGTAGGGAGTAAACCAGTTTGAGGAGGGTGTGTTTGAGAAGAAAAACAGCTGGAGGGAAAAGTAGGCATTCGTTCACCACCCACCTTTTTTTCGCTCCCAATTTCAACTTCCAGAGGCTATGTTTCATTTTATGAAAGTTACACAGAATTCTGGAAAATGTGCAAATTGGCACAAGCTCAAAAAACAAAAAGGTTATGCAGGTTTTATACGAACTAGTTCATGATGATAGGAACATTTTGTTTTCATATTTGAAGACTGAAATGCATTGCCCAATATCCATCCATCCATCTATCTCTGTTGACCTGCCATGGTCTACCTGACTTCTCTTTCCTTCTCTGTGTGAAAAACTCTACAAAAACAGCGGAAAATATGTGACACCCCCCCTGGTCAGTGATTATGAGTCCTAAAACATCAGCTTCATATAACCAACATGTTTAACTCTAAAGAATGCATGAAGGGGTTAAGAGCACAGAATAAGCTGTCCCCCCAGGTTTAACTTGGGAAGAAGGGTTACCCAACTCTTTGTTCTCTTTCTTCTACCATGTGAACCATATCAGTAAGGACGTTTAAGAGGGATGCTCCAAGCTTAGACTGTGTGGTTTATTTGTGTTTCTATACAAAAAAGTTAGAAACATTAACCATTTCAGAACCTAAATTATGCAGTTGTACCTCAGGTTAAGTACTTAATTCATTTCAGAGGTCCATTCTTAACCTGATACTGTTCTTAACCTGAAGCACCACTTTAGCTAATGGGGCCTCCTGCTGCCGCCCCACCGCCGGAGCATGATTTCTGTTCTCACCCTGAAGCAAAGTTCTTAACCCGATGTAATATTTCTGGGTTAGCGGAGTCTGTAACCTGAAGCATATGTAACCTGAGTGAGGTACCACTGTACTGCCTATCTTTTCTTGCTGCTGTATGGAAAAGCACATGAATCTGACCTTTGAAGAGTTTTTAAGTAAAACATTTTTAACTTACCAAATATGTGGTCTCTTTCTATGCTAAGGGAAGTGGGGAACTTTGGAAGCAACTTAGAAGGGGATATTTTAAAAGCCTAGCAGCTTATATTTCTATGTTTTGCTTGGCTGAATGTTTCGTGATTTTAATTCTCTGCTGGGACTCTCTCACCAAATATTATTTGTCCCAAACCTTGATCTGGGCATCCAGGGAATTCCCCCTTTTTAATTATGCCATATCTAGTATTTATACTTTTAACCAAGCCAAAAACTAACATCATGTGACAGCCCCATATCATAGTAGTGAAAAGATGAATCGGGCACCTTCACAAACCTGCCCTAAGATAAAACTATGGAGACAGTTCTATAGTTTTTAACAGACCATGTAGCATTCTGAAAGGTCAAATCTTTGGCAGTCTCTTCATTTTAATGTTATGTTAAAGTAAGTAAACACAGTCAATAATTCATTTCTTTTGTAAAAAGAACAGATGAATAATGAAGGAAGGTTCTGTTTAAGAAGTGTGGGGAAATCATTTATTTACTATACTGTGATTTCATAGACATTTCATCAAGAAAAGGTTGAAGAGCATTATTTTAATATGGAAAAAGGAAGCACTACAGGTTTTTCTTTCCCCCACAGGGAGAAAAAAAAGGCCATAAAGAATTATGCAAGAGTCTTCTCAGGTAAACTCACTATTTAAATAACTTTTTTTTAATCTCACAAAGGAGTTCAGAATCACATACATGCCCCCTCCATTTTATCCTCACAGCAGCTTTGAGGGGTAGCCTGGGCTGGAGAAAAAAATGGTGACTGGCTCAAAGTCACCTAATTAGCTTCGTGGCTGAGTTGGGATTTAATCCAAGATCTCTAGGTCCATGTTCAAAGATTTTCATCCTCCCACTCCCTTCTTTGTTTTCAGTTTAACTGTGAGTCTAAGCATTACATCATTGGTTAGTTCTATGCTATGATTCTCTGTTGGGAACAACAACTGAAGCATGAACAGCTAATGATCTTAAAACAACAATAAAATCAAAAAAGCAATCATAATGAAAAACAAAGACCTATCAATAATATGCTACAGGACATATGAATAACTAACCAGCAACAATTAACTAATACCATGATCTCATCTTATGTCAGACCACCAAAAATGTGCTCCAAAACAGCCATGCTTTTAGATGCTTGCTAAAAGATAAAGCATTGTCTGTTCTGAATCCTGCTGTGGTTTGTATGAGTCCAGAAAAATCCTTATTCTCCAAGAGAACCTGGAGTAGTCCCAAACAGCCCACTCCATTACGCAGCTATAAAATTAGATACCAGTCTAGAATTGTTTATATCAGAGAAAGGGGGCTTTTCCTATAAGGGGAAAATTACAGCTACTTTTACTTGGTCCCCCGAATGCCCATTTAAAAGCTGTAAAAAAGGAACTCAGCAAAAACTGGTTGGTTTTTACAAGCCATGATGATCAAGGGCAAGTCAACTACCACATTTACAATTTCCAAAAATCTTACCCCCATCTTGCCCAACAAAATGGTACAAGCAGAAACTTCAAATACAATCACACCTGGGCATGCAAAACTGCCAGAATCTGAGTTGGGAGAAATATGAACAATTGTATCTGTAAAATATCTAGGAAGCTGGGCACAGCAGTCCATTGGTGGTTATTTACCCTTTGGGAAAACTGAATGTAATAAACCCTTTCCTATTTGGCAGAACTCAACTAGAGGATGTCGATCAGATGCTGTGGTGCCAGAGAAAAATAGATTTTTGCCATCATCACATAGACTTTAGGATGTCCTCTAATTTACACTCAGTGTATGCTCTGGCTCGCTCTCTTGCAACTTCATATCTTGGAGCTCCTGTGTTCAAGCCAAAAGGGCATCAGCCACATTCACACCATATATTTAAAGCACTACAATCTCATTTTGAACAGGCAGCATTTCTCCCAAAGAATTATTGGAGCTGTACTTCATTAAAACTGCTGAGATTTGTTAAGAAGTCCCTCACGGAGCTACAATTCCCAGAGTCCCCCATCAAGAGTAATTGATTCTTAAACTACTCTGAGAATTGCAGCTCTGTGAGGGATCTCCTAAAACCTTTTAGCACCTTTAATGAAGTACAGTTCCCAGGATTTTTTGAGAGAGGTGCTGCCTGTTCAAAATGGGATTTCAATGCTTTAAGTGGTGTGAAATGTGGCTGTCTTTGTTTTCTTGTCAACAGAGAGGCCATATGTGCATTGTCATGTCCAAAGCTTAGTCCTGTTCAGCCATGCTCCTTCCATGCATTCAGTTGTGTGCAACTGCATTTAGCTGCACTCACAGAGCATCCCTCCAGTATTCGTATGTGTGGCTGAGCATAGATAGGTCAGGATGTGGCCTGCAGGTGTACTACTCCCTCATGCTTAAGAACAGGGGTTGGCAACATAAGGCCCATGGGCCACAAGCGGCCCATGGGGGTCGTTTAACTGGCCCATGGACCCCTGCCGCCCGCTTGTTCAACTCCTGTGTGCTGCACTAAACCGGCGCAGAGCAGAGCAGGGACCACCTTCTGTGATGGCGGCCGGCTTCCCATTGGCTGCATGCCTCCTTTGCACCAGAAGGAGGGCCAGAAATAGCGTTTGCGCATGTGCGCATGCACACACACACACACACACACAAACACTCCGGCCCACTGTGGCATCTGTGGGACCCTGAACTGGCCCAAGCCACAAAAACTTTGCTGACCCGTGCTTAAGAAGAAAACCTCAAGAAGAAAGGCTGTGGCTGAAACCATTGGGTCCACCAAGGTAGTGATATCCCCAAATTCCCAAGGCATCTCCAAATCATTCTAAAAACCAAGTGGATTCACAAGTCTCTGTGGGTGAAGCATCATAGCTCCTATGCACAGAACAAGCTTTCCTCCTCATGCAAACAGAAACTTTAGCAACTTGCAGGAGAGGACATGCCTAAACTCCCTTTCCCCACCTACTGTGATCCTGGTAATCATCAGCCAAACTCCACAGTGACTGCTATTTGCATTTTTTAAAAAAACAAATAAATGTGCATGCCATGTTCAAGGAGTCATTTAATGTTACATCTAGCTTGACCAATAAAGCTGAAGTGTTTAGAACTATATCGTTCCTATGGAGTAATGAATCATAGGGAGATAGACTTGGGTAATACTTAAAAATCATGGCAAAAGCCCAAAATGTAGCTAAATCACTTGGATTCCAAAATGTACTGCACCAGCCTCTGATGCTGTTACCACAAGACACACCAGTATGTGATGTGCAGCATTGTCATAAAATGTGATATCACACCAGGATTGCAGTTACAGGTAGGTAGCCGTGTTGGTCTGACTTAGTTGAAACAAAATTAAAAAATTCCTTCCAGTAGCACCTTAGAGACCAACTAAGTTTGTTATTGGTATGAGCTTTCATGTGCATGCACACTTCTTCAGAAGGATTGCAGTGATGCTCCAAAAATCTCTATACCACACTAGATGGTTTCCCACAAAACTCATTGCTGATGATTACTTGCAAGGCTATGAGGGTGTAGGGTGAGTTACAGATGTTACAGTTCTGTCTTTAAGGCAACTATTAAAGTCGCATGAACCCTGTCCCCGAATGAGTTCAGAAGCCCATGGGAAAGGGACAGGAAGGTTGTCTTCAGATGGACCATGACTCATCTTTGTAACTTATTTCCGGCTATCATCAGCCTAGATATTGGCTGGAAATTAAGCATAGGGACTATGGTCAAGTCTAAAGGGAGAAGGTTTAGGGAGGGGGGAAGGAAACCAGGGGGCACAAGGACTTCCGGCAACTAAACCTACAGGGAGTAGTTTGAAAACATGTGGTCTATGTCTGCTTGAGGCTCAGAAATGAAAGAAATCTGCGGGTAGGAATTGGAGAGAAATTCAATTCAGGTCTCCTTTGAAACCGAGCCTATCGAATTCACACTTTCTGGAACAATTATGAGAACTGAAACACATATATCCCTTGAATTTTGCACTTACTGTGCAGTTTGTTAACCTTTGTTTACACAGGCGCACAAAATGCAAATATGTTTTTAAACGAAGCACTGCATCTGGTAAGCACGTGACGGAGAACTTGGCAAGCATCTCTTCAAGCAGGACTGTTTAGATCCTTTCACACGCAGTCTGTTCCTCAGTTTTATGGGGACACAGTATTGTAGGATTCAAGACTTCCTTTCAAACAAGTCCAAATCTTGGTGATAATTCTTTTGAAATCCTTGAAATATTGCTTGACCTTCACATTACTCATAAAAGAAAGCTTATGGAATTAGGCTCCCTGAACTCTTTTGTGTTTTCTGTTCCTTCTTACAGATTTTAGGGAGCTTATGTTAATTGCTTTTAATACAATTCTAAACACTATAATGCCATCTCTACATTAAAGTATTCCCCTACTGGGGAAAAGTTAAACAACACGAGGATTTTATCTCCTTTGGATGACAGAGAACTCCCTGGAAACTTTTTACTGCCTTTGTACTATTTGCCAATATTTGCTTGATTTACAAGTGGACAAGCAAATGATGGCAGTGCTATAGCAGGCAGTATATCTGCTTAGCTTGATTCAAACAATTCCAGAGAAGGTAAAAAAAAAGGTAAAGGACCCCTGGACAGTTAAGTCCAGTTAAAGGCGACTATGGAGTTGTGGCGCTCATCTCACTTTCAGGCAGAGGGAGCTGATGTTTGTTCACAGACAGCTTTCTGGGTCATGTAGCCAGCATGACTAAACCACTTCTGGGGCAATGGAACACCATGATGGAAGGCAGAGTGGATGGAAACACTGTTTACCTTCCCACTGCAGCGGTACCTATTTGTCTACTTGCACTGGCATGCTTTCAAACTGCTAGGTTGGCAGGAGCTGGGACAAAGCAATGGGAGCTCACCGTTATAGCACCCCCACTTTAGCTAACTCTAGCTAAAATTTTGGCTCTCTCTCTCCAAATTCAAAAGTGCAAACTCTTTCCTTTGCTACATGCATACCTCAGCAGTGCATTGTGGTCACAGATTCCACTTCTTGCAGGTAGATTGATGAGGGGTAGGGAAATCTTCAAACTATTATCTCCTCCTGAAAGAGTTTGCGGACTGTCCTGGATTATCAGCAACTCAGCAGCCAAGAAAGCTGTAACAACACAAATTTAAATGGCACTGAACCATCTCATGAGAGAGACCTGGTATAGATATGCCCCTATCTTAGTAAATACAGTATACTGCTTCTATTGGTACAAATATGGTGAAGGGTTTTATGTAAGTAGCTGCAACCAGCAAAGTGAGAGAACACTGAACACTCTTATGAACTCTTATTTATGAATCAACATAGCTGTCAACTTTTCCCTTTTCTTGCGAGGAATCCTATTCAGAATGAGGGAATTTCCCTTAAAAAAGGGGAAAGGTTGACAGCTATGGAATCAGTAGAGCCACAGGTTTATTCAATGCTGTAATATGTTCTTTAATAAATGGGCATGAGAGTGGCAAGTGGGTTTGGGGTTTTGACTCCTTCCCTTGACCCTACTTCTCCCTGGAAAGGAATTAGCCTTTAATAAGCTCCTGACCTCCAGGAGGATGTGTTCTGGAGTCTAGTGCACTCTCTTAAGTCTGACAACCTCCTAAATTAAGATTCCCACCTCATGTGGGAATTTTCAGGTTTCCAGCCCATCTGGATTCTTATAAAATGTCAGTTTAGCTATCTTGGTGATGCTCCAAATCTCATAAATCCACTAATCTCTTGCCATTCTTTCTGTCTTCATTTACAGCAAGCAATTTGGCTGATCAGAAAATAATTTACAGTGCAATCTTAGTGGTAGGTACCCAGAAGGAAATCCTATTGAATTCAGTGGGGCTTACTCCCAGGTAAGCGAGGTTAGGATCAGAGCCTAAATGAAAGATCCTCCTTGTAGAAAGAGGGAGACAAATAATCTGCCTTCCAATTTGCTCATCTGGCTGAGTTCATTCTTTTTTGAAGCAATTATTGACATTCTTTCAAATGAAAATATAATCATTTTAGTGATTCGTTAAGTTATATATGTATCCGTGCACCATGGAGGGGTAGCAGCAAAATGTTAATGGATGGTTGCACTAGTAGGAAGTTTTTTAGTCCCTTGTGGTGCTACAAACCAGATAATTCTTTGCTCTATTAGACAGCATTAGTGTTACGTTCCCAACAGCAATCAGTATTTCTGGCTGGCATTTCGGACAGATAGATTTCCTATCAATCACAGTTGTTTCTGAGGTGCAGTATGAGCAATTTTCCTCTTACAAGAAAATAGTAAGTAAAGACTAAGTAACGTAGAACAGGGAAGACTAGGAAGGATAATGGAAACAGCTTTGCTTCAATAATGGGAAGCCATCTCAGGAATTGATTGTGACAGGACAGTCTGCTTCAGCTGTTTGTGAGAAGAGAGACCTACCATCGATAAGGAAGAAGATGAAGAGTGGAAAATAATTGCAACTGACTGAAGACAGAGCCAACACATTCGAGTTTGTAATGCAATTTGCTGCTAGGAAAGAAATGCAAGGGAAACTGGCACTAAAGCAAAACATAAAATTAAACTGAACGCAAATAATAAGTATTTTTAAAAATATGTATCTCCTCCTCCCCAAGTATTATGCTAAGTAACTATATTCCTGAATTGAGCAAAATATTTTACTTTCTCAATAACAAGGGGCATGTTCAAACTGTTCTTTATCATATGGCATTACAATGGCCTGGTTCATGAGTCATGATAAGCCAAACTGTGACTTATCTGGACATGTGAACTCCCAGAGAGGGGCTCACAGTTGTTTTGCTCTTTCCTGGTAAATTCTCTCTTCACCAACCACAAGTTGAAGCTGGGGTTTAATGTTTAAAGCCATAGTTTAATGTGACCTGCCAACCAGTCTAATGAGTGTGAATGATGAGATTTCAGATGGACCAGAGGGAGAGAATATCACTTATAAATACTAACACCTGATGACAATCTTCTCTTGAAAACATGATACCCTCCCAGTGATGGCCTGGCGCTGGTCCTCTTAGTTATTGTAAATTTCCTCAAATAGGAACATGTTGTGGGCTTTCCCAAAGAGTCTAGTTTGTTGCTTCTGCTTCTTGGGGTCACTCTGAAAAAGACTATCAGCAGACAGGCCAAAGAAGTAGTTCTTTTTAAAACCGTTTTTAATGCAAAGTTTTTGATGATACAGGAAAAAACCAAAAGTGGGAGGGAAGGAAGAAAGAATAATAATAAAAATACAGTAAAACCCCTACAACCACCAGTTAATTAAGAATACAATAAACATCAATTCTTCCATCTTAGTTTGCATACAGAGTGATATAAGCTATCCTAACATTTGAACAGGTATCTAGGCGAAGAAGCATGTCTAAGTGTACTATGGTTGTTAAGGTCTTTGGACATTTGCATATTCAGTGGTGCTGATTCCAGGCGCTTAGAGACCATAATGGCCCATAAAATCCATTTTTGTCATCCTGCCATTAATCCCCATGCAACCGGAATATAAGTCAAAAGTACATGAAACCCCACAACTATCAAGGATTTCACCATGCAAAGTTAATACAGTTGTATGGTACCTTAGTTCTTGAATGGCTTAGTTGTCAAACAAATTGGCTCCCGAACGCCGCAAACCTTGAAGTAAGTGTTCTGGTTTTTCGGAAGTCAAATGTCTGACACGGCTTCCGCTTGAGTGCAAGAAGCTCCTGCAGCCAATCGGAAGCAGCGCCTTGGTTTTTGAACAGTTTTGGAAATTGAACAGACTCCAGAATGGATTAAGTCTGAGAACCAAGGTACTACTGTATGTATGGACAATGACGTCATACAATGTGCCTGGTGAGACATTTCAAGGATTGCAGCTCCATGACCTATCTGAATGAGATGGTGCCTTCCCACAGAGATGCTGCGGAGTCTATTATACCTGAAATATAAAAGGAAGTCATTATTTATAGTTCATTGAAGGCATTTAGTGCCACAGGGTGTGGTCATAGCTACTGGCTGTAAAAGATGCTGCACAAATTTGCCTACATCAAATCACCAGTGTGCTACTAAATAGTAATGGTTTCTGAGCAGTGGTGGTAGTGGGATATGATGGTAAGGGGCTTTATGGAGGCCTCTGGTGAACACTTCTGTGAAGCAGGATCCTGGACTAAGTAGACCTTTGGTGTGATTCAACAGGGCTCATCTTATGACCTTTATCTTATTGTCTCATCATTTTGCCAGCACCATGTCCCTTTCATGGTCTCCATTACAATAGAGTCTAGATTTATTAACATTGTTCTTTCAAGCTGTAGTTATAATTCCTCAAAGAGCCCTGCCTTTTATCATGGGATCTTTCCAAACTCACAGGTTTTACATTTAATTTAAATGTTACTGCAGAATGATTTATTGCTCTTCCTCATTTCTTTTGGATACAGGTGAAGAACTGCTGACTTTCATAAATCACTGCACTTCTTAGAATTCAGCAATATTCACTCTCAAAGGTAAGTGTCCCTTAGCCTCTCCTTTCACATGTGAGAACAAAGAACTCTTAGACACCTGTGGATTTTCTTTGTCAGCTGGATTCATTAAATAAATGGCATTTTATTCAACTTTGCCAACAAAGTTGAATAGCTTCACAGTTATTGTTTCAATATGATTTGAGTTCTAATCTCACATTCAGACTCCATTTTGCTTTCTAGGTGGCTGTAACCTCACAGTTACCTGTGGCACACAGCACAAAATGCAGCCTTAGCATTAAACTGGATGCCAGGATTTTTCTGTGTAATCATTTTATGAACTGGTGCTACGGTTCCAGGTTAGTTCTGACAATGGTGACAGAAGTGGCTCATTAGCTTCAGCTTGGATTCAGTAGGAGGTTCAACTGTTAAAGAAGAGGACTATAGCTCTGTGGTGGAACATATGTTTTGAAGGCAGAAGCCCCCTAATTCAAGCAGATCCTGTCTTCAGTCCTGGAGATTGATTGATTATTTAATTTACACACCACTTAGCATATTTAAAATACGGCTGAGCGGTGTTCAAAAAACTGAAGCAGCGACAAACAACTTAAACAAAAAAATTACATCAATACACAGTTACATATAAACATGTTACATCAATACAAAGTTACTAATATATATATAAATCAATATCAGTTCATTTTCCTTCTGATACACCGTCCCTCTCAGCACCAGGGTCCAAACAAACTCTCAGCTCAACCACAAAAGTCTCACAACTTAGAAGGGTTCTGAAAACAGCAGACATCACCCTAGTCTTTCACTCTAGACTTGCTTTTTGTGGGCAGGCCCAAGGTGGATGCTATTCCCTCAGACAGCCCATAGCTGTGTCCCACACAGCTGTGCTCTCCACACCCAGTTCCAGAAGCAGTCGGTTTCTTGAGTTCTCCAGGAGGTCCAGAGGATGGGAACCCCCCTCCACTCATAGCTCTTTCTTCACCCTCTCCTGCTCTACCAGCTGGAGAGCTTCTGCCATTCAGTTTAGAGACAGTATACATGGCCATGCTAGTGACACAGGAAGCTATAGCAGGTATCAGCTCAAACTGGTGGTTTTGCACAAGCCAAATTCTCTTCCGCTTGTGCCACAGCACCATTGGGTGCAAGCCAATTCAGAAGAAAAGTTTCTGAGTTGGGTTCTCTGCTTTTAGCAACAAAACAACTGATGGAAGTCCTTTTATTTTCCAACAATCAAGTTGGAAGTGGGGTTGGTTATAGCTGATTGACTACTCTATATCAGTCATCCAGATTGCAAATGGAGTAACATTAGGACTTTGTTTGACCACTGAGCTTATTAACAAACATGCAGGAACTTTTGATGTCATTTTCTGAACTGCAAATTTCCTGCCTTGCCCCACAATTCTGCCTTGTGCTTTTATGAATTAGGACCCTGGTTTTCACACAGGGTGCATATACTAAAGCTATTTCTCATGTCCTTAAACACTGTTTGAGTAATCAGAGTCTCTTTCTGGTTATGAGTTGTGGCCGAACGCTGCTGGACAAAGGCCACAGTTCTTGGCATGAAGTCAGCAACTGCTTGTATGTGTGATATTAAATCCATGTTCAGATTAAGGCCTGTTTCCGTATAAATCGAAACGTGCTTTCGCAAACAATAGATTGGTGCAATGTTGTTTTTCAAAAGTGCGTAATTTAATTCAGAAAGAGTAATTTTATTTAGCACTTTTCCACTTCAGTTTAAAGGATTAAAATATTTCTTTTACCTAATTGTTCTTGCAGGCTGCATTAATAATAATAATAATAATAATAATAATAATAATAATAATAATAATAATAATAATTTGAATTTAGCATGAAGGGGCTTAAGTTACTAATTTGGTTCTCAAGGCCCTCCACAACACAAAGCAATTCATTCCATTTTTATAATTGAAGGTAATGAAGTTCTTTGCAAATTAGGATAAACCTTCTTTTTATTTGAGCTTCAAGGTAGTTCAGCACTACACGTACTAGGGAGTAGGCCCCAATAGAAGGCAGTGAGACTTACTTTGGAGTAAACATGTGTAGGGTTGTGCTGTGAAGCTATATTTCATGCACCATTAAAGCTTCTGTACATAACAACAAAGCAGATGTGCTTGGGAAAGCTCATGGGGTGTCAAGTTTAGCCCAGTGAATGAAAACCAGTTCATTCATAACACTACTGTAATCAAGCATTTATATGAAAACAAAGATGCACACATTCCCATAGAAAAGTGCAGATTGACAAAGACACGCATTAGCCTATAGCTGTATTCTGTTAACTGTAAGTTAGAGCTTGCTGAAGTTTTACCTGAGCAGGATCTATGGTTGGGTGAGGAGAAGCCGAGCAAAACAGACAGCAGGGTGGGTGGGTGAGGCTGAAAATATGACTGAATGTTCACTAAAATCTATTCCTCATGCCTAAGGGGTAGATGGGCTTTTTTCTTTAGCTGTTCGATAAGGGGAACACTAGTAATCGTCCTTTAATTTTCAGTAGCTGGAGAAGAAGCACGAACACCTTGATTCTTCCAGTTCTTTTCCAGCACTGCTAAATGAGGGGGATGGAGAGCAACAAAGTCCTTTGACAGATGAAGGAAGCTGAAAAATGACCAGAGCTTGTTGCAAATGTCTCACATTACAAATTTGGAACCACTGTTGTTTGTTTGTTTGTTTTTATCTCATGTTTCCTAGGAAATCATTTCCCATTGCCAAATAGACAGGGAGGCCATCGTAAAGTTACAACTCTTTCTTAAAGGCTGTACTATCTGTAGATATTTTCTTTTTAAAAAGGAATTTAACCACCCACTCCTTCCTCCTGAAGGCTCCCTGAATAAAAAGGACACTGATAACAAAATAAAATAAAATAAATGATTTATTTTAGAATGGTAGAACCAGCATAAAATCAGAATGAAAACCTAAAGGCTTTCTTTAAGGTGAGAAAACCAAACAGGGGAAACATGTAAGTTGGGTTCTTTAGTATTTTTAAAGTAGTCCACATTGATGGATTAGCTGTGACCCGAATGTGCACTGTTGTGGATAAGAACAGCTTTGCTTCCTTAAAGTTAGATGACAGTATTGCTTTCTAGGGGTGAAGACAGATGTGTGTAGGGGCCTCCAGAGTGTTGCTGTTTTGTGGGAGGAATTTAAGCGCATATCGGAAATCGGGATTTGTGCAGTCAAAGCAGATCAAAGCACTCTGTCACCCTAGTGCAACAAATCTACTTGGGGGGCGGGAAAGATTTTTTGCAGTAAGGGCAAGGAAATGCTCTGAAAAGTGTGGAATTAATGAATTTCTAATGGGAAGACGTATAAACACTCTGTAAGCAATTCATTATGAATGTCCCTTGTTGTATAAAGGTAAAGGGACCCCTGACCATTAGGTCCAGTCATGACCGACTCTGGGGTTGTGGCGCTCATCTTGCTTTATTAGCTGAGGGAGCTGGCGTACAGCTTCTGGGTCATGTGGCCAGCATGACTAAGCTGCTTCTGGCGAACCAGAGCAGCACACGGAAATGCCGTTTACCTTCCCTATTTATCTACTTGCACTTTTGACGTGCTTTCGAACTGCTAGGTTGGCAGGAGCAGGGACCGAGCAACGGGAGCTCACCCCATCGCGGGGATTCGAACTGCTGACCTTCTGATCAGCAAGTCCTAGGTTCTGTGGTTTAACCCACAGCGCCACCCGTGTCTTCTTGTTGTATAGCTACCCCTCAAACAGATCAGAACTGTTGCTCAAAAGGTCCAGACATATTCTAACCTCCATGTAAGCTTTGTGTGAGCAAATCAGGATGAATGATCAATAAACTGGTCATATGGAGCATTTACACTAATTTGAGCCTGCCTTCTCAACAGAACAGTCAAATGATCTTAACAGGATACCATTCTGGTCTTGCTTCCTACTACAGGTGACAACCATTTTAAGCGTATCCAATTGACATGCGATTGCTGACATGTGGGTCCTTTTTGACCCAGAAGAAGGCAAAATGAGGGCAGAATAGGGCAGGGCATAGGGTGTACTTATATGTACTTATATGTGCCCCACTGACACAGACTAATATAACACAGTGTTGCATGTTATTTTCACTAATGTATACATTGTTATACACACTTTCCCCTAGGCCATGCATTTTGGAACACATTACTTGGCTGGAGAATTTCATTGCAAAATGTGGAGATGTCTGAATTTTGAATGATGGGTATGTTCACTATAATTCAAATATATCATCACTGAAAACAACCTAAAAAATACTGTGGTACACCTGATGTGATCTCTTGGCAGCCATGCTACTTTAGTGCACGTCATGGAACCTTTAATAGCAGCAGAAATACTTGCAATTACGCTGAGATCGAGGTAAACATTGGATCAGTGTAAGTATTGTACCCATTAGTCACAGAAACTGAGCACTTAAATCTGGAGCGTCATTGTTCCAGTATTGAATGTTACGTTCTTTAATCCTTTGTTCATCATTCAGAATTCTGCAAAATTCGTTGAGAGTCTGTGTACTCACTTGGCAATGTGCCTTGCTTTACATCCCACTAGGAAAAGATTTTTTGATCCACATGCATGACAGAGTATTTTATTCATTTGTTCATAAATCCCTTAAAACCTAGGATCTCTAAGTAGTCATAAATTAAAGGTACATTTTAAGCATTTGTATGGGGAAGTAGCTGTGTTTGGCTTGAGATTAACCAGAATGGTAAAAAGGAGCTTTGGCTAACAAAGCATATAATTCTGGAAACAGTCTCAACTTGTCAGAAAGACCACAAATATGAAAAAGAAATGCTTGTACAATTAAGAGTTGTTCTTCGGAAATAATTCCTCTGTGTTTTAGGATAACATATTAGATGCCCTTCAATTGTAATTAGCCAACAAAGCTATTATTTGTCTGTATACTTTTGCCTTACAGGTGGTAAAAAGTAAAGGTAAAGGACCGCTGGATGGATAAGTCCGGTCAAAGGTGACTTTGGGGTTGCGGCACTCATCTTGCTTTCAGGCCAAGGGAGCCAGTCCATAGACAGCTTTCCGGGTCATGTGGCCAGCATGACTAAACTGCTTCTGGCACAACAGAACACCATGACAGAAACCAGAGTGCATGGAAACACTGTTTACCTTCCTGCTGCAGCAGTACCAATTTATCTACTTGCACTGGCGTGCTTTTGAACGGCTAAGTTGGCAGGAGCTGGGACAAAGCAACGGGAGCTCACTCTATTGCGGGGATTCGAACCACCAACCTTTTGAGCGACATGCCAAAGAGGCACAGTGGTTTAGACCACAGCGCCACCTGCATCCCAACAGGTGACTGTCATCCCAACTACCCACATCACTTAAGAACAAACACAGATATATTTATGGTAGCCCCATCACAGTTAAGGATCAGCCTTATAACAGTCTTCCTCCATTTTTATGTACTGAAATGTTCAATGTTGAAACGTTGTGTGTGTTGGATTCATAGCTTTTTCATTAGGTTGGCCTTATGATTCAGGGGAATTAATTCTATTGATTAGGACAGATCAGCCTTGGCCAGTCCAGTGCCCTCCTGATGTTTTGGAATACAGCTCCCATCTGGAAGGTACACCAGGTTAGTCAAGGCTGGGATAGATGTTTACTTTTACTAATTCGAATAAGGGTGATGTCCTCTCAGACTCTTGTGAGAAGAAAGGCAGGGATTTCATAACTTCCTTACTATTCAAGCTCTATGTGAATGACATACTGAAATCATTGTAACATGAAAGATTTGGTCCCCTGAAAACTGGGAATACAAATCTCTTTCTCATGTATGTTGATAATATGATATTCATACGTTTCCTCTCACTCTCAAAGATTTGTGAAAGTGGAGCCTGCATGCGGGGGCAAGGGGGGTGGGCTTCAAAGCATGGTCCTCTCTTTAAGCCAAGACACATTCACCTCAGAGGCCCAAAGACTGTGATGAGGACTAATGTAAACTTAAAATCAATAATCAGTTTTGCATGTTGGTATCATGCCCATAAACTTTCACTGGATAGTATCCAAATCAAACCGGTGGGATCCTTTAAATATCTGGGAACCTTTTCTTTTCTTTCATAGTAAGCTGGAAATGTCAACTTGACAATGCTTAGTGTCCAAGAGCTTAGTGTTACAGGTTATTATGAGGTTTCAGTCAAACAAAGCAGCAAGCCTGTTTCTGCCTGCCCTTGAGGTTTCCTAAAAAAACTCAAAACCTTATTGGCTCCTTTGGGGCACTGAGGTTTGGCACCCTTCTACGATAAAGTATCTGAAATAACATTTAATACCACTCTTTTTTTTTGTTCTACCTACACTCCTGATACTATTTTGGGGGCTTGAAACAGATTTAGCTTCTTTGAAATGTAAAATTGAGGATTTTCTCTTTAATTATTGGCTTAGGTGTCATTAAAATAATCTTTAAAAAGTGATGCCCTGCCGGGTTGCTCATAATCTAAAAAAGTTACTTTCCAAATGATTGGCTCACCAAGCAGCCTTTATGGCGAAATATGCTTGCATGCTTATTCAGATGCATACAGGATGCTAAAGTTATGAATAATAGAAAATGAAATGATTTATTACTGCACTGAGCCTTGCACTCAGTGGCTAATGGTCTTTTAGGCATACAGTCCCCTTCCTAAGTACAATTTTAAACTTCTCTCTCCTCTTCTGCTTTCCAGAATATTTATCTCAGACTATGTAAACAGGGATCACAATCTTGCATACAAAAGTTTGAGGCCCTCCACCTGTTAGTAACTGCAAACATATAACTTTGTCCTGTGCATGCTTTCTGAAATGTAAGTCCCATTGCATTCAAGTGTGCACTTAGGATGGTAGCACAGAGGGGAAACGTTCTAGAGTTAGATGGAAGAAACAAAGTTTCAAAACTGGTTACCTCCAGAAAACCTGTTTATTGAGCATTTGCCATAGTTGTCAACGTTTCCCTTTTTTAAAGGGAAATTCCCTTATTCCGAATAGGATTCCTCGCAAGAAAAGGGAAAAATTGACAGCTATGGCATTTGCCCTGATTTGTAGGTGGGATATTAGAAGACACTGGTTATTTACTGAAGGTTCTTATGAATTGTTTGCAAGGACATTAGATAGCACTGCATCTAGCAAATGCCTTCCCCCACTTTCTGGGACATTTCAACATTGCTTTCCTTTTCATAAAAAGTTCAGATTTGAGAGGAAGCAGTTTTCTTGCACAAGTGCTTCAAATCCACTATAATTGTGCAACCTGAATATACCAGGATGTGAATGAATCTCACCTGAAAATAGTGAGTCAGAAAGCACCCTTGCAACACCCTGATCAAGAATCAAGAAGAATGAAGGATGATATATAGCACTGTAAATTTAAACAGGGAAAACAGGTAGAGAAAAACAGGACTCCACATTGCCATCTGGTGGCACAATGTTATATCACATATACAACACATATAAATCACTTTTTCTTTACCAGTCTATCTGAGTCCATAGAGTGGGCTGAGCTACTGTAGCATAGCCAGCTCTGGCTGAATGCGGAGAAGGCTTCCAAACTAGATAAAAGTCCTGCTGGGATAGCCCAATAGAACATGACACTCTTCATATCAGAGTTATGTGTTCGAGCCCCACGTTGGGCAAAAGATATGACCCTCGGGGTCTCTTCCAACTTTACAATTCTCTGATTCTATCAGAAGAAGCAATTTGAGCCTTCTGAAGCTATGTTTTCAAGTTAAATTCTTTCTACCATTTGCCACGACAGGAGCATGATGGCCACCACCATGGGTTGGGCCAGACGATATAAATAAACACAGGAGATTGGTACTTGGGTTAAAACAGGCCACAAGTTTATTGATTACAGATGTCAGTAGGTGAGGCCAAGGCAATGGGTATGTATTTCATATCATGCAGCCCACCTGTTGGTTGATAAAGGCATTGAGATCAGTCCTGAAGTGGAGAGTCACCCCTGACATGAACCAGGTGACATGACCCTGCCCAGGGTCACCATTGGGAGAGGTGTTTTGGCCCATCAGCCCCCTCCTAGACCCTTTAATGGGGTACTCATTCAATTAAGGTTCCAATCTAATGCCTTATCAAGGTAAACAATTCCTCCCACCGTTTCTAAGTGAATTTAGTTCTGTTTCCAGACTGTTAACAAGATTCAGTCTTTAAACCAGTGTGACAGATGTCTGATTTTCTCAGATGCTAACCAGCTTAGTATTTCAGCAATCCAGTCCAGTTATCTGGCATTCTGAGTCTTCTAACAGCAGACTCACACTTTACAGAGCAATCTGTTTCCTGTGTGTACACTACTGGTACACCAGCATTTACTGCAGCAAACACATAACCAACCTTGGGAGCCCAGATCAGGGGTGGAGCTGGGTGCTCCGGGACCTGAAGCAGAGCACATGCTGTGCACCTGGGGGTGGGGACAATCCACCCATGGGGGCAGGGATGAACTGCCCAAGGGGCGGGGCGATCGACCAACGGGACCGATAGGCACAGCTGCGCGATCCTCCCCTACAGCAAACCAGGGGAAAGAGAAGAGCCGCAGTTTCGTCGCTCGCTACTTTGCCGCTCGCCGGGCTTGGGGGAGTCGCGAGGGGGGGAGCGTGCTGAATGTCACCCCCTTCAGGATGACACCCAGGGCGTACCATACCCCCCATACCCCTCCCTACGGCCCTGGCCCAGATGTGTGTACAGTGGTACCTCAGGTTACAGACACCTCGGGTTACAGACACTTTAGGTTACAGACTTCGCCAACCCAGAAATAGTACCTCAGGTTAAGAACTTTACCTCAGGATGAGAACATAAATCGTGCAGCGGCAGCACAGCGACAGTGGGAGACCCCATTAGCTAAAGTGGTACCTCAACTTAAGTATGGTTTCAGGTTAAGAACGGACCTTTTGGAACAAATTAAGTTCGTAACCAGAGGTACCACTGTACTGTGGTATTTACAGATGAATGCCCATGCATTAAGTCTTCACAGGAAGCGCTACTGTAACACACCATATACAACATTGTTGAAACACAAGCTGAAAGCACGGAGTTTCTCTAAGACAATGTGTGCTTTCAATTCCATTTTGTTATGTAAGTTAGCTGTTCAAAAGTTTGCAGAATATTATTTGCTTTTGTGCCTTCCTCGTATCTACTGGTCAGATATTTTGCAAGAAATTGATCAGTCCAGCTTATTATGTTCTCTCCCCCATTTATAATACAATACAATTGTATTTGTATTATAATTTGGCGTTATAATGAGGCTACTATTGGACCGTAATCGAAAACTAATAAAAATTATTATATATAAAAATATATTTTCTTCCCAGCAGCATTATTGTTATGGGAATTTTTTGGATGGTATCATTACTAGCCTTAGGAGTTCCTGATATAGCATTGGCACAGTCCTCACAGCCAGATGAACTGCACCTTGAAGTTGCATGTAGTAACTGGTATAGATGAATTATGGTTTGGAAGGATATTTATATTCCATAATTTGCTTACTGTGTTATGTTTCCTTTCCTTTCGGTTCTATCTTGTGTTCCATCTTTTCCATGCTGAACTATGAAACCCTATACACTAAGCACCTGAAGCATTTATTATTCCACCTACTTTTGACTTTAGAGCTCTAGACTCTCCTAGCACTGGCAGGTGATCCTGGAATGCAGCTCTGGGACTGAACATTGTTATTCACCCCTGCTTTTGACCAAAAGGGGATTGCAACTTGTTTAAACTACTGACAGATCCCTACTCAGCCAATAGTTCTCTGGGGAAAGGGCAGCTTATGTCTGTGGTAAAGATACACCCAAGGAGGATACCTTTATAAACATCTTTATTTTTGTGCTTTATGTTTTCCACATCCCTCAAAATGGTTCTGAAGCATTTATTGTGCAGGGTCTTCATCAGAACAGAACAGATAAATCTGAAAATTCCACAGGGCCACGTTATTTTGAGGCTGACTATATCACTCTATCACCTGCATGTTAGCTTAATAGCTCTTCACATCCATCTTTCAGGTTTTCTTTTCTCCAAGTCCATACGCTTTGGCTCTCTAGTTTCCCTTGTGAGCTAATGATTAAATTACACCATGCCCAGACTATTACTAGAACAAAATACATAAATCTTGTGACCATCTTTTACAGTTTCACTGCTTGTAAGTTCTTAGCAGGTAATAAAATGTTGCTTAGGAAGCAAGTATGATGCTATATATCTACTTAGTAACAGTCTGGGGGGCTGTTAAAATGGATATAGATTATTAGGCTCACTGTTCTGCAGCCCCGGTGGAAGCAATTACCCTTAGTATTTATTCAGGTGATTCTCTCTCTCTCTCTCTCTCTCTCTCTCTCTCTCTCTCTCTCCGTTAATTATTCCATAGTCTGATATAATTATTCAGCAGTGTCATTTACACTTCTTATTTCTTGCTCCAGAAGCAATGTGTTCAAAGTTATGGAAAACTCATTTCACTGTAGAGAGAGAGAGAAAGCTGCAGAATTTAGTTGCAATCCTGCAGCAAGGTGACACAAAATCTTTAGATAGTCTGAAGCCACACAGTGCCACCTCCTTGCTAAAGCTAACCAAATCTGTGTCTAGTCACTTTCTGAATTGGAGACCTCCTAAGGACTATATGTGTGTCACCTTAGGTGAAGAAGATGGACTATGGATGGAAGAGAATAAGATAAATGTCTGGTGCAAATAAATAGTTCAGGAAGAATAGATACTCCCCATGCACTGAGCTCTGTAAATCTTCCTCTGTTGTGCAAATTATCATGTATGGGGGACAATAGGCAGCTGCAGTTGTACCTTGGTTTTTGAACACCTTGGTACTTGTACATTTTGGCTCCTGAATGCCACAAACCCGGAAGTGAGTGTTCCAGTTTGCAAACATTCTTTGATACCCAAACACCCAAAGCAGCTTACACAGCTTCTGATTGAGTGCAGGAAGCTCCTGCTGCAAATCAGAAGCTGAGCCTTGGTTTTCGAACGTTTTCGGAAGTCGAACGGGCTTCTGGAATGGATTACGTTCCAGAACCAAGGTACGACCGTACTTTATATCAAGTCAGATTGTTTGCACATCTAGCTCACATCTATTCTCCACTCTAGCTAGCAGCAGGTCTTCAGGAACTCGGGCTTTCCCATCACCTGATCATTTTAACTGGCAACTACAAAAATATAATTTAGGACCTTCTGCATGCAAAGAGCTGCCACTGAGCTACATTCCCTTCTTCTGAAAGATCTAGTGGTCAAGGCTGTCAAGTGCAGAGATACAGTTTGATTGTTGGTACTGTTGGATGTTCTGCTACACCATGCACCAAATCTTATGGCTTTGTTCCTCACCAGTTCCCCACTTATGTTCCTGCCTCCTTGGGAGAAGATGCTCTAGAGTTTAGTCGCTGCATCTCTGAATGTGGTTGCGTATGTGATGCTCTGTTGCAGAATGTCATCCTCCTTTACATTCTTTATTCTCAGAGTAGAAAACTGTTCTTGTGCTGGTCCAGAGATCCAAATGTGCTTAGCTGTGCATGCAGACTTCCTGCATAGCAGACTTGCTCTGCTCATTGAATACAGAAACTTAACCCCTTATGCACATTGCCTTTATGAATGTGGATTGGGGGCCGATGTTGAAAAAGAATAAGGAATCTTTTTGTTTGCCCCAGAGCAAGAAATGATAAGGAAATTTGCAGAAGGAAGCACAGGGAAGCGGTGCTAGTCTTAAAACAGTAGCCCCCAACACTCCCAGCTGCAGCATCTCAGCCCCCCCCCCCAATAACACTTCATTGAACCACTCAAAAAGCTTAGAACTTCTTTCTCAAGTTTGTATTATAAAGCCTCCTCCTTTCAGCCTCTACCCTGTGGGTTAAATGTGGCTTCCTTTCTGTTCTGCAGTGAGCTTTGAATAAAGATGGGCCATTAATGACTATTAAGGAAACCTCTACATTTCTCACCAATCTGCTGACTTTACAAGAACTTAGGAGGAGTAGGCGAGACATTTGATTGGCACTCTGAACATTATCGCCCACACGAGGCTTTTGCAGCTGGGATCAGAGTTCCTTCCTTAATAATTGATTGCTGGATTGGAATGTTTTTGTTCTGAAGCTTGGGGTGTTTCCAAGGAGCTCTTCAGCATCCATCTAAGCACCTTGACTCCAGTTATTTCCATTTTCCTTGGCACACACTGACTACGCAGGCAGCCAGGGCTAGAAAGTTCTCGTTTGTATTTGATTATCTTGGTTTATATTAGACAATGAGGTACTCTTGTTAGGTATGCATACCAGCGTGAGAACATGCAGATGCATTTCTCACCTTGCAATTCATAACTTACTCAAGGCATCCATAAGCTCACGAGCTCAGTCACAGTAAAGCTTCACACTTAAAACATCTTCACTGCTGGTCAAGGCGTTAATAGCTGTTAGTTTAGTTTAAGGGTAGAAAACTTCCACTGGAGGTATGTGCAGGACGTCCAACTATTCGATGCTCATCAATACCTTTCCTTCTCTTTGTTGTCATGCAAAGGGGGAAAGACCTCTGGGTATAATTTCACCCATCAGAGGATTCCCAATTACCGGTAGGTCTCAGTGTTCAGTCTTGGGTAAGCTTTCAGTGGGTTTGTTTTGTAGGTCCAGGACGTGGTCTTACTTTGTGGGATGCTCAGGCTTCTCCAACAGCCTCCTTAGCTTTATTTCCTTTCTTCCTTCTTTCCTTGGTTTCCAATGCTCCTTTTTATTCTCCATTTTTGTTGAGTTTGATTCAGGGATTGGAGAGAGGAATGTATTTTTTATGATTAATTATTAATTTATTATTACTAAAACGTTATACTGAAAACTGGAACACTAACCCTACTTCGAATGCATCCTACACTCCAGTTTTGATGAATGGGGAACTTTGGTTCTTAAATCATCGTCATCATCAATGAGCAGTTTCTGTCTGTGAGTAGTACAGAGGGATTCATTGCCCGGTGTACATGCCAGGATACTGGAGGCTCACGGTTGCTGAATGGTTACTGGCTGTGCCTCACTGGCTCATGCTGTGGAGGTTCAGTCTCACATTTTGTGACTTTTGTGTCTGACAGCATAGAGTGGCATGGGGAGAGAGGGATTGTCCCATCACTGAATGAGGATTGGCTCCATCTGCACCTGGCAACTGTTGACATAGGGCTCCATGATTGGTGGGAGCATTGGCAGTCTTACCACAGATGCTGGCGGTGCGCTTGGTAAAGGTGCTCTGTTCTGTGTCTCTTGTGTTACCTTTGATTTCTCCTTTGTTTTGTGGAGGCTAGGGGAGTATAAGTTATACTAAGACTGTGTACACACACTACCTTGAAATCACATTTGAAGCACCTAAGGGCTGCTGGGAACTCTGTGAGGGGTAAACTGCAGTGCCCAGAATTCTCTGAGAAAAATGTCCTTCAAGTGTGATTTCAAGGCTGAGTGTGTATGCTGCATCATGCCAGTGTTATGTCAGTGTAAGTGGCCCTCTCATGTGCCAAGCCATAGGATTGCCTGGTTAATGTGTAATTAATGTTGTCAAATCTTGTTCATTACACAAGTTCTTAAAAGATGCAGAAACTAAAAAAATTCAAAACCTTCAAATACTCACCTAGTAACATCAGTAAGAAGGCAGAACCTGTTTCTGGAATAAAGCACTGATATTTACAAGCATGCAGATTGAGATTAATGAGGAGGTATTTAATGCTGTGAGTGACTGTAAATCTGATTTCATATACAGTTTGACAATGAACAAAGTTTTGTACAAGTTATTGCTTGCACCAACACTCTTGTCAAATGCTTTCAGGCTAGCAAAAAAACCAAATGCTACAAATGATGAGCATTTCAATGTATGAAATGATAAAGTTTTCTTCACATAAGATATTTTAATTTTGCTTCTTCAGGTGCTAATAGTTTGACATGGTATTGCTGCTCCCTTGATTACTTCCTGCCAGAAGTGGTCTGTCCAAGCCACTTCTCACATGGTTGGTGCCTTGTTTTGATCCAACAGAAGACACTTGTGGCATATCCTCTTATTTTGTGAGGGAGTAGAAGGCATGCCAAATTACAAGAGGGCAGGAGCAGCATTATCATTCGGCGGAGTGAGGCAGCTGATGTTGGGGGATGAGGAGACGGACATGGGTTTATTGGGGGGGGGCTGAAGTGTTGGAGAACAGCCCTGTGTGTGGCACATGACTTATATCTCTCCCCCTACCCCTAAGTGAGACTGGCGTCTTGTCTACCTTAAAAAGATAACGGACCCCTGACAGTTAAGTCCAGTCGCAAACGACTCTGGGGTTGCGGCACTCATCTCGCTTTACTGGCCAAGGGAGCCAACGTTTGTCCACAGACAGTTTTTCTGGGTCATGACTAAGCTGCTTCTGGCGAACCAGAGCAGCGCACGGAAACGCCGTTTACCTTCCCGCCAGAGCGGTACCTATTTATCTACTTGCACTTTGACATGCTTTTGAACTGCTGGGTTGGCAGGAGCAAACAACGGGAGCTCACCCCATTGCGGGGATTCGAACTGCCGAACTTCCGATCGGCCAGCCCTAGGCTCAGTGCTTTAGACTACAACGCCACCCACGTCCCTTGTCTATCTTAGGGTGAAGTAAAATTCAGCTGCCTGCCTGGTTTGCTTCCGTTTGGTGCCTGGTTTTCTTTGGCCACAAACAGCAAAATATTTTGGGCCAGTCCTGCTTGCTTCCCACAGAAATTGGGTTGATTGAATATGGCCTAGTTAGCGGTGTCTGTGAAATCACTGTTCTCCATTTAGCATTGCTCATAGCCCTTTTGGTGAGTGATTGTGGTGATTCTCTTAAGTCTCAGGTGGGATTTAAAATAAAGATTCTGCATTTAAATATTCTGCAGCTTGGTTTTTGTGTGTGTGTGTGTGTGTGTTTAAGGGCTTTGTCTCCATGTGCCAGAGTTCGTTTAATGAAGATAATGAATTTTCTGGGAGTTGCCTCTAGCCTGTGTTTCTTCAAAGAGTGTCTGGTGCTTGCATGCTTGGCAGAATGTGGCAAAGAGTCTTTCCTGGTTCAAAGTGGCAGAGCTATTTTGATTTCCATGGAAATCTGTTTCATAGTTGCTGAGCACCTCAGCCTTCCCCGCACAAGTATGCTTTCAGAGGCCATTTATTTATACTGTAAGGTGCCCTTGGTTCTGAGAATATACCATGCTGGCTTGGCAGATGCACAACACAGCCCAGCTAGCATGTCTGCCATTATTAATCTGAGCCGGAGCTCAGTCAAGGAAACCAGCCAAAGGAATCCCCAAATAAGTTTTTCTTCCCTAGCTGTTGACGCTTTCCTCCTGCCTGTTTCTTCTCAACTGGAAGAAGTATTCATCCCTGTCCCACTGAAGTTTATTTACACTGCAAAATCTGTAGTTCTAAAGCTAAATTTTAAAATGACATGCCGTGTGGTTTCCACCTTCTTTGGAGTATGCAAAGAATTGTAAGCTTTGTGGCTGTGCAAACAACTCCTGCGGAATTCAAATGACTCCATAATTTTCAAAACAGCACCCTTCTCTCCAACTTATGCAGTACCAGAAGTAATCTCATTAACAGTTCCGCACAAAAACTGTAACTTTTACACTTCCAACTACATTGACTAGGCTTTGTTCCCATAAGCTCCTTGCTGTAATCAGATTTGTTGGGGAAGCTGCACTTACCTTCTTTGCTGGAAGAAGCCAATTAAGCAAAATTAATAACCCTAACCATTTGGGGGGGGCAGGCATCTCCAGTAGCTTTGAGCACCATTGACCTAAATTTATCCTCACTTAGGACTTATCCACACTTCCCCATGTATCTGAGGGAAAACCACTCTTTAACACTCAATCAGAGCAAACAGCAATTTGGGTCGTCCCCCCGAATTATTATTTGTTCTGATTTATCAATAAAGAGCAGGTTTTACCTTGGAAAAGGACTGGGGCAAGAAGAAACCACTCAGACCCGTGCCTAGAAAGTTCAGGTCAAGTGAAAACCATTCTGTCCTGCACATTCAAGGCATAGCACAAGCGGAGGTTTGGATGAGCCCTTATATTTCCTGTAATCCCTTACCATTGACTGGGATGTTTTCTTGAGACAGGGATAGAAAAGGCCTGAGTCACCCTGAGCTGAAATGGACACTGTTACATGCTACAAGTTTCATGTGACAATTTTGGCAAGGGTGACACAACATGTTTGAGAGAAAGAGCATCTGATTCTCCAGATGATTTCAATATATATCTGGATTTTTTGTAAATTTGTTGAACATATCCAAAGAAGTCTGGATGAAATCAGTCTGTCTAATCTATACACACCCAGACCCATCTTACCCACAGAGGCTAGTGGCGCAGGGCACCAGGGCACCAGGTTCTGGAGGGTGCCAGGCGAGAGCACAGGCAACACTGAACGAGCACGCTGAGTGCACCGCTCGGGTTTTTCCCTTTTAGCCTGCAGGCGCCGAGTTCTGCGGGGTGCCAGAAGGCTAAAAGGGGAAAAACTGAACGGATGCTTGGCGGGAGCGGTGCACACACCCTTGTTCGCTCAGCGCAGGCCTGCTCGTGGTCAGCTGAGCTGGGAAGCACCACGTCCAGCTTCCACCTCTTCTCCACTGGAGGAGCTACCCTCCAGCCACTGCCAGCCTCCTCCAGCCCTAAAAAAAGGTCAACAACTCTGGGAAAGTGTGAAAGTGTGGGCGACAGAGGGATCTTTGCACCACAGCGCCGGATATGCTTAAGATGGCCCTGCACACACCTTTATTAAATACAATGAAAGTGTCAGAAAATAGGGCACATGTTTTGCAGTTCCCCAGATCTCCTTACCAATCTTTACGTTAAAAAAACCAAGGTGTGGGGAAAAGCCATTTTTTTCAGTAAAAAAGAAAGCATTTTACTGATTATTGATGATTAGTATTGGTGTTACTCTAGTGGAATTGGATTTTATTGCTTTGATTCCTCTGCAGTTTACATGAAATCTATAAATTTGATTTAAATACTAGCTGGCACTGCAACATTAATTACTTATGGTTGTGATTATCTGTGAACAGACTCTTGCTACCATCTACACTTCTAGTCAGATGCATAAGTGTTAGACAGTATTTGCTTAATTAATCTAGAATCACAAAAGAGTCTTGGTTCAATCCAGTTATGTTTTGGAGAAAAATCAGGCTCATTTCCCCCCAGTTTAAAATGTATACCTTTCAGTCTGTAGTTTCTGAGACAGTATGTTCAGCTTGTTTCTAAATTAATTTCTTAATTCTTGCCTTCCCCCTATATATGCCACAGCAAGAGTCATCCATAAGAGTCATCATGGGCAAATGGCAACCTGCTTAGAAAGAGACATTCTTCCCAGTTCGGTTTCAGAGTGAATTGTCCCCCCTGTACGTTTATTCCTATTACCGTATTTTTCGCCCTATAAGACGCACTTTTCCCCCTCCAAAAATGAAGGGGAAATGTGTGTGCGTCTTATGGGGCGAATGCAGGCTTTCGCTGAAGCCTGGAGAGTGAGGGGGGTCGGTACGCACCGACCCCTCTCGCTCTCCAGGCTTCAGGAAGCTATCCGCTAGCTGTGGGAGACCCAGCTCTCCCAGGGCTAGCGGAGAGCTTGCCTGCACCCAGAAGCTTGGGGCGCGCTGAGCTCCGCACGCCCCAAGCTTCGGGATTAGCGCAGCGGTCCGCTAGCCCTGGGAGAGTCGCGCGGCTCTCCCAGGGCTAGCGGACTGCTTGCGTGCACCCAGAAGCTTGGGGCGCGCTGAGCTCCGCACGCCCCAAGCTTCGGGATTAGCGCAGCGGTCCGCTAGCCCTGGGAGAGTCGCGCGGCTCTCCCAGGGCTAGCAGACTGCTTGTGCGCACCCAGAAGCTTGGGGCGCGCTGAGCTCCGCATGCCCCAAGCTTCTGGTGTAGCGCAGCGATCCGCTAGCCCTGGGAGAGCCCCGCGGCTCTCCCAGGGCTAGCGGACTGCTTGCCGGCACCCAGAAGCTTGGGGCGCGCTGAGCTCAGCACGCCCCAAGCTTTGGGATTAGCGCAGCGGTCCGCTAGCCCTGGGAGAGTCGCGCGGCTCTCCCAGGGCTAGCGGACTGCTTGCCGGCACCCAGAAGCTTGGGGCGCGCTGAGCTCCGCACGCCCCAAGCTTCAGGATTAGCGCAGCTGTCCACTAGCCCTGGGAGAGGCGCCCGGCTCTCCCACGGCTAGCGGAGACCTTGCCGGCACCCAGAAGCTTGGGGCGTGCTGAGCTCCGCACGCCCCAAGCTTTGGGATTAGTGCAGTGCACCTGGGGGGGAAATAAAAAAAAAATTCCTTTATTTCCCCCCCAAAAAACTAGGTGCGTCTTATGGGCCGGTGCGTCTTATGGGGCGAAAAATACGGTATATCCACAATCACAATGGCTGCAGGGTGGAACTGTTTAGAAGAGAGCCATAATTCCTTAAGAACTTGAAAATGCTAAGGACACACCAAACCTCCTGATACCTGCTGACGGGAAGAAGCGTGTAAGTTTTTGCAGGTGTCCCCATCCCCTGACCTCTGCTCTGCCAGTATGGGAAGCATTTGCCACTGCGGAGGCTGCTGATACTTTAAAGCATGACCAACACCACTGGCAGCTGTGTTCCTGCTGGTCTTGGCCAATGTGGTGCCTCAAAATGGAGCATTATGGTTGGAGAGGGCTGGGCATGAATCTACTAGATCATAAGTCAGTCCATTACCTAGAGAAGTGCCTGATTCAGATTAGTTGTCTGCAAGTCAATGTTCCTGCTATGCAGCAGAAATGGCAGGAAAACTGCCCTCACTTTCTAACATGGCTAGCCTAAAGAATTAAAAATGTTAACCTAAGGAAAGTAGCTTTGGATAAAATGGTCTGACCTTCTCTGTGACTATCCCACCCCGCTCTGCCACCACCTTCTTAAATTCTGTCAATTTGCTTATATCGTGCAAGAGGAGCAGAACGAACAACAGCTTTGTGGCTTTAAGGAGACCATTTACAGAATCTCGAGGCATCAACATTAGAGCCTCTGGGATTTAGTAAGGCCTCGTGCTCTTTGCAGCTTGCTCCATGGACTGTATACACTTAGTGCCAGTTGGCTGATGGATGGCATGGGAAGCTGTATAAATATTTCCCAACTTTTTGTGCATTAGATTAAACATGATAGGTGAAGGGAGGGCTTTTTGTACTGAGCTGCAATACTTCATAGGGGAAGAAAAGAAAACCCTTCATCTCTAAGGCTATGTCCAGAACCTAATCATCATTGAATATATCGCATTATCTCTTGAGACCAATGTTTTTATTTTCAAAATAAAGGACATGCTAGGGTACTTGCAGAATTTCTCTTCAAGCTAGTATCCTAAAACCATCTGTTACAGCAGGATGTAACAAAGTGAGAATAGATTAAATGAAGAAAGAGGAGGAGGGACTTGCTGGAAGGCCTCCAGTCTAATTATTTTAAATGGAAAAGAATGCACAAGATACTATTTTTGCAGAACCACAAGAACACATTTTTAATAGAAGTGTACTCCCAGGGATTGGTCTGTGGGAAAAGTTGTAACAAATCATCTCCCACCATTGTACTGCCAGGCAGACTAAAAAGCAAATAAACAAAAGCTTCCTTTCCTTTTATAGAAAATTTCAGCTGTTTATGAGGTTGCTGTTCTTTCACTCCTCAAACGCCACAAGGTCCATATTAGTGGGCAAGGACGTCGCGAATTTCATAATCTATCCTGAACCAAATATTCCTGGTCATTTTCAACTAAGTTTTTGTCAGAGTTACAACCATTTAAATTAATGAACATGACTAAATTAGGTCCATTCATTTCAGTGGTTCTGCTCTGAGAAAAACTTAGTTGAATACCAACCTCTATATCCGGACATAATAGACTTTTAGAAAAGTCAGTCTTTTTTCTTCAAAGCAGATTTCTAGTGACCAAATGCAGTGTTAATTTGTTTTAAATTTCATCAGTGGACAGCCACCACCGGACATGGCTCAATGCTTTTAATGTCTAATATCTAAAGGGTTATTTTAATTGTTTTATTTAAAACATGTGCATCAATCCTATGCACACCTACTCATAAGTAAGTCTCAGCCCTCCAGAACAGATTGGCAGGGTGCACATGGGGCTGAAGGAGGCAGTGGAGGAAGAGGGAGTTTCATTGCTTGCATGGAAATCCCTTGCTTCAACAGAGCTACAATGTTGGATATGGTTCATTTTTCTCATTTAACATTTTTAGGTCCATTACAAAGAATAAAAGAACAGTTGACTACCAAATCATTCTGACTTAACAGAAAAGGATCTGGGTGCAAAAGTAGGAAAGGAATCCCTTGCTTGCTTATTTATTTAGAGAACCTATGGTTCACCTACAGTACAGAGCAGGGTTATCCAAATTCTGGTCCACAGACGACGCACTTTATTCATGTGGTTCACAGCATGTTTACATTAAATATTCATATTTATTTTTATTGTCTTTCTATTGTTTCTTTTATTTCTTATATTGTATTGCTTTACAATTGGCATTCCATAGAATTCAAACAGCAATACAATAAAATACAATATAAGAAATAAAAGAAGCAATAAAAAGACAATAGAAAATACATGGCATCTACCATAGCACATTACATTTGCAACATCAGGCAGAAAAATCATTATGTGTTCTACTAAGACCATCAGCAGTTTTCAAATGGGCCATGAGGGAAAAGTTTGGGAACCATTCTTCTAGACAGGGAAGAGAAATATACAATTCAAACATCAATAAAATGATCTGAGGGAGGAAATAAACAGATTAAAAGTACAGCTACCAATATAAAAGAAAGTAGGCATGCCTTGCAGGAACTGCCCAAACAGGTTACACATGGATTCCCATCTAGATGCTAGTTGGCTTACCTTTTGATGTTCTATTACAGTTATCAACAGAAGGTGAATATGCACCATCAGATTCTCAGTCAAGAGAGTCAGTTTGTTTCCTATAGGCCAGATCCAGATTCTAAGTGTTTGTAGAATGAAGCTTGGCAACTGTCCTTGTTGACTGTCAAAGCTAGGATTTTAATTAGGCTGTGCTTGTCTGTATCATTCCTGAGTTCTTTTCAAAAGGTTTGTTATCACAGCAAGCACAGAAAATTTAAAATGTAGGTTTCTGAGTGCAAAAGAAAGACTACCATATATACAGTGGTACCTCAGGTTAAGTACTTAATTCGTTCCGGAGGACTGTTCTTAACCTGAAACTGTTCTTAACCTGAAGCACCACTTTAGCTAATGGGGCCTTCCTGCTGCAGCCACACCGCCGGAGCACGATTTCTGTTCTCATCCTGAAGCAAAGTTCTTAACCTGAAGCCCTATTTCTGGGTTAGCGGAGTCTGTAACCTGAAGCGTATGTGTCAGGGGTTCAGAAGCAGAGACGCAGAGAAGGGAGGAGACAGAGAGCGAGGGGGAGGAATACGAAGGAAAGATGAGTGGGGATGACGAACCGAGATCGCCGAGCTTATCCAGTGAGTCCGAGGATTCCCAGAAGGGAGCGCCAGCAGTCAGAGCAAGGGGGGAAAGCAGGGGGACACCCCAGGAAGAAGGGTCCAGAGAGGAATCAGAGAGCAGCAGTTGGAGATCGGGACCCACGTACCCAGACGGGAACAGCGGGGAGAAAGGGGACCAGATATCGGGTTCCGGAGGCTTTCAGAAGGAGGGAGGGCATGAGTCAGGAGTAGTCACGCCCACCTCGGGGAGCGACGAAACGATCAAGAGGAAGGTTGAGAGTTGGGCGCGCGCGCCAAGTTCAAATGTAGCGGAAGCTGGCGCAGTAAGCAGCCCAGAGAGTGAACCAGGTCCCAAAGCCCGCCGCAAGGAGGCGGAAGGGTCAGGGGGGTCCGCGTCAGAAGAGAGTAGGAAAAAGGAGACCCCGGGGGGCAGAAGGACCCAGAGACGGAGGGAAAGGCGCAGGAGGTGGAGCAAGGCTAGGGTATTAAGCTGGTGTGCTAGAGGCGGAGACTCAGACGGGTCTTCGCCGGTCTGACCTAGAAGAAGTAGGGCTGCATATTGCAGTTTGGAAATGGAAGCTGTAATCCAATAAAGACTCTTTTAACCTGAACGCTGGCTAACGTGGTCCTATGTGAGCTGGGACTGAGTGGCAGCCCTGACAGTATGTAACCTGAGGTACCACTGTACATAGTTTGCCTATATCCCTCTGTCCTCTGAAGAGCTGACTGGTCGTTCTGAAACACATAGAACTGGAAACCTGGTAAATGAAAAATAAATGAAGGAGTTTGTGCCATTTGAATAACAGAGGTTGAGCAGCTGTCACACTAGACTAAGGACTTGTCCACACCTCTGCTTGTCCCATGCCTTGAAAGTATGGGTTCGAGACGATTTGCCTTTGCCCCATCACTTGCCCCCCTCCAAATCCACAGAAAACCCAATTGCCATTTGTTCCAATCCATTGCTAAAGATTGGGGTTCCCCAGGGGAAAGTGGTGAGGCAAATGGGTACGCTGTTGAGCCCTAAGCCACTCTTTTCTTTTAAATTTATAATGCTGTCATTCTTTGTGACTTTAGTTGGTGGAAACAATGTGTTGCTTTAAATACATGTTCAGACTCATATCTATTTTTGCTAATGGTCATGAATGATGAGAGTTGCAATCCAGCAATATTGATAACGCCAGAGGTCTTTCTCCACCCTTGTTGTAGAGGACAGCCTACATGGTGGGAATAATGGAAAGGCAAATACTAATACTGTCATTTTCCTGCCAATAATTCTGGGACTGACCACCTCAACCCCTTCTCCAGAAGGAAAACATGCTCTGTCACTGTTCTGCTATTCCACAGATCTCAGACATTGCTATTTCCTTCTCTCTTCATGAATCAATTCCTCTTTAATTCTCAAATCTAAGAGCACTGCTTTGCATTCGTTTAAGCTGTGGAGGTAAACTACCCCCATTTTAATTAGCAAACCCCATATTTGTTGATATATGATGATGATTAAGAAAAAGTACTACTGTACAATAATTATCGTTCACAGGAGCATTATCAGGATCATGGCCAACTAGCAGCATTCCAAATTCAACTTCCTTAAGCTTAATTCTATGAGATGTCAATTGTGGTGTTTGGCAAGACTATTTGTTTTTTGTGGGGTTTTTTCTTTCTTTAATAAGTCCTAAAAATCTCTTAATTAATGGTTTGAATGCATGCCATCAAACCAAATTAGGCCAAGGAAGCAATCCTAAACACATTGCTAGGAGATATTTTGAACTAGGAAGGATTTTGTACCTAGTTTCTGTGACTTTTTGTAGCATTTGAACAGAACACCCCCCCCCCGATGCATTTTTTAATTTTTATTTTTGCATTCCTTTTAACTCCCTGGTCCAGGCACAGCTCCAGATTTCTGGGGCGCAGGGTATCAGTGGGTCCTTGGCCTCTCCCCTTCCACCTCAAACCATACCCCTTCCTCTTAACCCAACCCATTTAAACAAAAAATTGTGTCCTCCCTAAAAGAGGGCATGTGTTGCGGTGAGACCTGGAGACTGACTCCCTGCGTTGTGGGCGGGTTGGATTGGTTAGCCACAACACCTGATTGGTTAGTCCCTCCATGTTGGGTTCAATCCGCCAATGGAGTGCAGTCTAAATGGATCAAGGGACCTATATATACCCATGCATGTACCCAGAGCTTCCTCCTTTGGCGTGTGCATTCGGAACACCCGCCCACCTCTTCCTACTTTTAAGGCTTGTGCACTTGACCTTGTTATGCCGTCGTGTGTCGTCTGTCATTGGGACAGGGGCAAGGCAGGAATTTCCTCACTTGGCTGATTGGCTGCTGCCATTTGGGTTTTGCCTGCCACATAGCAAATCGTCACAGCTTGTAAGGTTGCGGATAGGCACTGGTTCATGTGATAGGGATGGGAGAGCGATCTTGCCATCCCTATGTGAAGGGTATTCCGTTAAAGGAATCCAGGGATTCAACTGGTTTGGTCAACCCCCGAGAGGGGGTTGTGCCCTTGCCTGAATGTAGGGGGACATCTGGGTGGTGAACATAGTCTGTTCCCAGCTGTTCGCCCTTGGCTGACCTATGCTGGTGCCCTGGGTCAGCGCTGTCTGCAAGGGTGCAGGGAGCTAGTTGAACCAGAGCATATGCATCCACTCACCTTCTGTAATCATAAAGTTGTAGCCTAAATTCTGCCAAAAACCAAAACTAAATTTTAGCCAATTGTGAATTTATTTAGTGGGGAGGTCTCTGGGTCTGAACACGCAAACAAATGTTGAGCAATATCTCACTTGGGATTTGGATGTGAACCAAATCAGGCCACTTCCAAAGTGCTTTGGAGCAAAAGCAGGTTGTGTTCTGAAGAATTGAACCAAATCTTGTGGTTGGTGCACACCCCTAATGTACTTTTCAAGGTGATGAATTCTGGGACTGAATAATCAGGAGGTTCCTCTTAACTGAGAGCTACTAACTTTGTTAATGCACTTGATGTGCATGGTAAATCCAGATCAAGAAAAGCTCAACATCAAGACCCTTCTTTTGTTCAAATGTTTTCTTTTAAAAATCTGTAACAAATAATAACTTTACTGACCTGTTTCCCTCTTCTGAACAGTGCTAGTGCAGAGCGTGTTCTTTATCCCAGAATGGGCCCTTGAAAGCCACAGAAGTATCTAGATTTGTTGTTAGCCTTTCTGTGGAAGACTCAAAATAAAAATCTGATTCCTTATCCTGCCTGTTGGAACATATGCAAACGTCTGCATTAAGTTTATTAGAAAGTAATTAGGTGATTGGATTTGTTGCTGAAAAAGCACTAATATTTTTTTTAATCTGCTTTGACACTTTGATGGAATTTGTTTATTTGGCCTTTAGATGGCTGATATGATTTTCCTTCCTTACTAGTTGTTTGCCTATTTTTTATTATTATTAAAATGGGTGCTCTTTATCCTCCCACTATTTTTAAAAACACAGCTGTACTTCAGTGATTACAATCTCTTGGTATCTCTTTCTTGCATGCAGCAAAAGTAAACCACTCATTACTCACTTTTTATGATGTTTCTTCGATGTCAATGTTCAAAAGACAGTTGTCATGATAGTGGTATAGATGAAAGGGTTCTACCCACCTAAGTCCTACTCAGAATAGATCTACTGAAATTAATGGGACTAAGTTAGTCGGGCAGACGGTCTTCTTGGTGGTGGCGCCTGCCTTGTGGAATGGCCTCCTATCAAACAACTATTTGACTTTTGGAAGGCAGCTCTGTTAGAGCGGAATTGACATCTGGGGGGAATTTCCAAAATGTGGTGCTTTTGCAAGTCAATTGCAAAATTGCATGGTGTTTGTTTGTGTTTCTGTAAAAAGAAAAGCTCAACTTTGGGAGTTTCCTAAAAAAGTTCAACCGTTTCAGTGGTTTCCTCAAACAAACAAAAAATTCAACATTGGGGTCTTCCTAAAAAAAAGCTCGAAACTTTTGGGGTGTCCTGGTTTTTACTTTTTGAAATGTTTGATTTTTTTGTGTTTTTAATATTTTGTTGGGAGCTGGTCAGAATGGCTGGGGCAACCCAGTCAGATGGGCGGAGTATAAATAATAAAATAGTTGTTGCTGTTGTTTTTAGTCATGTCCAATGATTTCAACAGATGTACTATGAGTAGGGCTTGCGTTGTATGCAACCCATAGTCTGGACCAGGAGGGTCAAATTTTTTATACCAAGTGGGCCACAAGAGTACTTCAACATGAAACCTATGGGCCACACACTGCCTTGTCATGGTGTGTGTGGATTCAACACCCCCAGCCCTCGTGCAGTCTACCCAAAGCCAGCTAAATGAGGTGCTAGGCTTTGGGAAGGAGGTGCATAATTCTGGTAGGTTCCTAGAGCCCTCCATCCTCCTTGTGTGTTGAGGTCCCCAAGCCACCCCAATAACTCACACTTCACACGGAATTTTTGTTTAAGGTTTTTGGCATAATTTTGGCCACAACTTTATTTAAATACATAACTGTGAGTGGTTGTTTAGGCATTGGTTACGACTATCTGTCCTTGCCCCAGGGACAGAACTCACTTCCGGATTCCAGTGGAAGCCAGTCAGGGAAAACAATATTGGGGAGAGATGAAGTTGGGCAGCAGACCCTCACCTCAACCCTGCATGCTCCCAAAGGCTTGCGCGGCCCAAGCCCGATGCCAGGGACTTGGACGACAGTATGGCAAGCCCCTGGATTCCTTTAACGGAATTCCCTTACTACACCAGCATTGGAGGGGTAGGCACTTACCCCTCCACTAACCAATTTTTTAACCAATGCCTAACCGCAAACCTTACAAGTTGTGATGATTTGCTAAGCAGTAGGCAAAAACCAAATGGCTCCAGACAATCAGCCAAATGGACAAAATTCCTACCAGGCCCCTGCCCTCAAAGCAGGCGACCCCATGAGAGGCATAGCAAGGTCTAGCGCAAACTCCCTGATTCAGGGAGGGTGGGCGGGTGATCCGGTGCATGCAGCAAAAGAGGCCGTTCAGAGCTGCGTGCCCAATATTTAAAACCTTTGAGCCTAACCCATGAATTGGCAACATTAAAATCTCCCCAGAAACTCAAGTGCCCAATCACAGCCTGTGGCCATCCAAACAGATCTGCCCAGCAACAGTGGGGTGGCCTGCAAGACCCCACCGCAACACATGCTCTCTGTTAAGGAGAGTACGCTTTCCAAAAGCTGGGAAAGCACTAACAAGGCACTGGGAAAGAGACAGGAGGACTCTGGGACCCTGTCAGAGCCCTCTTGCCTTTCTTCCAAAGCCCAGCACCTCCTTACTTGCCTTTGAGAAAACATTGTGAGGGCTGTAGGCATGAGGTGTAAAATGTTGTCGAGGGCCAGCAAAAAAGGCATAGAGGGCCACATGCATATTAGATTGCCCTGGTCTGAACTGTTTGCATACTGCAGATGTTTATTGCTACTGATCAGCATGCTACACAGTCCTCACTTATTCTGGGTAAGGGAAATAAGTCTTGCTTGTGTGTTTGTGGCAAGCATCCAGCAGGTAGCAGTAAAAGAGGTAACTGCCCAATGATGAAGTTGCAGAAGAAACAAACATACCTTGGAAACGGGGAACATTTTTCTGCAGAAGGGTCATGCCCTCTTCTGGGCAACTTTCTGAGGGAAAGCACATGCCACTGGTGGGTGGGCCAGAGGCAAAAGTGAGCAAAGCAAGAAATGAATTTTTTACTTCTGTGCAGTAGGCTAGCTTCTACACACATTAATTGCCTTTTCCTTTTATTTGTTAAGAGAGAGGGGGAAAAGACATGTTTTCCATTAATAAACATATGGCTCCTCCTCTGTTGGTAGTCCTGAAAGGATAAATGTTAAAAGACATTCAGTTCCATGGGCAAGACAGATGAATTGTCATAATATTCAACAAGGAAAATGAAAGCTATGAGAAGGAATGTCTAACATGCAGGCTGTTTGGCATTTGTGCTCTTTGGTCACTTATAACTGATACAAGCCACACATTCTGCCTTTCAGCTTCTTTAATTGGGCCTATTTTACTATTACACTTCATTCACCATGGCACAATAGCTTACAAACAAAGAGGCGCTTGTAGTCTCCAAAGAATCTTTTTTCCCCCACAAGTTCAAGAAAACCTCTCATTTTGCCAAAAGAGACAGAAAACTGCCCCTGTGTTCAGGCCTGGACAGAAGCCCAAAATGTCACATATGTCTGGAAAAAATGAATCTGTGCTCTGAGTTTCTATTCTTTTTCCATGGAATTTACCAGAAGGGGCTGGAGGTCAAGAGGGCCATACTTGTTTATAGAGTCAGTCCTATATTATGCCCAAGTTGTTGAAGATGAACGAAAAAGAATTTAAAAAGACCCGGGGGGGGGGGAGTAATAGCAATTTAGAAACGAGAAGCTGAATCAATACCTGCCAACATTTTGCAGTGCCTAGATTGACAATAATATAGCCTATCATTTTGTTTGTAAGTATTTGACATTTTGGACTAGTTACCATTAAAGCTCCCCTCCGCCAAAGCTATTTTCTATTCAAGCATATTAGATAAACAGAAAGGAACATAGGAAGCCGTCTATCTAGTTCAGTATTGCATACCCTCCAAGTGTCCAGATTTTCCAGGGACAGTCCCAGAATTATGAAAGATGTCCCAGCTTCTGATTTGATCCCAGAATGTCCCTATTTCCCCCACCGGTGCTGCTGCCGCCGTCAGTGGTTTCTGTAATTCCTGGACTGTCCCTGGAAAATTGGGATACCTGGAGGGCATGCCAGACTCGACCAGAGAAGAAGTGGGTATGAAGTGGATGACCTCTTATCAAAGGGGCTCCAAATGTTGGAGCTAACACTGGCCACTGGCTGGAATCTGAGGAACCACTAGGTTGCTTGTGCAACCTGATGCCTCAGGCGTCTCTTCCATGTGGAATCTTTTGGAAAGCCCTACAAGCGACACAATTAAACACAGTTAGGAGCAAAATAAAATTAGGCAAGTTCCATTTGTGTGTGGAAATGATGCAGGGGACTTTTGGACCCACGCCAGAGCAAACATTCTGTTTTTAAAAAATGTATAAGAACTTATTAGTTCATGACTGTGTGTGCGCGTGCACACACACGCACGAGCATGCACGCACACATTTCAGTTCCTTTATAATTAATTCTGATCCTTAGAAGAATTTCAACCATTAGTTTGTAAATAATTGATGGTAGAAGTAGACGGAGAGTTCCAACTTCTTAAGCTATAGTAGAACTTGAACTACTGAACCTGCTTGCCCCAGTAAAACAAGACAATGTCCTCAGGTTTCCAAAACTTCCTGTAAAAATGGCTTTTGATAGCTCATATGGAAACACTCCATGTTAACATGTCAGCTAGAATTACATCTGCGTCACTGGGTTGGATTTTTGTCTAATGTAAACTGATGTAGCAGTAGGAAAAGGCATACAGCTATGAAGTTCTGCAGCAGCCGAGAGTCAGAGTTATGGGTGAAAATATTAGCGTTCACATTAATTGCGGGGACATTTTGGTTTCTATCATTCTGGAAAAGGTGGCCTGGAAAACTAGCCTGTCAGCCTCCCATCTAATTTTCAGAAGCTCATTCGTTTGCAAAATTGGAGTGACAGGCTTGTAGGCTATGTGATGCTGTGAACTATTATGGTGTATCCATACCTGCTTTCCCCAGAAGATCATGTCCAGGAGCAGCTGGGGCATTTTGTGTCACATTCCCTGTGGAGTCACTGATGAGCAGAGCAACCCAAACCCCCCTTGTCTTGTGAGCAGGTCTCTCATAGTAAGCCAACCTGTCACTGCCCGTGGAGGACCAGGGCGGAGGCGTTCCCGAGGTGTGCGTGGGCTTGTTCCCAAGGGGTGCAGAGGGTGCCCTCCCAGGTGCGGGGTAGCCGTGCATGAACCCACCGATCCTGCTTCCTTCCTCTCCCCTTCCTGCTCACCTGCCTCCTCCAGCTGGGAGCACGGGGCAACGGCACACCGCCCACCCTTGACTCCTGTCCCTACTGCCAACTGTCAGGGATAGGGGAGGAGCTGCGCCAATGGCTTGCAGTAGGCATGGGAGTCCAAGTCACGGGTGGGGGGAGCACCAAATGTCACCCACGCTCAGGAATGACACCTCAAGCGTTCCTCTGCCAGCAGTCAGCACAATGGCTCTGAACAGAGTTTACCAGAAGTTTAAGGGGGCTGATGCAGCTGGGTATCTATTGAACCCAAGCTCGCCTCATTGCCATCAGGGCTGATCACTGAACCAGCTCCAGGCTGCTGTCCTTCTGCCTTGGCTGCTGTGTTCAGAAGGGTTGCAGATTTGGCTCTGCCCCTCTGGAAAGTGTGTCTGGATTGCGGCATCACTGTGGTTACAGGAAACCATGTTCCTCACTCGACACAGCATGACTTGTTATGCTCCATGTAACATCTAAAAAGATGTTGCCCAGATGTTGTACTGCCTTCTTCCTCAGCAATGAATTCAAGGGCTGCGATGTGCGCTATGGAGAGAATCTGTTTTGAGTTTGGGGTTTTTGCGAGCCATGGAGTGAATCTGTTGAAGATGAAGTCTGATCTCCTGGTGACTAAGCATATCATCTTGGCATTGTTTGACCATCTAGAGGATCATGCAATTTTCACCTCTGAAGCAATTTGCTCCAAGCAAGGAAGAAGGGCAGCCCAGCTTCATGCAGTGCTGCAAGGCATGGCATAGAAGCATCCAGTGTTCTGCACCCACTGAAGATTTCACCTGTCAGAAACAATGCCCAACAGTAGAGGTTTTTTCTTTCTCCTTACCAGGTGCAATGGGCATCACTTCTGTTTGCTGTGAGGCACTGGCAAAAGCCAGGTCTCCCCCTCCTCCATTAGTGATTGGTGGTGGTAGCTAGTAGCTCATTCACATTCCTACATGTGCTGAGTGCACAATTACTTATCGCAACATACGTATCTTCACAGGAGCCACTCCCGTTTTCAAATTTCAGAGGGAGAATGCTGTAAAAAAACAGCATCACTAGATGTGGCAAATGTTAAAACCTCATCATCTTGCTTATACTCGTGCACTAAGATCAGGCTTAAGCCTTTGCTAATAGGGTTTATCAAGTTTGGGCAAGCATCTAAGAAATTGAGTTCCACAGGTGTAGGACTGTTGAATTTGCTCCCTACAGGCTTCTTTTGTCCTCCAACATGGGCACACATAAGAAACTAAATCAATGCCAGCTGAACAGCTGGCCATCTGGCACAGGTCCTATGGTGAGCATTATAGTAATCTAGCCACAAGCACAATGGCTCCAGGGTCAAAACCCTAAGGCTGTTTCACTAGAATATAGCCCCTCTAAGTCACATGGTCTCATTTGTCACCAGTGTTTCATGATTGTCTGGATTCAACTACAGTCCTTAATGGCATTGATTCCAAACATCTGGCAAAGTACAGTACAAACAAGAAATACATACATTGACTGTTGCAAAAGGTTTGACTAATAGCAAATGTGCTGATATTAGGAAACAGCTTTGGGACCATTAGGAAGAGGATTTCCTTAAAGATCTAGAGACCTTTCAAAGCTCATTAAGAATATAGCAGTAATAATATCATGAATTCCACAGACGATGGAAGGAATCAATTAGGGATGTGATATTGTGTTAGCACCCTGTGCAATTAAACATTATCAGTGTATATAATGCTGCTGGTGGAAAAGGGATGCTATATTTAAAACACTGCTGATCTTCCCCAGGAAGCCTCTCCTTATGGAGTGAATGAAAGGAAAGCATTCAATAACCTCAGTGCATAAAATTCATTGTTTAGAACAATAAAGCAAATGTATATAATTTCAGATTCAACCAATATAAAAAAGGACAGGGGTATACATCTATTTTTAAGAGGACACATAAGATACACATTACATTTTATAAACTTGGTCAATTAACCTTCAGTCAGATTACAAATACACATCAAAATATACATAATCTCAATCCATGACCGAGCCAGCAAAGGAATATATCTGTCCGATAAGAAGGAGCCTGAAGTTTCTGAGTTCCTAGGACTTAAATATATTTAATAATATTTTTTTTTACATGGCTTCTTTTAAAAATACAGGTGATTGAAATTACTAGTGATACAGGGGAAACTATTATGTAATTCTCAAACTCTTATTCCAAATAGCTGAAACAATACAAACGTAGCTTTTTGATTTAACAATTAAATAGTGTGTAGTCTGGAGAGTCTAACCACATTCAAAAGAGAAAGGAACATAGCATGGCACATTTGTATGAAATATGGATCTAGAATGAGTTTGCAGTGAAATAAGTACCATTAAGTTATTCAAGTAAAATCTCTTGTAACATAGCATATTGAAATTTGCCCTATGTAGCTAGCTTCTTTCTGTTTCCACAGAAGCTATCCATGAATTCACTAGATGCACTTTCACAAGCTCCATAAGGGATAAAATGATATTGGCTTAATTGATCTATTAATTTTCTTTAAAAACAGCATTTTTATTCTTTTGGAGGAATATACAGTTGTACCTTGGATCCCGAATGCCCTGGAACTCAGACGTTTTGGCTCCCGAACTCCGCAAACTCGGAAGTGATTGCTTTGGTTTGCGAATGTTCTTTTGGAACCTGAACATCCAACGGGGTTTCCACAGCTTCTGATTGGCTGCAGGAGGTTCCTGCAGCCAATCAGAAGCTGCAATTTGGTTTTCAAACGTTTTGGAAGTCAAAAGGACTTTCAGAACAGACTCCGTTCAACTTCCAAGGCACGACTATAAGGGCCCCTTGCTGAAAAACACCCCCCTCCCCCCCAAAAAGAGCACTACATACACTACACAAAGAGAAAATGTTGGATCTGGAGATAAGTCACTGGGGGAAAATCATGGGCAGTGTCAGTGATTTGCACACTGTTGCACAGGAAGTAGGTCTTTGTTCAACACAGACTTTGCACAAGCACACATCTCGAGACGTTGTGCAACAGAAGCACACCACTGGATTTCCCCATGGAAGGATCTTGTGCTGTTGTTAGAAGTAGCCCTTCTGTTTGTAGAAGGACTTGATCCACCCCAAAGGATGTTTAAAAAGGTTTTTATCTGAATGATAATGGTGGCTCCTACCCTTATACTCAGCGATCAACAATCCAAAAGAACTCATAAGCACAAAAGAAAACCCCGCTGGGATTCTGCCCACACAAAAACTGATTCATATCCTCAGTCTACTGCTAACTATGCATTGAGAAGACAGAGGAAGTTCACCCATCCAGATTCTGAATTTAACTGAATTCTTAAATGGTATTGGAGTGATTAATCTGCATTAAGTGATCTTCCGTATGTGCTAAGCCAGCTTCCCACCTCTCTTTATTTCTTTGAAAGAGTGTTTGCCCCTTCTCCATGCTGTTGTGAATGATCCCTTCATGAAACACTTGGGGCTGCAACATCGCACACACAGTGATTGGCACTGTTGAATCTAAAACAGAGCTCTGTGACTCATGAAAGCTAGACAGCCATGCTCTACTTCCCGTGAAGAACAGCTAACTCATTACTAAAAAAAATAATCAGATAATGTGGCCGCTCTGAACTATTTGCTTTGTTGCCCAGAGTCCTGGCTGTGACTGGGCTGGATCCCAATTCTGGCACAAAGACACCAATTTTACCTTTCTGGTGGAGTCATGCCCTTAAACTCAATAGTAGCCACTTTGACAATTCCAGAATTCAAAATCTGGCCACGAATCATTTTAATATCACAATAAAAGGGAAATGAGCTATGTCCACAACCAAATTTAGGTACCAAATAAACAAACTGGATTTGGATCCAAAGATTGTTCTTCCTCGGATGGAGATATCCATCCCATTACAGTTTTCAAAGATTAGGTTGCCAAATGGTAATACTAAATAGTGAAGTAGTCTCCAGATATTTCATCTTTGTGACATTCAACTGAGATGGCCCAAACCACTCAGTCAAACGTCTTAAGCATAAAATGCCAAGGAAATGCTACTCACTGTCAAAATGATTATTCAGCTTTAGTTTTGATGGGATGGTATTCCACTTTGTGCTAATGGAGGTTATTTACATTCAAAGCGAGAACAATGATTGTTATGCAAGCATGGTAAGGCCAGTAGGATTATACTTGGAATTTTTCATTGGCTCTGTAAATGCCTCTTGACCTTAAATTTGTCTCATTCTGTTTTTTTGGGAAGGGAAAAAGAATGTGGCATTGTTATAAACCCTGCAGTATAAATGAATCTTTGCACAATATGTACTGCAGTTTCCAACAAGTATGCAACGTTACCTTTAAAGCCATTTTAATCAAGCAACAAATGGGTCCTTTGTTCCCTTCTGAAGATTTTTTTTTTTTAAAGCAGGTTTCGGATATTGCATCCACAACTGTGTTCCAGAACACTTACTGGAATGTGAAATGTTGTACATGTTTATGGTGTGCATAGTGATTTACTGAGGCATGTTACTATTGACTGAAGCTCTAGTTTCTACCTTGTCGGGGCCTGCACTAGAGCTACATTCAAGCAGATCTTCCTATATATTTAGGTTGCACAGAGATTTTCATGATTTTCTGACTCTAAAGATGGACAGTCACAATTGTAGGCTCTGATATAGCTATGGGCTATAGTCACAGATAGAACCTGGTGGTCCTGGGCATCATCAAGCCAACTCAACAGATCAGCTCTGTCATTTGGACTACAGCATGCATCCCAAATATGCCTCATAGAATTGTAGAATTGGAAGGGACCCCAAGGGTCTTCTAGTCCAATGCCCTGCAATACAGGAATCCTGCTCAAAGCCATCCTTCCCTGGGCAGGCTCCAACCACCAACTTTCTGGTTAACAGCCAGACACACTGATCTCATCCTAATTACTACAAATGGTTTTGGTGGTACGTATGCTATCATTTGGCTTCCATACTAGCCAAAAAAATAACAGGACAGAGATTTTAGGAATGCCAGATTTGTGCTATTTTTAAATCTATCCTAAATACATTCTATAGCTTTTCATATATTATTTCTAAGAGTCTGTGACATATATGAAAAATAAATAAATATGTGAAAATCTTTTAAATAATGTATCCCTTAAGCATAGGTAATTTAATCACTGCATTGTAAATGAGCATTTTAACAATAGTTAAACTTTTAGTTTAACAATAGTTAAGATTATAGTTTAAGGTTATTATTGGATTAATAGCTTGGAATGTAGAGCAACCCAGCTGTTTCACAGAATACAATATCCTGTGAATATCTCTTCCGGAAATAATAATAACTTAAGTAAATTCTATATGGGCTCTGATTAACTTTTAGCGCCCTCTTTTAAATTTATGAATAGCGGGTTATTTTCAGTCTTGGATTTGTTGTCCACAGCTTTGTTACAAATAATATCAAGAGGCTGACAACTTTTAAGAAAGTTTTCTCCTTTTTTATTTGAGCTGAACTAATATAATAATTGATGGAGAAGGCTAAGTGATGAAAAGTGTATTACTTTTAAAATTCATTTGCAAATATAAAATGGCATACAGTAAAAGCTAGACTAAACCTTAGTATCTTCGAGATGACATGTTTTTTTGCAAATGTCAAGAACAAAATTGCATGTTTATATGCATTTTAAATAGACATCATGGCATTTTTTTTATTCCTGAAGCTGACTTCTTTTCTCTCTCTCCATTTTCTCACTGGAACATTAATAGGAGTCTCCCCAACATCAGGCAATCAATGTTCCATTCTATTCCGATTGCCCCATTTTCAAGATCCAGTGTTTACTTCTCCTTGATGGATATTAACAGCTTTGCCAAAGTGTATGTTTGTTTTCTGTGACATGGAATAAAATTTCACTTACAGCTCAACAGATATCCAATCTTATTTAATATGAACCCAGTTCCACCGATGAAAGAAAGCTAGCACATTAGTCCACTGCATAACCTTACTTGCAAGTCTTATGTACAGTGCTGAAGATTTGTATTCTCGTTAATTTCTGTGTTTTTCTCCCATTCAGAGTCTCCTTTTGTACACAAAATGCAAATTTCCTGATGACTTTTGGAGTTGGATCACATAAATCCAGAATTACTTGTTCATGCATTCGCGAAATTCCACTGCAAATTTGAAGATGCAAAGAAACAAATCTGTCTGAATATAAAAATACAGTCCATTTCAGTGCAGACTCTTCTTTGATGTTTAATTCAACGTTGGTTTCACAGTAGCACACTCTTTGTCCACAGCTCTATATTCTCAATATGGAGTCACGGGCAACAACAACAGATGCAGACTCAGTCTGTCACTCCAGAAGGAATACAAATATGCTTAAAGCTGCTTCATTTATGAAGCAAACATGGAACTGTTAGCTGCCTAGTAGAGAAGAGGGAGGGGGAGAAAAACGCAATAGCTTTTGGGAGATGTTTTCTTGAAATTTGTTTAATTTCACAAATTAGCAAAAGGCACCTCCAAATCACAAAACCAAGCAAATTCCTCCTTGTGAAGCAGTTTCAGCATACATGCATTATGTCTGTAGCAGAAAGGACTTGCCCTCTTAGGGAAGGAAGTGACAGCATCACGAGGTATCAGGGAAGAAGGAAGAGAAGAAGATATAGGAAAGAGAGGAAAGAAATGTTGGGCAAAGTGTGAAAATTTATGAAAGGAATGGGCACAGAAGAGGGTTGGAGGATAGGACCGTGGGATGAGAATATGGGCAACAATAAAAGCATAGAAGAATATTATCCCACGCTGTGTTAACTAGGGGTGTTTGTTCATATATTACCTTTAACATGTGTATGTGTGCCATGCAGACATACGAGTTGAACTGTGCATTTGTAGTTATACAGATGCAATATTCAACGAGCAGTGCTTTTTTTTCTTTAAAAAATGTTTAGGGGGTACTTTCATTTTCCTACTCATATTTAAATACTGCCCCTCAATGAGGCAAAACTTAGATTCACAAAATGTTTAGGGGTATGTGTCCCCTGTGTCCCCCCAGAAAAAAAACCACTGTCAGTGAGTATACGGTCTGTGTAACTCTTTCACATCATAAACACATGTATGTGTGTAAAGTCAGTTTGTACCGGTGTTCAGTGTAAAGTGGGAACAAGTCATGTGTTAGTGTATGTATGCATGTATGTGTGTATGTATGAGAGAGGGCGGAGAAGAGGGGAAATGTTATGGTGTTTGCCAGCAAAAACCTTGGTCACAAACCTTATTTTATGTACATTCTAAATCTTTAACTTAAGCTCAGTTCACATCTGAAACATATTGGCCAACTTAGCTTAGTCTTGTCAGAAAAGTCAACCCCTAGATGCAATTGACAATCAAGTTACACCAGTCAAGGAGGTGAAGCAGCAGTGAAGGGAGGTTTAAGCCTCCCCGGCTATGATATTGGTGAATATCACCCCCTCCGTGCCCTGGATTAGGTGCAAATTGTAAAGCTGCTATGGGTCAAGGGCTGGATTTCCCCCCCATATATGGCTGCAATACGAAATGAATGCTATGATGGAAACTGGAAACTCAGCGAAGGCCCTTATCAACCCACTATATGGATAGGCCATAGAATGCCATATTTCAAAGTGGTCATTTGTACCACAGCAACTACTTTGCAGGTAAATATCCTTTAATACTTTGGAATGCTAATGCAGAGTTTCACAGGAACACATGAAATTGCTGCATACTGAGTCAGGACCATTGGTCCAGCTAGCTCCGTATTGTCAACACTGACCAGTGGTGACTATCCAGTATCTCAAGCTGGGAATATTCCCAGTCTAATATGTAGATGCTGGATATTGCAACCATCTGCATGCAAAGCAGATGGGAGTTCCTGGGAGTGCCAGTTCCTGGGAGTGCCTGGGAGATGAGGTTCTAGCCCCAGAAGGGCACAGGTTGTGTTTTTAGATACTAGAGCTCAGAGGTCTCCTTGAATAGCCTACCATCTCTTGAATACCTCTCTAAAGGGAAGCAAAGGGGCTTACTTTCAAAGGCTGTGACTCTACTGTTACTGAAGCAGTACTTTTTAAATTAACAGCCTGTTAGCTTCAAGTTTTATAAAATAATCCTTAGGGAATAGTTACTACACATTTCAACATTAGAAAAGGTTTGTGGGCAATTCAAAATTGTCTTTTCCAGAACTTACCAAGACATGAAACAGTAACAGTGTATATATATATAAAAGCAACAGCTACACCTGTAGAAGTATTTTCTCTTTTTGCTGCAGCATACTGAAAGGTAAACAAAAACCAAAGTGCATTTTTTATCATATGGGCAGCAGAGAGGATCAGTTTTAACACAATTTTAAAGATCCCTGCTCAAGATGAAAGAGCATCCATTTGTAGAGAAAGGTCATAGGTGGATTTCAGACTTATTGTAAAGCATAATTGGATGAAAATTATGATTTTTCTATTCTTAAGACTCCTCTGAGTTTCTTGTGGGTAAGACCCAGTTATTCAATGGGCCTTATTTCTGAGTAGGCATAGAAAGAACTATGTTGGAAGCTGGTGAAAGAACTGCAGTAAACCTGAAGTCTGCATGGGAAGAAAACTTTCTTCTGACTTTTCAGCTGTTTGTTTTACGTTCTGACAGCACAATCCTTTTGCATATCTACTCAGAAAATAAGTTGCCCTATGTTACCCCCGAGCAAGTTAGCTTTGGACTGGAGGCCTAATGGAACATAGTATATGAGACATGACCCCAAGTTTTCCCTCAGGTGTATTTCATGTTCAGGCCTCACCTTCCTCCCATCCCTGAAGCAGCACTGCACAGAATCAAATCCCCTTGATTACCAGCTGCTAAACAGGAGGAAGAAGAATTTGGATTTGATATCCCACTTTACTACCCTAAGGAGTCTCAAAGCGGCTAACAATCTCCTTTCCCTTCCTCCCCCACAACAAACACTCTGTGAGGTGAGTGCGGCTGAGAGACTTCAGAGAAGTGTGCCTAGCCCAAGGTCACCCAGCAGCTGCATGTGGAGAAGAAGGGAACTGAACCCGGTTCACCAGATTACGAGTCCACCACTCTTAACCACTACACCACACCCATCCTGCATAGTGCCAGTCACTTCTCTTCTGTGAGTGGCTTCCCTCACATGCATGAAACTGCCTGCAAAGGGGTAGCTTCCCATGGGATCAGATTATTTAGCTTACCAGCAGGAGGATTTGCTCCTACGTGGTGCTATTTGCAAAGGAACAGCACACCTCAGGACTGAACCAACATGCTCTAGTCAGCACCGCCACCTACCCCCACCAGCTCCTGTTTGTTAAAATAGGGTTTTAAAAAATCCTTATGCCCCTTCCACTCCATCCCCCAGAGCAGCACAAAGCAGATTGGTCTGATCCAGGGGCCATGGATTTTTTATATATATATACCTTATTTCATTATCCTCTTGGCAGATGTTTGATTCTGTATTCTGGTCACTTTCTGAAAAGTGTTTGCGGGTTGTTTTCTATGGAAAAACAGTGGTATATAAGTAATTTTACGTGTCAGCAAATGCATAAATAAAGTAAGCCAGCGTTGTATTTGGCATATCTCACCTTCCAGCACAGAGCTCCCAAAATAAAGCCAATAAGAAGAGTCACCAGCCCTGTTAGTGCTATGCTGATTCCATGCATGCTGGCGCTGTTGAGGAAACCCAACTCTGCGTCTGTAATTGAAAACATTTCCAGTTAGCTTAGGCACATTTCTTTCTTTTTAATCTCTGGGGTAACAGTGTTCATAAAAGGTAGTTAGGTATCGCCTTTGCAGACCATACATCGCAAGTTATACCTTGAGAGATTTGTTTGTCATTAGGAAGCATTTGGCTCCCTGAAATTCACAGCTTTATTTGCACTCTCTCCGGAAAGGCAAACATTCTGGCAACTGTATAATCACAATTTTACCATCTGCGGAGCAACATTTACCAAGCTATTTTCTTCCTCTCTCTTTGCAGCAAAAGATCTCCTCTCCCCATTCACCTCCCAAGGCCACTTAGCAGAACAGAACAGACTTTTCAGCAGGAAGATACCAGGACTAAATTTCCTATATGGGCTCACAAGGGATTGAGCAGTATAAACTTAAATACTCTACCACCCCGGAAGTATTTCCCCCCCACTTCTCTGGAGTAATAATAGCAGTGCTTGGAAATGAGCAATGCTGTTGACCACTGGATGATGCTGACCACATATTTCCAATTTACAGGTTATGATTTTAATTAACACCCTGGAAGTAGCTCTGTTATATGCAACAGAACAGAGGGGTGGGGGTGGACAAAAATTGAAAATATTAACAACAACAACAACAACAACAACAACAACAACAACAACAACAACAACAACAACTAAACCAATGAAAAATGAATATCGGTCCCTATTATTTGCAAGCAGCCTTTGCTTGTGTTTTTTTTTTAAAAATCCTTTCATACCAAATGGAAACAATTCATTTTTTAAAAATACTGCAGCTTTGTGTAAATATATTTGATTGAGCAACCTACAAGGCATGTTTATATGTGTTTCTCACACACGTTTGCGTTGTTTTACAGTTCAGAAGAATGCTAGTGGCATATGTGTGTGGTGCTGTGTTATGTGACACATAACCGGGCAGGCTGATACCATAACTGAGTGATGTCATTTGGCCCAGAGTACTTAAGTCTGGTTTTATCCCTCTGACCTATATCAAGATTGCCTCCAAGCCTCCATTTCATGATCATGACAGCCACGATATGGCACGTTCCCACAATCTTGACTAGGCTGCAAATCCACTGGCTGTCTTTTGAACTACAGGGGAGGAGACATGAGAGCTACCTGATGCCCTCCAGATTTCACTTCCCATAATCCCTGGCAATTGGCTATTTTAGATGGAGCTGATGGGAGTTGGAGTCCAACAACATATGAAAGTTCCCTGTTGGGGCAATTGTAGTCTTGGATGGAGGGGAGGTTGTAGCCTCTTTGCCTGCCTCTCCAAATGTTAGGGTATCCCGTTAAAGGGATCTGGGGGGAGTTACCTGTGGAGTTCACCCTATTTGATGTAAGTATTAGAAACCCCTGCACAGATTGACTGATAGCATCACTTTCGGCAGTGTGCTTTTATTTAAAATGCATCTCTGGGTTATTTGTGGGGCATAGGAATTCTTTCTTCTTCTTTTTTCAAAATATAGTCCGGCCCACCCCATGGTCTGAGGGACGGTGGACCAACCCACAGCTGAAAAAGGTTGCTGGCCCCTGATCTAGAGGTTCCTCGTCCTTCCTCTAAATCAGGGGGTCCCAAACTTGGGTATCCAGCTGTTTTTGGACAACAGTCCCCATCATCCCTGACCACTGATCCGGCCAGTTAAGGATGATGGAAGTTGTAGTCCAAAAAATATCTGGAGACCCAAAATATCTGATTTCCCAAAATATTTGGGAAACGCTGATCTAAACCAAGCCTGTCCATTCCTGTCACAGTGCGGGTGAAAAAAACTATTGTTGCACGTTTTAGTTCCGATTGTTTTTCCTGCAGACAAGCAGCTAAAAACTCAACTCTCAACAAAATCAAATTAAGCACACTAGGGAATGGGATAAGCAGCAGCTAAGAAGTGCCGGTGTGATGTGGTGCCAGATATACTCGCCATTCCAATTCCTTCCTGTAGACTTTCTATTCATTAGGAACCACTTCTTCTGCCGATGAGATTTTATTTTCCCACTTCAATTCTACCACAAAAATCCTGCCCACTCCAGTTCAAACCACATCTCAAGCCTCAGTGCAAACAGGGACTGACAATTTACAGTTCACAAAGCTGTCTTGGATTCTAAACCTTGTTTCTAATCAAATCTCTAGCCAACATTGTTTGAACTTTGCTTAGCCCCCGCAGGTGTGCCAACTCTAAAAGGAAATTTTAGTCAAGCAGAACAGATACTTCATGCTTGCATAATGGGAAGGTGGTTATTTTACACCATGCACGCTAACCATAGTAGATAAAAGGTGAAGCTCTGAAAAAAAACACCTTAGTAGGAACTTAGGAAGCTGCCCTTTCCAGACTCGTGTCCCTGCCTGGGGCATCTAGGTCAGTGTTGTTTGTGCTGACTGACAGTGGTTTTCCAGGTGACTTGGAAAAAAGGCAGGATACTCCCCATCCATCTGCCCTGTGACTCTAATCAGGCTGGGCCAACCTGCTTCAGCCTGGATCGGGTCCCAAATTCATTCAGTGATGGGACTAATGTTTAATTGGATTTTAAAAAACAAAAGCAAAAAGCAAAACCTTAATTAAACATCCAGCCAGGATGGGGGAGGTGATAGGAGATTTTGAATCTTTCAGAGCAGGTGCAATCTGTCAAAGTACCAGAGTAATAGACTTTCCCTCCATGCTTTGCCAAGTGATTGAAGTGCTTTCAAGCTTGTCTGTTGCAGATTTGCACAGAGCAGGGAGGGCTTACCTGTCTCCACCTGCCCTCCAAGATGCTGATAGACTCAAACTCTAATCAGCTTCAGCCAGAATGACCATTGGCCAGGGATGATGGCTAGTGCAACTACATTGGGGAAGAAGTGGCACCGGTTTGCCACCCCTCACATAGAGGGAGTCAGAGGATGAAGAAGGTTCTTTTCTTTTCTTTGATGGGGTTGAAAGGTAAAGAATTATATAGCTGCTGGCTTCAGACCTTTTGTTCAGGGTGTTTTACAAGGTGAACCTCTGCAGTCAGCAGTAGGCAACAATGGAGCAAGCAATGAAGCTTACTCCCAGGAAAGCACGAAGAAGATTATGGTCCTGTTATTCTATCTACAGCTGCCCTATGCATATAATGGATCAACATTCCTGCATTTTTGGATTCTATTTGGAGGCATGGACTCTCCATAGGGAGTGACCAATGATGCTGTATCACTTTATTTTATGTTCTCTTACAAAGAATTGTATATGCCATTTTGCTGCCCATTTATCTAAGTTTGGAGCCCTCTGCAATTGACTTGGGCTTCCACTCTCCTGAATATGTTGGTATCATCTGCAAATCTGGCTTCCTCATTGTTTATCCCAGAATGTGGATAATTTGTAAATAAATTAAATAGCAATAGTCCCAATACAAATATTTGGGAAATCTCACTACTTAGTCTTCTTCACTGTGAACATTGTTTGCTTGCTCATACTCTCTGCTTCCACTTGCACAATCAGTTACCAATCCACAAGAGGCTATGTCCTCTTATTCCATGCTGTGTTTACTCTGGTGAAAGCATTTGGTCAAAAGCTGGACCCATCCAATCTACATTCTTATTGATACTCTCAATGTACTCTAAATGAGACATGCCTTCCCTTTGCAGAAACCATAGGGATACTACCTTGGAAAGATTTGTTATTTTATATAACTGAAGGGTTAAAAAATGCTTTCCCTGCTCTTAACAGGAACAGAAGTCAATGGACATTTTGCTTCCTTGATCTCCCTTGAATTCTTTAAAACAAAAACAAAAACCTGGCATTGTATTGCTTACCATCCAGTCCTTGGAAAGCTAATTGATTAGTGGCAAGTTGCATTTTGTTTTTGAGTTCGTTAAGCAATCTCTAGTGTAAGTCATCTAGATTTCGTGAATTTTTCATTTTAAATCTGGCAATAAGCACTCAAGCTCATCTGGTCATCGCTATATGACTCGGCTCTACAGATGCACCCCCAACCCCCACCCAATGTAGTTCAGTTCTGAGTCTGTCCAACAGTTTTTTAAGTGTAAGGTAAAGGGACCCCTGACCATTAGGTCCAGTCGTGGCCGACTCTGGGGTTGTGGCGCTCATCTCGCTTTATTGGCCGAGGGAGCCGGCGTACAGCTTCTGGGTCATGTCGCCAGCATGACTAAGCTGCAGACCAGAGCAGCACACGGAAACGCCGTTTACCTTCCCGCTGAAGCAGTACCTATATATCTACTTGCACTTCGATGTGCTTTCGAACTGCTAGGTTGGCAGGAGCAGGGACTGAGCAATGGAAGCTCACCCCGTCATGGGGATTCGAACCGCCGACCTTCTGATCGGCAAGCCCTAGGCTCTGTGGTTTAACCCACAGCACCACCCGCATCCCTTTTTAAGTGTAGGTGGTTGCAACGAATTTGTTTGCCTTCTCTTGTAGTAATCCTTTCACATCTTTGCTTCCTGGCAGCCTGAGTGCTAGCTTCTTGCTTGTGGTTTTCCCTTTTTTAAAAAATACACCTCCATCAAGCACATCACCCCATTTTAATGGTTGTGCTGATCTGGTTGTTGTTGTTTTCCTTCCCTCAAACACTGCTGCTGAAGCTGTAAACTGAAGTAGAAGACTAGTTCTGAGAAGAGGTAGGAGAAAGAGGGACTCACCTGTCTCCCCCTCTAGAAACTGCCTCCAAAGGGAGACAGTTAAGAAGTTGCTCCTCTGCCCTCCCCATGCCAGTCTTCTGCTTCAGTTTACAGCCTCCACTGCTGCATTTTGTAAAACACACACTCACACACTAGGGTAGGGCACAAACTTGCACACATGTATAGCTTGGGTTTTAATCAGCAAAGGTGCTGTGGCTCTTAATATTTCTATTGTAACATCGTCAAGCTTCAAGAATGCAGCAACTCCCATCTGGTGCCAGGCAAGGTGAATAGAGTTGGAAAACTGACACAATGAACCACATACTAATCCTGCTGCCAGCTTTGTCACCCATGGATTTGCTCCAGATTAATTAAGACAAGATTTTAATCTATGTTACTTCAATGCTTTTCACACCTGCACATTTAGTCATATAATTAAAAATAATTGGGCAGAGGAACAAATATGCAGAGCCGATCCACTCTGCTTTAAATTGCAAATGTATTCATTCTTAGGGAACTTACTGACTGAATGCCATGGGTTTTCTTGGTATTGCTTTTAAATGTTTGATTAATTGGGGACATCAGAGACTGAAAACATGGAGCCACAGAGATCAGAAGGGTGGTTTCTGAAAGGATACGTGCCAAGCTTGAGCCAAATGGCAGAGGGTGGTGCTTTGCTTCAGCAGAGAGTCGAGCTCTCCGTGAAATGCAGTCACTGATACAGAGGCCAGTCGGAGAATAATACAAATAAATACAAAATGAAGAATGTGAAACTGGGTAGCTCCACATATTGCATTCAAAAAGATCCAAAAACAGCTTCTCTGCCTTTCTCTCCATGCAAAAACCTTGCTGGAGAAGGCACCACAACACATCACGTCACTCTCTGGGGCACCTGTGAGAAATGACTATTAGCCACTGTATGGGATCTCGAGGAGATAGTGATCTGACATGGTCCACCCTTCCGTCTCTGGTCTCTTCATAATTCTCCTATCTGTATTTTATTACTTTCAATATCCCTTGTGAAAAGGCCTTGGATGTACTGATGACACTGGTCAGCAAAGCCTTTGATGTATAGCCTGGCATTTTTGTCTTTTGATGTAGAGTAGCTCTGGTTGAGCCTGTATCGTCCTAATATAGGGGTCAGCAAACTTTTTTCAGTAGAGGGCCAGTCCACTGTCCCTCAGACCTTGTGGGGGGCCAAACTATATTTTGGGGACAAAAGAAGAAGAACCAATTCCTATGCCCCACAAATAACCCAGAGATGCATTTTTTTAAAAACACACACATTCTACTCATGTAAAAACATGCTGATTCCCGGACCACCCGCGGGCCGGATTTAGAAGTCTATTGGGCTGGATCTGGCCCCCGGGCCTTAGTTTGCCTACCCATGTCCTAATAGGACACAGGTCTATAAAATACCTGGCTATGGAGCATGCCAAGCAGAAGCTCAGCAGAGTCTATCGGTCATAGAGCTGTGCACCAAGACTATCTGGGGTGACACTTTCCCACTCCTTCCAGGCTTCTCAGTGGCAGATTGAGGTGCTGCTTGGTAATGTATATTTTGCTTGCTATATGTAATAAAATCTGTAATCTTCTTACCCAATTGTGTTTGTATTGCTTCTGAATCTAATCATTAAAAGAACCATCTTGCCTTTAGCAAAACAGCCACAATACCCCCACAGATGGAGACAGCAATACTTCTGAATACGAAGTTGCTGGAATCTACAGGTGAGGAGAGTACTCTTTTGCTCAAATCCTGCTTGCTGGTTTCCCACAGGCCTCTGGTTGCCACGGGATGCTGGACTAGATGGACCATTGACCTGATCCATCACGACAAGTTGTAGTGAGGAGTTAGCAGCCCCCAACAGTTCCTGTTTAGCTGATTGCAGCCTCTGGGAGCTTGTGGCCAGGACTTGTAAACAGGGGTGTTTGCGAAGGTGTTTTGAGGGAAAGGCCCAGAATGCGGTCTCGTGGTGTGCGTAGGACCAAGAGACAGTGACCTGCAGCATCCTTGCTATATTTGTCTTCCTGCCTGAGAATGTGCACTACTCTACCTGCAGCAAGTGCAGTCTGGTTGTCTTGCTGGAAGAGAAGGTGTAGAAACTTGAGGCCCACCTATAACCACACTTCCAGCTACTGGGCAAGGTGAGGAATTTCTCGATAGAGCTGAGTGGACAGTCCTGGAAGAGCAATGCAGGTGGGGTGCCCCCCAGGGAGGAGGAAAATTTCCTATTGTGGGAGACAAACCCCTGGAGTTATATCTCCCCCCTACACACACATGGATAACCTCCAAGTGCCCTCGCACACCTGCCTTTTTGCTGCACATTTTAACAAGGATTCTGACTTGGATTCTGAAGGATAACCAGCTTGGCTTACCATCACAGCTAGATGGCTAAGCAGAATAGTAGCTTGTCCTTTGGTTGTCCACTATGGAACTATGCTCTGGCTCTTGAGACAAACTTCACGTGGCAACTTCATGTGGCAATTTTGAGTCATCATGATATTAGATGTTAATGTGTATTTCCAGCCCCTAACAAGGTTCCTGGAAGCCTGAAACAGGACCTTGTGTAGCCATGTACGGGACTTATCATATACTACTGAAACCTTCCAGCAATGTAATATAGTGCTAAGAGAGAGGTAGCTCACAAGCATAGCATACATTTAAAGCTCAAGGCTTCCTCCAAAGAATCCCAGGAACTGTAGTTTATTTAGGGTGTTGGGAATCGTACAAGTCCCAGAATTCTTGGTGAAAAGCCATGTGCTTTAAATGTATGGTATGAACATGGCCAAGTTCTCTTGAACTTGACTGGGAAGCAGATTCCACAGTTGTGGTGTTAATAATACCAGCCAATCATTGCAATATGGACTCCATCCTGCAACTCCTAATTAGCACCATTATATAACTTATACAGTGGTACCTGGGGTTGCAGACGCTTCAGGTTACAGACTCCACTAACCCAGAAATAGTACCTTGGGTCAAGAACTTTGATTCAGGATGAGAACAGAAATCGCGCTGCAGTGGCACGGCGGCAGCGGGAGGCCCCATTAACTAAAGTGGTGCTTCAGGTTAAGAACAGTTTCAGGTTAAGAATGGACCTCCAGAACGAATTAAGTTCTTAACCTGAGGTACCACTGTACCAGCTGTGGGGAACCTTTGTTCCTCCAGATGCTTTTAAAGTAGTACAACTCTCAGCCCCATCAAGCATTGCCAAAGGTCAGGGTTGATGGGAGTTGTAGTTTGGCAATATCTGGATGGACAAACGTTCCCCACACCTGCCTTATAGCAACAAATAAAAAACAAACCCATGTGTTCTTTCTCACTATGTTGCTGCCTCCACCTTAGAAGTGATGTCAATTCTAAGTGTTATTACTACTTACTAACACTTACTAACTGCGCAATGTGCTTGCAATAAACTGTATTCCTTTGCAAGCACAAATGCTGATTTATTTATTTCGTTGATATTCCACCTGTCCTCCAAGGAACTCATAGTTTTCCTCCTCCCCATGTTAATCTCACAATAACCCCTGATAGGCTGAGACCAAGTTCACTGAGTGAGTTTCATGTTTCAGTGTGGATTTGAACCCCTGTCTTCCAGGTCCTAAGTCCAGCACTCTAACCACTACGCCACATTAGATACTGACAACACACACCCATTCCCTGCACAATACAGTTGGTTCCCCCTGTAGAAATCAAATGCAAATGGTTAAGTGGTTTATACTTACGCTCGCTGCTATCGCCACTGCTGTCATTCTTAAGAGAGCTGGCAGCAACAGGATGTAACAAAATGGGCTCTGTGACACTGTTGCCGGCATCTAAGACAAACAGAGTGGATTGGTGGTCTATATTTTGGAAAACTGCAGATTATTTTGCCTGTATTATAGCATTTAACCAAGTCAACGGAACTGTTTGCAAATAATATTGACCAATAGTAACAGTGCAAACAAACAAAAAAAAGGTTAACAGTGACCCCCCCCCAAAAAATCTGTTTTTTAAAACTACTCAGCTGTACCTCAGCTCAAACTTCAGAGCTGTCTTTTCTATTGGGCTTACTGGTGCGTTGAACCAGGGCGCTGGCCTTTCAGGGGCACCCCAGTGAGTGGGGGAGCTGCGCAACTTTGCCGGCGGCCTTCCCTTTCCCTGCATGCCCACCAGCTGTGCCCTGTCAACCATATGGCTGGCGGGCATGCAGCTTCCTTCCCAAGCCTCCGCAGGAGGAGAGTGATCCCCGCAGAGGCTTGGGAAAAGGTTGACAACTCTGGGAAAGGGGGGGGGGCAGAGGGATCTTTGAACCACGGCGCTGGATATGCTTAAGACGGCCCTGTCCAACTCCCTCATAATAACCCCAGAATATGCTTGTAACCATTTTAAGAGATAGTCACCAGAAGGCCTACTGATGTGGATCAGCCCCAGTATATTGGAGGGAGGTGGAGAAAAACAGGGGGATTCAACCCTTTCTCCTCTCTGCAGTCCCAATCCAACTTCCCCCAACACCTTTCACCGCATTCACATAGGGAAGAAACCTTCCATTAACATCAAATGATTGTCACATTCAGCAGCTGATTGTCACTACTAGTAAGATCTATGTCCATATATAATCAGCTGCAGCTTTATATAACTATATGTGCCGTATTATACAGAATTAGCACAGTCTTGCTAACAGTGCAGTCCTGAAGTTGGCATGCGGGGCAATCCACAGGTAGTTTAGCTGTCCAACCAAAGCCCTACTGGGCTCATTCCTGCAGGGTGAAAGTGAGTTTGGAGGAAACTCATATGGTTCTCTGTCCATTTTGCAACTCCCAGCAACAACCTAGATTGATGGGATGGAAAGAAAAGTCACAGGTGGTTTGGGATACATTGGAACCAAACTGCTTCCCAGTCCTCTACAACATGCCCATGGACCTCAGAGCTCAGAAAGCAGCTGGGCCAGGGCATCAAATGTTTCCAAGGTGGCAGAACAGGGAAATTTGATATTGGACCTCCTTCTCCAAAATCTGAGACGTCTCTTCAGTGTCAGAGTGGAAGATTAGATATTTCCTCCGGCCCCTGAGATAGCTTCCCGGGGGCCATAGATGATCAGAGTTTGTGTCATTTGAGGACACATCCTGATAAAAATGAAGTCTTACCATTTGGGGAGGGCTCTGTTGCCGAAAGCAGAACACAGTCGCTCTGTTCTGGTGCTTTTGCAATGCTTTTGTAGACATCAATAGTGCTATTAAAGTGCTTAAAGAACTCTTCTGGAAAGAATTTACCTTCTTCATAAAGATGGTCATTATATTTTCTAAAGTTCTAAGGGGAGAAAAATAACAAAATCCATTTGTAAAGGAAGCACAAATAAGCTGAGCTACCACAGCGTGAAATGGTATGGATCATGAATAGATGGAAATGTGTTTAACAGGTGGTACAAACTGGGAGGTCAAAACTGTAAATTATAAAGGTCAAATTCAGTTGGACACATTCTCCTTGATGCAAAAGCTCTGTTCCCTGGATTGCAATTGATTTCTTTCTTGCTGCAAAACTTTATCAGTTAATGGCAAAACTGGCTCCAAACAATATGGTTTTCAGTTGCATCATACTTCTTTAACATGATATTTCAGTTAACTACTAAAACATGGTAACTTTGTGTATTGTAAACATGGGGATACCTTGGGCCAGATTGCGCAATACTCTCCTGATCAGTGCCATGTGTTTGTTTGGTTTTTTATACTAAGATTTCTACCCTGCTTCCCCCTTCATTTTAACCAGCAGGTTAAGACAATAATACTAAATTCATGAGGCAGGGAGTTCCACATGCAGTGTGCTGCCACCGAAAGGCCCTTCTGCCACCAATCATAACACAGAAACGGCTGAATCTAGACTCATCAAAGAAGTGTTTCAGTTTAAAGCGTTGTATATCGCACATACAACACATAAAATCGGTTTTTCTTTACCCGTCTAGCTGAGTCAAGGTCTTGACATGCATAAGAGGGTATCAAGGCAGCTTCACGTGGGCAGCAACTGATACTGATATAACTTGATCCCAAGATGTTTAGGTCTTTAAAGGGAATACTTAGTGCTTTGAATTGCACCCCTAAATCATATGGCAGCTGGTGCAACTGATAAAATAAAAGTGGTGAATGAACTCACCACTTGGCCCCTGTCAAAATCATGGCAGTGGCATTTTGCACCAACTGTGGTTTACAGGTTGTTTTCCAGAGCAACTCCACGTAGAATGTGCCACAGTAGTTTAATCACAAAGTAATAAAGACACATGAATCCATGTGGCTGAAACAAGGGCAGGTTTTACACCTGCCTGCCTTCAACATCATGGGAGATCTATGTGAGGGCATAATTACTTCTACAGTATAATGTTATATGCCAGTAACATTTTATAAGATTGCTATCACTTAAATTTGGGGGGAAGCAGTCCTTGAACAGATTTCCTAAATCTGTTTTGGCTATTCCCAATGGCTCAAATGTGCAGTGACTTTGCTTTTGGAAATGTGTGTGTGTGTGTGTGTGTGTGTACGCGTGCACACACACACACACACAAACTATGCAGGTGGCGTGTACGAAACTGCCTCAGAAACTCACTTAGATTTAAAAAATAGTTCTGTAGATGTCCAGAGCTTCCTTAGGTGTGTGGAGCCTTAGGTGTGTCTCCCAGACAACAAGGAGTCCATCCATACTGTATATAAAAAGTAGTATTGCATCCCCAGTCAAATATTAAGGATGCAATCCAAAAAATGCTTACTTGGGAATAAGTACTATTGAGCTCAATTGGGCTTACTTCAGAGTAGGCATCTACAGAATCACACTGAAATAAATGATAAAAAGTGGACAGGAAATCTAGTTGCAGGCAGACTGAGGGGCTTAAATATAATAGCAAGAAACTAGTACAAAGTGAAACAATCCTAGAGACAAGATAATTTCCGTGTAACACTCAATAAAGATTTAGCGATATAGGCACAAGCAAGGGCAAGCCCAAGCAAAGTCTTGGGCTTGTGTTTTCCACACACACACACCCTTCTACTATGATTGGAAAAAGGACCTCCGCAGCATTTAGTTTCACTTTTAGAAAATCCTGGCTTGATGTTGTTACCTGTGAACTACAGACCATGGTTTAAAACAAATTCCAAAATTTTAAAACAATCAAACTGCAAACTGCCTTGTTTAATTAACAACTTTAGAATAAATGTCTCTGATTTGCACATGAAGAGCTGGGATTTTCTGAAGGCAAAATGAAGCACTGCAGAAGTCTTTTGCCTGGCTGTGCAGGAGGCCGAGATGGAAGCAGGTGCTGAAGCTCGGCCAGTCTATTCTGTTCTGGCCTGCTCTCTATACACAAAGGTATTATTTTGCAACCAAGAGGGAAGATTAATCTTAGATTATTACCTTATTTTTATTAGTAGACAGGCATGCCATTAGATCATTGATGATCCTTGTGAGATTATTGATGATTGAGTAATTACTTAAGACATCTGACATATCTGAAAAGTCTTTAAATCTGTGCAGAAGATTATTCAGACTCGCTGACAATTCAGGAACCATCAGATACAACCAACAATGATTAGGCTGTCAGGGGTGATAAAAAGAAAAGAGAGAGAGATTACACTCCACACACAACTGTTTAAGTAATTTAAAGTGTGTAAAAGTAGATTAACGTGTCCTTTCCAATAGGTATTAGCTTGCACTTTGTCAGATTGAAAATTCAGCTGCCATTAGATTACCTGCTGTTTTCTTGAGTCCTTTTTGGAATTCCTGACAGTCCTTCTTAACATAACTAGGTCAGCCATGACTGTCAGTAGATGTTGCCAGTTCTGCTTTATCCCTGAGTCTACCAGATTCAAAGCTGTCAAAAAAATCACTGCTAGCGTTTAACTTCTTTCACACTGAAGTATGCGGGAATCTAACACACAATCTTGTTCTTCTTTACACAATGACTTGTAGATTGATTATTATGCCTTTTATTCTTCTAATTATGCTATACTTTTTTTAAAAAGTGTATCTTCACATTGGGTTCCACAAGACCCTTTTGCTGTAAAACGCATTATGCAACCCCCACCATCCCACAATTTATGCCTTGAATTTGTCTATCTCAATGTCAAACATGGTTTACTAACACTCACAACTAAAACACAATTTGAGATCTTTAATGCAACGATTCGGTGGAGCTGCACAGGACAGGGATGGAGAACCTATAGGCCTCCCGATGTCACTGGATTCTAGCTACTGCAAAAATCTTAACTGAGAGCAAACGGAGATGTCAAAAGCAAATAAACCAATACTGTAGAATCACTTGCTAACTCTTGGAAACTGACCCAAATGATGAAACTCATGGTGTGTTCATTTGAGAAGCAGAAAGACCCAACTGAAGAAGCCAAGGGCCCCATTTACAAATTTCATGAGGACGAAGTACAATTTCGACCTGAAGTTTATCAGTCTATTGCATTTATTTAATGAGCATTTATATGTGCCTTTATTTGTATTTGCACCCACTGCCCTACATGCAGAATTCTACAGCACAAATCCTCGCTGCTAATTTCACTATCATTTTTCTGGGTGGTCCACCATAAAAACAGTTGTTGGCAACAAACTAGGAAAATGGTGGGGGGAGAGGAGTAAAGGAGAACCATAAAATTCACTATACAGCTTGGTAGCATATTTCAGAGCTAAGAGAATAACTCAAATCTATTAATTCTGCTGTTCCTACAAACACTAACTTTCAGTAAAGAACATCAAGTTTATGGAGAACTGAACTTAATAGTAACGTTTAAATCATAGAATTGTAGAGTTGGGAGGGATCCTGAGGATCATTTAGTCCCTTGCAATGAAGATGTCCCATATGGGGATCAAACCTGCAACCTTGGAGTTATCAGCCCCATGCTCTAACCAACTGAGCATGCCACAAAACTTGGATTACCCACCCTATCTTTTTCAACACTCGCAGAAGAAGGTTCTTCCTCGTTCATGCTTCCGTTTGCACATGCAAGAACACACACACACACACACACACACCATTTTACTTACTCTTCCTGCCAGTGAACAGACTTCCTTTGGCCTTTAACTGAGCTGCACCCACCCACACTATTCTTTGCAGTTTGTACATTTGCTTTTTGGCCCACAGAATTAGATGCTTGGCTGAAAGTAATTTGCAATGCATTATTATTATTATTTTTTAAAAAATGTTGGCATTGGATGCATTTTATAGATCTGTGTTGCTGACACATTTTGGCTTGGAATGTTTTTTGTTGCACCAAGTGCCAAAAACTAATATATTTCTTCAGTTGACTGAAAGCATGCTAATTGGGCTGGTTCCACCTTGCCCTCCCCCACATATTGATTTAAGTTTAAAACTGATTTAAGGGCTATCACACGGAAGGTGAAGAAAGCTTGTTTTCTCCTGCTCCGGTGGGTAGGACCCAAACCAATAGTTTCAAGTTACAAGACAGGAGATTTCTACTAAACATCAGGAAGAACTTTCTGGCTGTAAGAGCTGTTTGACAGTGGAGCAGACTTCATTGGAGGTTTTTAAGCAGAGGCTGGATGGCCATTTGCCATTGATGCGTTAGCTGAGATTCTTGCACCACAGGGGATTGGACTAGATGACCCAAAAGATCCCTTCCAATTCTACAATTCTATGGTTCTGTAAGAACTTCATTAGATGTTTTGAAGGGCGGTACTGTTATACATACTGATGATCTGCAGCTTTGGCTTTCTTATTCATCAAAGCAGGGCTGTACACTGTTGTAGATGAAGCAGCATGAAAACACACCAATGGAATTTATGAATGACCACTTCACATCCAAACTATTGTCAAGAACAGTCCAGAATGGTCCAGATGTTTCAGTGTCCATGTGTTTTTCATTTAAGGTACTGAACATTGTTGTGAGAAAACTGCACCACAAGTATGAAAACAAAAAGCTGCTCCAGTGATGTGGATATATTGATAACCGCAGTTCTACATTTTGGAACACTTGGAGGGGGGGGAATAGTGGAAGGAACTAAGGGCCTCAGACAAAAGAAACTCAGAAACTCAGAAACTCAGCTGGACGCCTTGGGAACGCACAAGCACAGCATGAAGATCAAAGAAATGTTGTTGTTGTTTAGTTGTTTAGTCATGTCCGACTCTTCATGACCCCATGGACCGGAGCATGCCAGGCACTCCTGTCTTCCACCGCCTCCCGCAGTTTGGTAGCTTCGAGAACACCATCCAACCATCTTGTCCTCTGTCGTCCCCTTCTCCTTGTGGCCTCCATCTTTCCCAACATCAGGGTCTTTTCCAGGGAGTCTCCTCTTCTCATGAGGTGGCCAAAGTATTGGAGCCTCAGCTTCAGGATCTGTCCTTCCAGTGAGCACTCAGGGCTGATTTCCTTCAGAATGGAGAGGTTTGATCTTCTTGCAGTCCATAGGACTCTCAAGAGTCTCCTCCAGCACCATAATTCAAAAGCATCAATTCTTTGGCGATCAGCCTTCTTTATGGTCCAGCTTTCACTTCCATACATCACTACTGGGAAAACCATAGCTTTAACTATACGGACCTTTGTTGACAAGGTGATGTCTCTACTTTTTAAGATGCTGTCTAGGTTTGTCATTGCTTTTCTCCCTAGAAGCACGCTGCATTATACCAAGTCAGAGCCTTGGTCCAACCTAGCTCAGCATTGCCTTCACAGACTGGCAGCAATTTTGATGGTCTCAGTTGGGATTTTTTTTGCAGATCAACCAGTCCTATATCCAGCCTCCTCCCCTCCCTATTTTATCGCTTAATATATCTGGATACTTGTTCTGGCAGTCTTTTCCATCTTTCCCCTCTATTGGTTGGACAATCTCTATCAATTTGACACTTTCTATTCTTAGCTATTACTGTTATTACAATAATAGTATTTTAATAATAATATATTTATTTATTTTTTGTTGGGGGCAGGGAGTGTATTAGCAGAAAAAAGGAGCTATGTTACCCCATTTGAAAACATATTCCAACACCACCTAAAAAGGAAGGATTCTCTTTCTGGAAAGAGAATTTAACCTTTGTGGCATTGTTATTAATACAACTGGGGTGTTAATAATACCAGTTATAGGATTAATTATTATGTTCTAAATATAGTTTGGGATGCGGGTGCCACTGTGGGTTAAACCACAGAGCCTAGGACTTGCCGATCAGAAGGTCGGCAGTTCGAATCCGTGCGACGGGGTGAGCTCCTGTTGCTCAGTCCCTGCTCCTGCCAACCTAGCAGTTCGAAAGCACATCAAAGTGCAAGTAGATAAATAGGTACAGCTCCGGCGGGAAGGTAAATGGTTTTTCCGTGCGCTGCTCTGGTTCATCATGCTGGCCACATGACCCGAAAGCTGTAGGCCGGCTCACTCAGCCAATAAAGTGAGATGAGCGCCACAACCCCAGAGTCGGCCACGAATGGACCTAATGGTCAGGGGTCCCTTTACCTTTTTAAATATAGTTTAAAATATACCTACTAATGCAAAATTAACCAATCTCATAAATTAGCTTTTGCCAGTTAGAACAATATTATTTTGAGGGGAAGTGTCCCTGTTTTAATATTCCTCACAAAACCAAACAACACAGAACTTAAGAGCTCGTACCAGGGCTAACAAAATTTGCAGGCATTTCGATTTCTATTCAACTAAATTATACTCATGAGTAGAACCACTGAACTCAATAAACAAAATTTAACAATGGCCATTAACCATGTCCAAAGTTTCTACTCTGAGTGGATTAACACTGAATACAACACTTATTTTTTTTTAGATTCTGAAAGCATCCGGATATTTCTAAAACAGCATTAATATTGCATTGGAATAAGGAGCATTTAGGACTGGCAGAATTATGCAAGAAAACAACAAAGAAAGGCATATATGTCAGGGAAATAAAATATACTTTTGATTACCCAGTGCATTCATTAAAGAGATAATCATAATAATTATCACAACTAAAGAAGCTGTTCACCTCCTTTATCTCTGGCAGTGTCTTATATGGATTTCCACTGTGGAAATGATAATTATACATAGGCTTATCCCTTTTGCTGCCAAAGTCACTGTACAATAGGATCGAAAATATAAATCAAAGATTCAAACCAAAAATCTATATTCTCTGCCTTGCACACTAATGAGCATTTATTGCATTTTATCACTAAAGAAAAGATATGGGTCACTCTCAAGCAGAAATATAGTGTGGTTAATGGTAAGGGGAAAGGTTTAAGCCAGGGGTTGTTAGATGTTGTTGTTTTTCCCCTGAGGGCATTCACCTGTGGTCCAGGCTTGGGGCAGAGCATCCCTTTCTGGGTGTGGCCAAAAAGGGGCATTGCTATCCCACACTCTTCAATAAACTCTCTCACACAGAATAATAATAATAATAATAATAATAATAATAATAATAATAATAATAATAATAATAATAATAATTCATTTATACCCCATCCATCTGGCTGGGTTTCCCCAGCGGCTCTGGGCAGCTTCCAACAGAACATTAAAAACAGAATAAAAATTCTAACATTAAAAACTTCCCTAAACAGGACTGCCTTCAGGTGTCTTCTAAAAGTCAGATAGTTGTTTATTTCCTTGACATCCGATGGGAGGGCATTCCACAGGGCAGGCACCGCTACCGAGAAGGCCCTCTGCCTGGTTCCCTGTAACCTCACTTCTCGTAGTGAGGGAACTGCCAGAAGGCCCTCGGAGCTGGACCTCAGTGCCCAGGCTGAACAATGGGGGTGGAGACGCTCCTTCAGATATACTGGGCCGAGGCCGTTTAGGGCTTTAAAAGTCAACACTAACACTTTGAATTGTGCTTGGAAACATGCTGGGAGCCAATGTAGGTCTCTCAGGACCGGTGTTATATGGTCTTGGCAGCCACTCCCAGTCACTAATCTAGCTGCTGCATTTTGGATTAGTTGCAGTTTCCGAGTCACCTTCAAAGGTAGTCCCACGTAGAATACACACATGGGAACATAGGCCTCATCATCAGTGGATTTAGGCAGATCATTTGAAGAAGTGTGATTAAATCTCACCTCCATGCATTAAATGACTGATCCAATAATGGATGAGGAGGTAATTTCTGTCCCAATGAGGGTGTTGGACTGGGCAGAGCATTGCATATATTTACCCTTCTTAGATCCGCCCAAATTTGTAGGGGTCATAGGGTGTGCTGGGCTGAAGCTTAGCCACTCCTGGTTTAAGCTTAACTCACCCACAGAAACCACTGAGTCTTAGTACTGATCAATATCTTTTGAAGTAAATAGCTTTTGAAAGGCCTTTGTTTAGTAAGAGCTTTAACAAAACCTGAAGTTCTCATCTCATAAGAGCAGAAAACAAGAATCATCAAGGACTCCCTTGGTTGTTTTACAAAGAATATAATTCAAGCAGTTGTACATACCAGACTGTCCATCTTCCGGACATATTTAAGGGTTATCATATAATCATTTGGAAGATTTCCAACCTACAGACAGAAAGGACATTAAAGGTTATTTAGTGGTTCTATATAAAATAAAGCTTAAATTTAATTATGTGCTATATAGAAAAATATCATTAAATGTTCTGCTAAAGCGGGGTGGGAAATGCATAGCTCTTCAGATGCTGCTGGACTAAAACTTCCATCATCCCTGGCCACTGGCCATGTTGACTGGGGCTCATGGGAATTGGAGTCCAATGAAATCCTATACAAATGTAGTGCATGAATCCAAGACTCATCGTGTCTTGCGCTTATTTCCTGTTACATCTGAATTCGGAAGTGGAATAGTAGGTTATTGGGAACGGCTGCTAATTCCTCAGCCCAGTCATTGTTGGAGAAGATTTTCAGCTTGCCAGATGGAATTATTCCCCCATATGCTGTTCTTAAGGTTCTCCTGACCCCCTCTAAGCCAGTTTGGGGAGATGGGGGCAGAAGAGGAGGCAAAGCCCCATTGCATTAGTGGAAGTCCTTGTGCAGGCATCCACGAGTCTAATCCCACCCTGTATTTCTCACCATCCTGATAGCAGATAATTTGGGATCTAGCAATAGCCACACTTCAAGAAAAAGGGAATACATTGTTTTCCATACTCAGTATGCAGGAAGGGACTCGATACTTAGCAATGTCAGCAACTGTATATTCCTTTAAGAAAGGTCACTGCAAGATTAAATTTGTTCCAGATCAACAAGCACTACAAGAATTGGCATGCATTATGTATACAATCTACTTTACCGGCATCAGGGCCTGTCAAGCACTTTTGACGCACAGTTAAAAAAAACACACAAAAATGTAAGAGGTCAAGACTACAGATTTAAAGAGTAAGAGCATTACTTCCAAACAGAAAACAACTCAGCATGAGACAGCTTGTGCATGACAGTGGATAATATATATGCATGGTGTCTTACTCAGAAAACTTTCCTTAATTGCCAATTATTTATAGAATTGTCTATCAAATATAGTTGTAATTTTGCAGTCTCATCTATGTCCAAGTCACAGCAAGTCCAGAGTGGTCACGTGGATAGTGTCTCAGCAAAGCTCATACTTAGAAGGCTCCTCCTCAGAATCCTAATCCTCCAACCCTTTCAGATTTGCATTACCTTCCTTGATTTCTGAAGTATTTGCCTGTCTTGCCTCTCTTAACACTGTCAGCTGATCTTCTTTGAAGGTTGCATGCCTCCTCTGATGTCACAGAAAGCACTTGGATAGACCCTTACAATTTAAAGGTCCAGAGCCAACAGTTTGGAAATTTACATAAATCTTGCCCACATGTGAAATTCAGTAAAACCTTTCAAGGTCTCAGTCAGGGAGACAGTTGCACACCCTTCAGCCAAAAGATAACACAGGCCTGTGTACCACTTCCTTAACCCATTTGTAATGGGTTGTTCCTGGTCCAGTAATCTGGTAAGCAACCAACTCCAGCACTACTTGTGACACAGCTACTTGCAAGGTGCTCTGTAAAGCACCTGCTTCCTGCATGGGAACTGGAAAATTGAGGTGTGTCATGTCCTTGGCAGGCCACATCACACAGAGCAGATGAGCCACTTTGGCTTGTGGTGGCACAAATTCTTCGGCAAAATAATGCTTCAGATGTCTTTGGGTGCCACTTCTCTGGCAACAGAGACACTGTCAGAGACCTCAGAAGGAGGGGAAATAACCTACTACTACTATGACTTAGGGAAAGACAGCCAGGAACACCCTAAGGAAGCTGCCTTAGTCCAGCCTTCTCCAACGTGGTGCTCTTTAAGGTGAACAAAATCTTCAGCTGGTGAGAGTGGTAGTCTAACCAGGTTGGGGAAGCCTATCCACTCAAACTGACACCAGCTTTAAAGGGCTTTTCTAGTCTGAAAGTTTTCCCAGCCTATATATCTAATTAATTAGGCTCTTAACACAGAATGAACATCATTTTTTCTGTCACTAGTCCAGTAGACCAATCCCCTTCACCTGCCTGCTTCTCTGTTTGTATGCCAAGCTGTATATATAGTACTCCAAACAAACATACATAACTAGACTCAGGAAACAGGCCTGCTATTTCTGGTAGAGCTGATGACTAAGCAATGGTGAGGCCTGGGTAGAGCTGGCCACTAGGAAACTTGTACTCCAGGTCTACCTCTCCATCATTTCTCAATGAGTAGACCTGCTGTCCATCTGTGGTTGGGCCAGGCACCCAGATAATGCTTTTCTATGCACTACTGCAGCTCTCAATTGCCCTGCCCTCCCTTCAGCCCTTCAGCTACAGTCAACTTCACAGATTCCCCACCCCTGCATTTCCCTAGGAAAACCCACTATGCCATGTTGACAATACTGGACTACAAGTCTCCTCAAAAGGAACATGAAATAGTGGATGATGATGATTCCCCGCCCATCTGGCTGGGCAGCTTACAGAATATATAAAAACATAATAAAACATCAAACATTAAAAACGTCCCGATATAGGGCTGCCTTCAGATGCCTTCTAAAAGTTGTGCAGTTCTTTATCTCCTTGACATCTGAAAGGAGGGTGTTCCACAGGGAGGGTGCCACTACTGAGAAGGCCCTCTGCCTGGTTCCCTGTAACTTCACTTCTTGCAGTGAGGGAACCTGCAGAAGATCCTCGGAGAAGGACCTCAGTGTTTGAGCTGAGCGATGGTGGTGGAGACTTAAAGTGGGGTGGGGATACCTCAAAGTCCAGAGGCAGAATAAGAACCTCTAAACCTCTGTGTTTAGAGCTTGGGGTTCTCACCAGTCATATTCCCCACCAGCCTTCCTCACCACCTTCCAACAGACCATATGGAACGTGGGCCGATTCCAATTTTTTTGAGGACTGTTTACTACCCAGCACCTCAGCTCTGTGGTGCTTCTGTGTTCTTTTCCTCCTTTATGTGATGTGCCCTGAGCCATTTTCTCCAGCTGGTTTCTACTAGGAGGATTTGGGGAAAGCTGTAGAAAGATGAAGTGGGATTACCATTACCGAATTATCAGTACAATAAATGTTTATGTGTTCAGCAGTAGCATTGCTGCAGGGCAGGATCAAGAATGAATATCTGATCCGTAAGTTTGTTTTGGGAAGGAACACTGAACGTTTTGCTCTTGGAACTCAGGTTAAAAGGCTGCAATGATTGCCATAAGCAATTACATATACTAAATGACAAACACATGTATTATATACTTAGCCAAGGCTTTATTTGTTTTGTTTGCCTAATGTTAATAGTTTAGATATGATGTTTCCAGTGTGAGTAGACTATGAAACAGTAAAGTGTCCCTCCTAACATTCACTCCAAGGGTGGCACCTTTTTTATATATAAAAGAGGAACCTCTGGTTGCAGATACCTTTGGGAAAATAGGTCCCATGATTAGTGCAACATATAGTACTTCTGATACAGAGAGGAGTCTCCTCTTTCATTAGTATGTACACAACTACTCTGGAAGCACTGAATGACCACTCACTTTGCATCCCTTCCTTGCATAAGCAGAAAATGATCTGCAGACCTGCTCTGCTAGCACACAGAGTGCATGTTCTACATGTGCAACAATCCTAACACACACCCAGGTGATACCTAAACCAGAAGAGTTTTATTGAGCTTTATGATCACTATCACAATCTACAACTGTGGGACCCTTTCCCCTTGGGAGCTTTCCCAAAAGTTTCAAGTGTGCTTTTATAATTTTAGTGTGCTTTTAAAATTCACTTAAGGCAAGTTGTAAAATTTAATTTGTTGTTACTCACAGTCAGAGTTTTCCGGGTGCAAATTAAAAACAAACAATGAGAAGAGTTGGAAAGGCACAGTTGTTGTAGGATGATAAAGAGAAGGTGGGATGGTTCAAGAGAGGATAGAAGGAGCAAAAGGACTGGAGTGAGTTCCTTTCAGATGGCAGAATTGGCTTCAGACAGTGAAAAGGAAGGTCACAAAGGAGGGGTGTTTGAAGAATGATTCCAAAGGTTTAAAAAGATGCCAAAGATTATGAGCAAATTGATGGCCACCTCTTATTGATGGTATCATAAAGAATGGCAACTTAATGTGTTACAGGATCACAGAAAACCATCACCGTAATCCAATCATTGACACACAAACTTAGAAACAGCATCAAAAGAGCAGTACCAACCAATCAATACAGCAGCAATAGAATCAAAAGCTTGTTTAAAAAGCAAAGTTTTCCATCGCTAGTAAACACAAATAAGGAGGAAGATGATTTAACCTCTTGAAGCAGGGAGTTCCACATATGAGGTCCGACCACAACACACACACACCATAAAAACACTCCCGGCTTGCCAGCAAGTCTCCTCAAAGGCAAGGGAACATGCAAGGGAAACACCCACAGATGCTCTTGGGGACCCCAAGCCTGGGGGCCAAATGTGCCCCCACAAGCCTCTTTATATGGGACTCTCCCCAGCACTACTTTGAACCCTCCTCAGCTGTTTTTGCCTAGCTGCAATATGCCCTCTAGCTCTGATAATGCTTCCTTGAATGGAGGAGGGGGGGTGAGAGTGTTTGTAGAAACTAGCCTACAGTACAAAGATCTAGTCAGCCTTCATTGCTCTGTCAATTTTTGCCTCTGGCCCCTCCTACCAGTGGCATGTGGCCCCTGGAAGGTTTTCCAGGAGAGAATTCACCCCTTGTGCTGAAAATAGCTCCCTCTGCAGCTGAGACAATGAAGGGGCCACATGATCTCTGCTTCTTGTCCAAGTTAAAATTTTAGCAGCAGAATTCTGTACCAACCGATACTTCAGAGTAGTTTTCACGGGCAGTGGCACATATATCCATTATGGTAGTCCAGCTGAGATGCAGCTAATGAATGTAGGACCATAGTCAATAGGGGCTTAGAGCATCGTAGAACTGTAGAGCTGGAAGGGACCGTGAAGGTCAACTAATCCAAACCCCTCCAATGCAGGAATCTTAGCTGAAGCATCCATGACAAAGGGCCATCCAACCTCTGCTTAGAAACCTCCCAGGAAGAAGAGTTCACCACATCTCGTGGGAGACCTTTCTGCTGTCAAACAGCGTAATACAGTGAAATGTATGAGACTGACAAAAATCAACCTGTTTATGAGTCTATGCTTATTTGTGTCATTTGGTTCAGGTTACTTTGTTGGTTGCATAATACCTTCCATTCAAACGAGGACAATAATAATTTTTAAAGGGAAGTTTGCACTTAGACCAAAGCTTATATGTGGCTTTTGTGTAGGAGCAGGCCATTTGTTGTTTGAATAAATAGCTGATCAAAGCCTTATGGCTTCACTTAGCACAGCTGCTAGATCTTCCGTTTCATTTCACTTGCCCCTTCTCTGTATTTGCAGTTTGTTTCTTCTGCTTAGATGTCTGATTCTCACTTTCTTTCCTGCTTGTACATTTCTCCTCTCTTGCCTCTTGTTTATATTCTCCCACACGATACATTTCCTCTTTCTCAGCTGGAAAAGTGTGCCTCCCTTCTAAGTAGAGCAATGAAACAGTTAACGATATTTACTTATTTAACAGCGCAATACTAAAACCACTTATGCCAGACCACTGTAGTTCCAAGTTGATGACTCTTGAGTAAGTGGATTGTGAACAGTGATAATAAAACTGTGCGGCATCACTCATAAAACCATATTACATTAACACAATTAATAGAAAATGAATATTATGTGCATAGAATGTTTCTAGGCAGCTCATGAAAATATAAAAAGCATTGTTTCAGAGTTGCCGCTTTAAATTAAAAGCCTGGAGAGAATTAAGCACAGCAATTAAAAAATAGGAACAGCAGCAATGCACACTAAAATTGTAAATTCTTCCAGACCCCCCATCATACTGCCTTACATGAGTAAGCTGAGCAGAGACACACATAAGAGTGCCTTTGAAATGGTTTGTAAAAGGCCAAGCATGTACGTTTATTTTTAGAAAGCTGAAAAAGGCTGTCTGTCAAACAGAGAAGGGCTGTAGCTCAGTGGTAGAGCACAAATTTTGCATGCAGGTTCAATCCCTGGTACCTCTAGATAGGGCTAGGAAAAATTCATGACCCAAACCCTGAAGAATCCCTGCCAGTCAAGTATATTGTACTGAGCTAGGTGGACCAGTGGTCTAAGCCATTTCTTATGCCTCACAGATCTAAGCAATAACTTAAATATTTTGGCCCCAGTGTAATGCTCTGCTTGTTCTCAGAAAACTCCCAAAAAACTCAGAAAACTCCCAAAAAGTGTGGCATAATGGTTAGAATGTTGTGCTATGACCTGGGAAACCAGAGTTAGAATCTTCATTCAGCTATGAAGTTCACTGGGTAACCTTGGGCCAGTCACCATCTCTTAGCCTAACCTACCTCATAGGGTTGTGAGGATGAAAATAGAGAGGAGGCGAACCATGCACACCACTTTGAGCTCCTTGGAAGATAAAGGTGGTATATAAATGCAATGTATAAAAAAATAAAGAAGGGAATAGAATCACACTAGGAACTGTTCTTGGAGCTTGAATAACTGGCGATGGTGGGGAACCATGCAAAGGTGGGAATTGTCTGCACATTGTGTCTGAAGAACTGGACATGGAGGAAGGGGTTGATTTCCTTCATGAGCACAAATCACTCTGTGTATGAGATAAGCCAACAGGTGCAGGGTCAGCCCAGTCAGCGCTGACTGTATAAGTCAGGCATGGCCAAACTTGGCCCTCCAGCTGTTTTGGGACTACAGTTCCCATCATCCCTGACCAGTGGTCCTGTTAGCTAGGGATGATGGGAGTTGTAGTTCCAAAACAGCTGGAGAGCCAAGTTTGGCCATGCCTGGTATAAGTGATTAAGGCATATTACACTCAATATTGTGCTGTCTGTGTCGGAGTCAATCTTGAGAAGTGATTCAAAGATTTGAATTGATGGAGCAATGGAGGTATTTCTACTTATCTGTATCTGCAAAGCCTACAAGCTGTATATATATATATATCAACGCCCAGAAATGTATTACTGAAGCCTTATCTTCTTCAACAGTAAACTATTTGGACCTTAAGCTGCCTCTGTGTGGCGAATGGAACTGGGGGCAACTTCCGCTGTGTGAGTATCTCACCTCAGATTTCCAACACATTCGAGGATCCATGCGTGCATTGTTTATAAACCTCCCCACCACACCAAACAAAGAAACATTAAACTCCTTGTTAGGAAAAACTACAACATGAAACTATTTCATTTTCCCTTGGGAAGCTGGTAGGTGTGATTGTTCGTACTGCACAAGCTAATAACCACATTTCTTCCAATGTGGAGATCAGCTTCACCATAAATATTTATGGTAGCATGAAATGGATTGCATGAAAGCATGAAACTTGCAAGGGCTTAAAAATCTCAAAGGTTTACTGTACTGAAAGAGAGTTGATCATATGCAGGACTGTTTCACATCACGACTTACCATCTCTTTCCCCTCCCCACAGCCACACACATTGCAAATACCACAAAGCTAAACCATGGCTTGACACAAGCACATGAATGTGGGGGCTCCAGAAAGAATATTGTGGTTACTTGCTCCTGCTTCAGTCCTGCTACATTGCTGTGACCTAAACTATGGTTTGGCTTAGTGTGCCATCCAAACCTGGTTTTGTAATTTATCTCCTCCACATAAACCACAAGCCAAATGCTATAGAACAAACCGTTGTTATAGTTCATTGTTTCTCTAGAGTGAGAAAAACCACTAGCCTGGATATGGATGACATGTTAAGCCAAACCATGGCATAGTTCACAGAAGCACAGTAGCATCAGGACTGGAGGAGGAGCAAAATGACTGCAATCTCCTTTCTGAGATCCTGTGATTTCACACAAAGCAGGGCTGTAGTTAACAGAGCGTTAGCCAGGCTCTCAGCCCTGGGTGAAGCTTCTAGAGGGTCACCACTGAGGCTCCCAGCTTGCAGGGGCTTCCTCTGACCGCAGCTCCAGAGTCCAAAAGTGTCCTTCCTATCTTTTGTAGCAGTGTGGATCTTGAGCTGCTGAGCACCACAGGGGTGCTAATTTGCCAGGGGAAGCAGGAAAACCTGGAAAACGATCCTCCTGCCCCTTTTCCCCATCTGTTTTGGAACTGTGTGCGAACGAGAAATCCTGGAGAAAGTTGCTCTCCAAGCAAGTTGAAAAGGGAAAGTTTTCTTTCTTTCTTTCCTCTACTTTTGCTTCCATCAACGTCTCAAATATCAATTAAAAGTGGTGAAGAGATCGGAACACCACCTCCTGCTTGTTTTGGGAACAGAAGCACTTTGGAGTATTGCTTGCTTATGTTCGTTCTCTCCCTCCCCCCCCCTCTCTCTCTGTGCGTGTGTGTGTGTTTGGACCTAGAGGACAACATACATGTTTACACCATATGAATACATAAAGAGGGCACTGCTGCATACAATCAGCTGCAAAAACTGAGTCCTCTTCATACTGAAAATAAAATATCTGCAATGAAATAAATGTGCTGCTGACATATGAAGCACTTTGTATTTATCCCTTCCTGTAGTGTGTGTGTGTGTGTGTGTACACAAACACATGTGGGGTGATGGTGGCAAACCGAGTCTTTGCCCCGGGTGACAGAAAGCCTAGTTTCAGCCCTGCACTAAACCATGGTTTGGCTTAGCTTGATGTGCAAACTGGGTCAACGTGGAGCAGTATCAGCTAATGTTTCCCTTATTTTATTTACCCTTTTCCACATTACAAGCAACATGTTTCTCATAAGTGAGGGAACATGTGTTTTCTAGAATCCATGTGACTTTAAAAAATTGTTCAGCTCACAAGATCACTGTACATTGTTCATAACTGTACTGCATGCTGTTTTACTTGCTCTTTACTTGGGGGTAAAACATTCAAGGCTGTTTGTTACGAATAGTTTCTCAGTGACATTTCCATTATCTGAGTCTTGCTGGGATGATCTAATCTAAATTGGCAGAAACCCCTTTGAGATGCATTTTTGTAAAAGAAAAAAAATACAATTAATAAAAGATTGCCCTTTTTCTAATTAGGGAAAAAGCACACGATTTGGTTTTTCTTCCATAAGATTGTGAGAACACAAGCAGAACGCTCCTCAATCCATTATTTTCAAGTAAAAACACACAAATGAAACTCTCAGGTATAGGTTAAGGGGCCAGGGGGCCTATTTACCATGGGCTTGAGAGAAAAGCTAATACTAGCCCTTGGGGAATTTGCTAATGGGCATCAAAAATGGACCAAAGAAAACAAATTAAGGACATCTGAGATATGCTGCTGACTGTTAGAACAAACATTTTGAGATGAAAAGGAAGCCCTTGAAGGCTGCTGTCTTGGATGCTGCAAATCTGGGTGCTCTCCAGAGGTTGTTGGATTGCAGCAATTATTGCACGCCAAAGTGCTGTGAAACCATTGCTCCACCCAATCAAGGACTGCACATGGCAATATTCATTTTGGATTGAATTAGCCACAACCCTATCAATTACAGATGTAAGGGGTTTGGCCTAGGCATTGGGTATATCCTATATCAACCAACCTACTTGCTGGATGTTTTATGGGGGTCGATCCAGAGATGGTTAGGCCCTGTGACATACATCAAATATCTTCTTGACTGGATTGTTGCCTTGAGGAGTGCTACGACCCCACACATGGGCATCTGGGCAGAAGCACCTCCTCCTGGATTCCTCTAATGGGATACCTGTTCCCTCAGTGGGGCAGACAGAGGCGTACAGCCTCTCCAGCAACCAAGACTAAGGCCTAACCCATCAAAGTTCTGACAATTGTTATGAGGAAGGCAAAACCTTCAGATGAGGAAAATTAGTCTGACAGAAAAATTCCTCCCTGGTCCCCAATATGGGCACTGAGATCATCTATAACAAGGTCATGCACTGAGCAATCACCCACAGTAACAGGTAGGCACAAGCTGAACCCAAAAGAGAAACGGGAAAATGGCAATGCCGCGAAGGGGCTAGCTGCTTTTTATTTCTGAGAAGTGGACCAGAGTAAAGTCTTCCTTTGGACCTTGTCTGCCCTCCCCCTTGAAAGTCTGCCCCGGGCCCATCAGCAATTGGTCAATTTACATGCAGGTTGAATCCAAGTCCCCCCAGCCAACGAGAGAGTGACCTGGTCCCTCACTGGCTGGAGGTCCTGAGCAGAGAAAATTCCCTTGGGATGAGGTGGTGGAGTCAATGCCTGACTGCAATGCTGTGCTACAGTGGAAATGAGCAGAATTCCCATCATCCCTGACCATTGGCCATGCTGGCAGGGACTGCTGGGAACTGGAGTCCAACAGTTTCTGGTGGGCACCGAGTTGGCTAGCTCTGCTGTAAAAACTACCATTTTTGTGAATGCACTTTCAATCTTCAATTGTAAGTCAAGAAGCACTTCAGTCAACATGCTTTCCCCAGTGTCCCTTCTCGCTTACTGTAGTCTGCTTACTGTGGCTGCTTAGCATAGTCACAACACTTAGCATATAAAAAGAAGGTTACAAGGAAAGCCACTTGCCAGTTTTGCAATGTCATACACATCATCCGTCACAGGATTCCCGCAGGGACTTTGAGCTCTGATAAAAGGATTAAGGAGGAGCAGCTGAAGATAAAAGCAAGTGATAATCCAAGTCTGTAAAAAAGAGGGAATATTTGCTTGGTAAACTTCACAAGAACCAATTACATACAGTAACATGTGATACTTTGACGTGAAACATTTCTTGGCTAGTAAAATAGTCAATCACTAGCTTACAAAAATGCAGACGAATATGATAAAAATGCTGATATCATGGGTTAAGATTTCATTGGGCAATATTTGCAGAAACAAATTCATGCTTCCAAGGCAAATATAAAGTTCTCTACAGAGCAGACTCATTGAAATTAATAGACCTAACTCTGTAATGTTCATTAAACCCCATGGATTCAACTCTGAATAAAACTTAGTTGAATACTACCCGAAATGTTTATCTCCCCGACCCAATCGTCTCAAGGAGACATGAAAATGCCTAGAACAGGCTCAAGATGCCTAGAATGTATTTCATAAGTTAAAATAAATGTTTTTGTTAGTTGTATAATAGGAGCATAAAATAGGCTATTCATAAAATGTTTGATATTTGACTATAGGTTGCACCCAAGATTTACTGAGAGTAAACTCAAACTGAAAGGGATGCACCTAAGTGTTCATTCATTTAAAGGGGCTTCTGCTGAGTACTGTATGGCTAACGTTGGATGCAAACCCTACATATACAAAGATTTGTTTACTGCTCTCATGAGCCATTTTGAGCATCATTTGGAAAAGTGGCATATAGATTATTTTGAAGATGATGCTAAGTACCAGTAGCTGGACAGCAACAGTGGGAAAATGTATTCTGCTTCTGAGCCATGCTGGTGGACTTTCCAGGGACATTGGCTTGGCCACTGTGAGAAGAAGCAGAATGCTGGACTAGGTGGAATTTTGTTTTGTTTTGTTTATAATAATATTTATTACTTTTACAACAATTTAAACACTTACAAAAGAAAAAAACAAAGAAAAAACAATACCTTATAATACAAAAACACTACATAAAAATTAACAAAACAAAACAAAAACACTTTAAAAACACATCAAAAAAAGAAGAAAAAGAAAAAAGAAAAAACTTCCAATATCTTATCTTTCTTTCCCATATTTCCATGGCCTCCTCACACCTCCCTTTTTGTATTCCACTTCTATTAATTATTTCAGCAATTCCTTACCATCTTCCCCTGTTTTCTATCCTATAATTATCTTAACACCTTTTAACCTTATTTACCTTTATTACTCTATTAATCTATTTATACTTAATTCCTTATAACATTTCTATTGAAGCCATATAATTTCATTCCAACATTCTTCTAACATTCATTAATTTTACAATATTTCTATAAATAGTCTTTGAACTTTTCCCAGTCTTCTTCCACCGACTCTTCTCCCTGGTCTCGGATCTTGCCAGTCTTTTCCGCCAATTCTGTCTAGTCCATCAACTTCATCTGCCATTATCCAACACTTCTGTGCTTTTAAAAAACAGCTATTCTCTCAAGCAGCAAAAAGCAGATGATTCACAACAAAGTTTAGGTGTCTGGCAGGGCAGGTCCACCTCCTTCTTTAGCATCCGTCAATATCTTAAGTTTTACTCAAGGCTTCCTGCCCTGCCAAACCAATCCAGGAACATCCCTCTGCCACCTCCTGAAACAATCCCTCCCATCCAAAGCTTGCACTTTTTGGCACAAAAGCAACATCCCCGGCAACACAGCAACCCTCATCCCCACCACAACAGCTCGGCCCAACCATAACAACTTCAGATTTGTCCATATTTCCCAATCCCCCTTCTCTTCAATCCAACATCCTTCACAGTTACCCTTAAGTAAATTCACATTTTTGGCGGTCCTATTGACCCCCAAAAATCTCTCTTTCTCAGCCAATGTTGATCCTATCTCCTCCTGAAGCTCTGTCAAGCTTTCCTTTCCCAGTTCTGGTGGGGTTCTGATCCTCAAATTCATCTGTTTTTCTTTAAACTCCATCATAGCAAATGTCAGCTTATATTCGTCAAGTTGCTTTTGAATGTATGGGGCTCTCTCACACTCCAATTGTGTTGTTTTACATTCAGCAGCAAAGGTTTTCTCCCTGACTTCATCCGCAGTTTGTCGTATTAAAGTAGATTCCTGTGTCAATTTCTGGGTGGTTTCTGTGTTGGTGTTCACCTTTTGTCCCAGATTATTTAAACTTTCTACAATTAAATCAATTTTATTATTTGCAGCGTCCGCTTTCACTTTCATCACTTCTGTTTTCTTGTGAAGCTGTTCCAGCGAGTCATTTATTTTCAATAATGCGACCACTAAGGCCTCTTCTGTTGACATTTCATTTGCTCTTTCCTTTTCGTTTGCCATAACACTTAAGAGATTCAAGGTCAATCCCAGAGTCAAGGACTAGGTGGCATTTTGGTCTGATCTGGAAGGGTTCTTCGTAGGCCCTTACCATATTCACACAAGCAAAGATGTGAAATCCCACTTCGGGAAACCAGTTCCATGTAAACAATGATCCTGAGATGCGGACACACTTCACACATTAGAATAGCACACCCAGCTTTCACATGCTACAGCAGAGCATTTCCCCAAGCCAGAACTGTTTGGCAGCACACCCAAGGGTAGCACTCTTTGAAATTGCACTTCAGTGTAATGAAGTTGATCATAGAGACTTGCCTATAGTTTCATGTTTTCACTTCTCCAGCAAACCACACATTTTTGCTTACATTTTATCTCAAAATATGCATTCTATATGCATTTTAGCACCTTTTTTTTAATCCAATGACTTATCTCAGAATTAGACATGCAAGAACCAAAGGATAACCATGTTCTGATCCATATTTGTCTCGGAATTGTCATTGTCAGTTATTATCATTGTCTCAGAATTGTGAATTAGTTTGGTTCCTTAAAAATGTAAGAAGAGCCATGCCAAATCGGGCCAATAGTCTATATAGTCTAGCATCCTGTTCTCACAGTAGTTAACTTGATGCCTTTTAAAAGCTCATAAGCAGTGCATGAGTACAAGACCACTCTCCCTACCTGTGATTGCCAGCAGTTGGCAGAATTCAGGGCATTCTGCCATTGAGAGCCTTCTTCTCTATGAGTTTGTCTACTCCTCTGTTAAAGCCACTCAAGTAGGTAGCCATCACTACCTCTTGTGGGAACAGGTTCTAGAGTTAAGTACTGTGTGAAAGTACCTCCTTTCGTCTGCCCTGAATTTTCCAATATTCACCTTCATTGGATGAACCAGTATCATAAGAGAGCAGGAAAAAGCTTCATTGCGTGCCTATAAACCCAATGTACACATGGAGTCTGTTCTCAGCTGTTAAGGCTACTAGGAACATCCAGCACCAATTTGTTTGATCCTTTTAACAAACCGACCTGTTCCAGTGACCCATCTTGCAGCAATAAATCTGTAAGTCAACTGTGTAGGAAAATCACTCGTTTCACAGTTATCAAATTACTAGCAATTAATTTAATTCATTGTAATTATCTTGAATTCTTTGTGTAGAAATGGACTGCATATAATTTCTTTTGTGTCCGTATTTATTTTTGGTATTTGTATGCTGCTCTGTAACATGAAGTTCTCCGGGTAGCTAACAATAAGTAAGCAAAAACAAGTGAAATACTATGGTAACCATTAAAAGGGGAAGAAGCCGGACAGATACAATGAAACAGAACTTGCCACATCCTCAAAATTAAAAACAACAAAACATGGTTCATAAGCAGAGAGGGAGACTACTTAAATTATGTCAAAGGTTTGGGTGAACAAAAAGGTATTCAGCCTGGCAGCAAAAAGACCACAAAAATGGCTAGTCCCCCTGGAAACCTATTCCATAACTGAGATGCCTCTACTGAAAAGGACCTGTCTCTGGTGATTGCTCACCTCACTTCATTAATCAGAGGTACCAGGAACAGGACTTCTTAGGAGGATTTTAAGGTTTGGGTCAACATGTGTAGGAGAAGACAGTCTTTCATGTAACCTGGTCCCATGCTGCTTAGGGTTCAAACCAGAGTTTTAAATAGGGCCCAGGGGCTAGTGCAACTGACAATCCACAGACATAGTGTGATCAAGCAGCCAGGTCTAGATTGATTCTTATTATATTTTATTTTGGATTTTTTTCTATTATTAATTATTATTATTATTATTATTATTATTATTATTATTATTATTATTATTATTATTAAACTGCTGAGTCTCAGGACATTTTCAGACCTGTTTATTGGGCATTCGTCATTATTTGTTTTCAGGGAGATTAGATGGCAATTGCTGTTTAATGAACATTCACTCCAGTTTGCTTGTGGGAAAGTTGGGTGCTGCTGCCTCAAAGCAAAAGCTTTTCTACACTTTCCAGTGAATCTCCCCGTCACTTTCCTTATTACAAAAAGTCCACTCTTTGGGGGAAATGGGTTTTTTGCATAACACTTTCCACTCATCTGTGCAATTGTTTGACCTAAATTTGTATGCATGTGACTGAATTCCACCCCAAAACAGATATTGTCTGGAAGCAGCTTCAGTTAATAAACTCATGACCCTCTTCTGCACCAACCACAGTTTCTGGATTGCTTTTAAAGGCAGCCAATCTATCATGCATTGCAAGAGTCTAAACAAGAAACAAGCAATTCATAATTTTCTAAGCATCTCTTGTGCTACCTACCAGTCACCATCTCTTTACCATTAGCTAAAAAGCAGTATAAAGCTTTTCTTCACAAGAAAGCTGCTCCACTTTCCTTATCTTTTGCCTTTTCTATAGAGGAGTTCTGCAATATCCTTTTTGGGAGGAGGTGGCCAGTGGTGCACAGAGTGTTCTGAATGTGTCTCTCTTATGTGCATCTCTCCATATTCTTACAAGTTCTATTCCGTCAGATTTTGTTTTTTATATTTTATTCCATCAACTTTTGCCTGTGGTTGGACATGATTTTTTTTGTCACTCATGTCCACCCAAACTAGCAAAAGCTTGATTTCATAAAGATCATATTAAGGTGCTTATGGCTCCTTAAAACTCTAAGTGGTTTGAATCTATGTTTGTATTAATAGCTATTTTCAAATGTGTGTTTCAAAGTACTCTCCACATCACATTTTGTATTAGATAAATGCTAGGGTAGATGCAGGGACGCGGGTGGCGCTGTGGGTTAAAGCCTCAGCGCCTAGGGCTTGCCGATCGAAAGGTCGGCGGTTCGAATCCCCGCGGCGGGGTGCGCTCCCGCTGCTCGGTCCCAGCGCCTGCCAACCTAGCAGTTCGAAAGCACCCCCAGGTGCAAGTAGATAAATAGGTACCGCTTACCAGCGGGAAGGTAAACGGCGTTCCGTGTGCTGCGCTGGCTCGCCAGATGCAGCTTTGTCACGCTGGCCACGTGACCCGGAAGTGTCTCCGGACAGCGCTGGCCCCCGGCCAATAGATGTGAGATGGGCGCACAAACCCCAGAGTCTGTCAAGACTGGCCCGTTCGGGCAGGGGTACCTTTACCTTTACCTTTAGGGTAGATGCAGATGACCATTGATCTACTACCTAATCTATGATAAAAAAAAATTCCTTACCAGTTGACAAGATGATACAAACGGTCACATAACCTCACAATGAGAGAAGTGACCCTGAAATTCATGGGCTTGTAGTTTCTTTTGCATTGAACCTGCCTCTTGAGTTCACAGAATAACCTCAAATTCTTACCTTTTGAGAAAGAGGGGGATTTTGTAATGCCCTTCAACTTAATTTCATAAGTCTGTGTCATGTCATGCCCAGTAAGTGAATAAATGCACACAAACACAGCTTTGTGAGTGCTGATTTTTTTTAAAAGGCTAATGCAAGTAACATTATAAGTTTTCCAAATATGTCAAACTAAATTTGGAAGAAGCTTCATAACTGTGGAGCCCTCACCACCACCTTCTCTGGTATTTTCTGCAGTTGAAGTATATTTCAAAAACCTATAAAACCATTTATTTTGTTGATGACTACCATTGGCAGGGTTTAAGCTGTCATGAAGTGGAGGGGTTAACAACTGATTATTCCTATGACTTTAATAAAATGCTTCTGTGGTGTGAGTTCCTCTCCTCTGTAGCATGCATCCTATCAGCTTAGTCCTCACTTTGCAAAGCTCCCTTTTGGTGAGCCACAACTATTCTCCCCATCACTTACATGTGAACAGAACTGAGAATGAGACTTGCAAGAGTCCCCCCAAAAGACTTGCTTTAACTGATGTGCAGGAGAATCTCCAGCGAGCACCTCGCATTTCAGTCAACAGGTTTTCTGATACATGTCAACAGCTGCACAAAATTGAATATGACAGCAGATTTCACAACACGGATTATACGTATTAATTGGTACTTTGATCTAGTTAACATTATGCTGTTAAAACAAACCTCCCACATACTGTTATGCCTCATAGCTACATGCAGTTATAGAATTTAAAATAATTAATCCTAGAGGATACAGCTGAAGAGCAAAGAACTACAAAACAAACCTTGGCTGCATACGCAATATCCCTTTAAAATGCATTTGAAGCACATTCTTTTCCTCTAAGAATTCTGGACACTGTAGTTTACCCCTCACAGAGTGACAATTCCCATTATCTGCTTGGAATGGGCTATTGAGTTATAGTGTGTACGTAGCCCTTCTTAACATTTTCCTGCAGAATTAAATAAATGGGATTACATAATGGAGCATGACCCCAAGCGATCCATGTGAATCTCGTCTGCTCCCAGAGGGGAAAGGTGGAGTTCCAATGCTTCCTGCGGCCTGTGAAATACCCTCTGAACTGCATGGTAAGATGTATTAACTGGATATTTCAAGACTGAGACCACAGTGGAAGGCTTCAGAATTTGGGTGTGCATCTCAAGTTCCCTGCCCTTTTTAAGCAAGTGATGCGCAATTTTCTCTTTTACAATGTTCAGTCAAACATACCCATTAATATCACACATTGTTTGCCTAAAATAAATTCGAGTGGGGCAGAGCTTTCAATCTTAACCAAGGAAAAACACAGAGCTTGACTTAGAAAAAGACCTGATTTCCTGGCCAGCAGAATTACCGGTAGTTGTTCAAGTGCATTTGAACAAATTTTGATCTTTCATCATTACTTGGTCACACTAAGGGTCAAATTAAATGTGAAATTAACTGTAGGAATATCATCACATCAAGCTGGAGGTCTTAACTGGAGGAACAATAAGTTTTGAAATGGAGAAGACAATTTGTGCTCACTTTTAAGGTAAAAAAATTGTGTTGTGAACTTAGCAGTACAGGAGTGGAAGAGCAGAAATCAAACTGGTTTTTTACTCTCTCTTTTTAAAAAACACACACAAAAACCCCAGCTTTTAAAATGTTAGGACATTTCTTGAAGGGAGAGTGTAGCATTTCATTGTGGGGTTTCAACAGGGGTTCATATACGCTGGAAAAAACAATTTAAAAATAAAATGTATTTTTACAGGAGCACAAAAGCTGTCAAAGTGTTCACAGCAGGGCAGTCATATTAAATTGCAGCCCACAAATTGCTCTTTAATGTTTGCTTCCCTTCAGTACAGGTACTGTAAGTCTTCAAGGTATCTTCAAGGTACAATGTCTGCATCTCTCACAAAGGAATTTTAAGGTCACTTTCATTGTGTGTGTGTGTGTGTGTGTGTGTGTGTGTGTGTGTGTGTGTGTTTAAGGTCCACCCCATCCAAAAGAGCTCCATACAAAGCATAGAATATTCAGTTCAACATTCAGGCAATTTGGATCACCAAACCATGACAACTGAGACACTTTTTCTGATACCAGTGGGACTTCTCTAAATATCCCAAACACTGTGGCTGCTAACATTTTGCATTTCCTACATGAATGGCACATCTATGCAGTGAAGTAGGAGTATGCATATATGTAATAATAATAATAATAATAATAATAATAATAATAATAATAATTTATTAAATTTCTATACCCTTCATCCAAGACTCGCATGGCAGCTTACAATATAAAAACACAAAAAATGCATAACATAGTAACTAACAAAAACAGTAACTGTCCCCCCTCCCACAATCATACTTGACTGGTTGCAGCTTCCCAAAATGTATAAACAGATGACAGGTGGATTGTTTCATGCTTTTTCCTACAAGGAAATTCTCTTTTTGTTTAAGAAATGTATTACTTCTGAAGAAGCCCTCAGAGAATCCTGGAGTATATCTATAACTTATACCCAGTGCATAGTTTTCTTTGATGGATTCTCAAAAAAACACTTTGCCTAACTAAAGATCCCTTTCCTTATTTCCAATGCATTTCGCTTTTCATATTTACTGCATTTATTGAACCTGTGTTCATTATGTATTTACAATGCCATTCCTTGTTCACGAGAACCATTTATCAGCTGCAAGAGACTTGTTTATACAGGATGCAGAGCTTTACATAGGAGCTTTTCCAAGACTGTGGAATGTGCTCCTTCAAGAACCAAGGACTATTGTTCCAAATGCAAAATGCGTTTATCCAATCTCCTATTTATAAACATTGTCCGTAAAATCATTCCTCTTGGGAATAAAGCAAATGTTAATTTGCTTCTCTCTATTTTGTACCTGGAAAAGTCTCAAATACTTCAGAAATGTTATAAGAAAGTGCCACAGTAGATTACAATAGTTCATGGTGGCCAGTCCTAGAATATTAGGGCTTAGTGAAATCTGTAGTCATCTTGTTTAAACTACTACAATAAAACAGCATCCTCTGTGTATTTTCATCCATATTTGCACATATGTAGTGTAGTGGTTAAGCATGTGAGCCAGAGAAATCTTCATTCAAATTTTGCCTCAGCCATGAACTCAGGAGATAGCTTTAGGCTAGACACTATGGGCCAATTCATTTTTATTGGGAAATCATTGTTCCCTGTTCCATGAACAAGACTCAGGCCTGTGCACTTCCTCTTTCACCCTCCTCTTCTTTTGTGAACCACAAGAAAGGATCAGAAGTTTTAAGTTCCAACTTTAAAGAAACCACAGTTTCCCATTACAGCCATACTTGAAACACTGTGTCTTGTTAGAACTTAGAACACAGCAGGATCAAGCTATGGTTTGTTCACTAATTAGTTTAAACAAACCACAGTGGCTTGAGATCAGACATAACAGGGATATGTGGTTTATTTGAAAGTGGAAGTTCCTGAATGGCCCTCACAGCCACAAAAGGGGGGAATGAGTGAGAACATGTAAGCCCAGGGCTCACCAGTTTGTTCATGTAGCAGGAAACTATGGTTTCCCAAGCCATCTGAAACAGTCCTCTTTCTCAACATCAGCTCATCCATCCATAAGAGAACAGCTGTGGCTGACTCTATAGGATGTTGTTGTTATTGTTTGGCAAGTGTGATGGGATGATGAGCTGCTTGTGCGTAAAATACAAGTCCCTCAGAGTTTGTTCAAGTCCGCAAACCTCGGTCTGTAACGGAGCCCCTTAAGCATGGCTCCGTCAGTCACTGGCAGATTCCGACAGTGGTTGCTTTCGGAATCGCTTCCAACATAAAAGCTCCTTAACGGAAACACGTCTTCTGGACTCGCGGCGTGACAGTTTCCGGCGAGGAGTGGGTGTCCCTATGGGAGGTCCAGAAACCTCCCCACTGTTCTCGCTGGAAGTGTCTCTGAGCCATCCCTCCTGCTCACTTTCCCTCAGCTCACCTCCTCTCCCCCTACTGGTTCCCTCTTCAGCTGCTGAGTCTCTCCCAACCTCTGTGAGCCCTTCCACCTCCTGTCCTTCCGATGGCAGTTCCCTGACAGCAAGATTAACTAATTGTTATCATTATTATACAACTGAACTAGAAGTAATGGGGAGTAAAAAAAACCATAAAGGTAAAGGTAAAGGTACCCCTACTCATATGGGCCAGTCTTGACAGACTCTAGGGTTGTGCGCCCATCTCACTCAAGAGGCCGGGAGCCAGCGCTGTCCGGAGACACTTCCGGGTCACGTGGCCAGCGTGACATCGCTGCTCTGGCAAGCATACACTCTGCCAAAAAGTGCCTGTGAGAGAGTCTGTTAGGAAGACTGTTGAAATCCACCCTGATAGCTCTAACATATTTACTACTGAACGAAACATTGACCCTAAATGTTTATTTGTCTTGTTCCTTTCAATGGGACTTGCTTCCAAGTAAATAGGATTAGGGCAGTTGGCCAAACAGTCATAGGCACACTTTGGGAGAGTTAAACCGCAGTAAGCACATAGAGATTTACTTCTGAGTAAGCATGCCTAGAATCACTCTGTACATCAGCCCACTGGATTGTTACTGAGTACACATTGTAACAGATAACTTTGGAAGATTAGCTACTGAAAATAAAAACTACAGAGACTTTCACAATTTAAATTACTGCTTTCGTCTTCCCCTAATGTCAACGTGAAACAGTTCTGCATTGCTAACGTCCTGTCAGAAACAGCACCAGACTGAAGGCTCAACTGTAATTCATGCACAAACATGCAGAGTGCATACCACATGTTGGAAGAGTGTTTTATAATATGCATATGTAACAAGCCAAGATGCTGGAATGGAGACAGAAGACAAAGAGTAATCAAAGTCTTTTATAAGGGTAGGGGATTTTTGTGTGTGTTAGAATCAGAGAATTGCAAGACTACTAAAAATCCTCAGGAAAACGTAACTTGGAGGGAGATCAAGAGAACATCAAATTCTGACTCTCTAGAGCACAAATGGGGGACCTGTAGCTCTCCACATCTGCCTGGACTACAACTTGCATCAGCCTTAACCATTAGCCATGCTGGCATGGAGTGAGCTTGACAATGTAGCCGCTATGCCACACTGGTTTTCCTTGCATCTTCATCAGTCAGTGCATACAGGCAAAACTCTTACTTAGCACTGCACATATTATTTATTAATTAAATCTGTATCCTGCCCTTCTTGCCAAAGGAGCCCAGGAGAGTACACATCAAGACATTAAAACAACACAATATAAAGCACATTTAGAACTATTAAGCACAATCTAAAAACATATAAAAACAATCACATACCCTCACTGTTGCTAATTTCTAAGTTGTCATGGCCAATAACTGTCAGCCAGCAAAGGCCTGGTTAAATAGGAATGTCTTTCCATTTCTCCTGAGAGTCAGCAGTTATGGAGACAGATGTACCAAACCAGGGTGGACATTTCACAAACAGGGAAGCACCATTGAGAAGACCTGTCATGGGTCAACATCACCGGACAGCAGCCAGAGGTGGCACCAACAGCAAGGCTTTCCTGCCAGTCGTAGGGCCTGAGATGGTTGATATTGGGGGAGTCACTCCTTTTAGAACTTTGTACGCTGACACTAACACCTTGAATTTGCCTCTATGACCTGCCTAGTATAAGAAGACGGTGACCTAATCTGCAGGTAAACCAAACCAAAGGGAAAGAAAATCATGTATCATTCCAAGCAACCAAACCTTGTGGTGGTCCAAGGCTGTACACATAGCTGTTTGCTATGCATCCAGTGTAGGTCCAGTTTGGGAAGTGGTGTTCACATGATCCATATCTATTCTGTTGTTTCTTAGGTAATTTTGAGTTTTGATGCATTTTAGCACAAAACATAATTCAATCCAAACTGAAAGTAGAACAACCTAGCTGTCTGTTAAGCCAGTAATGTTTACACAGCCTAAGAGGCAGCTGGGGATGAGCAAAAGAGGGAGGCCCAAGAAAACTACACTGAGGGATCCAAACACTCATGGGTGACAATGGAGATATCAGATAAGAAAGCACAAGAGTTTGTTCACAATAAGGAAGTCCAAGAGGTTGTTCATAAGTCGATCCAGGTCTGTTTTGAATACAGTTAAGTACCCACAATTACCTGGAGGATTAATCCTGATTTTGCACTACCACCAGTTCAACATATTGTTTAAAATAATTTTTATTAAAGATTTTCCTTGTTTACAAAGCACATGCATTGTATCTTTCTTCAGGTTGTGTTTTCTACAGATCAGTTACATTTGTTGTGAGACATTTAAGTATGGGCATCTGAAATTAAGCAGAATGTCTTGTTTTTACTCTGGGGTTATTTTTCTTTTCTCTTCCTTTTCTCTAAATTAAGTTGCTTGTACAGAATCCAGAGATGCTAAAGTAGCCTAAAATAGCAACTATGATTTACCACCACCACAGTTCTGGTAGCATACTTGCTCCTGGACTACGTGGGCACACATATGCACATGCATGCTATGAGAAAGTAGCATTTTTAGAGTTATCTGGAAAAGCCCCAGACCAGGAGATTTTTGCAGAGACTTTGTCATATTCAGATTCAGATGCATAGCACAAATCAATAAACAAAATAATGTGAACCTCTCTGACTGCAACTCTATTTCAAAATGAAGGTGACTGGATCAGAGGTCACTCTCATCCAAGGCACAGGGCCAATCAGATCAAAAGAAAAGGGAGTGAGCATTTTAAGTTTCCCAAGGACAGAGGGACTTGAGAGATGAGTGTGTGGGAAACTTTACACCAAATCACTGCAGAAGACCTGACTCAGCATCCTGCATTTCCTTATATTAAGCCCTCTAGGGAACACAGGAAGCTATCAGGCCACTGATCCATTTAGCTCAGTACTGTACACTTGACATGCAGCAGCTCTCCAAGATTTCAACCCTACCTGGAAACACCAGGGGTGGTATGTAGTACATTTTGAATGTAAAATATGTCTTCAACCATTAAGTTATGGCCCTTGCCACTAGGGACCTGTGGAGCCGCCCTGCTTTGTAGAAGATGTTTCCTTAAGAATCAGCTTCATTCTTCCAATAAGACTGAAACACACAACTCCTGCTGCATTTGAACTCACAAAGGAATGACTGGGGCTCTCAAAATTTCTACCCCCAGGGCCTACTTCGGAGGGCTAGAAATTACTGAGACCCATTAATCATAAAATGGTGGCACAGGTGCAAAGCCTGTCACAAAATGGTGGCAGATAAAGGAGAAGTTGGGCATCTACTAGTGGTCATTTTCAATTGAATATGGAATACCTGTTTGGGAAATTGCTAAATTCTTTTCCTGGTAGTTTATATTTCCTCAAGTTGTATAGAAACTGTCTCAGGAGGTATTGTGCATCCATCTCTCCAATTTGGGCAGAACTTGCCGATTCAGTGGCTGTACTTGGAGAATATTTTTATTTCATATTTTCACTTTCTTTCACAATTAATACTTCTCTCTTGTAATTTCGTCTCCCTTTTTACTTTCACACTTAACGAACCTTTCCGCTATCCCTTGCCTCAAACTGCTAGGTTCTTTAATTCCCCCACTCTGCTCCCTTTACAGTTTTCTTCTCTTATTCCTTTTATTCCTTTTAAATCACATTTTCTCTCTCCTTCCTTTGACTGCTCTTCTGGCATTTTCCCTGACCTGAACCTCTCTGTTACCTGCACATTTTTATCAGGATGTGGGGAGTAGCTGGTGCTGGTACCCATCCAACCAGAAGGGATGCAGGCAAAGCCATGGGGCAGGGAGGGAAAGTGATTAAGTCCTGGGCAGGCTTGAGGTGGTGAGGCCCACGCTGGGACAATCCCTTTGATATGCCCACTCAAGCCCAGCAATCTCCTTTTTAATTAACACATTTCCAGCCTCAACGCCTGGCTCTGAAAGGTGTTAAGAGCACTTTCCTAGATAATAAGCAACTCGGCTCACCAGTCATGCTCAACCCACAAGTCAGTCTCTCAAGGCCACCCAGCCTAACAAGGAACAAAATAGAATAGTGGGCCCCTATTCCTTTGACTATCCAAGTCTGCTACAATCTAAATCAACTTGGGTTGCCCTATGTGTATGTGGACTCCCCTTCAACAATCTTTCATAGACTAGCAAGCTTTTAAACATTTTTTGACAAGCTTTTTCACAAACCCATGGAAAAGACAGCTATTAATGCCTGCCGGCTGTAATGGCTAAGCTCTGCCTCTGCCGTTGGAGGCAGGAATGGAAGCCACAAGAGAGGAGTGCTCTGGGGCTCAGGTCCTGGTTATGGGTTTCCTGCAGACATTTGGTTGAGAAGGCACTAGGAGAACAGGATAATGGACTAGATGGGTGCTGGATTGCTAGCTTGCCCTGGAGAAGATGCAACTCATAGTGCTAGTCTCCTCCCAGGAGTTAGAAAGGGCATGAGAAGCACAAATGAAGATTCTCGGCCAGTCTACTCCCCAAGGAAGCTGTGTTCACAGTGCCTGTCCCAGGACCACTTCAAAATATTAAAATAGCTACTACTGTTTGATTTGCTTGGAACAAACCATAGTTAAAAATAAACTATCAACAAGAAGCTTCCAGGTGCACACAGGCAACACCGTACTTGCTTGGCCCCTCTCCCGCTGTTTCCATGTAGGGGGAAACAGAGGCTGCCTTAGTTTTATATGCAAACCCGAATTCATTGTTTGTTTCCTTCAAAGAAAGCTTGAGAGGTTGGCCTTGACTCCCAATCACAGTTTGTCCAGAGAGAAACAAAGCATTTATGTATGAACCAGGCCAGGCAAGATACAACATCTGAAAGCCGTACTGAAATTCAGGCCATATCTGCGTAATTCATTCAGCATCTTCTAGAACAATACTATAAATAAGTGTATTCATTGTGCATGCATGTATTCCTGTCATTGTGGCACTTTGCAAAGAGAAATCTAGCAGGTTTGAGACAGATTAAACTTTGAAGTTCTGAGAATTGTTCTGAACGCTTGGCAGAGTCAAAGTACACAGCTCTCTAATCTATTGAAATATTGACAAGTGTAGACAGGTGACAATTACATTACACAACTGAATAATTCCCATTTTTCTCTTCACAAATTTGGTGGCAAAGAGGCCACAAAAAAATCTGGGGGGAGGGAGTCAAGCCTTAGGGTTTGGAGGGAAAGGAAGGGCCATAGCTCAGTGGTAGAGCATCTGCTTTGCATGCAAAAGCCCAAGGTTCAAATCCTGGCATCTCAAGGTAGGGCTGTGGATTTTTCATCTCTGAATCCTTGAAAAACTGCTGTGGACAATTAGTGTGGACAGTCTCAAACAACAAAAGAATACAGAGAGAAAAACCTCATAAAGCACAACTCTGCACAAGAGAGAGGCACTGACAAAAGTACAAACAATTTGCAGGGAGGTGGAGGCAGTGGGGAGGAACCCATGTGGGAACAGCCACATGATAGTTCAGTGGCCCAGAATATTAAGACACTGTGACTGTGTACACATTGCCAACTTAAATAGGGACGTGGGTGGCACTGTGGTCTAAACCACTGAGCCTCTTGGGCTTGCCATCAGAAGGTCAGTGGTTCAAATCCCCACGATGGGGTGACCTCCCATTGCTCTGTCCCAGCTCCTGCCAACCTAGCAGTTTGAAAGCACACCAGTGCGAGTAGATAAATAGGTACTGCTGTGATGGGAAGGTAAACGGCATTTCCGTGCGCTCTGGCTTCCGTCAAGGTGTTCCATTGCACCAGAAGTGGTTTTGTCATGCTGGCTGCATGACATAGAAATCCTGTGGACAAACACCGGCTCCCTCGGCCTGAAAGCAAGATGTGTGCCGCAACCCCATAGTCATCGTTGACTGGACTTAACCATTCAGGGGTCGTTTACCTTGGCCTCTTTTTTTTACCAGCTTAAAATGCAGGTAGGTTTTTCTTTTTTCTCAATTTGGATGGAAGATTGTTTAGTGGGGAATGCATCAAAATGCAGCATTTCATAAGAAACCACAGGATAGATATGGGTTGTGGCTAATACTGTGGGTATAGCTCTTCCCAAATCAGCAGTGGGAGCACACTGGATGCAGAGTAAACAGGACAACTGGTGGCGAGGGGATGGGGGGCGGATAGCTTTAAGTGGCTGGAAGAGAAAACATCTAATATAGGTATCTATTAGGGTAGGAAACTTGCAGCTATCCAGATCTTTGTGGATAACAGCTCCTATTATCTCTGACCATTGCCCATGCTGGTTGGGATGAATATCTGAAGGGCAACAGATACCTCCACCTGGATGCATCTAATTGGTAATTCACACTGACGCTATTTGGTCACAGACATTAATGGAGAAACTAACAAATTTACTGCAGCTAGGATTAGGCATGAGTGTGTCCATCCCACCCCCCAAAAAGGAGAAAAAACAAAACAGTCCAGTGCATGGTCAGCGGGCACAGAATGCCGAACAATTGTTTGTTTTGTTTCTTAGCTTAAGTGTTGAAGGAGGGAAGAAAAAGGAGAGATGAGTGAAGGAATGTAGTGGCTTAAGACCTCAACAGAAGCACTCCAAACTATCATCTAGTTCCAGGGCTCACTTGTAAGTACACAAAATCATATGTGAATGAAAGAGTTTCACTACACCTACATCCTTCTAAAGATTGGAATTACATCCATTCAGATACTTTCTTTTACATTGGTTTAGAGCCAAATGCACAGAGCTAAAGTGAAACTTGCAGGGTGTTTCCCTATATAGTAAATGGGCATTTATTGATCCAAGCCACGTCATCTTGGAAGCCCAAAAGCTAAATTCCACGGAAGTGGATAAATTAGTAACTGAGACTAATCTTCAAATCTTACTAGCAAGTCTTAACATAAGTAGATGCATGAGGCGGATGATAAGCCCTTTATCTCAGATGGTTAGTGCTGGTAATGACTTACCTAAATGCTTACAGCAATTTAAAGCTGAGTGCTAATAATTAGCAGATCTGTAATACCTATTTTTCTAAATTTCTGCTTTGATGTAGCCATTTTTTTAAAAAGTAAAACTTGAATCAATCGTGTTCTGGTTATTGCAGTGTAAGTTGTATTACTTCTGCAAATTGGATAGGGGGTCACATGTTGAGATTCCTGCATTGCAGGAAGTTGGATGAAATGATCGTTGAGATCCCTTCCAACACTATTAATCTATGATTATATAATTCTATATGTAGCAAAAAATTACAATTAATTATGTATTACCCTATGTAGGTCACATTTATTCAGATTTTCAGCTGTAAAGGTCTCCCAGCTTCTTTGACTTAATAAAAGGTTTTACTATAGAAGAGTAAATCCACTCCTCTATAAAAAATGGTCACATCTGAAGTGTGTACTGTGCGTATGCACTACCAGAAAAGGAAATGCTTAATTGCTGCTTTGGGAAGCAACCCTCCCCCTTTATTTTTCTTGCTAGAAATGCAATGTAATCAGCTATAAAATGCTAAGCTTAAAATAGAAAGAGAAGGGATGGGAAGGGGACAAATCCTTTAACATGAAAAGCCACTTATAATGTTATTTCATTAAAGACACATGTCAGTCTCGTGTTGTTGTTTTTAAAAAAAGAATCTCTAAATTTCTTCATTAGTTACCTTTTTAAAATGGTTTCCATCTGTTATTATTTAATTAGCTGTGTTTCTAAACGTCATTTTGGTACATATTATAGAATATACATTGATAAAACTGACATGCATCTTCTGAACTGCAATGGTTGGACTACTTTTCTCTTCCACCCTTCAATCTCTTAGCAGAAGACTTTGTATAAAACCCTTGTAAGAGCTAGTTACAAATTATAACAGACTGAACAACCTTCTGCTCTCCCCTACCAGAACCTGGAGTGCCTTGGATTCCAGTTTAAGTCCCAGAGTAGACAGGCCTCATAAACCATCTCAGAGTATCTTATTCTGATGGAACTGTGAAACACTGGACCAAGGAGGCATATTCTAATCCAATACTCCTGCAGACGCTGCTCCCTGCTTCTATGCTGAAGTAATGTTACATTGAAGTAAGTAGCAAGGCAAGTTAGAACTGCTCCAGTCAGCTCAAAGGCAACAAGTGAAAACATACTATTGGCAACAAATATATTACTGGCAACAAACAAAAACATACTATCACAGCACCCTCTCCCATCCCGCCACCACAGATCATAGCATTCAGTTTAACAGTATCAAATCACCACAGCAGTACAAGAACTCCTGTCAACACACCACATTTTGCAAAAGCTGCAGCTTCTGGGCCAATCTCAAGGGCAGCCCCGCCTAGAGCACATTTCAGAAATCCAGCCTGAAGGTTACCAGCAAGTGGACTAAAGTGGTCAGGTTCTCCCAGTCCAGAAATGGCCATAGCTGTGTCTCCAGTTGAAGTGGGTCACCTGGCCTCTAAAAACAAGGATAGAGCATCCCTGGATCACAAGCCTTCCTTCAGAGGGTGCATGACCCCATCCAAAGCAGTCAGTCATGGGCCTCCCATTCCTACTCCCAGCAATTTTCAAGCATGTATGAGCGAAACTATGCTGGCCAACCATTACTTTCTTCTTCAGCAGCTAGGAGAACTACATAGGAGACCCAAGGGAAAGTATGCAAAGTGCAGAAAAAGCAGCCAAAGATCCCCCATTCACTGTTAAGACCGCAAACCAACCATACCAGTGGAAGACAGAGGCAGCGCAGTTATGCCATTGAGAAGTAGGGGTGTCAGAGAATTTCAGAAAAAACAGAGAAGGAAATTGTCACAGTTTTATGAGTTCGTCTCTGGTCAGGAATGCAAATCAGTCAAGTGAATATAATGTCCACATCAGTTTTTTTTAAGTCTGCAAATGAAATGTGATTACAGTAAGCCTGAAATTTATGCACATTTAACTTGTGGACATTCAGCCTTACACACGTGACTTTAAAACAAAAGGTGGACAGTGGGTGGGTTTCTGGGAGGAAATGTCTTTAACAATCCCACCCATCATTGAACTCAATGGGTTTTGACTACATGCAATTTCAGCTTTAGGCATGATCCCTGGATCATAACCCAAGTGTAATTTGCAGGCTGACTGTACCTAGTTTTTAAAACATTGTTCTGACATTTCCTTTACCTTGAAATGGATGCAAGCTACGTAAGTTACATAGTTACATAACTTAGCTGAGGCAAGAAAAATAATGCAGTATCTGGCAGAAACCAAACTGAAGCAGAACAGAAACACTTCTGATTGTGAGATCAGAACAGGAATCACTGCTTCTTACAAGCCCATTGATAACCAGCAAGCACTCTACTCTCATTATTGCCATTGCTGGCCAAATATTCCCTCTCCATCCAGAGTTCCAACAGAACTTCCCATAGCGATCATACACCCTCCCCCCAACAGGATGAGGCACAGAGACAGGAAGATGGTCATGGCATCAGTTGCTCATCTATTGTGCTTCCAGGTCCCAATAACCAGCAGACAGACAGCATTACTCCTTATTCTTCCTGTCTCTCTGTCAGCTCTCCCCAGAGTGCCAGAACAACCCCAGTCACTGTGATCCTTAGGGCTTCCCCACTGACTTGTTGCAGGAAGAGTTTTTGGACAGAGGTAGAGCAGCGGTCGGCCAATTGGTGCCAAAGAAGGATAGAACTTTTTTTATGTATGCTACAACAGCAGCAAGAATACTTATCGCAAAGCACTGGAAGACACAAGATCTACCCACCCGGGAAGAATGGCAGATGAAGCTGATGGACTATATGGAATTGGCGGAAATGACTGGCAGAATCCGAGACCAGGGAGAAGAGTCAGTGGAAGAAGATTGGAAAAAAATTACAGTATATTTACAGAAACATTGTAAAATTAATGAATGCTAGAAGCATGCTGGAATGAAGTTACATGGTTTTAGCAGAAGTGTCATAAAGAACTAAGTAAAAATGGATTGTTAATGGGCCAAAGTGTAAAATTTAAGGTCAGATTGTGTTAAGGTAAATTATAGAACAAAAATTGAGAAAGATGGAAAGGATTTGCTGAAATAGCTAATTGAATTAGAATACAAAAAAGGGAGGTGTGAGGAGGTCGATGAAACAAGTAAATGAAAGATAAAGATATGGAAATACTGGATGTGTTTTTAAATGTTTTTGTTTTAAAATATTTTTGTTTTTTTATTGCTTTGCTGTATTGTTTTTTATTTTGATTTTGATTTTTTGATGTATTGTAACTTTTTATTGTCTTCCCCCCTTTTTTTCTGTAACTGTTAAACTTTTAATAAATATCATTTTTTAAAAAAAGAGGTAGAGCAGCGGTGGTAGGCATGGGCCAGAGACAAAAATCGGCATAGCAATGAATGTAAAAATTATAGACTAGTTTCTATACACATTTACATTCCTCTCTCTAGCTTTCATCCAGGGAAGAGGCCTTATCAGAGTCCAAGGACATGTTCCAGCAAGGCAAAAGCACTCAAGGAAGGTGCAGTGCAGGGCCAGTGGGAGATGTGGTCTGGGAAGAGTCCCAAGGGCCAGACAGAGAGATTTGAAGGGTCACATTCAGACCCTGGACTTAAGGTTCCTCGCCCCTGACTTAGAAGAATGGGCTCTCCTGCACTGCCCTTAAGAGAACACAAGCAACCTTGTCTTCCCAGAGCTGGTGAGGAACCATCTCCTCGGCCTTTTGGGAACAGCAAAATGAACATGCATGACACTAACATTGGAAGAGGAGCAGGAGGCATGGATCTATGGGTTACAGGATTGGGAAGGGGAAGTGTGTGCAAAACATTGCCCAGGGAAATCACTTTGATCATAATGACTTGCCACCAGTGGGCTTGCAGCATGGCAGGCCTGCCTGGCAAATGAAATGAATTCTTTCCAAGTGTCTCTGTGATAATTCGGAACACAAATCTTGATGCAATCTGTGATACTTTCAGTAGACCACATGAACACTAAAGTAAGGTTATACAACATGCCATCTCCTTACTTGCATAAGTAGCAATGAAAATGAAGGTGTGATCCTAAACACACTTGCCAGAGATTAAACCCCTCTGAAGTCAGTGTGTCTTTCTTCTGAATAAATATGATTAGGCTTACGTTGTTGGGGCCTACAAAGGTGCTGACCAGAACAAGCAGCTGCTAACAGATGGTGGCTTAGAGGTAAATATTTGGAAGGCTGACACACAAAGAACCACGAGTAAAGGTACTTAGAAGTATTTCACGTTTAAATATGGGGTGGGCCTCACACCAACAGGGCAGCCTTACAGTTTGTGTTGGCCTAACATTCATCCTCATATTCACAGTCGTATGTGTTTTGGAAAGCTGTTGCATTTCCCCAGGTTTGCTTATATTGCCATTTGTAGGAGTTAGTGAATAGAGGTGTTTTCATAGTTGTGAAGACTTTACAAAGAGTAAAGGTAAAATGCAAGACAAAAAAAAAAGTTTGCCTCCTTCTACATGACTTGGAACACCCAGATTTTAGATGTGCACAGCTTTCCCAACAATACTTTATATCAAAAGTCATGTCGCCATATTTTAAAATAATTTCTCAAAGAAGGGGGAGAGGGAAGATTTTGTATAGACATATAAAAAACACCACAAATAAATGAATGCTGGGATTCTCCAGATTCTAACAATAGCTCACAGGCTTCATAAAAGCCATTCTGGGGTGACTTTTCATATGTAATTGGATTAGATGTCATTAAAAGGGGATTTAGAAAATTGTGCAGACCTTGGAGGACTGAGTATGCAAAAAGTGCTTCTGGGGAGAGGTGTAGATCTAATCTTTTACCAAACCAGCTTAACAGTACTTAGTCACTGTTACTCAGTTTAAAAGTTTGGCGAGAGACCCTTAGGATAGAACACAGCTGAAGTGAATTTTGGGACAAAGTATAGTATTATGTAAGCATCACAGCTCCCACATTGATGGATGTTCCAAGCAGCTCCAACATTGCAAAGAATACAGTGGTACCTCAGGTCAAGTACTTAATTTGTTCCGGAGGTCCATTCTTAACCTGAAACTGTTCTTAACCTGAAGCACCACTTTAGCTAATGGGGCCTCCTGCTGCCACCACGCCGCCGGAACACGATTTCTGTTCTTATCCTGAAGCAAAGTTCTTAACCTGAAGCACTATTTCTGGGTTAGCGGAGTCTGTAACCTGAAATGTATGTATCCTGAAGCGTATGTAACCAAGGTACCACTGTAATAGAATTGTAGAGTTGGAAGGGATCCCAGAGTCATCTAGTCCAACCCCCTGCAATGCAGGAATCTCAATTAAGGCATGCTCCCATCTCGTTTCTCTCCCCTGACATCTGCAAATAGCTTCTGCAAGGACAGGGCCTTCATGGATGCATACACAAGTTTCTACAAATGTGGTTCCCCTCTAGAAATGCAGAGTGCTGCATCCGGAATGGGGCTATTTGATGCGGTCTGGCTCTTTGCTCCCAAATTCATCAGCAAGGCAGAGGGCTATAATCACCATCAAAGTGTTATCCATACTTGTACAAGCTGGCAATCTATCACATGAAGGTCAATAATATATTACGCCTCTGAGAAAGTCATCCACGTAATGGTCGCTCACTCACCTTCCTTATGAATAAGATTACTTTTGTGCTCAGTCGTTTATGAAAAAGTATTCCAATATTTTGAATCTTATATCATGCTGCTAGGAACAACTTCAATATATCATGGGGGTCTTTCATGATCAAATCGTGTGATTTGGATTTAACAAACATGCTGTGTCTTATAATACAGTTAATAGGGTTGTCAAAGCTACATCCCATTTTCTAGGATGACAGTTTTTATTACCTTGTTCTGGCTGCCCTCTACTCTCCAAGAGCCCTTTCAGATATAGATTACTTCTGATGCCATAAGTGTGCCGCTTCTCCATTTGTAAATCATGTTTGGAATGTGCATGGACAATGGAAGCATTCACACAAACTTTGCCCCCGCTACGAAATAATCCCCACATGCACCCCATGACAATCAGTAAGACATGAAATAGTGTATTCACTGTTCCTTCCCCCCCCCCCGGCAAACGGGGCTCAGTTCCTTCTCTTGAAATGGTTCCAAAGATATGGGTATAATAATGGGATCACCACAGTCCAAGCCAACAATCGCAGAATAACTGAGCCCACGACACAATACCAGAAGAATGTCTAGAGCTCAACCCCTGGTGACAGCAGAGTGTGGCAGAAATGGGCTTACTATTTTCTCTATCGCACTATGGCCTCATGTTTCCCTGGCAGTGTTCACATGAGAACAAAAAAGAAAAGGATTTAGAAGCACGGTGGAAGGAACATTTCTGCATAGAAGCCATAACCTTTGCTTTTCCCCTCAAGCAATACAATATTTTATCAGGAGGATTTAAAGTCAGCTACAGACTTGAGGCCAACTCCATCTAAATGAGATCTACAAACCTACTGAGCTTTGCCTCTTGCAGGACTCTGCATCTCTTGCAACTTTTTCAGGAATCCATACTTTCCTCTAGGGACACGGGTGGCGCTGTGGTGTAAACCACTGAGCCTTGGGCTTGCTGATTGGAAGGTCGGCGGTTCGAATCCCTGTGACGGGGTGAGCTCCCGTTGCTCGGTCCCAGCTCCTGCCAACCTAGCAGTTCGAAAGCACATCAAAGTGCAAGTAGATAAATAGGTACCACTCCGGTGGGAAGGTAAAGGGCATTTCTGTGTGCTGTTCTGGTTTCACCAGAAGCGGCTTAGTTATGCTGGCCGCATGACCTGGAAAAACTGTCTGTGGACAAACGTCAACTCCCTTGGCCAGTAAAACGAGATGAGAGCCGCAACCCCAGAGTCGTTCGCAACTGGACTTTACTGTCATAGTTTCCTCTATCGTCTATTCTCTCTTCCTACATTGTAACCTACCATCAGGAATGCACAACCAGTGTGGTGTAATGGTTTGAGTGTCAGACTAGGACTGGGAGACACAAGCTCAAATCCTCACTCAGGTCGCTGGGTTAACCTTAGGTCAGCTAAAGGGGTGGACTTAGTGGGCCAAAAAGACTTTGGCAATCCCACCCACCACTGAACCCAGTATGTTTTGACTATATGTGATTTTGGCTTTAGCTGTGATGACTGGAATTTAACTCCCGTGTAAGACACGGGCTTACTGCATATCATTCAGAAAGCTATAGTTCCATAACATGACTGTTAAAGCAATGCAAAGAAAGAAAGAAAGAAAGAAAGAAAGAAAGAAAGAAAGAAAGAAAGAAAGCACTGGCATTATAATAGATAAAAACTAGTACAATAAATCCCATGCCTGAGTGCAGTTCTTCATGCATTTCTTTTGCCAACACCTTAGTTAGACTTTGGCCTTGGCAATGTCTAACCTGCCAGGTTTTGCTATTGTTTTTCACTTTCACTTTGCTAATCCATGCTAGCCTCAATTGCCCAACGTCATTAATAATTCTATTATTCTCTCTTCAAGGTCAATGTTCACTGCACCTTTTGTACAAAATACAAGCAAGCCTGATCTACTCTGATGCACATCTATTCCAGCGGGTTAGCCACTGTGAAATGCAAACACGGGCCATCGGTCTGATCCAGCAGGGTTTTGCTTACATTCACTTGGCCCCTTTAAAACCCACAAAAGCAGGAGCCCCGTTCTTTATTGAGCATAGATTCTGAGGATGTAGGGAGACAGAATGTGCATCCTTCAGACATGACAAAAGGTGCATGTATTTTGCAGTTGCAGATCCGTGCTCAACTACAAAATGAAAAGAAACTCAATCCCAACAACAATATACAGTGGTACCTTGGTTTACAAACTTAATCTGTTCCAGAAGTCCGTTCTTAAACCAAGGTGTGCTTTCCCATAGCAGCGGGGGACTCAATTTACAAATGGAACACATTCAACAGGAAGCAAAACGTGCTCTGCTTCCAAGGCAAAGTTCACAAACCAAAACACCTACTGCAGCATTCTTAATCCAAGTTGTTCATAAACTAAGCTGTTCTTAAAACACTGTATAGCCATTGTAGGCACAGGAGTCTAAGGTACCTGCCAATATTGGAACCAGACTTGGCAGATCTCCTAAAAGTCTTTAGTGTAGCACACAAAAGTGGCACACCTCAAATTTCAGAAGTGCCCCGAGCAATGCCCAAATTCGGGGGGGCCTCCACCTCTCGCACTCCATTCTAAATCATAGTGGAACGTTCAAGGCTCAGTGCGACTGAACAGGCTGCATTCCCCTAAATCTGTCTCTGCACACAAATTCTGATCACTGTTCATTTAAGCAGTTGCAAACCTGTACCTAGTTATCGGCCAGTAAGCCCCACTGAATTTAATGGAGCTTAGCTCCAAGTAGACATGCATGGGATTGCACCAGCAAATCCGTATTCCTCACAGCTGCAGAAAACAGTTCTCAAATGCAACGATTTCACCGAACATACCTCAAAGGCTCTGATCAACAGCACGGATATTTGACATTTTTCATTAAGAAAAAGGGTGCCCTCGAGATATGGAATTTCCTGGCAGGTGGGAGGGAGTCACACCTCCCAGAATGCCCTTGTATGGAGATGGCAAACATGTCTAATGCAGCTTCATGCATCATTAGTGTCAAGCATCACTATGAATAAGGGACTTTAATTTACTGCGGGCACAAATCCCAAATATGTATTAGACCAACAAATGGAAACAGTCTAAACAAGGACAATTGAGCAAATTATTTTAAAAATGTAACATAAATGAAATTAGTCGTCATGGCATGCCACAGCAGGATTCTCTCAGATAGTGGCACTAACCCAGAGTTGCTTGCTTGGGGATACAGAATTTAAGATTTCCTACCTATTTCTGTAATGCACCATGGAGTGATCCTTTACTGAGTTCTTGCCAGCCAGTTGTGGCCTCTTCAAGAACACTCCATTCCAATGCCCACAAAAAGCCATTCATCATTTCAGACCCACTGAGCAGGTTCAATCCTCACTGGGCTTCATCTTAGGTCCCACCCTCCAAATTATTTATTTTCGTACTTCTGCAAAATTTAAAAGAGTTCTTGCAAGCCTGCTCACCTTGGGTATGGATGGTATCAGTAAAAGGTTAGGGGCAGGCACTAGTAAGTTAAAGAGCAGTATATAGAATCTTTTATATGTTTCCTTCCATAATGGAATAACGACCAGTTTTTCCTAAACCAGCTTGAAGATATCACCACTCCTCATAACTATAAATAAAGTGAGTTTTGGAAATACCTTCCCATATTACAAGGTGACTCATTACTAGGCTGCAGCGCCACCGTTCCCACGACTCAACTGTATATGTCTCCTTTAAAAAGTTGCTTTGCAAAAGCATGCAGTTTCCTTGGCTCCCATGAAAAGCAGTAAAGAGGAAGTGTGTGGCAGTATAAAAGGCTGGCGCAACCCTACTGAGATGGGCTGAATACATCAACGCAACAGCCACTTTTGCTATATGCTGTAATAACATAAGACACTTTTTGGGGTAAGATTTCACCCCTTCCTTGATTGGTCAAGTGTTTTCAGTGGATTTCTAAGAAGCAAGATATTTTTCTGCATTGTTTTACAAGGTATTCTTTGCCTGGGAAAGAAAACCATAATGACAAGAAACTAAGAGAGAAAAAGAAACTTCCCATGTGCCAAATCTTGTTAACTACACAGTAGTTAAAACTGTGAAACTTCACAGTTTGACAGTCACATTTAGTACCCTCATGTAAGGAAATGCACCGAAGTGTAAATTGCTTATTGTCACTGGGTGGTGCCACGGAGGGCAAGGAGACTTTCACTCTCGACGCTAATAAAAATAAAGTGGTAAGCTACAAATTGGGTTTACTCCTGATTTGAAACATTTTGCTAAGAATGGGCAAAATTCTAGAAATAGCCAGTCAGTGATTATTGTTTGTAGGTTTTGTATGAGGGCTGGAATGCCTTTGTTTTAAAGAACAAGACCAGGAAAAGGAACAGTAAGGGAACAAACAATGTATTTAGATTGTCAGGGGTATTTAAAGTTTGATTCATATTGAAATGTTGCAATGAGATTCAAAAGGAACAATTAAAAAAAACAAAGCAATGCAAAGCACACCCTCCAATAACCTTCACTTCATATACAGGAAAATCATTTGCAGCCTATGGAAGTATTGAGGCTGCTGTTTTCATTCTTTCATTTTTAGCACAGCACAATGACTTCGGCATGGGTAATGATATTCCAGGTTAGACGTCTATAAAATATTAAAACTCTCAAAAAGACAGCATCAGAAATGATCACTGTCAAATATTGGCTTTAACAGCTGCTGAAAATGGATGAAGCAAAAGATTGTGGCTGCACAAATCTTGACTGGCCTTAAGTAGCAGGACCTACAGCTAACTTCAGAGGCCTCTCTCAAGCACCACCCTCTGGGAGCACCCAGCACCGCCCTAGTGCCCCAGTGCCTTCCTAAGGGTAGCAGATGAACGGCTAATGCTGAAAATGGGAGTGGTAGGTGTAGTCGCCATCTTGAGTTACCCAGAAGGCCTCTGGATCATACATTGGGGTCCAGAGTTCTTATGGGAAAATTAAGGTGGCAGTGGCAGCAGACGCTTCATCTGGTGCTTCATTTCAGAGCAGCAGGGTCTAAAAAGTGTGCTAAAACTGTTTTGAAGTTGTTCATTTACATCAGCAGTAGCGTGGGGGACTCTGTGGGCATTGTGCCCTGGCACTAGCCCCACAATGTCAAATGCTGATACTAGCTATGCTTAGCAGTCAGGACATGTGTTTACCAAGAACCTGCTTCTCCCCAATAGATTCCCACATACGAATTCATTGACTTATAGGCAAGGTTTCATAGGAGCAAAAGAAGAGCCCTCCTGGATCAGACAAGGTCCACAAGCAGGGCTTGAGCACCATAGCACTCTCCTCATCCTGATCCCCAGTAAATGGTATTCAGAGGCATGATGCTTTTGGTTCTAGAAGTAGCTATCATGTTGCCACTGGCAGCCCATTCTGCTATGAATTTCTCTTGCCCACTTTTAACTCTGTCTACATTCCTTATTAATAAGATCACTGTGATCCTTGGCACAATTTGTTCTTAAACACATGCCACTATGGACACTTTGCCCAGGCATTCCCTGACCTGTAAGAATAGACTTTTTTGTTTTTATTTATTTATTTATTTATTTATTATTATTATTCACTTTTATGCATTTTTATATTGCTGCCCTATTGCTTTAGGCTGAGTTTTTGTTTTTATGATAGTGTGTTTGCTTTTTAGACTGTACCATTAAGAAGTAAACAAATGCTTTTAAATAAATTTATTTTAATTCAATAAAATAACTAAGTAATAATAAAAATACATTATGGCTTCATGCCTGCAATTTTTTTGTTTCTAAGTCGTATTTTCATTGCTTCTTTTTCCAAATTCATTAAAGGGAAAAAGAAGATATCAATTTTTAAAAATGATTCCCAAGGCTACATCTTTCACCTATTATCTGAGCACATGATTTGCACGCGTGCAGTCTTACAATACAGTTAACAGAGTTATCAAGTTTACCTCTCTTCTAGGATGACAGTTTTATTACCTTGTTCTATCGGTCCTCTAGTCTCCAAGAGCCCTTTCAGATATAGATTACTTCTAATGCTGCAAGCGTGTTGCTTCTCCATTTGTAAATCATGTTTGGAATGTGCATGGACAATGGAAGCATTCACACAAACTTTGCCCTGGCTATGAAATAATCCCCAAAAGCGCCCCATGACAATCAGTAAGACATGAAATATTGTGTTCACTCTTCGTTCCTTTCGCTGATTCCAACAAGCCCAGCTGTCCTCTCAAGACATGGTTCCAAAGCCATGGGGAGAAGGAGTGTGTTGTTGTTTTTTAGAAAACTAGGGATGGGGAACCTATATCCTGCCAGGTGCTCTTGGACTCTGGGCTCCCCATCAGTCCTGACCAGTGCAGCTAATGATTCAGGGAAATGGGAGCTAGAATCCAGCAATACCTGGAAAGCCATGGTAGAATGACTGGGACAAGGGCTGCAGTTGTCACACTCAATGCTCTGGCCTTTGCCTCATGATGCTGGGTGCCAATGTTGGGGCTGCTTGGTAATCATCCAAAACAATCAGTGGCATGTGGTCAGTGGACTAGGGGGACTAGGCTAGTCTCCTAAATGTTCCCCTGGTGCCCCCTTTCCAAAGCTTGGGAAGCTTCTGCCCTGCTTAGTGAAGGAGGTTCAGGTCCAAGAGTCCACCTTCCACATTCCCAAAGCTCGCCCAGCTTTGGGAAGAAGGCAGAAGGGTTCCAGCATCCTGTCAGAGCCCTCCCCAAAGCCCAGGAAGCTTCTGTCCAGCTTAAGGAGGAAGGCACAATCCTCTCATGTATCACCGTCACAAGCTGGTGCCTCTGGTCCTATCTGTTCCCTTATGAAAAAGTTCACCGCATGTCTCTGCCCACAATTAGCCTTTGGAGCAGTGGTGGGGAGCTTATGGTTCACCAGATGTTGTTGGGACTGTATCACCCATCATCCCAGACTATAAGGGGATGCTGGCTGGGACTGATTAGGAGTTGAAACCCCCAAACCATAGGTTCTCCATCCCTCAGGATGACTATGTAACTACGTAGTAATCACTGAACCCAGGTCTGCAACTGGTTTGACGCTGAAGCCAATATGGTGCTTTGGGCTGATCTCATAGGCACATTGGATCTAGCACATATAATACTAAATAGCAGGACTTGGTTTTATAAAAAACCTGTACAAACTAACAATTGTTAGGTGCAGACTTGTGTAAATGGACAGAGACTAATATTTACATATTTCAATTGAGGCTTCCCACTGCACCCCCACCCCCAGTTTTTGATCCTGTAGTAGGAACTGAAATTTCCATATGCTGCCGCTGCCACCACCCTAATAATAATAATAATAATAATAATAATAATAATAATAATAATAATTTATTTATACCCTGCCCATCTGGCCGGGTCCCCCCAGCCACTGTGGGCAGCCTCCAACAAAATACTAAAATACAGTTGTCCATCAAACATTAAAAGCTTCCCTAAACAGGGCTTCCTTCAGATGTCAGATAATAGAATAATTTTGTGAACTACAGAAACTGTAGGAGACTCATCTTATCCAATGTGGTTCTGATTAAATTGGGTCTCGGGAACAGCCCGGTAGTCACAATTTATGTGCAAAAATGTGTTAAAATGTTACAGACAAAATAAGGTGATAGACAAGTCACCATCTCTGAGACGTCTTGATAATTTTCACATTCCCTGTGCTAAACATGGGATGACATTTCTGGAAAAGGAGCTTTTGAAATGTGTCTGGTGAGGAAGGAGATAAGCCAAGTAACAGTTGACAAAGTCGTGTTTCAAAAATGTAGAATCTGCAAAAGTCATTGTCAATCAGCTATTTCAAATATAGAAAATAATAAGGAAAGGAAAGTGACTGTATGAAAGTCTCCAATGCAGAAGGACCACAGAGATTAAGAGATGAGGCTTCATTCACAAGACCCAAAAGTTCTTCTGTGAAGGCAAGGGTCCTTGATTTAAAAAAAAAAACAAAACAAAACAACCCAAATTTAAGAAATATGAATATCTTTTTAAGTGACTGACTTTTGGAAGGCAATCCTGAGAAGGGGAGTTCTTGCCAGGTCTCCTTTGAAATGTGCCCCACAGAGAGTTGGCCGTGTGTCAAAGTGGCCCTTGCACAAAGAAAGGGAATTCGTTTTTTCTAAGTCTTTGCTCAGCCCCTGCTATGCTGCCTCCCGTGCTGTTCTAGAGCATTCCCAGTGCTCTAAAGCAGATTTAAAGAGGACTCGTGAGGTTGAAAGAGGAAGAGAAATTGACCAAAACCACCTCCCTGCTTTACGCTGGTGGGACTCAGGGCCACCCTTTCCATGAGCATGTGGACATGCAATGCAAAGTACAACTGCCCCTTCATATCAGGAGCTCCTAGGGTCTACAAGCTCTTTCTTCACCAATCATCATAAGGAAGAAAAATAGCCAAAGGATATTGCCTAATAAAAAATATGTGGCACCCTCCAGATTTTGTTGGACTACAACTCCAATCATCCCTAATCACTGGCTACGTTGGTTGAAGCTGATGGGAGTTGGAGTCTAACACCTTATGGAGGGCACCATGTTGGATACCCCTGGTTGGATAGGCCTTGCATGGATGACTGGATACAAGAAATGTAACTGATCTTGAAAGAGAGATAGCTTGGGCAGAGAGAAAGTGGTATTAGGCATTACAAAAAGCAGGTGATAGTCAAGAAATGCCACAAAGGATTACTTTGTGTTTGTCAAGTGCAGGGTTGCAGGACATTTTCAGAGTAAGAGACACTGGATTTGTTGCATCTCTTCTGAAGTGTCTTAAGGAACTTAAGTGCTCTGAAATAAGAGACAACTGACACCTGGCAATCATTCTGGGAGGACTAAAGGAGAAAAGGAAAAGGACTCCCGGTGTTCTAGCAACAACCCCAGTACAGCTAGGCTCCAGGCATTGCGACAGGGAGCACTTTGAATCCCCTTATATTCTTCACAAGCACAGGTAAGTGATTTTTTCAAAAGCAAGCTGAGGAACAAGAAGACAAACCACAGTACCCACGAAGTTCTCTGGGCAGGACACCTGCACACACATAGCACACCTGGAATGGGACTCAAGGCCACCTAGGGGAAAGGCTGATTTGCAAGCAGCCCAGGAGAGGGGCCAGGACACACAATAAGGATGTACACAGCACAAAAGCGCTGCAGGGCATAGGATTTGGAAGCTGGAGATGAGAGTTCAAGCCCCACCCACCAGAGAAAGCAGGGGAAATTCCTCCAATTACCTTTTTGTAGTCTGGCAAAAAAGAAGAACAGTCATATTGGGGGTATTGTGGCCCTCCAGATGTTGGAAGGCTTCAACTCCCTTCACCCCCAGCATGCTCAATGGTCAGTGATGACAGGCATTGTAGAGGACCACATGTTTGAATGAACTCCATCAGGAGAAGCTAGCAGATCTTCCATGCTGCCATAATTTATTGTCAAAGCTAACAGTAGGAACTTCCTGAGCATGCAGAGTTCTGGATTACAGTTTATGGATTTGTAATCAATGAAGATAAAGTTTGCTTGCTCTGGAACAAAAACATGTCAATAGAAAATCTTTATAAAACATACAAGAGATGTCATAACTTAAAACAGGTGCCAATTTCAAATACTCAAAAATTATTCTACAGGAAGGAATTCTGCACATTCTTCTCTATGGAAGCTTAGTTTGTACGTGAGGTTTTAAAAAAATCCAGAGAGGGAGTGTGCCAAGTAATATTATACAAGTTTTCTAAATTAAGCTGGCTGCCTATTGTTCACCCTCCCACATACGACTCAAAGCGTATAATTTTTATTTTATTTTATTTTATTTTTTTGCTGCTCAGTTGCTATTCAGTTCAAACAAGAGTTGACATCCAAATCTGTAACAGTTTTAAAAAGGAGTTGCTGTGTAATTATTGCATTAGATACTGGAACAACAGAATTCATTGCACAAGCCCTCTTGGCTACAGCGTGGACAGAACTCATGCTTTATAAAGATGTTCTTCCATATTAAGAGCCTGAACCCTGGTCTACACACACATTAGCATGAAAATGCAGGCTCCTGTGATTACCATCACGACTGTGACATTTCAAGCTATCTGTCCACAGAGTTCCATTCTTTTAATTCTCCCTCAGGTAAGAAAAGTTCCAACAAATTATTTAAAAACATGCACGAAAACCCTTTGTAACAGCTCCGTCTGTTTCCTGCTACATTTGTCTTCTACCTGCAGTGAGAGCAGTTTTTTGAGCATGGCATGGCCATTCCAAAAATACAAACCACTCACCCAAAATCTGAAATGGGGTAGTATGTTTATCCACTGTAAGTTTTTGGCCACATCATTCCCATCTCACTCTGCCAAGTTTAAGACCCTTATCCAAAGATACAGCTATGGTCTGTTTTGCTGTGTGCATGTGTCTACAAGTGCCTAATCATCTAATACAGAGACAACACTGACCATTTGTTTGTGGCTGTTTGCAATTCAAAGTGAGCTAAATAGCAGAAATTTCCCCACTATAAAAAGACATCCCATCATGTTGATAAGTTATATCCCATCTTCCCTCCAAGAAGCTCAAGGAGACATGCATGGATCTTCCTCTTTCCAACAATCCTGTGAGGTAGGTTAGGCTAGAGTCACCAATCAGCAAAGGTCACACACTGAATTTTCATCACTGAGTGAGGATTTGAACCCTAACCTCCTAGTCCAACTGCTATGTCATGCTGGCTCCACATCAACATAACTGCTTGTGTCAGTACAGTCATACCTCGGGTTACAGACGCTTCAGGTTGCACGTCTTCGGGTTACGGACATGCCGAAACCTGGAAGTACTGGAACAGGTTACTTCCGGGTTTCAGCACTCACGCATGCACAGAAGTACTAAATCGCGCTTTGCACATGCGCAGAAGTGCCGAATCACAACCCGTGCATGCGGAGAGGAAGTGCTGTGGGTTGTGGACACCACGGGTTGCGAACGTGCCTCCTGCATGGATTACGTTCGCAACCTGAGAGTCCACTGTACCAGCATGGGCAAAGGAGTGTTCTTTGCTCTCTGTCAAGGAAATGTAAGACCAATGGTTCTGCCAAGTGATATCTCAATTCTGTGGAACAGATCAGTTGGACACCCTCATCCTTTTACCCAATGCCCTAAAGGCTTCCTTCCTCAACACCCCATCTGTATCCTCTAAAAAGGAAAGAGAAGAGATCACAGTGGGGAAAGGAGGGTGGAAGAGGGATTGTCCTTGCCTTCTCACACCTACCCCCTCCTCCAACATAGTTATGTGCAACAGTCAACAAACAAGCACCATTTGTTCTGCAGTGTAGTAGTAGTAGTAATAATAATAATAATAATAATAATAATAATAATAATAATAATAATAATTTATAGCCTGCCCATCTGGCTGCATTTCCCCAGCCACTCTGGGCAGCTTCCAACAAAATATTAATATGCAATAGTACTTCATATATTAAAATCTTCCCTAAACAGGGCTGCCTTCAGATGTCTCCTAAAAGTCTGGTAGTTGTTTATTTCTTTGACATCTGATGGGAGGGCGTTCCACAGGGCGGGCACCACTATCAAAAAGGCCCTCTGCCTGGTTCCCTGTAACCTCAATTCTCACAGCAAGGGAACCGCCAGAAGGCCCTCAAAGCTGGACCTCAGAGTCCAGGCAGAACAAGGTAGTGCTTAGTGTGTCAGACTAGGACCTGGGAGACCCACTCGGCCGTGAAGCTCAGCAGGTGACCTTAGGCCAGCCACTGCCTTTCCACCTGACCTACATCACAGGGTTGTTGGAGGGATTAAATGAGGAGAGGGTTCTCCCTATGTGCCGACTTCAGCTCCTTGGAGAAAAAAGGTGGGATAGAAATAAAATGACCCACACCACAGCATCAGAAAGGGCACCTAGAAATAGCTTGTTATCTCTTTCTCAATTCTGTCCCTCACTCAACAAAACGGCAAATGTTCATAGCACATTTCTCTCTGACCAGGCAAGGGTTGTAGTAGGACAAGGCTTATTATGGGCTGCTGCTGCTTTTCTCTTCCCTCGCCCCACTTCCTTTTTGCTGCTCGTATGACACAGAGCAGAATATAGCCACTTTACTGTGCTCTCTCTGGTATGATTGCAACTGTGCCCACTATCTTACATGTATAATGTAGCAGGTTTATTTTTAAACCTCGGTGCATAGGAGGTTGAAGGAGTGCAATGCATAGAAGAGGGAGAGGTGGGGGAAAAGATAGGTCATTAGCAGTATCGGGGGGGGGGGGGACTGTAATACAGGCAGTTAATTTTCATTGTACTGCTTTGCCAGCCGAGAAAGTAATTTTTTTTAGGAAAGAAGATATGTGTTAGCCTTACATACACCTTTGAAATAAAAACCAATAAAAAAAAAGTCCGACACAGCTTTTTCAGGCATAGAAAATGTGAATGGGAATAGTAATAATTTGGAGTGCTTGCTTGCAGTGATTCACAACTTGCGGTAAATGAACAGGAGAGGAGACCAAAAGAGCAATCTGCAAATTTAAACAGCTTGCCTCCTCCCCATTGCTTGATGTTATAAGCATGTTTGCACGTGAACTTATGCAACTATAGATCTCTGCTTGCATAATTTTGAAAACTGCTATTTCCAGCACAGCCAGCAGATGAGAACTGACTAGTAACTTTGCAGTGCAGGAACTTCATAAGGCTGCAACATTTTTAACTTTTACACATGAGCAAATGCATACAACAAGATTTTGCTCATAAGCAAACTGACCGCTTGCTTCATTTTTCATTTTTCTGCTTGACAAACTTGTTCCATTTTTTAAAAGTACTATTGGATAGTCTATAATGCATTCTATATTTAGAATAAAAATATGTATATCTGCATTATGTATTGCTAAGAATGTATCCTGGCATCATAGTGCTGCAATTAGATCTGCAAAATTAGTTAGCTAACCAAATTAATGTCATTTTGTTGATCAAAATAGCAATGCTGATCAATCAGACTACTTCCCTTGCTCCTAAAAAATCCCACCCTATAACTTGAAGGAAAGTATGTGGGAGCTTTGACTACCACTCTGGAGGGATCACAGCAATTTTGAATCTGAATTTACCGTATTTATTTTTTGATATTTCAAACTCATCCTTCACCTACTGGTTCCAGGGTGAGAATACAACAGTAAAACAGGTCAAGAAAACAATAAACACATATACCTAATAATTGAAACACCATAAAACTTCTTTAAAATACAGAAGATCAAGCAGCAACAGGAGACAATCAAATTCTAGCTGACTGGTTCATTTCAGGTCTTACTACCTTCCAAAGGCCTTGACAAAGACCTGGGGTAGATTTCCATTCAAAGTAGGGATGGGTGACTCTCAAATTTTGCTTTAAAAACATATGAAAATTGATCAGCACTTTAGTGCTACAATATTTTCTCCTAATGTACACATTTTGTATGCGACTTTTTCCTAACATGCACAGTTTTGAAAAAACAATTTCCCCAAATAGTGTTATGAACATGAGTCACACTGAGCCTTGGGCTCAGCAACATTTCCATCCCATATTTTCATCCAGCATGGGCACAGGTTCAATATCAGAATCTTGCCATGCCATTAAAACCCCCCACAAACTGTAATTAATCTTAACTATCATATGTTAATACAGTACAAGGTAACTTCAAACCATAGTTTATGAAGGCTTGTTTCAACTAGCTATAGCTACAACAAATCACAGTTTAGGGTTTTGATGACATGTAAAAGGTAAAGGTAAAGGTACCCTTGCCTGTACGGGCCAGTCTTGACAGACTCTAGGGTTGTGCGCTCATCTCACTCTAGAGGCTGGGAGCCAGCGCTGTCCGCAGACACTTCCGGGTCACGTGGCCAGCGTGACGAAGCTGCTCTGGCGTGCCAGCACCAGTGCAGCACACGGAAACGCCGTTTACCTTCCCACTATAAAGCGGTACCTATTTATCTACTTGCACTTAAGGGTGCTTTCGAACTGCTAGGTGGGCAGGAGCTGGCCCCGAACGATGGGAGCTCACCCCACCGCGGGGATTCAAACCGCCGACCATGCGATCAGCAAGTCCTAGGCGCTGAGGTTTTACCCACAGTGCCACCCACGTCCCATAATGACATGTGGCTAATAATAAAAAACTTGAAGCTTTTGAGCTCCTCCACACAGTCACAGCAAGGTATACCAGCCCAAGCTCTGTGAAACTTGTTCTCATAAAAGCTAAAACATGGTTTGGCGTTAGTTCCAAACCAACCCATTGACTGAGTCAAGGACTGTAAGTGCTCCAGTGTTCTTTTGCTAACTGGAACCTTCCTGCAGAAACACAACTGATCTCACTATTTCAAATGTTGGGACATACAAGCCCTATGTACATATTACTCACAGATAAATCATTAACATGTGAGGAGAGCAGCCACACTTTGAGACCCTTCCCAAACGTTACCTCTTCCCTCCCCCTCAAAAAACCAACTTAATGGTTGCATGAAAAGAAAAGACCAACATGTCTCCATCTGGGTAAGACCGAGCCACTGATATGGTTGAAGGAAACATTCTAGCCATGCAAACAGCACTTGAGAAGGGTGGCAAATACCTGGGGAGATTTCTGGGGGCAGCAGAATGCATCTAAACCCCATCCAGAATCTCCCCATCATGGCCTATACAATGGTACCCTGGCTGTCGAACTTAATCCATTCCTGGAGTCCATTTAACTCCCGGAACCGTTTGAAAACCAAGGCGCGGCTTCCTATTGGCTGCAGGAGCTTCCTGCCCTCAATCAGAAGCTGCATCAGACGTTTGACTTCCAAAAAACATTCGCAAACCGGAACCCTCACTTCTGGGTTTGCGGTAATTGGGAGCCAATTTGTTTGGGAGCCAAGGCGTTCGACAACCAAGGTACCACTATACTGCCAGTCAGCAGTTCTCTGTGATTTCATGCAGAGAGACACATGGCAGTTCTTATATTACCAAAGCGGAATATTTTTTTAAGAAGGTGGTTTGCTTAGGAAACAACACCTGAGAGGATTGTTGTGGGGAGAATTGTTGTGAGCCACCTTGCATTCCTTCTAGGTGAGGTAGGGATACAAATGTGATGACTACGCATAGTCAACTGCTGATATGCACCAGATGCTACTATAGAAAATATTAGATCAGCGGAACATTTTTTAAAAAATTATTCTCAGTTAGATATACAGCAGAGTAATGAATAAAGTCATTCCTTTTTCCCCAACAGTGTTTTAGAATTTTTACAGGTCAGTTCCTTTTTACACAACGTGCTACAACTGTTCTCATCTCAGCCTTATTCTGTTGCAAACCTTTCAATAAACCTGAACATCTGTTTACCAGTGGCACCCTGGGCTCCCTTCTATTAAGCTTCAAACACAATCCTTCAAGCCACAAGAAATTGCTGTTTTCACACAATATAATTCCATTTACAATTCCTAATCTAGGTGTCAGTCGAACAGAAAAAAAATCTAGGGATGTTCAGAGTATAAACAAGGTCAGCAGGAACATCCCTGAGGAGATACAATTTCTAGAAGTATTAGTGTGAGTCGCCATGGCAAGGAGCAGCGCAGCAGGGTGGGAAACGTGAGGAAGGATTTGGAGAGAGAGAAAAGTGATGTCGGGAAAAGCCAGACATGGCAGGAAAACTCATACAAATCCATTAATACATCCATAAGCACAACAACGGTCGCTCATCAGCTTAGCATTTCATTACCATCAATACTACTGGCACATTAAATGGAACATATGATGAAAACATTGTGGTTTTTGGACACTTACGGTCCCCCCCCCAAAAAAAATCTATTTATGCTACAAGAACAAATTCTTTAAAAAGATAAAAATCCAAATTTATTTCTTTGTTTCTTTGTCTTTGGGATATGATTAAGTCAGAAATACGGTAATATTCAAAGAGTTAAATCCTACTATGCATGTCTACAAATTGGGACTTACATAGTTATGTGTAAGATTGCACTGTTAGTGAAAGGAGCATGGTTTGAATACACACTTGCTGCTTTGAAAACAAATGTCTTGAGCATCGTTAGCTTTCTTACTAAAAGAAAATATGCACGAACGCAACACTTATACAGTGAACACACATGATGTGGGGAAGAGATGAGGAGGCTCGTCATTGCAGCAAGTCCTTCCCCCAACCAACATGTGCTCACTTGGCTATTTGTGAAATCCTTATGTGTGCTCAAACTGTATGTTCATAGGATTTGTATGTATATATTTCTGCTACACAATGTTGTCTCCTTTCACCCATAAGTGGAAGTCAGGAAAAGTGTGTGTGTGTGTGTGTGTGTGTGTGTGTGTGTGTGTGTGTGAGAGAGAGAGAGAGAGAGAGAGAGAGAGAGAGGTTTGTTCCACAAATGTGAGGGCACTCAAATCTATGCAGCCAAGGGAAAACATCCTGTGCCAAATACTCTCTACACTGAGGGTAATCAATATGATGCCCTACAGATGGTTTGTGACCCTGAATGCATCCCAAGTGCTCTCATGACCACCAGGCATTCACCAACTTTTCTGCACTGGGGCTACAGATTCATCCATCCATCCATCCATTCGAATATTGACTTCCAATGGATATATGTGATCAGGAGCTGCCCAGAGAATTCCTGCTACAGGGCAGCTACATAAGCACAGTTAAATATTTAATATTTAAATATATCAAAAGTGGACAAGTAGATAAAAATAAATGCTGGTGGTTTGCCTGACTGTTTTCCCAATTGTGCAAGCACACAACCTATGTGCATATGTCATGTACACATATGACACAGACCTCCGCCTTTCATGTGCTCAACATACCCGGGGGCCAAATGAACAGGCTTTGATTTTACAATCACCTTTCTACCAACTGCCACCAAATGGATAAGAGTCTTTGAGTCTCAGTGAAATTTGATTAGGAGCCCCTCAAACTTGTGAGTTGGTCACTCTGCTCTACAGCTTATCGCTTTGGCATTTTCCCATCTCCCAACCTTCAGCGCAAACCCTTGCTCTGATCTTTCCCATTAAGGAAATTTTATTGATTGATGCGTTGAAATGATTCTTACACCACTTCTCATTTACAAAGAAATACTAAACTGGTTCACATTGTAGCAACCCAGCACTGTTGGTATCTGGCTCTGATCTCAACAGGGACAGCATTCCACACAGTTGCACCACCAACAAAGAAGGCCCTCCTCTGGATGCCCAGCAGATGAACATAAAAAGATCCCTGCTGGATCCAGCCAAAGGCTCATCTAGTTCAGCATCCTCTTCTCACAAAGGGCTGCCAGATGCTCATGGAAAGTCTGCAAACAGGACCCAAGTGCAGAAGCTGGGATGAACCTTTGTAGGTTATTTGGAAGAATAATGGAAGAATATTCAACCCAGTTGGCAACACCTGTCCTCTTCTCCCCCTAAACTGAGTAATCCGATTATTTAAAAAAAGGCAGTGCCAACTTGATCCTGTTTGCTCATTTATGCAGTTTTTATGCCACTTAATTTAATAATTAAAAACCCTAAGTGGTTTACATAAGCAATTACCATGTCCCCAAGTTAAATTAAGCCAACAGAGCAAGCACATCTATTCTCTGGTCTTCTCTTTCCTAGCAACCTGATGAGCCTGACCCAATTCTAGGAGTTGACTCAGAATTTGGGAAATTACTGGATAAACAAAAGAAACCCTCACCCTGTCACAAATATTCGGAAAGAGCCATCCATGGCGCACTCTTGGAATCCTGTTTGGCCTTGCATTTACAGCATCTACCTAGATGTTGCTGTCCACCTCAACTACTGCTTCTTCATATCTCATAACCAAAGGTGGGTTACTCAGTTGCCACTCTCCATGCTATCCCAGTGTAATAAGAACACAAGAAGAGGTCTGCTAGATGAGCCAAAAGTCCTATCCAGTTCAGGATCCTGATTTCCACATTAATTATTTACCAGATGCCTCTGGGAAACCCTCAAGGAGGAAGAGCTCTTCTGAATTGACCTGTCTGGGTGTTAATGGCACTGCCACCGAACTCTATGGTTTGAGGGGCAGGGAAACATGAGAGAGATGGTTCTATGGTGGTTCCCTGGCTTTGGAATGACCTTCCCTCTGAAGTGCATTGTATACCACTGTTGCACACAGTTTTTTCTCATTCCCTTGAAAAAAGCCATCTATGTAGGTAGCAGATGCCATATCCTGAGCAGCAACTTCCAGAAGTTAACTCTGCCCTATGTGTAAATACATCCTTGTTCCACTTTGTTGGATCATCCCAGGTTCTAGCGTTATATGAGAGAGGAATAATGTCTTCTCTTTCTCCAAGCCACGCATCATTTTATAAACCTCCATGACCCCCAATCATGAGTGAGAGAGAGAGAGAAAATGCATTTATCTAACCACTGTAAGTCACTACAAAATATGTACGGCAGACTTACAACTTTTGCTTCTTTAACATGCTCGATTGCAGATTTACGTGGTTGGAGTCTGGCCAGCTGACATGGCACAAATTAAATGCATGCAAGGCACAGGAAGATCTTTTAGGCTCTTCACCTTGCGGGCTCTGGGAAGCTCTCACGAGATCTCACAGGGTCATCCAAGATCTTGCATGAGCCTTCCACAGTCTGCACGAGAGCTTCCAAAAGCCTAGTAAGCAAAGCAGAGACCTTAAAAGCTCTCCACCTTGGGGTGAGGTAGCAGCAGCAAGGCATGCTCAGTGTACCAGCTTCAGAAAGGAAGGGGTCCCTGCAGGGGGCAATTTCAGAGTTCTTTTGACTATACATGATTTCGGCTTTATGCACCACCCCTGGAACATAACCACTGTGCAAGTTGTGGGTCAGCTATATGGATTTTGCATGAAGCCAATGGAAAAGCAATTACCACTGTAGGAGATTGTTGTCCTTTTACCACCTTTGTCTACTCTCCCCACACACAAAATGATAGAATGCAAGGTGTCTCACCTCTGTCCCACCTTGTATTTTCCTGGTTTCCCTCCACACATGCTTTTCACTAAACTTGATTTAGGTATGAAATAGCCAAGAAGCTTCTATCGGGCATGCCTGAGGATAGGCCAGTTACTGTCATGCAAAACCAGTGGGTTTTATGCAGCTAAGTCCAACACAGAGCAGACCCACTGAAATGAATGAACCCAAGTTACAAATGTACATTAACGTCAATGAGTCTACTTTGAGTAGCACTAGCATTGAATACCACCCTATATATCCCAAAAAGGAGTCAGAGGAGAGCCTCGGTAGGAGTGCAGGCTATATGAAAAGACAAGACACAGAAAAATGAGCTGTAACTCTTGCATGCAAAGCCACAGAAATGATTCCCAGGCCAGCAGTAGTGCAGACAAACTCTATGAACATGATAGAACGGAAGTTACTCACATCAAATCACTTATAAACTGTATTTTGAAACAGTAACGTCTTCCCAACAAAACCATTGCGGTTAAGCTCCTATCTTCCCCACATACCTTAGAGGTTATTCTAAGCAGCCAGGAAAGCATTTTAGCCGGTATAACTCATGTTTTAAGAAACCTTGGTTGCAGATCTCCAACTAATTTCTTAGTAGCAGACCTGATGGCCTTCATGGATCAATGCCAAAATGAGTAGCTTGAGAATTACAACCTGTGGGTGCTTGCAGTTTTAAAATCAATTATTCAATGAAGATTACATCTCTATGCTCCCCATACGCATCCCCTCCAGCAGCTATTCAGTTCATTTCCAAATGAGTTTTTTAACTAATAAAAGAACTAATATTCACACTTATACAAGTTTCGGTCATTACAAAGACTTTGGATCAAAAATATTCTTTTTTATTTGCCAGATACGCCCCTTAAGTGCCCTATTAAAATAAGAAATTCATCAGTTTAATTAAAATGATAGGCATTTTTAAAATGACGTGCTAAGTAAATGGAAGGATGTGCAGAAATGAAGCTCTCCTTCAACATAACATTTATTCTGTCTCTCTTTCATGGTGGCATTGCCCCACAGCATTCAACAGAAAGAATGTGAACTGGTTTTATATGCTTTCTTTGTAGCAGGTGCCAATTTTTAATGCACGTTCAATTTTAACATATGCATCCTATGTTGTACAACTCCTGAGCTGGCTTCCTGGATGGAATAACAGCTTCCCCTATGGCACTGTATAAAGATGGAATAACACCATGAATTGCTGAGTCATGCAAAAGCTACAACAACAGCAAGCTTCCAGCATAGGACTCTCAGGTCTATCATGGCTCATCCATCACTGAAATGTTGCATAAGGTGTTAGAACACTCATTTCAAGAACATGTGCCTGAATTAGATAATGGGGTTCTGCTGGAGTTATAAAAGAAATGAACCCTGCTAAAGGATCACAAATTTTGTGCAGACAGTTGGGGTGCAAGAAGTCCTCTGAACTGTGGGAGGGTTGGTTGCAGCCATGAATTCCAAGGAAAATTCCCTCAGCACCAATTAAAGACACATTTATGTTTTTCCCAAAACCTAAGCACCGATACCAAAAAAAGATTTGGAAGCTTACTGCTGGTCCAAACCAAGCCCTGCAAAACAAAGCCAGAGGTTGGTTTGTTTTTTAAGGGGGAGGGAAGAAACTATTACTGAGTTTTAAACATAAGCATACAAACAAATGGCCAGACACCAAGATCACACGTTATTGGTCTAGGATTATGCCTGCAAAAGTCAGGTGTCTCACTCTGGCTCACATAGAAACTGAAATCAAAACCCAAACTTATTTCCAGCTCAGCTCTTTTGCATCTGGGCACAATCATTGAATCTTTGAACCTTCTCCTCTGATTCTCAAGCAGGTGCTGCCTCTCACCCCCAGGTGTTCTCTTTGGTATTCTTTTTATTATTAGGCTATTAGGAGAACAAAGTGGCATTTCAATACTACAGGGACTCAGCTAGATTCGTAAAGAGGAAGCGTTTTATATGTGTTGTATATGCAATATAACAATGTGACACCAGATGGTGCTGTGGAGTCCCGTCTTTCCCTACTGGATTTCCATGTACAGTGGTACCTCGGGTTAAATACTTAATTTGCTTCGGAGGTCTGTTCTTAACCTGAAACTGATCTTAACCTGAAGCACCGCTTTAGCTAATGGGGCCTCCTGCTGCCGCCGCGCCACTGGAGCACAATTTCTGTTCTCATCCTGAAGCAAAGTTCTTAACCCAAGGCACTATTTCTGGGTTAGTGGAGTCTGTAACCTGAAGCATATGTAACCTGAAGCATATGTAACCCGAGGTACCGCTGTACTTTATGAGTTTACAACACGTTTAGCTGAATCACCCCCTTCATGGATCACTGCCTTGTTGTGGTGAAGGGGCTTGAATAACTCAGAGAAGCTATGAACTATGCCGTGCAGGGCCACCCAAGACGGACAGGTCATAGCTGAGAGTTTAGACTAAATGTGATCCACCTGGAGAAGAAACTGGCAGTCCACTCCAGTATTTTGCCAAGAAAACTCCATGGACATAAAAACGGAGAAGATTTGAGAAGAAAGTGAGAGTTTCCAAGGCATGCTCTGGTTCATGGGGTCAGGTCACGGAGAGCCGAACACGACTAAGACGACTAAACAAAAAGCTGAGTCACAACTTGGACACGTCTAGATCCAGACCAGGTCAGTAAGTTTAACTGCCCCTTTACGAATGCAGCTCTCATTTCCCAAAGCAAAGACTGCTTTGTCACAAAAATTGGGCCTTTAAGAAGGCTTCTGAATCAAGTGCACAAGTCCTTCAAGTGGTATGGGAATTGGTTTGTCTTGCAAGATATAATGATTATGGTGGTGGTGGTGGTGGTGATAATAATATAATCTTCCCTTTATTTCTGCTCTCCTTCGGGAAATATTCTGGTATGGTTTGCACTGCCAGCTTATTTCCAAAGATCCTCTTCAACAGCAAGAATGCTGCACTACCAGGACTGTCCTCTCTGAGAAGCCCTGAAGGTCATATAACTGCTGGCAATGAATGTACGCATTCAACAAAAGAAAGCTGTATTCTTTCTGCCTCCAGCTCTTTTCCACTACTAAGGTCTCCTAAAGTTTGCATGTCTAGCCAACAGGTCAAATTTCTGACGGGCTCTGGGCAGTTATCACCAAATTCATTATTATCCCTCATATTTCAATGCCTGACATACAGTTGGTGCAATCGCTGCAGCATCTTTTTAAAACACACACACACACTTCTCCCAATATATTAGCTGCAGAATCGAAGCTGTAAAAATAGGGGCTTTTTTGCAAGTCCAAAATTTTCTAAACTCATTCTCCCCTGCCCCCTTTTTTTCTTAAAACACGTTTCCAACAATTACTGTGAGAACTTTAATGTTTTGAGTGATAGGGTCAAAATTGTATAGATTTGCCTCTTGTACTAGTGTTTCTTTTACTAAACTTATCATCCTGCAAATCCTCTCACCCAAGTAATCCTTCAATGTGCTTACATCAGTGTGCTTACTCTAAATGAGTAGCTGAATGTTTGAATCCTACATGGTTAATTTAAAAGGCATTACTACAAAGACATTTTTGTAAAGACCATAACATATAATAAAATCTTGTACATACATGCTCAGATCCCAGTTATGAAAAGTGTTTTCCAATATGATAAAAGCGGTGCCAGCTTACTTGGGTTCTTTCCTTTAAGTGTGGGAGGTCACAAACTACACATCAAGGCTGTTATAAATGAAGTTCTTCTCTTGCACACCAAACTACTTTATTTATATGCATCTGTTTTTCTAACTGTACCCCTAACCATAATAGAAGAGTTAAACTTCCACATTACGATATACTCACATATTTGTATATATAAGCATGTTCATATCTGGCATATGTCCTATAATGAATTTTAAGGATTAAAAATCATAATAATAACAAAACTGGTGATCTTCTGTGTAAGTCATACCAGTTGCTCAAAAACTTTATTTTTAAAGCCGCTCATAAATGCACAGGTCTCACTGAGTTCAGTGGGACTTACTCCCATCAAGCATGCTTAGCATTAGAGCCTTAGGTTGCAATACGAAGCATGCTTGCTACGAACTAGGTCCTACTGAGCTTAGTACTGAACTCAGCAGGACTTACTTCCAAGAAAAGACGTTTGGAATCAAGCTGAAAATCTGACCTGAAATATTTAACACAAATTGAAGCAGAAGCTATTCGCTTATCCACCTTGTTTCTCTCACCCCCCCCCTTTCTTCTTCTTTTAAAAGCCATTGGGTGAAAATGTGGTGGGAACAATAGGGCATATTACAGAAGCAAGATGAAAGGTATAAAACAATGGTTGACGTAGAATGATGTAGTGGCTGATTACATCACACTCTGAAGCCACCTAGAGGTCATTCAGTACAATCCCCCCTCTCCCCGGGTCAAAAGGCAGGCGCCTACTAACATCAACCTACATCCACACCTCAGGTGAAACATCCTCTGGTTTAATCCATTTCATTCGCACTCTGTTGCATGACACAAAGGGAGCAGGGGGGAATCAGGTGTGCTTGACTATCACCACCAGATTAGTTTCCACTTGCCTTGAGTGTGGAATGTTACTTTTTCTAAAGTGGGGAGAGGGGGGAGAGGCACTTCCTTTTCTTGCTTGAAGCCTTGTCTACTCTGATCTCTCCGAAGGAATCAGACATTTGTTTTTGCCCTTCTCGGCTTAGATTAACATCTAACACTGTTCAGCAAGAAGAGAACAGATCTTTCGGCAAATGGCCCCCACCCTCCATTTTTTCCAATGACAAAAATAAAAATATCACTCTCAGCCTGACCACATCCCTGAAACTGAATTCCAGCTCACAAGAAGGCTGAGAGTGTGGTGGTGGCTGATGGATGCTTCTCTGCTAAGTCAAAACGGTGCCACAGGCCACCGTGAGGAACTCCTGAGCTCAGCCATGTGACCCAGAGCACCAAAGCTAACTGCCTCCTTCCTCAGATTAATGGGATGAGATCTATCATGTCAGCTTTGCTGGAATCTGGAATGTTAACATTAACATTACATTGAAAATAAACTTTCCTTTTCCAAAAGACTCAAGTTCTAGTCTAGGAGTAAGATCCGGCCGGCATTGCCGTTTAAAGTTTTTATTTTTAAAGCAAATCCCTTGTCCTCATTACGTTATATTGCAACCAGCTTTTGGGAGGGCTTGTGAGTGCTCATTTAGTTCTAAGCAGATTCAGACACCTGGAAGTTTGCAGCATACAGCCTAAATCTGCAAACTTTGTACCCTGGTTGGGTACAAACCAGGCAATTAAGGGCCAACCACCAAACAGCCAAAGTTTGTAGGACTTTTACTTTCCAGTACTACAGTACTACAAAGACTGTCAGAGATCAATCTACCCTGCAAATAGGTATTAAATCTTTCAGGGTGCCTAAGATCTCAGGCTCCCAAAATTAAGTGCTGTGTCACATAAAATACAGAGCCTCCCTGTTTCATTCTTCTTGAGCAACCAATGGACCGATCTACCAAAGTGAATTTTCCTGATTCCTTATTTCCTTTCTTGCATCCACTGCATCCTTTCCCCTATTAGATACACATGAAAGACCTAAAATGGAATGAGCCAAGAGAGCAGCAGGTACCGAAGGAAGTTGGCAGGAAAGTAAGCACAGCTTTGCGATAAGGGGGTGGGGAAAGGAAAGAACCAGTTATGTGAAAACGTTAAACAAAACCAAGTGTCATATGCACAAAGTAGACACAACTTCTGCACACTACCCATTCCCTTCAAGTCACACTTTAAGCAGCTTATTGCAATTAGCAATAAAAAAATTAAAATAAATCCCAGAGCAATTATTTTCTGGTTCCTTTCTCTGCAAACACCTTCTGCCTCATATGTAAGATACACTACCCGCCACTTGGGCGCAACTTGGGACGCAGTAATGGAAGAGGGTTCTAATAAGCGCACAGAGCCATGTATTAAGCAAGGCTGGGCAAGGAGAGAGAAATGGAAGTGTATTGGTGGTGACAGATGCGAGTGTACGTGGAAGGGATGCGCACAGAACGGGAGGTTTGAATGAAGTTGCTGCAAGCCAGAAATAAGCAGCAGCAAAATTTCAGCGGGGACAGGTTCCGTGCGCCTGCTTGCCAACCTGCTTATCTCGTGTGTGCATTATTCACACCATCTGTAATACATCATCTATTAATAGTGCCCTATCAGTGCAGCAAGGAACTTTCCCTCGAAATTGCACAAAGGACAGTGCAGATAAGGAGGAAGGAACAGATAAGGGCAGCGTCTCGCCGCGCGAAACTCGGGAACAGCGCTGTCGTGGGGAAGGCGCCTTGGCGAGCAACGGACGCAGTGCCTCTGGGTCAGAGCAACCTGGCAGAGGACTAGCTCATCATCAGCACATCCCAAGTGCTATAGGTCGATGCCCATCTGCTGGGAACCCAGATACGACTTCCATGTCTGTGCCACCCGAATCCACGTGCAGGAAGTTAAGAGCTCCTGCTACACTCCGGAGACTCAGACGCCTGTCAGCTCAGCATTCAGCGTGCACTCCGACAGCCCCGGGCAGGTCTCTCTCAGTTGAGACAAGTGCCCGAGGAAGGAAGGCAGCGCTACTCCGGCCTAAGAGCGGGTTCTCCGAGTTCCCTGAGCAATTGCTCTTTTCTGAGTCATCCGGAGAGGAGACCATCTCCCCGCCGCCGCCACCTATCCGTGCAAAAATATATACCACAAGAGCGCGTAACTTCCCCCGCGCGATACTCACTTGTGCCTTCTTCATAAGGAAAGAGAGCGCTGCAATCCAGCCCCAGCAGCGGCGTGCAAACTCCGTTTAGCTGATGTGTAGCTCCTGCATGTTGCAAAGGCACCTAGTCCGCGCATTGGGCTTGCCCGGCGCCCTCGGTGGCTGCGCGTCTCCGCTCGCTCGCTCGCTTTCTCTTTTGCCCCCAGGCACGCAGGCGGCGGCGGCGGCGGCGCTGCTTGGCTCTGCACGGCCTCGGTGCTCTCGCAGCAAGCAGAGGCGGGGAGTGAAGCCCAAGCCGTCCTCTGAGCAGGGCTTTTATAGCTCCGAGCTGCCTCCCGCAGCAGCAGCAGCAGCAGCAATCCTGACAAGGAGGACACGCCTTTCTTGCGAGGCTTTCTTTGCCAGGGCGGGGGAAGCCCTGGGGAACTTCAGAGAGATGGAGCTCTCAAGAGCAGAATCAGGCCACCAGGCTACAAGAGGGAGGCTTGCGCTGTCTGTCTGTCTGCCAGGCGGGCAGAAAAGAAAGGAGGGAAGGAGGGAAGTTATGGAGACGTGAGGGAGAGGTGGATTAAAGGAGCCCACTGCACCCTCTGCGGGTTTCCTTCCACATCACCTTCCCTGTCAGCATAAGGGTCTGTCACATGTTATGAAGCAGTTGATTGACATTGATCAAGTGCGCTGGGTGATTACAAGGCCCTTGATGGCACATACAGTTGTGTGTGTGTGTTATTTTTCGCCCTGCCCCAATCTGAGACTTGCCATAAAATCTGGAGAAGAGGAGGAAGAGGCCCAGAAGACATTAAGAGGCAATTACAAGATCCAAGGTGAATGCTTGGGCACATCTGATGAATCAATGGATTCAAAATACAAGGAAGGAGATTCTGACTAAACATTAGGAAGAACTTGCTGTTGGAAGGTGGAATGGACTCCCTCAGAAGGTGGCAGACTCTCTCTCATTGGAAGTTTTGAAGCTGAGTTGGCTATCTGTCTGTCAGGGATGCTTTAGTTGTGATTCCTGCACTGTAGAGGGTTGGAGTAAATGACCCTTGGGATCCTTCCAACTCTACAATTCTGTGGTTCTGTTATGTCATAATAAAAGGACAGCCTTGCAGGTGCCACAAGACTCTATTTCTCCCCTTTTTTGCCACAACAGCCTCTGAAAATTATCGCTATACACAGTGGAGGCAAATGTGGCCCTGCCCTAACAACTTCAGGCTGGCCTCATCCAGCTCCCGCCTGCCTGTCTTCTTACTGGCATCCAGTCCAGCGAATGACACTGGCTATCAGTTTTCTCCTCCTCAGTCTCAGTGTTGCCCTTGTAGAACTCAGTAGCTAGGAGGATGGGGACAAAACTGGAATTGTTTGGCTCTACCCATCATTGGCCCAGGCTCCACCTACTGTTGGCATACCTGACTCCCACCCTGCCAGCCCTGATGGTCACCAGCTGCCGCTGGGCAGACTTTTAAGACAATTCAACTCACATGCACTGCTCCAGATTCAGGTAGGTAGCCGTGTTGGTCTGATGCAGTCGATATATGTATGTATATGTATATGTATATGTATGTGTGTGTGTGTGTGTGTGTGTGTGTGTGTATCAAACCTATCCATTCTTAAGGAAATCAGTCCTGAGTGCTCACTGGAAGGACAGATCCTGAAGCTGAGACTCCAATACTTTGGCCACCTCATGAGAAGAGAAGACTCCCTGGAAAAGACCCTGGTGTTTGGAAAGACTGAGGGCACAAGGAGAAGGGGACAACAGAGGATGAGATGGTTGGACAGTGTTCTTGAAGCTACCAGCATGAGTTTGACCAAACTGCGGGAGGCAGTGGAAGACAGGAGTGCCTGGCGTGCTCTGGTCCATGGGGTCACAAATTTTTCAGATACACTGAAACAGAAGTCACCAGACCCTTATATATAGTGGGAGGGTGGAGTGGGGTTTTTCTCAGGAGGGTAGTAGGAGATGGGTGATACTCAATTGGTATGGTAAACCTGTTGACAAATGTTAATGACTGCAATTAGTCCTACAGGAAAAAGCAAGGGATAGTATGCAGATGATTAGCATATGTAATGAGACAGGAATCTAATATCTCTGTTAAGACCAGGTCTCTCCATAGTTTTCAGTTTAGTGATAAGTTGTAATTCAGCAACTTCTTTTTCAAGTGTTTCTGAAATTCTTTTGTAGTAAGACAGCTGCTTTGAGATCCTGTATTGAATGTCGTGCTCCAATAAGGCCATTTTTACAGTTTTGTAGTTCCTACATGTGTACGGTTTATACTGGTGAAAAAATGCATTCCCCACCCCCATGGGAAGTAATTGGCTTTCTTTCCCACATTAACAATATTGACTCATGTACAAAATCAGTAGCAGAGGCTCACATTCATTGTAAGGGCAATTTCACACGTCAGGCTTGATATATGGATGTAAAAATATGCATTGGCCAGAAGGCTCACTTCAATCTGTACAACAAAGAGTCCTCTTCTGCTTTCTCTTCCCCGTTAAAAATCTAAGCACCCTGTGAAAATGCTCTCAAGGGAGAGCAGTTCCTTAAGGATGCCCCCAACCACTTCCTTTTCTTTCAAGAGTGTTTGAGCAATGGGCATCCCTTTAAATACAGTCGTACCTTGGAAGTCGAATGGAATCTGTTCAACTTCCAAAATGTTCAGAAACCAAAGCACAGCTTCTGATTGGCTGCAGGAAGCTCCTGCAGCCAATCGGAAGCCACATCAGACGTTCGGGTTCCAAAGAACGTTCACAAACCTACTCACTCACTTCCAGGTTTGCGGCGTTCAGGAGCCAAAACGTCTGAGTACGAAGGCACTTGGGACCAAGGTATGACTGTATACCCATTGGAATAAAGTCCTTGGTTTCAATGAATTTCCTTTATGTGTGAGTGTCTGCCATTCTGAAAGGTGTATAACCCATTTTTAAGATTATTTAACCTGTAGCACTTACCATATCCTATAATGCCCTTGCCTAAGAGTGTTAAACAGTGTCCTGGGGCAGGAGGTGGATTAGGCACCCCTCCAAAGGAAAATTATAGCCTATGGACCCACTGATTTTGGGTGCAGCAAAACATTAACAAATAAATTTAACACTGTGCTGAAGTGGGAAGAGAGGTTTACATTTCTCCATGCAACCCAGCACTCTGAGGGAGAGGCAGATCATTCCCTCCCTAGTCACCAGATTCATCATTTTATGACAACCTCCTAGCTGATCTGCACAGGTTAGTTAAGGAGCGGGAACTGTGTACATGCGTGAGGGTATGTCTGCAAAAGTGGCAATGGCAGACCTTGGCACCTCAAATTTCCATGGCACCCTGTGTAACACCAAAATCTGTACCCCTACCTCTGGTCTTCTGTTGGGCTTCATAGCTGCAGCACCAGCAGTGACACCTCAGAAGCTCTGTGCCCAGTGTGACTGAACTGGTGGGGCGCCCCTAGATTCACCTAGGGCCAGTGTGGTGTAGTGGTTAAGAGCGGTAGTCACGTAATCTGGGTAACCGGGTTCGCGTCTCCGCTCCTCCACATGCAGCTGCTGGGTGACCTTGGGCCAGTCACACTTCTTTGAAGTCTCTCAGCCCCACTCACCTCACAGAGTGTTTGTTGTGGGGGAGGAAGGGAAAGGAGAATGTTAGCCGCTTTGAGACTCCTGAAGGGGAGTGAAAGGCGGGATATCAAATCCAAACTCTTCTTCTTCTTCTTCTTCTTTGTATGGGGTGGCCACTGCCCTTCAGAGAGTTGGCCAAGGGTGTATGCAGTCCATGGGCCAGAAAAGGTCAGCCACTTCTCCTTTAACTACTTTGTGAAGCTCATATAGAGGCATGCGCTACACACATATTCCTTTGCAATTTTTACAGTGCAAACTTAAGGTTGTTAAGGAGAAACAGTTATGAGCTAGTTTTTTTCCTGAGTGCATTAACTTGGAGTGCAGGAATGAGATATTCTGTAGCTGATATTCTGTAGCTGATTCCCCCCCCCAAAAAAAAAAGTATCACTGGGTTGAGCTTTAGAGAGGAAAGGAGGTCCACACCCACCTTGTCCAGAGATAAGAGAGGGAACTAATGTTTTGGAGTGGGGGAAAACATTTCCTCTAGAAAGAAAGAGCATGCTATAATTTGCTGAAGGTGACAAGACCTTTCTTTTTCTAATTCACATTTTACTCCCAGTCCTGCTTAAGACAAGTATATAACACTGATTCTGCCTTTGAAGTGCAGACTGTGAACATTATAAGCACACAATGTAATATTGCAATGTATCCCCAATCTCTAAAAAGAGTGCTCCTGTTCAGAGTCTCAGCTACCTTGGAACCAACAGCTAATTGACAAAGTAGTCGTGTGTCCTACTTTACAGTAGACAGTCCACTGCTTCAGGGATGAGAAACATGCAGCCTCCTAGAGGTTGTTGGACACTAACTCCTCTCAGCTCTAGCCAGCAGTGCCAATGGACAAGGATGATGGGAGCTGCAGTCCAGCTATATCTGGAAAGTCACAGGTTCCCTTCTCCTGATCCATTTGAAGGGCTATCCAATCAAGTTTGGTTTAAAGAATGGGGCAAAAGGTAGGTATAGATAAGCTCTCAAAGTCTTTTCCACTGTGGTGAGATGTATTGTGTTTCTGTTTAAATCACAATGATTATTTCCAAATTGGAGGGGATGTTGATTGCTTCCATGTCCCTCTGTTTTTTCCTCCCATCTTCAACTAATTTCACAAACCATGTTGCTCCGCCTCTCTCTCTAGCTACTTACTTTTACCCTAGTTCACATCGCAGCCCCAAAACTCTACTTCAAACTCTGGCTTTCTCCATCTAACTATCTCTGAGTTGAGGGAGGGAGCGCGCCCATTTGTTGTCTCAAACAGAGTCCCCTTCCCTTTGTTCTCTTAATGGCCCATCACCCAGCCAATCAACTCAACACAGGGGCCAGGTTTATATTTTAACACTTGCCGGATCCAGGGGTTAGAAAGGTCTCAACTCTCCCCAGCAACTCATAACAATACTTTTATAATTGTATTCAAACTACAGTACAACCAGTTTATTACTGACCAAGTTATCATGAGGAGGGGGCGAGCACCCTCCATCATCACACTACCTCAACTATGCTGTCCCCACACATTCACATGCAGATGACAAATCCAAACACAGAACATGCATGCAATCTTATTTATGTAGGCTAACACTGTGTGGTCAATTGCTAAATAAAATATTGCCTGATGTACCTAGGATTTTATGTACACAGGCTCTAAGTGGGATAGATATGCAGGGACAGTGCATTGCTCTGTGCAGTAAACTAGAAATGGAATCACCCAAACTGGCCCTGAGTCTTTTACAAATCTTGTCTCTCTAGAGCAGCGGTTCTCAACCTGTGGGTCCCCAGATGTTGTCGGATACAATTCCCATCATTCCTGAGCTCTGGCCTTGCTAGCTCGGGGTGATGGGAGTTGTAGTTCAACAACATCTGAGGACCCACAGGTTGAGAAAGGCTGCTCTAGAGCATGGGTAGGCAAACTAAGGCCCGGGGGCCAGATCCGGCCCAATTGCCTTCTAAATCCGGCCCACGGACGGTCCAGGAATCAGCATGTTTTTACATGAGTAGAATGTGTCCTTTTATTTAAAATGCATCTCTGGGTTATTTGTGGGGCATAGGAATTCATTCGCTTTTCTTCTTTTTTCCCCAAAATATAGTCCGCCCCCCACAAGGTCTGAGACAGTGGACCAGCCCCCTGCTGAGCAAGTTTGCTGACCCCTGCTCTAGAGCAGTGTTTCCCAACCTTTTTTGGGCAAAGGCACACTTGTTTCATGAAAAAAATCTCGAGGCACACCACCATTACAGCCCGTGTGACGTCAGCGCGCAGCGTCACGCCGGGAGGGACATGAATTGCTAGCAAATTACATAATCACCTCCTTGAGGGCTGGCTCATCTTCTCCGAAGGCAGAACCCCATTAATTAACAGCACAGACTCACACCATAGCCAAGACGAGGGGGGGAAACCTCAGTCATGCACAGTCATGCACATGTGGGGGCTAAATGAGGACGAAGACCGGGCAGAGAGCAGGGTTCAAATCACCCCACCTGGCCAGGACAATCCCTGGGTGCTCCCTTGGGCCACTCGCCTGACCCACCTCGCAGGGCTGTTGTTGCGAGGATAACACGGGGAGAACCACGCGCGCCCCCGGGAGCTCCTTGGAGGAGAAAGCGGGCGATGAATGCAATGCACGAAATATATGAGAGGCGACCAGGTTTTGCAGGTGAGGGGCCCCCGCCAGCCTCCGCTTCCAACACCCGGCGCAACGACGCCGAAGTTTCCCCCCCCCCGGGCTCGGCTTGGGGAGCAGCGCTGCTCCCCCCCGGCTCCCCTTCGCCCTCCCGGCTCTCTCTGCCGCCCACTGGGGACCCCCCTCACCTGCCAAGTCCGGAGCGCCGGTGGAAGTTGCATGCATGCATGCAGGGCGCCGCGTTGCCATTGCATTGCACTGCACTCCATGCAACGCCTGCATGCATGCATTGCCTTGCACGCACGCCAAGGGGTCTCCCCGCGGTCCGATGCGTCCCCTCCAGCGCGGATGCAGCAGTGCAAAAATAACCCCCCCCCCGACGCAGCCCTACCTGGGGGGCAGCCTCCGCCTCCGCCGCTCCGCCTCCGCGGGGATCCCCGGGCTCCATCCTGCCGCCCGATCTCCACGGGGGCGCAGGCAGGCTGCGCGGGGTCTGCGCGGAAGAGCCCCTGCCCACCCGGCCGCCGCCGCCGCGCTCATTCCATGGCCGGGAGAAGAGCGCTTCAAACAAAACGCCCGGCCCGCCAGGCCACGCTGGGAAACGTAGTTCGCGCACCCCGCACGGGCGCGGAGCCCAAGGGCGAGGGGACTACGGATCCCGGCAGCCCCCGCACCAGGGACGGAGGGGGAGAGGCCGGGTGCAGGGATGGAGGGACGAGTGGGCGAGCGAGTGAGTGAGTGGCAGCCGCCAAGCCTTGGCCGAGAGCCAGGAAGGGCCTCCCCGGAGGAGGAGGAGGAGGAGGAGGAGGGAGGCGCAGAGCAGGAGGGAGGGAGGGAACCCCAGGGGTCATCTAGTGACGGCGCCCCAATCAAAAATTTGACTTAAAAAAAAAAATCTTTCGAATTTTTTAATTTTTCCCGCGGCACACCAGGCAATATCTCGCGGCACACTAGTGTGCCACGGAACAGTGGTTGGGAAACACTGCTCTAGAGCAAGTGCAGCACTGATTGTGGGTGATCCAAAAGTTCTGCCTGTACTGGGATTGGCGGGTGTTAAATTCAAATGTGGCAGTTTACCTATACCTGTTGTAGTCACGATTTGTACACCATCTCAAAACTGGCTGATGAGCTGAAGCTTGACATTTAGTGTTGCACTGGTGAGTTTAGTGTATCTTTTCTAAAACTTTCTTTCTCTAATGCTGTTGGCATCGTGGCTGTGTTTGAAATATGAACAAATTCCTGAACACAGGAAGCTCGAGTCTCCCGTGTTGTTATTTAGCCAATTCAGCACCTCTCAGGTTTCCTTGCAGCCACTCTTCTAAGCAATATTTATTTTTATTTTCTCACACAAAGGGTTGGCCTCTTGTGTTTCCAGAAACTTTGTCGGGGGGGGGGCATTGCGGGTGGAAGACTGGTATTGATATCCTCTCTGAAATGAAGTCCACAGAGATAGCAACATCATGTTCTTCATGTCATTCATCTGGTGATAATGGTGTCTGTAGCAGTGCTGTTGAAAGACTATCTGCTGTCATTAGCTCTTTCCCAGGGAAGTGTACTGCTTTATAAGGGAATTTTGTCATCCTGAGATTAAATCTTTGGATCTCTTGGGAGAAGTTTGTGAAGAGATTTGACTCTAGAAAGGACATAAGTGGCTGTTTGTAAGGTGAATGTCAAGCCGGAACTCTGGGAACCTATGGGAGCTTTTCTCCCAATATTAATTGCCACTCAATGTGAAGCATGGAGGAAGCACAGATTTTTACATCAATCAGGGCAAGAGAGAGGAGGCAGGGAGAGGGAACTTCAGGCCCTCCAAACAACACCTTCCCCTAGGCCACACCTGCCACCAGCCATCCTTCACTTGCCAAATGTCTCTTGCATGTCTGGATGGAAGATAGAAAGGGATGTGCATATGCTCTATCTGTACACAATTTATATTTGTTGAGTGGACTAGGACCTGGGAGACTAGCAAATTCCCCTCAAATATTGCCTGGAGCTGAGAGGCCACTACCTGCTGTTTCACCTTCCCCCACAAAAAGCCAAATTGGAGATTCTAATTGTTCAAAGTCAAACCTCAGGCACTGGTGAAGGAAGAGGAGTGTGGGGGGAGCACACCGCCCCTGGCAGCGCGATCCCCAGGGTGCCATCATGCCTGCTTCCCTCTGCCCGCGCTGGGTGCCCCACCCCCGCAGGTGGCAAGTCCCTCCCCCAGGACGCACGCCAGCCCCGCCCCCACCTGCTCTCTGCCCCCCGGTGCCGGAGCATGACGCTCTGCCACTGACCTCAGGCCTAGGTATGGAATGTGGCACTCCTAGCCTCTCTGCCTGATGCTCAGGACGGCCCTCAGGATATATCTTGGCTGTGAGTCAGTGCTTTGGCCAGCTTGCAATGTGTCCTAGAACTGTCGTAACGCCTCTTCCTTGCCTTGATGGAGAAGGGCATTGGTGTAGAAATTTCTCACTTTTGCTTGCAACAAAAGGTAAGTGTTACATCCATTGTTCCACCTCCTTTTGCCTCTGGTTCCACCCCCTACTAGCACATGGCCCCTATGAGGTTGCCGATGAAGGAAAGTGGCCCTCAGTTTCCCACACATGGTCTAGCTAGCTTACTAAGATATGGGTCTTATTTATGTAATATGCAAGGAATCTAAATTGGTTATCTCCTGATGCTAATCATTTCTCTGAGAGGAAAAAGTGTTGCCGCATTCTTGACGTTAACACACAATGTTGATAGGGCTTAGAAATGGTGGTGCTTTCGTTTCCCCTGATTTATCTAGGAGAAGGGTTACAACCAGGGCTTTTTTCCCCAGCCAGAACTGACTGGAACTCAGTTCTGACATCCTCTTAGGTAGGCACCATTGCCATTATAAGAGAACAAGGGAGGAGTTCATGGTGAGTTCTGCACCTCTTTTCATAGAAAAATAGCACTGTAAAAAAGGTAAAGGTAAAGGACCCCTGGAGAGTTAAGTCCAGTCAAAGGTGACTATGGAGTTGCGGTGCTCATCTCACTTTCAGGCTGAGGGAGCCACCATTTGTCCACAGACAGCTTTCCGGGTCGTGTGGCCAGCATGACCAAACTGCTTCTGGTGCAATGGAACACTGTGATGGAAACCAGAGCGCACGGAAACTCTGTTTACCTTTCCGCCACAGCAGTACCTATTTATCTACTTGCACTGGTGTGCTTTTGAACTGCAAGGTTGGCAGGGGCTCCACCAAAAGGTCTCTCCTTCAATAACTCAGCTGAACGTGCTTCAAATCAGCTGAACACACGAAGGTAAGGAGAGAAGGGAGCAGGATTGGTGCACACAGGGACCCGTGCCCTCTACCCAGTTTGTGCCCCCAAGCATTCAGCTAAAAGCTACTACAGACCTCACTGATAATACTGAGCCCTTTGAGGGGAATATATTTATTTAACCACAGCTCTTGACAGGAATGCCCTCTGCTGCAGTGGGAAGAGACTATCTAGATACCATTGTGTTAATGGGTGAAGTCAGTTTGCTGTTCCACAGCTCCAACAGGACATCAGCATCACAGGCTATTCGGTACATTCTCAGAATCCAGTCAGCTCTAGGAAACCTTTCTAGGACTCACCAACCCGACATGTCTCCTTTAGTAGAGAATGCTGCTTCCCATTGTCTGTTACACAATTCCCTTTCATAACTAGCTGGCTCAGAGGAAAATATTGAATAATGTAGTAGTAATGCTTATGAAACTGAATGAGATGTGTGAGAAATCTGACACTTATCTACATGCTGCAGGGATGTTTACCATTGGAAACAACATTGTTATGAGTTTGTTGGTGCCAGAGTTTGTCGGTGCAAGACACCAAAAATTCCTGGATTTATTAAGTTTTGGGGTTAACCAATGCTTGGAGTATTAAGATGAGCCACCAGACGCTGAATTTAGCAGTGTCAAAATACAGGCTGAACCAGTTTTTCCGTTTTCAGGAAATTGTTTGAGATATGGGACATCAGCAAAGCAGAGACTCTGTGTCAGTCATAAAATTGGAGAAGTCCCTTACTGAGCTCTCAGATCGTTAGTCAGAAGACAGTGACAGAGTTTTAGTTAGGAGAAAGTTTTTATGATTTCATTTGGCTGTGGCATGACTGAGGGAACAGGGTGTCAGTCTGTTAAACGTGTCAAGCTGGAGAAGGGGCATCAGAACACAGTGTGGCTAAGTTTGGATCCAAGGTAGCAGCAGTGTGAGAAACAAGACCCTTTTGGAGTGTAATGCTAAAAAAGCCCCTCCACTGTATGCTCAGGTTGTATATAAACCATATATCATAAAGACACCACAGTCTCTACTGTGCCTCAGTTCCTGAGGAAACACAAACCCTGTATAAATACCTGGAACCCTGGGATCTCACACTGCCCAGAGATGGGTGGCATGTAACACTGGTGTCAGAAGTGGGATTTGTGTTTCCTGGAGAAAAGGCCTGAGAGCAAGGTGTGCCTGAGCCAAAATGAAGGGAATAGCCGTAAATAAATGAATGAATGAATGAAGGGAAGAATAGCAGCACTCCTTGAACAGCTTGAGAGAAGGGAGCAGTGACAAAGCCTCCTGTTCGACAAGATACACCAGCAGCAAGGCCAGTGGCCTGAGAGAACATGCCAGCTGCTGACAAAATGGATGAGAATCCTCTATGAAGATGCCTGATGAGGACATCAAAAGTGACCCAGTAGACCAGGTGTGAGGCAGCCAGATGGAAGGGGTGGCTGAGGAGATGGATGGATGACGCTGAAGAGCTGTTGGCTGGAAATGAAGTACTGCTGCTAATTGATTTCTCTACTCCCTGGGAGCCTGCTGTGGAAAGAGGGCAGGAGGAAGAAACAACATTCTCTGTTGTGCTTCATTTCCTAAGGAAACATGAACCTTGGGTAAGTGCTTGGACCCCTGGAATCTCACACCACTCAGAGACTGGGGTGGCATGCAACAATATTTAAGGCAGTAAACAAGCATGAGCCTGTAAGGATGGCACCATTAAAACTCATATTGTGCCTCTTAGCCTAGTTGAGATAACCAAGCAAGTAAGCTTAGTATAGCCTGATATTATTTAAAATTCAGAATTAAAACAGAATTGCAATCTTTAGGATCAAAGGCCAGGGTGAAGAGGTGTACCTTCAGCATTCTCACAAAGCCATACAGTGAAGAAGCCAGATGCACCTGCCACCTCTGTGTGGCAGGTGGGGGTGGAAAGCCACAACTGAGGGGCTGCCTCAGAAAACGCCCTCTCTTGGGTCACTCCACCCCTGAGCTTCTGAGCATAATATCAAGGAGTTGGTAAAACTTCCCTTCTAACCATGCCACAGTCAATTCACCTCCCCTGCCCTTAAACAATGGGAGCTTCCTTTCCAGGGTTAATAGTTGTACGAGAAGATTTCTGTTTGAGCTACAGCATTTGAGGAAATCCCTGGGTAAGTACTGATGCCCACCTGACCCATGTAATCAACACTGTGTTGCACATTAGTTGTGTCTGTATCATCCATCATACCAGAATGTTCAAATGACGCACACAGCACATTGGAACAATGACTGGTGGAATCAGTTACGTTCCACACACGATTTACAAAAGTGTTGGCAATTTGTTATCCTGAACCACATTATTTTTGCTTAATGAAGTACAAAGTTCTGCCACATCAGAACTTGAGGAAAGGATGATGCAAATACTGCTTTAATTCTATTGAAGTCAATGGAACTAAAGGCAGTAGAAATTGAATGCAGTTTGTTTCACAGAGATGTTGCTGCCTTTAAAATTCTCAGCATTTACTTTAATAGGGATACACTGGTTTAAAACAAAGCACCACCAATTAAATGTGCTAACTCTTATTAATTGCTTGTTAATTAAACTGTCGGCATGTTAAGAGTGCAAACATCTATCATCTTCACAAGAGCACTTCAAGGTAGCTAGATTGTTTTACTTTTATTTTTCTTATTACATTTTCCAGAACACTAAGAACACCTTGGCTTTCCAAGGTGATCTAATGATAGTATTTATGGAGTTCGCCCTTTTTTTTTAAGTATTGAAAGCATTTCACATACATTAGTACAATTCAACCTCTCAAAGTTGTAAGCTAGGTCAACATTATTGTCTCTTTAGAAAAGATGGTGCTTCAGGCTGAGAGACGGTACCTCAGCTAAGGCCACCGGTTAGAGTGACCATCTAGCCTACTGTACAAAGGCCAGACCTCTATTTGAAGCCTGCCCAGTCCAAATCTAGTTTTAAAGATAAATAACTATTAGTAGGAAAAGCAGCCAGGCCCTTGAACCTGCCCATCAAGAGCACCTGAACAGCAGACTGAGCAAGTAGAAAGGTCAATCAGTCCAAGTCTTCCCCACCGTGGTGAGATGTACTGCCATTTTTAATCAAAACACTATTTCTAAATCTGCATATTCAAATATTATGCAGATCACTACCCTCTTTTTTCTTCTGTTTTGGTGCCACATAAGCAGCTGCTCCGACACTAGTGAATTTATAGCAGAAGCAGGACTTGAATCAGGGACTTCCTGCTTAATTTCTCAGTCTGTTTCTTAAAATCCAACTGGACAATCCTTCCTTGCCTCTGTTTGCAGCCAGCTGAGCACCTGACATTACAGTGGTACCTCTGGTTATGAACTTAATTCGTTCCGGAGGTCTGTTCTTAACCTGATACCATTCTTAACCTGAGGTACCACTTTAGCTAATGGGGTCTCCTGCTGCTGCCGCACCGCCAGTGTGCGATTTCTGTTCTCATCCTGAGGTAAAGTTCTTAACCTGAGGTATTACTTCCGGGTTAGCGGAGTCTGTAACCAGAAGTGTTTGTAACCTGAGGTACCACTGCATTGCTCTTTTCCAAGGCAATTGAGGAAGGGGGGAGGGGTATGAGAGGGAACCATTGGCACTCCCATAATAGACACATGGAACATCTTTTCCAGCTGTGGGTTGTAGTACCCAAATTCAGATCTCTGAAAGGAAAAAGACACCCTGTGGGAAATGGCAATCAAATATAACTAACAAGCTTATGGCTAGTAAACGCAAAAAGGGCTTAAGACCACAGAACTGTATTCCTAGACTCAGTTAGGCCATGTTCTGCCACCTCCAGTGAGGAAGGAAGCAAAGCTTCCTTTGTTCACTTTCCTCTACTATGTGAAGCTGACCAGGCAACATGTCTCGGCTTGATCGCTTCAAACCCAGACCACATGCTCAGAAATATTTTTCTGTATTTTGTAACCCAATAATTTTCTACCTGTGTTCCTCTTGCTGCTGCATGGAATAACACATGAATCTGACCTTTGGAATTTGTATGTAAAGTATTTACATTTACTAATGGTCTGTTCATTGCAAAAGGGGTAGAAATGGGGAAGGTGCCTTATTCAGACTAAATGGGATATTAAAAGGGTCAAACATCCTATATTCATAACGCTTCATGGTCGCTACACATTTTATGACTTTTATGACTGGGGTTCTCTTACTGAAGAGTGCATTTAGCCCCATGCTTTGGATCTAGGGATCCAGCCAATTCTTTTACCGATTACCACACATAGACAATCTATAGATTTCATCCATCACATTTGTGGTAGAACAGGAGACAGAGAGAAAGGCAGATGGAGGGAGGGAGGGAGAAATTGGCTATACTTGTGCTAAGGAATGCCTGGGTCATGTTCATGTACTCTCTGCCAATTCGTGCCAACTCCTTCATGGTGCTTAAAGTTTATTTTTAGCTGTTCTACGGCTCCTCCTAAGAGATGAACCTGTTTCAGTATTAAAAACACACAAAAACAGCCTCTAGCTAGATTTGGTTTCTGTTCCCACGTTGACTTCTGATGCTCAGTTCAGGATGAACCAACAAAATGTTGCATCGAGGAGAAAACAAAATGTATTTTTAGAAACAGGTGTCAGTGCTTCTTGATAAAAGATATGACTTCCTGAAACCCTGTGACCATATATGTATGTCTGTATGTATGAACTAGAATTGTGATCAAGAGCTAAAAAAAAAGAAACCCGAAGCAAAGGGGAGCAATCCAGACTGGGAGCAGTAAAGTCCAGAAAGAAATTATAGTAATCTAAAACTAAGTTATAGTAATCACTTAGAAATACAGTGGTACCTCAGGTTACATATGCTTCAGGTTACATACTCCGCTAACCCAGAAATAGTGCTTCAGGTTAAGAACTTTGCTTCAGGTTGAGAACAGAAATCGTGCTTTGGCAGCAGCAGGAGGCCCCATTAGCTAAAGTGGTGCTTCAGGTTAAGAACAGTTTCAGGTTAAGTATGGACCTCCAGAACGAATTAAGTACTTAACCCGAGGTACCACTGTAAACTGGGACACCCACCAAATTTGATAGTTCTAAAAGGAAGAAATTGAATGATGTAATCCACAAATGGTATTAAGGCTATGAAAAGAGACAGAAGAAGGTGTAACTATTGCAGACGAAACCCAAACATCTAATTTATTTCTCTATTCTTTCTTGCTGGAGGGGAAAGGGTCTGGAAGGGGACTCCCCCTTTGTAGTCAGCTTTCCTCAGGAGTTGCTCTGCAGACTGACCTTTCTAGGAGATAAGAAGCCACAAACTATATGTGGGATATATAGTCTGTTGAAAATAATACCTAAGTGAGAATGTGAAAGAGTTGCTGGTTATTGTTGTTGTTTCACATTCTCAGATGGTATGGGAAGATGTTGTTGTGTGTGTGCCTGCCATAAATTTTGAGAAGTCATTTTGTCCATTATTCTTGGATCTGGACTTTGAAGAGAATCTGTGTTCTCCTCTCATTTCTTTAATTTACAGACCCCAGTGCTTCATTTTTCTGCAGAAAAAAAAAATAGTTACAGTGGTACCTCGGGTTAAGAACTTAATTCGTTCTGGAGGTCTGTTCTTAACCTGAAACTGTTCTTAACCTGAGGTACCACTTTAGCTAATGGGGTCTCCCGCTGCCGTTGCACCTCCACCGCACGATTTCTGTTCTCATCCTGAAGCAAAGTTCTTAACCCGATGTACTATTTCTGGGTTAGTGGAGTCTGTAACCTGAAGCATCTGTAACCTGAAGCGTGTGTTACCTGAGGTACCATTGTACTTAAGTTCATTAATAGCAATGATTGTATACCAATTGCAAATGCAATAATTTAGGCAAGCTTGGAGTTTGCAAACTGAAATTTTTTTGTGCTTAGTTATTTTTCTATATTTTTCCCTGGAAAATGCCTCCACAAATATATCCACCTTTAGACTCTTGATAAAAATGCAGAGATCAGGACAGAGCCCAGAGAGCGGGTGTGATGTTGGGCACAGAGCCAGCAGAAGGACCTGCTTCCTTTTAATCATGGTGCCTCTTCATGCAAATAAGATGCAAAGGAACACCTAGTCCCCAATTTCCAGATGAAACCAGTGAGCCATGTTTCCTGAAGTCCATGTTCTCCTCATCCTAAGACTGTAGACCAAAACCTTTGCTCTAGCTCCATTGTTGCTTCTTAAACTATATCTTTTGCATCGGGTAAGAAATAAGTACTTGTCTGTTAGATGACAGGGCGCTGTTGTCCATAGTACCTGAGGGCAGCCAGTTAGCTGAGAGGGCACTGGGTACACAAAACTCTGCTCTCCAGCAGCTTGTTTCTTCTTCCTGCTCCTGTAGCATCTGTCACCTGAGGCCGTTTTCAGAGACAAGTGTTCTCAGAGTCAACCCCATGTACCGCATATTACAATAGCCAAGCTGAAAAGCCATCAAAACATATCGAGCAGAGACCACACACACACACACACACACACACACACACCATTTCCAGAAAGGTGAACAGCTGGCGTGTTACCTTTGGTTGATGTAAATTAGGCGTGGGGCACAGAATCTGGTTGACAGGCTGGATCTTGAACTTCCTCACCCTCCATGAACCACTTTGGGAAGGGGGCAAGGCTTTCAATGATGGTCTCCATGATGGCAGGTGGCTCAACTTCAAAGGAGAGATTTGGGGACACACTCTAAGGATGCATACAGACATGGAGCTTATTGCATTAGTATTTTTGGATGTAATGGTAGCATTTCTGCCCCAGTTTCTACTTTTCCTTTTACCTTGCAGTACCTGTTGGAACTGTAGCTTTTTGATTGATAGTCCGCCATGTCATACTCAATTTCACTCACAGCAGTGGGTGTGGTGTGACACAGCAGCAAATGTCCTCAAACAATGTCACCACCCTTCACCCTTTCTGTGCAATCACACTTCTGTTTCCCCATGATTCATCACAAAGTATGCCAAAATGCCATCCAAAACTTCTATTTCAGGAGTGGTGAGACAGATCCATGAAAACCATGGGAAACGTGTGGACAAGGTGGAGTGTTTCAGGAGGTGGCAGAGAGATATTTCTAAATTTGTCTGGCAGGGCAAAAAGCCCAGAATAAAATTTAAAATATTAACCGATGCTAAGGAAAGAGGAGGGTTTGCCCTGCCAGACTTAAAGTTGTATTATGAATCAGCAGCTTTCTGCTGGTTGAAAGATTGGCTACTTCTTGAGAACACTGTTATTTTGGATTTGGAAGGGTTCAACAATGTATTTGGATGGCATGCATATTTGTGGTACGACAAGGTAAAAGCTCATAGAGCTTTCAAGAACCATATTGTCAGGAAGGCAGTGTTTAATGTTTGGATAAAATACAAAGATTTATTAGAAAATAAGACTCCAAGGTGGCTGTCACCAATGGAAGCTAAGGCTCAGAAAAGACTCAATATGGAGGCCAAATGGCTGAAATATTGGGAAATACTAGAAAAAGATGGAGACACTTGGAGACTGCAGAGCTTTGAGAAATTAAAAGACAAAGTGCGAGATTGGTTACACTATGCTCAGATCAGGGAGGCTTTCAACTTGGACAAAAAAACAGGCTTCCAGGTGGAAAAATTGAAATTAGAAACAGAACTGTTAGAACCTAAAACTAAGGTACTTTCAAAAATGTATAACTTGTTGTTAAAATGGAACACACAGGACGAAACGGTTAAATCAGCTATGATAAAATGGGCGCAGGACATTGGTTACAACATTATGTTTGCTGACTGGGAACGATTGTGGACCACCGGTGTTAAATTCACGGCATGTAATGCCTCGAAAGAAAATATTATGAAAATGATATATAGGTGGTACATGACCCCAGTCAAGCTTGCAAAAATATACCACTTGCCAGACAATAAGTGTTGGAAATGTAAAGAAACTGAAGGAACATTCTTTCACCTTTGGTGGACGTGCCCAAAGGTCAAGGCCTTCTGGGAAATGATCTATAATGAACTAAAAAAGGTATTTAAATATACCTTCCTTAAGAAACCAGAAGCTTTCCTTTTGGGCATTGTCGGCCAAATGGTGCCAAAAAAGGACAGAACCTTATTTATGTATGCGACAACTGCAGCAAGAATACTCATCGCAAAGTACTGGAAGACACAAGATTTGCCCATGCTGGAAGAATGGCAGACGCAACTGATAGACTATATGGAACTGGCAGAAATGACTGGCAGAATCCGGGACCTAGGAGAAGAGACAGTGGAAGAGGACTGGAAAAAGTTCAAGGACTACTTGCAAAAGCATTGTAAATTGTATGAATGTTAAGATGATGCAGGATAGAAAATAATCTGGCATTAGTAACTTAGTGGAAAGATGTATGAAAATAAGCGAACCATAAGAACAAGATTGAAACTTTGATTAATATTATGTCAAATTTAAATATCTAAATATTTGATAATAAAGTTTAAAATTGGAGACATAATATTTGAAAATTACAAAATAAGATTTGAAAGAAGGTGAAGCACTGCTGAATATAACTTTATAAATGGGAACGCAGGAAAGGGAGATGTGAGGAAGTCCGAAAGGAAGGTTATGGAAATCTGGTGTACTGAAATTTAACTATGCTATATGTTATTTGTTTTGTGTTTACCTTTTTTCCCCCTCTTCTATGTTGGTGATGGTGTTTTATGTGTTTGGTGATGTATTGTTTAAAACCTTTAATAAATATTATTTTAAAAAAAGAAAGAAAGAAAACCATGGGAAACGTACAGTGCAAAACTCCCACGATATTCCAGGTTGCAGGGGCTGCAAACAGATTTTGTTCTGGAAACAATAAGCTTCTGCTAAATTCTGCTAGATTTCCAGAAGTGGGTTTTCTGTCCTGCACAAGATCACATAAAATGGGGGAATTAACAGGGAAGGAAATGTTGCTAAGATGGAATAAAGTAATGTCCGAATGCTGTTTTGCCTCCTTGGCTGCCAGGGACAGGCAGGAAGGTGTGCCAAGGAGGTGGGAAGGCAGGAAGATGATCCAGAGGAAGGGGCCAGCAATTTGTGGGGTTCTGTGCCACCCATGAGGCAGGAGTCGTTCGTCATTGCTGTGGTACCTTCTTGACTCAGCGTCCAGTGTGGGTGAACCAGTCACACTCCACTATGTCTGCCTCTGGGACTACCCACCATGAACAGCTCCATCTTGTTGGGAATAACTTTCATTTTGCTCCCCTTAATCCAGCCTATTACTGTCTCCATTCCAGTCATTCAGAGCTAATGTCTTCCAATAAGATAGAAGTGAAATTACTGCAAAGCAGCATCACTTTCCCCCAGCCCACACTGAAGAACAGCAAGTTCAATGATATCAACAGCTACTGAGAAGTCTAGGACAACTAAGTGGATCATAAACTCCTGTCTTCCTGTGGTCATGAATTCAGCTGAATGTCTAAAGAGAGCAAATATTTCTTTCCCACATCTCAGATTTGTTGCATACATTCATACATATTTGTAGAAACACAATAACACATGCTGCATTCAGTTGATAAATACAAAAACTGGTAAACGTTCTTAAAAACATCCAGAAATAGCTCTGTGAAAAGCTGAAATTTTCAATTGCTTATGTGAAAGCAAAGAACATGAGTATCTCATATTTGTGTGGCTGATAATATTCATGTGTGCTCAAAACAGTCACTGTAAAACCTAGTACAGTGGTACCTTGGTTTACAACCATAATCTGTTCCGGAGGTCCGTTTGTAAACAAAAACAGGTTATAACCCAAGGTGCACTTTCGCCAATGGGGCCTTAAAAAAAAATGTTCATAACCCCCCAAAAATGGGTTGTAATCCAAAAAAAGTTTGCAAACCAGGACACGTACTTCCAGGTTTGACGTGTTTGTAATCCAAAACGTATGCAAACCAGACTGTTTGCAAACAAGGTACCACTGTACCAAGATTAACCAAGTGCCCAGGTGGACACCACAGTAATAGGACAAAGATGTTATACTTACATGGACTTTGTATGGCTTTACCCTGGGGCAAAGCTATGCCTATAAGGCAGAATTTCACCCTTATTTACAGAGAACTTAAAAGAAAAGTAATCATGTAGCAGAAACTCAGTTAAAGAATGCTGTGAAAGTTAAAAGAGACCTATCAAACCTGTTTTGGTCCTTGTAAAATATTTAAAGATTGAGTGAATGATGAAAGATTTTGTAGAGCCTTAAGTATTTCTTCCAACCACCCATTGCTTTTCAGCAAAAAAACGGTTTTCAAAGCCTAAGAAATGGTTATATTTTCCTCCCCTATTTGCACATCGTATCTTAACTATCTTAACTACTTGGCTTGGGTTTACCGGTAGTTTACGGTATATCTGAACAGGCAAGCCTTGTTTTCTATGTAGCCCCCAATCATCTCATTTTGATAGTTTAAAGGGTTTTTGGGGTTCATAATATACCACATAAAGGAGAATATACTTTTCCTATAACCATCGTATTAGGACCTAGTTCTGCTTCACCTATGTGAATTCTAGAAAAATTCAGTATTAATTTCAAAAATTGTAATAAGGTGACGCTAAACTCCCATTGATTTAAATTGTTCTAGATTTTCCCATTGATGTAAGGAAATTTGTATATTGACCCAGAAAGACAAGTTTGAAAGACTTGAAAAGGCTTTATGACAGTCTTTCCTACATGTGATCACTGCCACCCACTTACAGGAGAAGCACTATTTGAAGCAGTCATTCTGCTTCTCCTTTAAATGAAGGAGAATAGGGGCAGCTGCTTCAAAGAGTACTTTTGAATAAGGCTTTAAAAGAGCCCCCACCCTCCTATTTTGGCCCGACATGGGAGCGTGGTGGCTGTCTTAAAGCCATTGCAAGTCCTCCCCCACTTTCCTTTTAAGCTTGTTGTCATGTGACTCACAGGTGGGTGGCCCCACCAAAGTACCACATTTGACCCATGAGGCCAAGCCTCATGGCCTGTGGAGGCCACATGTGGCTTGAGGAATCCTAAAGGTTTTCCCACTCCATCTTACATTCTTAATTCAAGTGTGCTTTGGCTTAAATCTTGAAGCAGGGAATCTGAGTATCAACATCCAAATTGCATCTCTTCACATTTTAACAGGAATTGTTGGAGTCTATAGATTTTGCTAATATGATGTTTCAAGCATCTTGCCAGGTATCATTTTAAGTAAGTCACTCATCATTATTCACAGTGTTCCAAATATCCTCAGGTATTCTGAGAAGCCAGAAGACGTTCCAGGAAATTCACAGGGCTCATTTGCCTATGTGCTACCAGAAGCAACTGAGAGACAAACCTGTTACTGAAAACAGAATATGTAAATTTTAATATAATCTGTTTTCAGTAACAGGTTTGTCTCTCACAGTTGCTTCATTATACTAAATTTTAGTATAATCAAGTAGCAAGTTTTGTATACATGAAAACTATATCACGAGAGAAAAGTTTCCCCCCATTTGTTGTTGTTATTGATTTTGTTCAACAACTAATATGTTTTCAGCCATATCTCAGAATTTACCGTATTTTTCGCTCTATAACACGCACCAGACCATAACACGCACGTAGTTTTTAGAGGAGGAAAACAAGGAAAAAAATATTCTAAACGAAATAGTGGATATATGATTTTTGTGGTTCATGCTGTGGCCACAGACATGTGATCTGACAGTGAGTTTGGCCCAATGCAAAAATCCTGAGGATCCATGTGGATCCATGCTTTGTAACCACGGAGGAGGAAAGAAGGGGAACCATGGATCTTCTGCTCACGACTGCAGCAGATCCCCCCCGCCACCCGCAGGCATTCGCTCCATAACACGCACAGACATTTCCCCTTACTTTCTAGGAGGAAGAAAGTGAGTGTTATGGTGCAAAAAATACGGTAATTATTTTTTAAAAAAGCTGAATAAAACCATCTGCTTTTCTTCTGGTCATTGGATGTGTGGGGATAATGAATTTTGCAAAGGAGATATTTGCTTTCAACATTTTCCAGTTATCCACTGTCAGACATTACATAATGGAAACATGGTGGAGTGGAGAGACATGGTCATTTCTGGATATAAACTCTATAGGAAGGCTACAAGAGGAAGTATTGGAGGTGGTGTCAACAGGGCATTCAGTTGGCCTCTGTGAATAGGATACTGGACTAGATGGGCCTTGGGCTTTCAGCAAAGTTCTTCTTAGGATCTTACGCTCTTGAATTTTGTCAGAAATAAGATGCACAATTTCACATGGAATCCTTCAAACAAGATAATGGCCATGATTTTTGGTATATTTAACCTTAGGATGGTTAAAGTCGCAGCATTTCCAGAGCAGAAAACAGCTCATTATTCTAGTCAGACAGAATATTGCTACTGCCCTGAAAACCACTTCTGAGACTTGCTCAGTGTGAGCAAGCAGATGCTCAAGAACATCACACTGACCTTATTTTTCATTCTTAATTAAAGCCTGACTTGAACAGTCAATTGCAGTGTCACATACTTGATTCAAGATCAGTCCAAGACGGCAGGTTTTAATGTTGCTATAATCACGCAGGAATATGACTCCAAGACGAACATCCAATTCCAATTAATCTTGCATAAGGAAGAGCAGGCTGAAATGATTTAGGAGAAAAGGGAAATATGGACACTTGGCTAGCTTTTAAAGGAGTTTAGACAAATCCAAGGGAAGATGAAGATGTCAATTATTATTTTTAGACACTATGACTGTAAAACTACCCTCCAGTATTGACTTCTATATGCCAGTTGCTGGGAACAGGGGCTGCACATTGTATTTTGAAGGTGTCCTCCCACCAAAGCCTTGACACCAGGGTTGTGTCATGACCCCTGGGTTCTGACAAGATCTCACCAGAAGCTGCTACTGTTGCTGCTTCTCCTTGCTTCTGCAGTGCCTCCATGGTTGGCACCCGCCCCTCCCACTAGAGAAGAGAGGAGAGGAGCTCCATAAGTGGTTTCTGGTGAGATCTCATACGGCTCTCAAGAGATCACAGCAGAAGCCTCCACTACTACTTCTTGCTTCTCTGACACCACTGCAGGTGCCCCTACCCCGGCCTCCCGTGACTGGAGACGTGGGAAGATGTGAGAGCCCCATGAGATCTCAGCAAAACCCCCAAACTGCCACTGCAGCTGTTTCTCCTTCATTCTTCAGTGGCAGGTGGCAGGCAGCACTCATGAAAAGCCGAGGAGACGCAGTGGTAGCAGTGGCTTCTGGCAAGATCTTCACAAAATCTTGTGAAGATCTGCAAGACCTCACTGGAAGCCGCCACCACTTCTCCCCACTTCTCTGGCAGTGACAGGGTTGTGGATGAATGAGGAGCCACCCCTGAGAATCCACTGCCCGAGGTGGCTGCCTCAGTCTACCTACAGCACTGACAGGGAATCACAAGTGAAGAGAGCAATGTTGCACTCAGGTCCTGCTTGCAGAATTCCCATAGACATCTGATTGACAGCTGTGAGAACATGATTATGAACTAGATGGACCTTTAGACCAATTTTCTCATTAATTTATGGAGAGTGTAGGGTGGCGGGGAAAGTGAGATAAATTTTCAGTACATCAGTAATTTAAACGTTAGGCCCTTCACCAGTCTGTTTTCACATCAAACTTTATTTATTTAGAATCATTTCCCCCCCCCCAAACTGTATTTCCAGTTCTCCAGGGAAAAACCTTAAGTGCTTCAGCTTCTTATTAACATCTATTTGTTTGGGGGTTTTTTATTTTTATTTTATTAAAATGTATTATGTATTTACTTTTTTTTAAAAAAAGATACTATATATGCAATTGTTTTAACTGCTTTATATATGTAACTGTTTTCTGTGTGTTATTATATTGCAAATTGCTTCAGGATGCCTCTGGGGAAGTGATTAATAAATGACAAAAATATTTTTATTTTTTTTAAAAAAACTCCTTTTCAGTGGTAGACTGTCTCAAAGTACAGCCAAATCTGCAATATAACTCACTTGCTGGCTACAAATAAAGTAAGGCATCTCCTTTCTAAATTAAGTACAACTATTAGTTCAGCTACTTATTTATTTTGGAATGCAATGCTACACACTTTAAGTTATGATGCAACCAAAGATCAGAACTTTCAAGTCCTGTTGATTTCAAAAGAAGATGAATGTAAAGCCTGCCTGGGCAGACCAACTCTATACTCCTGAAGTGGGAAGGGGACACTTATAGCGATCTAGTGGTGGTCTGATACGCACCTCCCTTTATACATTCACTGTGCAGAAGTGGCAATGGGGAAAGTGTTGCAGAGAAGAAGCCCAACCACAGAATGGAATACACACACTCCAGCCGTGCCTCTGGTGTCCATCGCAACACCATAGGCTGCCAACAAGCATGAGCTGCAGTGAGGACAAAAGGGGCAAGGAAGGAGCCCCCCCCCACTCAGAGTAACTGAGGCATGGCTTCTGAACATCTTCCCACCCCATCCCATGCGCAGCATGCAACCAGTGGCATGGCAACAATCGACTCTCCTCCACTGTGTGTGTTTCCATGTCCATGTCAGCACTGGGAGTTGCCAGAAAGTCCTACACACAGTGGTTTGAATCCCCTTTTACCATGGATCCCTGCAGACTACTACTACTACTACTACTACTACTACTACTACTAATAATAATAATAATAATAATAATTTATTATTTGTACCCCACCCATCTGGTTGGGTTTCCAGCCACTCTGGGCGGCTTCCAACAAAGATTAAAAATACATTAAAATGTCACACATTAAAAACTTTCCTGAACAGGGCTGCCTTCAGGTGTCTTCTAAATGTCAGGTAGCTGTTTATCTCTTTGACATCTGATGGGAGGGTGTTCCACAGGGCGGGCGCCACTACCGAGAAGGCCCTTTGCCTGGTTCCCTGTAGCTTTGCTTCTTGCAGTGAGGGAACCGCCAGAAGGCCCTCAGCGCTGGACCTCAGAGTCTGGGCAGAATGATGGGGATGGAGATGCTCCTTCAGGTACACTGGGCCTAGGCCATTTAGGGCTTTAAAGGTCAGCACCAACACTTTGAATTGTGCTCAGAAACATACTGGGAGCCAATGTAGGTCTTTCAAGACCAGTGTTATGTGGTGTCGGCAGCCGCCCCCAGTCACCAGTCTAGCTGCCTCATTCTGGATTAGTTTACTGACTAGGACAGAGGAGACATGAATTCATGTTCCACTCCTCTTTTGATTGCCAAGCCAGCATTAGTCTGGTTGGAGGTAAAAGAGGAGGAGCTCTTTGGATTCAAGATTGACTGTGCAAGCTCCACAGAGAAGCTCTCTGCTCTTTTACCACAGCAACAGACAGAAAGGAGGGACTTTATTGGGAGTGGGCACTCCTGCACATAGCAATCAAAGACATAGCTATATATCACATTTGCATGTGTTCATTGTAGTTCTGTTTATTGAGGTATGTAATTTACAACCTATTGTTATGTGGCCCCTGAGGCAAGGAGATAAGTAACGATACAGCCTTTAGAAGACATCTAAAGGCAGCCCTGTATAGGGAAGTTTTTAATGACTGATGTTTTATTATGTTTTTATATATGTTGTAAGCTGCCAAGAGTAGCTGGAGCAACCCAGTCAGATAGATGGGGTGTAAATAATAACAATTGTTTGATTTTATTTATTTATTATTATTATTATTATTATTATTATTATTATTATTATTATTGACTAGGATGTCCCAATTTTCTTCAAAGAAATGTTGGAAGGTATGTAACGTCAATCCCAGGGTAGGTTACAGCATAGTGTGTGTGTGTGTGTGTGTGTGTGTGTGTGCGTGTGTGTGCGTGTGTGTGTGTAACCTGATAAGGTTATCAGATGTCCCCGTTTCCCAGGGACAGTCCCCAGATTTACAAATCAGTCCCCTGACAAAATCCATCTATTTAGTAGAAAGTTGAAAAGTGTCCCTGGATTCATTGGAAAAAAAATCTGGTAACCTTATAACATGACCAAATAAGCAATCTGAAAAAATCAAACTACTACAACAATGGATTACAGTAGCACGAGGATGACAAAATATCTCCTCCAGTCAAGCGAACCAAATGCCAGCATAAATAAAAAATGTCTTTCCCAGACACCTAAAACCCACCAGGGTTAAATTTGAAATATTGTATATAATATAGTTTCACAAATTAAAAGCACTCACTACAATATAAATAGAAATACACCATATCAGATAAGACAATTTTGACAATGTGAGCCACATACCTGTTTTCAATCTGCTTTCCAGGTTTTAGCTGTTGGTGGGCAGCTTCAATGCCCACCTGCCCTTTCTTCTTATGTTTTTTTATCAGGACCAGAGGACCCTTCGAATAGGGGACTCTCCTCTGCATAGGACGAGAGAGAGCCACTCTAAATTAAGGCTTAATTGAGTTCTGTGAATTAACACACAGACAAACACCACAATTGGGCTTGAATGGAGAGTTAAATATTCTCGAAGCAAACTTTCTGTGAACTTTGTGCCTCGTTAAGTTAAAAATTACTCTCAAATGTCCAGTTTAATGGAGGAATCCATTGAGAACATCTGGGTTACAGGTGCTGGATGAGGGTGTCTATTTTTCCCCCTTTCCAGGTTATGAAGAAAAGTGAATGAAAAGATATATGTGTGTAGAGACACTTTAATAAGTTTTGAGGTCAATAGTGAAATGGACTGAAACTGAGCTGTGTAACAGATCAAAATGAGGAAGGGGAAAATGAGTATGAGAGAGAGAGAGTGTGTAACTTCAACAAGCAAGAGGGCGTGATAGATATAAGCACTGCTTTAAGGTGGAGCTAGCTGATTTTCTTCGTGATATTTAAGAAGGAATGCTGTATGACATACTGTGCTTATAATGTTTTAGTATGCCAACAGCAGACGTCATAAAATGACCTCCTGTACCTGTGAATTCCTTCTTCCTGAAGTGCTTGAGATGCCTGCAGCTGAATGTGGCATAAAAGAAAGTATGAAAGTGATAGTGAACACTACCCTAATCTTGAATGTATTACCTTCTTTATTGGCCTCTCTCCCCTGCTTGGGGGTTCAGTTCTCACCTTTTGCCCAGGGCAGCACAGATTCGTACATTCCCTCCTTCATAAACGCAACACACAACCCAGCCTCTTGCTTCCTGTATTAGCCTCCAGAAAAGGGAGGTGCCCTTCCCCAGCAGAAACACACATATCAATGACTAGAGCTCATATCACTCTCCTCTTTCCTTACCTGATTCTCTTAGCAAGGTAAAAAATTCCTTCCAGTAGCACCTTAAAGACCAACTAAGTTAGTTCTTGGTATGAGCTTTCGTGTGCATGCACACTTCTTCAGATACACACATGTATATCTGAAGAAGTGTGCATGCACACGAAAGCTCATACCAAGAACTAACTTAGTTGGTCTTTAAGGTGCTACTGGAAGGAATTTTTTATTTTGACTATGGCAGACCAACACGGCTACCTATCTGTAACTCTTAGCAAGGGTTAACTTTGCTCCCAATATTGCTGTTGTTCACTAACCCTCCAACAGCCCTGGTCCTTTCCTCTGAGCAAAAAGGCACAGTGGCTTGGATTGGCTTATATCAGGGTGAAGAGATGGATACAGCCAGTGGGACAGCTCCTGGACTTCTTCTCCCTCTCCCCCGCCATGGGCTACCTTGGCAGGTGGGCAGGGGTACCCACTTGCAAATTATCTGATGTCACCATGGACTCACCTGATAGAACTTCATTCCTTTGCAACCATGGCTTGCACAAAAAAGGTTTTTTGTTTTGCAGCCCACCATGACCTCAAGCTGGGGCTGCAAAGAATCCATCTTCCTTAACAGGCATGGTTCAAGCTGTGGCTGCAAAGGAAGATTCTTTGCATCTCTGGCTAGAATTCAAGATGGGTTGCAGAGGAAGAATTTGCAGTGAAATTTTGCTGTCTAAAGTTGCCACTTTTAAAATTGGGCAGCTTTCCCCATCACTGCCTGGTTTTGCGCCCACACACACACACACACAGTTCATTTTATAACTCACTGTTAATGCTAGAGTTTAGCTAGTACAAGAAGAGAGCTATGGAATTCAATTTTATTTTAGAGAGTGTGGAAATGCCTTGAGATAGATAACGCAGGTATGACTATGGAGACCATTCTTCCCATCAGCTAGTATTCTTAAGACATTATTTTAACCAGACTAGCATGCCAATTTGGACTGAATTTAAAAAATCACAGCTGGTTGAAAATGTCTATCGATGGAAACACCTTATGGTGTGGTTCCTGTTACGGCTGAGATACATTTAAGGGCTCAAGCAAGGTTTCTTTTTCTTCCTTTTTGGTGGTATGACAAAAATCTGTTCCACAAGGCTAATCATTTGTCCAGTTAACCAGCTTACATTCCAGATAAGCAACATAGTCTTTTAATCATATTGAATAATCATGTCAAACTAATTTGCGCAAACAGAGAGAAGGAAAGTTTGTGAGTGTCATATAAAAAGGCAACACGTCTTTTGTGGATTCAGTAAAATCAATCTTTTTACAGTAAATCCAAGCAGGCAATTTGATTTACGGATGCACTGAGAACTGATGAGCTTTATTGGAATTAGTTAGCACATTTGGATGATCAGAGCATTTATGCTGGGGATTTAGGAGGCCAATTATCTACTGTATAGTCAGTAGTTCTAAGTGTACTGGTTTCAAGGAGTGCTTGGACTGCCAATTCCAAGATGTACTATTCCCAAAGTGCTGCTAGGATCTAATTTAGAAAAGTGCTAATTTTGGAATAGTTTGTGCCAGGCCTCAAGGCTTAGTATATCCAAAGGCTAATTTCAGAATGGGACAATATGGAGGAAAGAGGCGAGCAAATGAAAATCGGTGAAGAAATGCAGGAGGCCACGATGAATATAGCTCTGTTCCAAGCCTTTTCAATTAGCAGGAAACAAAAGAATAGAAACCCCCTCAGCCAATGTGTGTGCCAAAGCCATCTTAATGCAATGCTTCCATAGCTCTCCATCATGGCCCACTCGCTAATTAATTGAGTTGGAAGTCAAACTGCATGCCTTCACATCCAAGAGAGGCAGAGAAAGGAGCAGCCAAGGCAGCTGCCTGGGGCCTCCTGCTGACCGGCTTCCATGCAAACAGAGAGGAAGGGCGACTGGGAAAGCAAAATGTGTCAGCTTCGAAAGGACAATACAGAACTGGTTCTGGCTGACTTGATACTACCCAGCAGAGCTAGGAGAATGCTAAGCTATTTTGTGGCACACTGTAATATGGCCTGTCTAATCTGAAGTTTCTGGTTTACTAGTTTAGCAGATTTCAACTGGGATGCAACAAGGCTTCGACTGTTGATTCCAGGAAAGAACTGAACTGATAAAACAAGAGCTATTAAACAGGGATGAGTAACTTCAGGGCCAAGGGCTGAGACCTCCAGGTCTCCATGCCTAGTCCTCAGGGGTCACCATGAGGCACACCCCTCACTTCCCTTGCTTCAGTCTCTCCTTGAATGTTTTTTCTAGCTGGATTGTGTCCTTGAACTCTGATAAAGCCTTCTGCTGGCCTGGGTGAAGGGTAGAGAGGAATATTATGGACATGCACAGAAACTGGACTTATGTACAAAGTAGAATTTACATTCATTGCTTCACCCACTTTTGTCCCTATCCTGTCTCAGCACTTGTACGTGGACCCCAGAAGGTTCCCCAGAAATAAATGCAGCCTTTGGGATGAAAAATATTGTCCACATCTCCCTCCCCATAAAGTACTGTATTTAGTTCCAATGGAACAAATGTATTAAAATTGTAACATTTTCCCTAGCCCACATTGTTGGCAATGATGGCCACTGATAAATATTTATTGGCACCAGATCTATCTACTTGATTGCTGCAAATTCCAGTAGATGAGCACTTGTGTGAACTTTTAATACTCTCCTTGGGGGACATTACATCTGCAGATTGTCTTTCTGGTTAACATCAGCATTCAGTAATTGATTCCAACAATAGGTTGGAGGTTAAGTGTGTAATCACCATGCCTCAGTCATCAGCATTTTATTTGGAAGAGGAGAACCCACACAGTGCCATCATCATTTTGTAACCTATGTTTTCCAAGTTATTCATCCACCTTTATTACTATTGTGAAAATCATCAACTATTTGGGGAGCTTGTTTGAAGCTAGAACCAAAGTGTGATTTTCAGGGATGTGGGTGGTCCTTTAAGCTACCCTCCTTTCTTTTTTAGGAGTGTGTGGTTTCAATGTTTGCTGTAGCATTAGTGGAGGATGAACCATATCCCTAGAATGTCTCACCTACTTACTTGAGGACTCTGCTGCTATTTTGTTTCTGGTGACATCACCAGTGCCATGCATACAATCTTCTCTACCTTATTCACATTTGAGTAATTCTTACCGTTCTTCTCACTGTTTTAAAAAGCAGTGCTTTCTTTCTGGGGATACGCAGGGGTATGCATACCCTTAAACGTTTTGTGAATCTTTGTACTTTTGTCCATTTACTGTATTTATTTCCCCTGATTTGAACCATAAAATGGTGATTTTCTTGAGTCAAAATGAGACTACCCCTAAACATATTTTTAGAAAAAAAAGTGCTGTTAATAAGTATCTTTCACTGGAAAGAGTAGTGGATTTTTGAAGACATTAAGGTTTATATTGGTGCAGTATTTATTTGGGTAAAAATGTTGGAGGAACATGACCAAAGGCTACAAACAGCTGGAATGACCAGAGCAGCAGGTCTATTGCTGAATAATCAGAAATGCAAATGTAGACTGCAGGAAATTACATATTTAGGGGGAAAGCTGACTGAAAAGATGTACTGATAGACACTGTCAGAATTCCATCTATCTCAAATATGTTCCCTCCAAAAGATAAGCAGTGTTCATCTTTGCTTTACTTATGTTTATGGTTTGGATGTAAGTTGACCAAAGCACTTTTAATAGTAACGTTGGTTGGGAAATTCGTGTCAGTCTTGGCTCACACCGTCCAAGCTACTTTTAAAAGAAAAATAATGCTGGACATAAGCTTCATATTTACTGGACAAGCTGTTTGAAAAGCTGAAGCAAGTAACCAAACTTTTCAGGTACCGGTACTACAATACTGTATGTGCCTCAAAAGAGGAACTGCAGCATTATCTCCAGTGGTCTTTGGAGACCAGAAGTACTGTATAACCTTCTAGATGTTTCACAGAAACAGAACACCAAGATGCACAAATAGCAGGAAACTTTTAGCTTAGTATTATTAATGGGTGTCTTCATCAGTGAGGCTGTTGAATTCATTTAGAAGCCAAAGATTGTGACACAAGGATTGCATCTGCTGTAGCCAAAGGATAAAATGGGCAGGCCTAATGGTACATTCTAGAGCCAGAGGTTGTATTTCAAAAACAATGAGAGAAATAGGAGGAATATGTGAATAGGAAACACCTTTGGGCTGTTGAAAAAGGAGCAGAATAAGGGCCAAATTAAACACGATGTTAAATATGTGATCAAATTTAATGTGGGGTTTTTTTTGTTTGTTTTAAAGCAGTCTTTGCCAACCAACTGCCTTCGAGATGTTTTGAGCTACATTTGGACTCATGAGACTTGTAGTCCAAAACATCTGGAAAGCCCCAGGTTGGCAGTTAGATTCATATCATGGTACATGGCGGAAGGGTGTAACTATTCCCCTTTGTTCTGTAGTCCCAAAGAAAATTGCTCCTCCAGGAGGAAAAGTGCTGTATTTATTTTTAAATCACAGGAAAATGTAACCTTTCCTGAACAGTTTGCAGATTTTCTTGCCCTGTTTTCAACTGAGAATACATATCAGGACCAATTGGGAAGTGGCAAGTGGAATATGGATGGCTTCAGTAGAGGATTAGACAAATTAATGGAGGGTGAGGCTCTCAGTAGCTACTCACCCTGGTACGTAGCTTTGTTCCACCTCCACTACTGTTGCTGGAAACCACTCTTGTGCACAGATATGGCTTGCAGGCTTCCCATAGGCATCTGGTTAGCAACTCTTGAGGACAGGATAGCAGACTACACAGACCATTCGCCTGACCCAGCAGGCTCTTCTTAACACAAAGCGAAAAGAGAGAACAAAACTTTAAAACAGTTGGATTTGGGTGGGTGGTGTGTCGAATGAGCATCCAAGAGAATGGATGATTTAAGGGTATAACCATAGCATTTATCAAAAGCTGCTAGGTAAATTGTCCCCCACTGCCACCCCCCAAATAAATCATGTTTTCTGGTGCTTTTTATCAGTAGCATGTTACCCATTCCTGTCTTGCCAGCTCTAGCATATTATATTGCTGCTTGTTTGCCATTGACATATTTCATCTTCCACTGCCTCTTTCAAAGGAGGAAACAATTTCAAGAGTAGTGTGTTACATTCCAAGGTCAAGATAAGTGAGTGATGCAAACAAATGCTGACTTGACATGGGCAGAAACATGTCATAAAGCAGCAGCAGTGACTGACTGGCAGATTTATATGTACCTGCAGATATTTTAAATGAAATTTATTTAAGACTACACAGGAGAGATGAAGAAAATCATAAAAAGTATTGCATACAAATATATAAATGTCAACAGTGTTACATGAATTCCTTTGCAACTCAGAAGGAATTGTAGCTGTGAAATCATAAAAGGTTGACTCAGTAGACTGTTGAAACTGAGGTCCAGTTCACATAACCGTTCCAGCCAGCGGCAGCTGCATTGTTCTTACACCATGCAAGCCTAGACATGTTTATTCTAAAGCAAATCCTGCTGTGTGCTGTGGGTTACTCACACACAGGTGTGCATTGGAGTCCAACCTCACTCACCCAATGCTTACCTTTTGCTGCACAGCTATGGATTTAGCCAGCCATGTGACTCTCAGCCAACACAACAGGATGAAACAATTACCATATTTTTTGCTCTATAAGACTCACTTTTTCCCTCCCAAAAAGTAAGTGGAAATGTGTGTGCGTCTTATGGAGCGAATGCAGGCTGCGCAGCATTCCCAGAAGTCAGAACAGCAAGAGGGATTGCTGCTTTCACTGCGCAGCGATCCCTTTTGCTGTTCTGGCTTCTGAGATTCAGAATATATATATTTTTCTTGTTTTCCTCCTCCAAAAACTAGGTGCGTCTTGTGGTCTGGTGCGTCTTATAGAGTGAAAAATACGGTATATAAACTGGCCGTTAAAACTATGTATTTTGTTATTGGCGTCAAATTTCCAGAAGGGTGGGATTTTCTTTTCCTGCTGTCTTTTCTCAAATGTATACCTGTGAACAAAACTGATGTTTTTTTCACTGACAATCTTGCACAGGAAGATAGAAATCTGCCTTATCCTGAGGCAGACCATAGATCCATCCATCTCAGTATGGTCTACAGAACACGGACTGGAAGGAGCTTTCCAAAGTTATAGTTCAGGGGTCTTTCACAGGCCTTCATGGAGATGCCAGGGATTGTATTTGGAACCTTCTGCACCCAAAACAGATGCTATTCTACTAAGCTAGATCACTTCTCATTCTTCATAAATATAGGCTTAACAATATAATTTTGTTATGATAGCCTATATAATAATCAAAAGGAAATATAGAATATAGAAGTGTAACACCCTTTTGTAGATTTGGTATAGCACCAAGGCTTCTTCCCTCCCCCCCCCCTTTTTATAAGCACATATATTATTCTGAGTGGACAGGTTTAATTGTACAGTGTAAGCATATTTAATATTATTGAGTGCTTACTTTTCAGTCCAAAATTCTACAAAGCTGAGTGCTTCTCTCATAAAAAAACAACAACCCTAAAGACCATCAATAAATGCCACATTCTTAGTCCACTTTACTCCCATCCAGGAAATGAAAAGATCTTCCTTCCAATTAAATGTCAGTTGTTCCATACTGAATGTCAAGTGGGCAGACTGCGCCTACTTTTCATAACAAGATTTTGAAATTAGAAAATAACTCTTTAGTCATGACATTGATTAAGAGATTGAAGAGATGATTGTCAGCTCAGAAGATCAAAAGAAGTGTTCTTCAAAGTAATGCAGCATTTACTTCTTAACTAGGAAGTGTAATCAGTTAATCATTTTACACAAATGCCATTTCTTTGTGCTCGTAAACTCCTTACTTAGCCATCCTAGCTAAGTTAAGGAAACAAATTACCTCGTCTTCTTGCACAAAAGCTGCCCTTGATTAGTATCGAAAACCATTAATGGAAAGACAGTGAAGGTAGAATTCACTGTGGGAAAAGGCAAAGCATGTGTCGTTCTATGTGTTTGAAATTATATGAACTCTAAGAAACCTGAAATGCTACAATCCTCAGGTATATAAAACTGAGCAGAAGATGCAGCTACTTCAAAGTGGAAGGTTTCCAAGCGCGCAGCTGGAAGGTCTCCAGAATGGAGTGCTTGACCTTTGCTGACCAAGCACATATCTAAGATAAGGACAGCAAAGTGAGGTAATGGCTCTTTCCAACTGGAATGTCCATCCCTCTTTCAAGAAAGAAAATCTATGGGTGCTGAAGAAAGAAAGGGAGGGCCACACATTTTGCAGCCCTTAAAGAAGATTATGTGTGAGGGGCAACTGATCCTGCTTTAAGCGCAAGTGGGAAGCCTGTAGCAAATAGGGAAGCTATGTTGCTCCCAGGAATGGCCACTTTTCCGAGGCCAAGGCTGGTGTCAGGGGTTGGTGTCATTGGGCACCTGCCAAGGCCCACACCACAGCAGTTACGCTACTGCTAAACCCTTTAATCAGGGGTAGGGAACCTCTGGCTCACAGGACAAATTGGGCCCACAAGGCTGTTTTGGTCAAGTGATGTCCAACTGCAACACAGTCAGCTAAAGGCAGGACTTGGATGAAAGGTGTTTTGCAGGCACTGGAGATCAGCTGATTGGCGGGATGCATGCAAGTTCCCCTCTTTAGCGCTTCCCAAACGCTAACACCCAGCTGACTGCTGAATGCTTGTTGGGGCTTGTTATTTGGAAGACATTTAGCCAATATTATATCAGCTTCATTGGCTGCCTCGCTGCTACTGGGCCCAATTCAAAATGTTGGTTTGAAACCTTCAAAACCCAAAATATTTTCAGGCCATGTTATATGAAGGAACAGGGGAACAGGTGGCACTGTGGTCTAAACCATCGAGCCTCTTGGGGTTGCTGATCAGAAGGTTGGCGGTTCGAATCCGCACAACGGGGTGAGCTCCCATTGCTCCCTCTCAGCTTCTGCCAACCTAGCAGTTCAAAAGCACACCGGTGGAAGTAAATAAATAGGTACAACTGCAGCGGGAAGGTAAATGGCGTTTCCATGTGCTCTGGTTTCCGTAACAGTGTTCAGTTGCACCAGAAGCGATTTAGTCATGTTGGCCACATGACCCGTAAAGCTGTCTGTGGACAAACACCGGCTCCCTTGGACACCGAGGGCACCGGCCTGAAGCAAGATGAGCACAGCAACCCCATAGTTGCCTTTGACTGGACTTAACTGTCCAGGGGTCCTTTACCCATATGAAGGAACACTTGTATCCATATGAACTGCCACAGAGGCCCAGGTCACACATCAACAAGGTTTTTTAAAAAAGGAGCCTTTTCTGTGGTGATTCCCTAGCTAAAGGAGGTGTTCTTCACTCTTTTCCTCTCTGCCTTTAAATTTGCCTTTAAAAAAAATAAGAAATTGCTTTTCATTCAATTAGCTGTTGGATGCTGTATTGCACTTCAGATTGTTGCCATTTCTCTGTTTTAAATCACATTAAATTATTTAATCTTTTATTGGGACAGCTTGGCTGAACTCGTGTACGGTTTATATGCTGTGCTTGGCTTAGTTTAGAATTTTACAAGTTTTACATGTTTAATTGGTTCTGATACTGATTGTGAGCAGCCTTGAGAGGGCTTTAGCTCTGAAAGGTGTTAGACTACCACTGAAACAAGCAAGCATTGTTTGGCATATTTTTGGGCTCCATTAATATTCAGAGCTCTTACTTCCATTCACTTTTATACAGTGTTGTTTACATTCAGAATTGCATCTGCCAGTGAATTCTTGTGTGGGAGTCATTTTGACCAAGTTACTGTTCTCTCATTCTGCTTGGCTCATCAATAGTAATCTCAAAGAAAATCGGACAACAAAGAAACAACAAGAAATGTCACACCTCAGGTATCACACCAGGGTGTTAAGCATTTTTGTTTCTTTTAATCCTTTCCCCTCTGCATGCTTGGTAGTGGCAATATTCACATGGGTCTGAATAGGAACCAACAAGGTGGTGCTTTCTGTTGGAATATTTACAAGCTCCCAGAAACTTGCTTTGACACGTTGGCAGAAGCTGTTTGACCCTACTCTTCATGTCCTAAACTGTCTGCCCCTTCCTCAAGCTGGTATTAATTGGAGTGGTGGGGACAAATACAATTGCTGCTAATTAGTTAAGCAAAAACCATGGGAGACCATGGTTGTGGATCTTGTGAAAATACAGAAGGAATTGGGTCACCTTTGTTTGTCACCCCCTGCTTCCAAGCCATTATTTCTCAACCAGTGCATAGCCTCTTGTCCCTAACTTCTTTCAACATGTTGCTACCACCATATTCTAGTTCTGTTAAGGTCCATCACATTGCCTCTGAATACTAGTTTCTGGGAAACACAACTCGGAAGATTGCTGGGGTACTCATGTCCTGCTTGCAGGCTTCTCATAGGCATCTGATTGGCCACTGTGAGAACAGCATATTGTACAAGATGGGTCTTTAGTCTGATCCAGCTGGACTCCTCTTATGCCTCTGCATTTTGCAACTCTTCCCCTGCCCCAGTTAGAGTCACTTGTTCTAATGTTCTAATGCTAAACATCAAAAACACCCTTGAGTTTTGTAGGGAATAACAAGCACTGAATTCAACAATGTTGTCATGTGGGATGTCTTTTTCAGTATTTCTGGGAACCATAAACTTTTTTTCCCTGGCTTATGTGCGTTGGCACATATATGTGTGTGCACATACACACAATCACACAAATGAAATACAAAATTAATTTCGGAAACTGTGGGCCACTCTTAAGGGAATACAAACATTGTCCCACCCACCTCCCCAACCCAAGAATGTGGATCTGTTTCTTATCCGATTAACATAAAGTCTCATCCACTGGAGGAAACAAAAGGCTTTAGCTGGAAATGATCCCATATTTAGGCATGGGAATACATAGGGTCTTGATTTCTAATTTTGGGGGTGGGAAGGAGAAGAAGTGTCATCTGGCAAGTTCTTATCCAACTCGGTATTCTTTTCAGAACCCTCAGTCCTCCAAAGTCCTCCAAGCATGTTTTCAGACTGATAATCTGCAATGCATCACTTTTGGATACATGGTAGGTCAACCGTTACTGTATATTGTTGGATGTCAGACCTCTCTAATCCTTGGATCCAGTAAGTATTAAAAGCTAATCAAGTCAGGCTAGCCTCCTAGTGAAGTGTAAGGAGACCAAAGAAAGGGGCTCTGTGGGAGAAAGGGTTGGTCTCTGCTTGAATCCAAGGCTGTGGCTATGGGAGAAGCCAGACCCTTTTGAGTTGCTGATGTTTTGAGTTGCTGATGTTGAGTTGTGAACCCCTCCATCAGAGGCTCAAGTTGTATATATGCATAAATAAACCATATGTCCTAAAGACACCACAGACACTGCTGTCCCTCATTCCAAAGGAAACACAAACCCTGGGTAACCACCTGGAACACCTGGGATCTCTCACCATTCTGAGATTGGGGTAGCATGCAATAATATGTTCATTCTTCCCAGTAGGCTTCCTAGGTGGAACCTGAAACCTACACAGCCCCTAGTGGAGCCTCATGTGAATGTTTGCTACCTCTTCCTATGTTCCATCGGGAGACTGCAATGCAGTTTCCAGAGGGGTACTTGTGTTAACCTGTTCCAGCAAAAAACAAAAACAAAAAACACTCTTCTTCCCACTTCCACTTTGAGTTCACCCACAAATTATGATGATATTTCATGCATCTGTTGAACTGGCCTATAGTACATGAAAACTTATGCCGTAATAAATTGTTAGTTTTTAAGGTACTACAAAACTGTTGCTTGTGTTTTACCAGATTCATAGCACATCCACACTATACATTTAAAGCTTCCCCCAAATAATATTGAGAACTGTAGTTTACTCCCAAAGCACTACAATTCCCAGCATCCTTAACAATCTACAGTTCCCAGGATTCTTTGGGAGAAGCCATGGGCTTTAAATGTATAGTATGGGTGTGACTATGCAATGTTTTCATCATAAGTTAACCCTTTTCCTCCCCACCCACACCTTCCAGAGAACTCATAAGCTTGCATACTATTTTGTGATAGTTTTGGGTGGCCTAATAAAGGCACTGCCCTAGTAAGGATTTTTAAAATGGAAGATATTTTTGCATCCCATTGGAATAGCAGAGCAATATTTTAATCAGGACCAGAGAGAATGTAAGTAGTATATGAGCATTTAAGTTCCGTATAACTTTACTTCAGCTTGGATGTTAAGGAAAATAAATAAAAGCTGGACAAGATGGTGTTTCCTGCTTGGCAGGGGGTTGGACTCGATGGCCCTTGTGGTCTATTCCAACTCTATGATTCTATGATTCTAAAAGAAGGAAAAGCCTCCAGTTCATCATAGCCTTAAGATCATCTTGGATGCAAACAGATTTCATTTTGAGAGCCAAAGCTATGAGATGGATGGGAAGACACAATAGCTATTCTACATCTTACCTTTGAATTTTCTATAATGGACCAAAATGCTTACCTACACTTTTAAAAAAATCAAATTTACACAATAGCAAATAAAAAGTAAATGTAGTAGTGTTGGTCCATGGGTTGGGGAAGCCCTCCAAAATCTTTATTAAGACCAGCCAAAATGTCACATAGTTATGCCAAACTTTTGATATTTCCATAATTCTACTCATGACCTTTTTATATCCTTGTGCTATCAGTTTGTTTTAATCCCTCCATATCTATATATGTTAATAGTTTCTTTCCCATTTAGGGGAGTAGATTATAAGAGTAGCTTTGATTTGTGTTTGGAAGATCACTGGTTCAGTGAATACTTGATGTGTCAGTGCAAGGAATTACCTCAGTTCCTTCCTCTTAAAAGGAAGGAAACAATGAAATCATAAACAGAGGTTTCAGGTCTCCATGTCTCCAGATAAACAGTGAAGGGGAAGTTAACACCCACCAGACAAAGGACTATGGTGGAACCTGTTCCCTTTTTTTATTTCCACTCTAGTAAAGGCTGTTGTGGTTGAAAAATTGAGAACACATGCCATGTTTGTGATTCTGTGCTGCTGAAAGTGTGATTTGGAGAATCCTTATATCTAAACAGTCAAGATGTTTCTCACTTTCTTCATATGAAATATATTCATCTGAAGCCAACCCAGTGCAGCTAAAATATTAAATACTAAATGCTATTTGAACCAACAAGTTAAAGGAACTAATGGAACATGTTGGAAGTGTCTTTCAATGGGATTTAATCACAGCTTACTTGGTCTGGATCAGAACCAAAATATCAATCAGGAAATAGAGGTGCCTGAAGGTTGCCAGGTCTAGACCATGAAGGTGTTACTAGACCTTTAAGAGTTGCAAAGAAAGCAGAATTTCACCATGTACATCCCTTGTCTTCATGGCACTGTGATGGCAGGACAAATTTCACCTCATGGAATTTTCCCTGCTGCGCTCTCAAGGTCTGCCTCTGGCAATTCTTTTATGGCAGTAGCAATAAATCAAATAACCGTCATTTAGTTTGCTAGCTAAAGCCAAAATTTTAGTTTACAGGCTGGTCAAAATTATATCTTAATGGTTTGAGGAGAAAAGTAACCTTTCAAGATTTTCATCTGTTGAAATAACAGACTAGCCATCAATATAGAGAAATGCAAGTGCCCAATAGAACTTCTGACTTTATCAACATGCAAAGCCATCCAGAACTCAAGACCAGATTGTGATGTGATATTCAGAGGAAGGGGTGGAAAAGACTAGTGCTGAAAATAAACACTTGCATGTTCTTGAATGTATTTAAATTTGTTCTCTTCAGTACCCTTATATATATGCACATCAGTAACATGAAAGAATATGCGGTCACTGGAAGGACAGATCCTGAAGCTGAGGCTCCAATACTTTGGCCACCTCATGAGAAGAGAAGACTCCCTGGAAAAGACTCTGATGTTGGGAAAGATTGAAGGCAGAAAGAGAAGGGGACAACAGAGGACGAGATGGTTGGACAGTGTTCTTGAAGCTACTAACATGAGTTTGACCAATCTGCGGGAGGCAGTGGAAGACAGGAGTGCCTGGCGTGCTCTGGTCCATGGGGTCACGAAGAGTTGGACACAACTAAACAACAACAACATGAAACAGACTTGGAATCTCCTAAATCTGTGAAAGGCAATTTACAAAACTGAAATAATAGAACTGCAAAAAGTGTAGGATTATTTCTGTTGAATTACATCAAGGTAGGGATAGCTTTTCTAAAGCTAAAATCCTATACATGCTTACCGGGTAGTAAGTTGCATTGAACTCAATGGATCATATTTCACAGTAAATAGGATTGTGCTGTAAGGATCAAACCAAGAGCTTCCTGGCAGATGCTATCATGCAGTTTGACTTTTGATGGTATCAGTCTGGCATTTTAAAAAACCCAAAACATTCATTGCCATTGGCACTCAGTGGAAGATAATTCTTGGTTGTCAGGTGTAAGATGTAATCTTCATACATAGGACGGTGAACAAACCACTTTATTGAGGACAAAGTCTAACACATCTTAGGTATTAGAAAAGTCCACCAGACTTGCAACTGCTCCCAGTTGTGGTCTCCAGAGCTTCCCAGCTTTGTGTAAAACCTGGAGTAGAACTACATAAAAGGTAAAGGTATCCCTGACCGTTAGGTCCAGTTGCGGACGACTCTGGGGTTACACGCTCAGCATGGCGAACCAGAGCAGCGCATGGAAACACTGTTTACCTTCCCGCCAGAGCAGTACCTATTTATCTACTTGCACTTGACGTGCTTTTGAACTGCTAAGTGAGCAGGAGCTGGGATCGGACAACAGGCGCTCACCCCATTGTGGGGATTTGAACTGCCAACCTTCCAACATGATATCAGGATAAACCTGTTATCCTAGACACGAGGAGCAGAAACATCAAAAAAAGAGGCTTGAATAAACAATGGTTATTTTAGTCACCAATAACATAAAACCCAACAATATTTATTAGGAACAGAATTTCCATGTGATCATTTTTTTCCCATGTGGCAAAAGGCTGTCTTTTGTGATCATGTTAGATTGGCATAGTTCAGCTAAATTATACTCAGAGTAGATGCACTGAAATTAATGGCCTGAACTTACTGATGTTCATTCATTTCAATGGGTTGACTCTGAGGAAAACTTTAGTTGAATACCACCCCTAATTATTTTATAATATTTACCATTGGCCCATTTTCATTGCTCCATAAGGCTATACCTCCTAGTCCATTGATGATGCTACCATCTCTTGCCTGTTCAATGGATGGCAGTGAGTGAGTAATGTGATGTTTGAGGGAGGTGAACTACCACACAAAATTCTGGCTGGAATGTGTGTCCTAGGAGCAAAGTTTTTAAGGAACAGTGGGGGGCGGGGAATAATAGAAAGATTTGCAAACTGACATAATATGAGAGAAATTGAAGCACAGGCTTCATTTTCCCAGTTAAATCACTGGTGCTTTAAAATGATTGATACCTATTACAATGGATCCTGAGCAAGACAGTTACATTTAAGCCCTAATGTGAAAAGTTAGTGTGGCTAATAGGCTGTGGATCCATCCCATTGTTTCGTTAGTGGTACAGGCACTGGGGTTTAACAGCAGAGCTCTTCCATCCTCCAAATAAATATTTTGAAACTTACAAGCATATGTAGATATTTGCAAATTGGAGCAGCCCTGGGGAAGTCATATTACTGACACTGCAGAACTCAATAAGATTTTCCAGGGGGAACCAACCTCACAAAATGATTTGCTATCATTGCCAGTATTAGGGAAATGCAGACATTTATGCACAGCTACTTCATTTATTGTGAAGGAAACCTGATATGCACAATAACCTTCTGTTTCAATTCCTATCTGTGCCCTGGCCCTATTTAAGAGCAGCCAACAGATCTGGAACACATCAAGGAAAACAAAGATCCTTTCTGATAATTAGGAATACATGCATATCTTCTCCCTCTTATGGAACAACCAAGAAGAAAACACATAGGCTTCACTTTCCGTGCTGAAAAATGGCTTGATGCTTTGAAAAAAACAGGAAAACAATATTTTAAAACACTTTCAGAAAGCATGACAGCTGTAAGTGTTTTGTCAGAAGGGGGGAAGTCAAACAGTAATTGACAGAAGATTGGACCCAAACTCAGCTGGTTGAATTTACGACCCACTGAAACTAATGAGACAAGCTAGTTATGGTTTGACTTAAACCCATCTATTTCCATGGCAACCAAGTCAATCTTGATCCAAGCCTGACTATTTAGCACCCTGAAATATGAAATGGATCTAAGTAGCAGTCGTGCCAATTTATAGTACAGTCTTAGTCATGTTTGCTCAGTTGTAAGTCACACAGTGACTAGAGTAGCTTATTCTCTAGTAAATAATTTAGGATTTCAGTCACAGTTATTATTATTTTTTAGTATATCAAGTCCCTGTTCATAAATATTGTAATGCCAGTTTCATTTCTGAAGCTTTTACAGCACCATTTGTGTACCTTTCACTTGTGTTTGAGTATGATTTTGCTATAAAATCTCCAGATCTCAGCAGGAAACCACCAAGTGGCACAAACCAGTTTTTATAATCTTTTGCTGACTTTTATGTACTTTACTCTGGATCTCTGAATGTTGTTGGAGTCCAGTTCCCATCAGCCCCAGGCAGCATGGTCAATGGACAGGGATGATGGGAAGTGTTGTTCAGTAACATCTGGAGGGGGAAAGTTTCCCCAACTTAGATTAGCTGTGTCCTTCCATAACTTTTGTGCAAGCTATATATTTAGATCATCAAAAGTCATTTTGTCTCTCCAGCAAGACAAGCATGTTAGCTGTTCTTTTCTGAACTCTTTCCAATTTGTTGATTGTTTTCTGTTTCTTTCGGACATGCCAAGAAGTGTATACTATTCCAGATGTAATTTTATTAGAACCATGAATGATTGCCTCCTTGTTTTGCAACAACATGCTTCTCCAACTGCATTCTGAAATTGCATTGATTTTTGTTCTCCTGTCTCCCATATTTGCAGGCTATCGTTTTATTGTCCTTTTTTAAAAAAAATGCGGAACAATAAACATTTGCATTGCAAATTATTTCTGTTTTGAAATATCAGTTTTTCATCACCTCCCACACATGATAAATATTTTTCAAAGCTAAATTCTGGGCTGACCAATGTATCATTTGAGTTGTCATCAAAAACTCTTGAAGCTGTTCTGTTTCTTAGCATCTTCTAGATTTGCATGTGGTTATAAATCCTTACAAATTAGTGCCATGTGCTGAAATAGTGCACTGCTTGTAATAAAAAATAAAAAATCATTGAAATGCTCTGGAAGAGTGTAAACTCCCACTCCCTCCTTATTTAACCATTCTTGTTTTGAGTTAAAATTATTTTTAGTGTATATATAAATGTATTTTGAATCCATGAGTCACATGATCCTGAGCATGCTTCATTAATAACAGTAGCACATAGTTTCAGTAGTAGCAATCCTCTATTTGCTTCTATATTTCTAGTGACACATTTTCAAACTCTGGATGTATACATGGCAGCCTTCCCCACCCTGAAGTACCTCTCTCATACATGACCATCACCCAGGCACATTGGAGAAATTGCAGAATAAAACAGCTCAAGAGCAATAGCTTGAGAAGGCTGGTCTAATAGTATACCCTAGTCTCTTTTATCCCTAGATTGTGGGGAAGAAAGCTCCCATTGCTGCCACTCCCATTTTTCAGGCCTTGTTTGCCAATAGTGTCAATTTCCTCTCTCCCATTTTTGACACACCAATGCTCTCCCATACTTTGCACACAGATGCTAAGAGTAATCTATCCCCACCTCCTTGTGAGTAGCTCGCAAAGTGATCTGCCTATATTGCAGCAGTGCCATTAGTTCTGCCCAATGGGTTAACAGCTGGGTTTATTTTATGCAATTATTTGTTGCCTTTATACCCACATTTTTTCCCAAGGAACTTAAGGTGGCGTACATGGTTCTGCCTCTCCTCAGTTGACCCCCACAACAACCCTGTGAGGTAGGTGAGGATGAGAGACAGTGACTAGTCCAAGGTCACCCAGCGAACTTGGTGGCCAAGTGAGGATTCAAACCCTTGTCTCCTAGGTCCTAGTCTGAAACTGTAACCATCATGCAATATGCCACTGTCACCCTGCAGATATTTTGCATAATCATTTGCCATTTTTAAATAAATGTGGCCCTTGTTTTAATCAAACTTCACCTTGTCACACCTCTTTATTTCATGTCTGTGGCTGTAATTCTCTAGTCCACAAAATAATTTTATTGCTTTTTAAAGAGCTTGTTAAATTGCTTTTCTCACTCACAGGCCTTGTAATAATTTTCACCTTTCTTACAGAAGTCTTTTAAAAAGACACCCTACATTTTAAATCTAATAAGAATTAAGTCCAAAGAGAACACAGTTGGCGAAATTACATTTTAATTATTGGTCTAGGACTGATGTAAAGCTATAAAGGTCACCCAAGAATAATACTTTCTGCTATATTCATAAAAGGGTTTCTTCCATTAATTGACATGGTGACCTTGTATTAAATATGGTTTCATCACAGACAGGTCAGAGGCCATGGTAATCCTGTCTGAAAAGTGTGGGTGAGAGAGAGATTCTAGCCTCTGTGGGAAATAGGGGTCATTTGGTGCCAAACAGAAACCAGCTGGCATCTGAGAGCAGCTGAATTTATTAAGACTTCATAATTTTGAAAGCCATCTATTATAGGTCATAAAATTTATATGCTACTACAAAGAGGAGGAAAACTCCCATTTTTTTAAAGTGTGAAATGTTTCTTTGTATGAAGCCATCATCCATAAAGGGGGAGGCAATGCAATACTAGTATATTATGATGTATGCTTACACAAAAGTAAGTACAATTGAGCCCAGTGAGGCTTACTCTCAAGTTTTATGCTTAGGACCGCAGGCTATGAAAATCAACTCTCCATTGGGATGAATTACAAAGCATTACAAAAGATTATAAAACTTCATTAAATGCCAGGAAGGCCAGGGTTGGCTCTTCCATTAGACATACTGAGGCAACTGCCTCAAGTGGTGGTGGGAACTGGGGCGGCAAATTTGCTCTTTGCTTGCCATGGCCATCTGTTCATTTGCCCCAGCCATCAAACCCGCCCCCCCAATCCAATTTTGTGCAGTGCTCCAGACAGCCCACAAACCCTACCCTCCCATACCAGGCTTTGAGGAAGGACGCCATTCTTTAGAGGAAGGCATTGAGAAGACAAAGCAGCAAAACATTTCGAAAGTAAGGGGGGAGGAAGAGAGGGGCTCCCCCCTCAGATGGTACAATGTGTGGTGCTGGTCCTCAAGGCGAGCAACATTTCAGTGAAACCTGCCAACTGTCATGTGGAGCAGTTCAAAGTCAGCTCTTTGCCCAGACTTGTTACACAGCTTGTGTTTACGGGCATGTGTTAAAAAGCATAACTTTTAACTTCAAGATCGAAGTAGAAACGTTTTAATGGAAAAACCTATTGAAATAATTGCGGCCGTGAAGCAGAGCATATTTAAATAATAAGAGGTCTGGCACAAAACATTTGCTGAAGGAAGGAAGAACAGTCTGTTAAATGAAGATAGGCATGTCTTGCTAATTATAGGATGGCTTGGATGTTAAAGGCCAGAAGTTAGAGAGAATTAAACTGTTGGGTTTAATAAAGAGAATAAAGCTGCTATTCCTTTGCCATTTTCGGGCACACCTTCTGCTTCTTCCTGCCTTTATTTTGTTTAATGTTGGCATGGGAGCTGATTCACATAATGTCTCTATCCTGCCTCTTGAAAAATGAAGTTCCCAAGGCAGATGATGCAATGGCTGACCACTCAGCAGGGATATCTTAACCTGAGGCAGAAGGACAGTTGGAAGATTGTACTCAGGGCCCCCACCACAGGAGTGCAAGCACAATCTTCTTGTTTGGGACAAGAACTGTGTGAGTGACCAGTCCTGCCCTGCTCTTCAAAAGCAGAATGGGAGGTGTGTGCCAAGTATTTGGAAGTATTTGCCAAGGCCTAGCCATGTATCCTAGAGCTGAGACCATGTGCTGCTTTCGTGAACGAAACTTTTGGGTTTCCTCTAGCCATGAGTCTGAGTGCTGCATCCAAAGGGCAAGACTCTGCACAAATAGAACAAATAGGTAATAATCAAAGAGCAGTAGCATGAGAATACTAAAACCAATGGGTAGTTGTTTTGTTTCTACTTGCCAGCAGAATTCCATCAGAGCCTCCATCCCCTTTACTTCCAGGAGATGAGCACTCCACAGTTGGAGGGAGGGGCGACCGAGAAGTTTGCTGGGCATGTGATCATATAGCAGGCTAAGCCTACCCCCATGATAGTGAGAAGAGGGTTCTGATAATCTTTGGGGTGAGGGGGGGGTATTCATCACAGTGTTGATTCCTACTTTGCATGCTGGAAAAACGCATTTGATTGACAGTGTCCAGTTGGGTGATGAACATGACACGTTGCTATCCCTCCAGTGGCAGGTGGCAAATGCTCTCCCCCTCCCCTCCCATTGCTGACAAATGTGGGGAAGGGAGCATTCCAAGGCAGTGCTAGAATTGTATTAGGCCAGGGTTTCGATTGAATGTGAATTTCTTAAGGAATCGCCTCATTGCCTAATCCGACAGCATCCTCTTATTCCAGAACACCTTTATATAGTGGAAACCAGGTTTGGTTTCCTGTTTGCTTAGGAAACATAACCTTTCTATTCTTAGACGCATAGAATTGTAGCATTAGAGGGGACCCAGAGGGTGATCTAGTCCAGCCCCCCTGCAATGCAAGAATCACAGCTAAAGAATCTTTGACAGGTGGCCATCCAACCTCTGTTTGAAAACCTCCAGTGAAGGAGAGCTCCACCACTTTCTAGGGTAGTCCATTCTACTGTAGATTTTCATATCTTCCTTCATTCAGTCAAGGACCATGTTAATCCTGTTAGTTTCACATAGTCAGTCTTTCTCAGTGAGAACTTAATTAACAACATTGCTACAGTGATGTTGATTCTAGACAGCATGTGGTTTTTGTTTGAATAAAAGGAGCTGTGAAGTACAGGAAGTTGAGTCATGTTTGGAAATGATATCAAGCTCCCTAGTCATGACATTGTCCAAATTAGTAACTTGCCTGACTTAACTTGCCTTGCAGAACTTCATTTTTCACTATTTTGTTCAGTTCTGTACCAATAATGCTCGCAGTCAGAAAACCACCAGGGTTTGGAACACACTGGGTGACCAGGAAATACGTATGATTTATAGGTGCTTGTGGGGTGTGAGGGGAGAGGTAATACCTCTGGTGTGTAACATGTTGTGTTCCTCATGGGGTAGTTTGTCCACCTTTTGTCCTCACACTACACTCAACTCCCACCGTGGCCACGTCCCGGAAACAGTTTCAATTGGCTAGTTGAAACAGGTGAGGTTAGCCAATGGGCCTTATGCCCTCAAGTGAGTTGAGGTCAATGTGCTGTAGATGGAAATGAGGGGCAGATGAGGTTCATTAACCCGGGTAGGTAGCCCATCTAGGAAAACTAATACCCTGATCTTGCAGCTATACAGTAAACCCTGAGGAACAATCCATAATCTTTACGGGACATCTTCAGGAAAAGAGATGGTGAAGGAGTAAACCCTACACAAATCCAAAGAGGAGTCCCTAAGGCAGTCGAATGCCTCCTTCCAGCAGCTCCTGCAGTCAAGTTGGTGCCAAATGTCTTATTTTACTTTCCTTTGGACCACAACAGTCTAGTCTTCTGGGACTCAGCTAAACAGCTGCAAGCAAAACGTTTTAACTGTGTTTTAAGTGCAATATACAGTGTAACACTAGATGGAGAAGACGAGCCTTGTGGAAAATTCAATGTATTTTCAGAACAGTTTTTATATGTGTGTAGATTCCACTCTGGGCAGCCCAGAAGCTCTATATTCACTACCCAAGCTTGTGCCCCAGAGAGATCATTTCAGTGCTGAAAACAAAATGGGAGGCAGCAGCCATGAGTAAGTTCAACCTGACTGGCATAAGGTACAAGTGCTTTTGTTGCCTTTGTTGGTGGGAGAGATTATCACATCTCACTGGTCAGCTACCAGCCCCTTTAAGGCAGGCAGCCCCTGGCCAATAAAGTGCTGGCCCGCCACTGTCCACCTGCTTCAATGGGTGCTTGCAGCTCAGAGCATCACTCGACAAGCAGACTGAACTACTGCACCAGTAGTTCAGCAAGCTAGAACATCAGGACCATGTGTCCTGGTTTGTACATCAACATGCTGCAGGTCAACGAATCACAGAAGATGGCCATCAATGACCATGAGCTGAAAACACTCAACATTTACATCACCGCTTTTATCTGTATCATATCCTCTGTTTGCAAACTGCAGCTAGTCTCTTGGTTTTTGTGTGTGCTGAAACACTATTAAAGCTACTCTCCTGACAACATCAAGATGCATGTTCCATCTCCTGTGGTGGGTAAAACATTTAAACTTGAGCTTGAGCTCCTGCACTGAGTGTTTTAGTAAGAGGTTTCGAATGAGCTTAAGCTATCTCAGTAGAGATCTTTTCTCACATACACTTCAAAAGGAACTCTCCACCGTTTTATTCATTTCTTTCTCCGCAACCTGTGATGGAAAAATCCATGCATGTCATCTAGAATGGTGTTCCCGACCCCCTGTTGCAAATGCTTACTTTGCACAATAAAACTAGATTTTCTACTTCTTTTGTGGCAAAAGGAAAAGGTTAAAGATGTCACTGAGAGGCGATTTAGTGAAGAAAAAGAGACAATAAAGAACAGCCTATCTAGAATGGTGTTATTGTGTTGGTTTGCAGAAAAGTGAGATACAAATGTGATAAATGGGGGAAGGGATTAATGTATTTAATTTGTAATGTCCAGTCATTCCCAGGACTGTGTAATCGCAAAAGACACTTGGAAGATTTCTCCTTGGAGAGTGCTCATATGCCAAATTCTCCTTGCCTTTATAAATCTGGCACGACAGCAAAGTGTATAGCTCAGTGACAGAGGATATGCTTTGGGCCCTGACCCCGAAATAACTTACGTCTCAAACTCCAGTAGCCAATGGAAAGATCTGCATGATATTATTTAAGAATCACTGATCCACTACAAGAACAAAGCCTTGACAAACCCCAGTACATTAAACAATTCATTTAATGAGTTCCATAACACCACAACAGAAGCTGAGGCTCCAATACTTTGGCCACCTCATGAGAAGAGAAGACTCCCTGGAAAAGACCCTGATGTTGGGAAAGATTGGGGGCACAAGGAGAAGGGGACGACAGAGGACAAGATGGTTGGACAGTGTTCTTGAAGCTACCAGCATGAGTTTGACCAAACTGTGGAAGGCAGTGGAAGACAGGAGTGCCTGGCGTGCTCTGGTCCATTGGGTCACAAAGAGTCGGACACAACTAAACAACAACAACAAACACCACAAATTGTTATGAAAGAAGCAACAAAAAATCTTTTATGTTTACAGTGGTCAGAAATATTACAGAGTTCAGTAATATGAAGACCTCTAGGTATACGGTGGTATAATAATAATAATAATAATAATATGAAGGAAAATTGATTTATATCCAAATATTTAATTGTAATGGTAAACAAAACATATTCTTCCCTTGGGTGAAGAATTTAACATTTATGTTAAGATCTTCACTTTTCTTACCCTGTTGATGAATTTATTGTTCTGGTTTTAATTTGAAATCGAATATGTCGTTCTCTTCTTTATGCACCCCCTGCCCCCCGTAAAAGCAAGAGACACTTCGATATCAAAAGTCTATTAATAAGCAGTGTTTGATTTAACTTTTTCTCATCCAAATCCACGTTGTACTGATTTTCTCCAGAAACACTTTGGAAATAAATAAATGAAGGTATGACCTTTTTCTCTGGCAGGGTTCAGGGCCTCTAATAGCTGTAAAATGGGCAGAGGTTGAACAGAGAAAGCTTTGCAAACATAGATGTTAAGGATTGGGGGAGAGCTTCACCTGTTAACTTTCCGCTCTTAGATTGTTAAAGTCTAACAATCTAACTAACAAGAACAAAGGCACCCACCCTAGTCAGAGGCAATGACATGTCATATATAACTAAGGTTCATAGTTCTGAGATGGAAGGAAGCCATTTCCTCTATTCCTACCCTTCATTACTTCTGTTTTGATTCATTCTTATTACAGGCCACCCACAGGAAGGAGTCTTCTAAGTACAGTATGCCTAGCAGAAAAAAAGCCCCTAATACCACAAGACTCATGGCCTTCTCTAATTTATTTACTTGTATGTAGGTAACAAGCAACGCAGAGACACATCAGACTCAGCTACATTAGTAAAGAAAAAGTGTTTTATATGTGTTATAACACTGTGACACCTGATGGGACTGTAGAGTTCCATCTTTCGCCAATGTGATTTTCCCCTTTGAGGTTTACAATGTTGTTGTTTTTCTGAAACTTTTTTTTTATGGGTCTGGATCCAGCCATCAGCTAAGAAAATGGAAGCAGTTCTATTTGGTGCAATCAAAATCTTTCGATCTTAAAGTGAAACTCTTTGTTGCCTGTGCCCTCTCTCCACGAATAGAATGTAAAAATAAAATAAAATAAAAATCTCCCAACTACCATAACAGCCACACCTGGGATTTGGGCCAGCAAAGTACTTTGATGATCAGGCTACCTGTATTCATAAAAATGTTCTTTATTAAAGCTTGTGACATGCAAACAAGGGTTTTCCCTTCCAGGTTCTGACTTCGAGGCCTATCAAATCATACAGGTCATTTCAAATAATTTTTTATAACCAACTTTAAGAAATTTTATGCTTCTAATTAGAATACACAAGTATATTTAGTAAAAACCAATTAAAAGTTCCTCCAACATCTTCTTTGCTGTATTTCATAAGGAATAATTGATTACCAGAGGGAAATGTGCCAACTTTCTAAATTCATGTATGTAACCTGTGATGATAATGTTGGAAGTGCAACAGCAGAGATCATTCAGTATGTAATAGAATTCTGTTCTCAGTGTTAGTCCGCTCCTAAGAAGGGATGCTGGTGGTGTGATGCCTGGCAACCAGTCAGAGTGACATATTTGCTGAGGAAGCATGGGCCCTGATTGGCTGCACAGTTCTGAGGGAGCTTCCCCCTGCTGTGTATAAGTCTTGAAATAAGAAGGACAAAACCACTCTGTTCCCTTCTTCTCAAATTATACACTGCTTTATTCAGTTGCCACATGATTTCTTTCTCTCTGGACTTCACCTGCACTATTTAAGTGCCTTTGCTAATGAAAAACAGGTACACGTAATGGACCTCCTGAGTTCTATTCAACACTAGTTATAATAGCAGACCCACTGAAGATAATGGACATGATCAACTTAGGTTTGCTAATTTCGATAGGTCTGCTACGAATGTGACTCATGTGTGGTGACCACAAATGGGAGCCTCCCATTCAAAAGCAGTTCTGCCCTCACCCGCCCCCTTAAGATGCACTGTGGGGGGTTAGCTGGGAGGGCAGCGAGTAGTGTTGCTGTTTCCACTGTGACATTGGCAAAAGAAAAGAAGTACTACATGGTCTTGGCCAGGCATCCCGAAACTCAGCCCTCCAGAAGTTTGGGGACTACAACTCCCACCATCCCTGACCACTGGTCCTTGTTAACTAGGGATTATGGGAGTTGTAGTCCCCATCTGGAGGGCCGAGTTTCGGGATGCCTGGTTTTGGCCAAGTAGTGGGAGGGTGTTGGAAGGGGGAGGGCATCAGAGGCACAATTTCAAGGGTTACCTGAAACCTGGTACTGGTACTGCCCATCCCCAGCAGGGATGAAGATACTCGATGTCGTTCTGTCTCTGAAGTTGAGCAGGTCTAGGTCTGGCCAATACCTGGATGGGAGAACACTCAAAACCTGGTGCATGCTGTGCTGCAGAGGTCCTTGGAGAGGGAAATATGGTGGACACTATTTGTACTGATAGTTTACATTCCTGCTTCATTTGAGAGGTCATTCAGCAAGGACTTGGAATGCAACATTATCTGTTTTGTTTCATTTTTTTAAAAAAATTCCTTGCTTGTAGAATGTTCTGTTATCACCTCTCTCTTTTTGGCTTTAGGAGAGTGAAGATGTATATATATTTACAGTCAGACCTTCAGCAACTTATGATTACAGATCTTGTTGATGAAGTATGTTCTCCTCAGTTCTCCTCAGAGGTCCCTGATGTATAGGCTACAGTTGTACCATTGGAGAACCACTTATGTGCTGAGGCTATGGAGATGAGCAGGGCTGCTGAGAGCTCTACAGGAGCTTTCGACATAGATGGACCACCTATTCACTGTAATGACCAGGCAGGTTGTGGTGTGCTAAGCATAGCACATGCCTGTCCAAGACTAGTAGGAGAGGGAAGTCCTCAAATATGCCCCAAGGGATTCCCTCCCCAGTTCCCAGGATCCCGCAGTTCCCAAGATTCTTTGGGGGAAGCCACAACTGCCCAAACTGGCTGCCATGGTACACTGGTAATATTTTGAAACAGAAACTAGATGACCTTAACTAAAGCCTCATCTACCCCATCCACTTAAGGTACGATTACACCATTTTGACGGTCATGGCTTCCCCCAAAGAATCCTGGGAACTGCTGCTTGTTATGAATGCTGAGAGATTTTGCAGCTCTGTGAGGGGAATCTGGGTCATCTATCAACTCTCAGCACAACAAACAACAGTTCTCAGGGTTCTTTGGCAAAAGACATGACAGTAAAGAGGTATAATACAGCTTTAAATGTATGGTGTGGAGGTGGCCTCACTCCAGGTTTCTGTCAGCGGTTACCTTTTTGTGGTTAAATGTGATGCAGAGATGTGAAAGATGGCCGTAGGGCCCTTTCAGACTGGTGGTTTATTGTGGATGAATTCTACAACATGTTCTTGACTCAATGATAGTGCACCAGTGGTGAACTGTTTGCTTTATTAGTTGTCCTGCAATGCATTGCTAACGCATTATCACTGTACAGAGGGGCAACAGTGCAACAAAAGCGGGAATAAAACCCCTACCCCAAAAACATTTGTGCTATGAAAACTTATGTGAATTCAGTTGGAACTTGCGTGTTCAGACCCAGAACCCCCCCCCCAAATAAATTCACACATGACTCAAATTTTGGTTTTTGTTTTTGGCAGAATTTAGGCCACAACTTGATTGATTACAGAAAGTGACTGGTGGCATGGGCTCTGGTTCGACTAGCTCCCTGCCATGCAGATAGCGCTGACCCAGGGTTCCAGCATAGGTCAGCCAAGGGTAAACACCTGGATAAGCGGAAAACCAGGAATGGGCTAACTCCACCACCCAAATGTCCCCCTCGACTCAAGCATGGGCACAACCCCCTCTCAGGAGTTGACCAAACCATCGAGTCCCTGGATTCCTTCAATGGAATACTCTTCACATAGGGATGGTGAGAGCGTTCTCCCATTCCTATCACCTGAACCAGAGCCTATCTGCAACCTTACAAGTTGTAACGATTTGCTATGCAGCAGGTGAAACCCAAATGGCAACAGCCAATCAGCCAAGTGGGAAAAATTCCTGCCGTGCCCCTGTCCCAACGACAGACGACACACAACGGCATAGCAAGGTCAAGCGCAACAAGCCCTAAAGGTAGGGAGAGGTGGGCGGGTGTTTTGAATGCACACGCCAAAAGAGGAAGCTCTGGGTCATGTGCATGGGCATAAATAGGTCCCTCGAACCATTTGGACTGTGTCCCGTTGGCCAGATTGCACCCAGCTTCGAGGGACCTACCAATTGGGTGTTGTGGCTGACCAACAGTACCCACCCACAACACAGGGTGTCAGTTTTCCAGGTCTCACTGCAATACGTGCCCTCTTTAAGTGAGGACCCAATTTATCGGATACACAGTGATGGGAAATGAAGCAATGTGACAGCCCTGTAACTTTTGCAGGTGCAAACAGTGAGGAAAGTGAGATTGCATATGACCAGTGCTTTTTTCTGGGAAGACTCATACCCCTAAACATTTTGTGAATATTTGTACTTTTGTCCATTTACTGCATTTATTTTTCCCAATTTGAACTATAAAATGGCGATTTTCTTGAGTCAAAATGAGAGTACCCCTAAACATTTTTTTTTAGAAAAAAGCAGTGCATATGACCACCCCAATAGCATAATGATAACAAATAATCATAGATACACAATAAAAATGATGTCTGGAGGGTCCCTTAAGGCAGAAGCACAGGAGGACAATGAAACTGCCTATGTTAGCAGCACAGAGAAGTATGAAGAATTTTCGTTATTTCAGTTGCACTTCTCCTTTAGAAAAAGCTGCTGCAAGTAGATAGTAACCACAATATGCATTTGAAAGAGGCAATCCCTCAAGCTAAAAAGGCATTTACAAATATTTTAACACTCAACAGGTGTGAATCTGTAATAACCTGTCGAAGTGGGTAATGCAAGTGCCATAGATATAATTTCCTGAATCTGTCTCAACCTGTTGAGCTTTCTGTTAGATTCCACACACCTCCATTGTTGTTTTTCTAGTTCGTTGAGCCCAACCCGAGTTCATGGTATGGTTTTGCTATTGATTCATTGGGAATTCTTTGACAGATCAACTTTCCCTGCAATCTTAACATGTTTAGGCTTAAGCAGTTCTGTATGCATAGGACTTGAGAGTTCCGAGCCTCTCAGGCTAGTCTATAAATGGATAAATCCAGGGGGCATTACTTTAAATTCACATTTTTCTAGTTGTGAATTGTTGGGTATATCCACATGTACTGATCCCTTGTGAACAAGCATTCACCCTGTGTTTAGAAACAGTTGGGGCTAGGTGTGTGTTGAATTTGCATAGGCAAATTAATTTAATTTTATATTACCTTTTTCTGATGGCTTCACCTGTAATATTATCCCCACTTAACTGGGAGTAAACCCTGCTGAATTCAATAGAACTTACTGCTGTATAAATATGGTTAGGATTTCATTGCTTCTACTAACGGTCAGGAGTACCTTTACCTTTTTAATGCTGTTTGTATACACTTACCTTATAGTAAAAGCTGTGACTTAATCATATCTATATTTAGCTAGCTATAATAAACTGTAGGGACATGGGTGGCGCTGTGGGTTAAACCACGGAGCCTAGGGCTTGCCGATCGGAAGGTCAGCAGTTCAAATCCCCGCGATGGGGTGAGCTCCCGTTGTTCGGTCCCAGCTCCTGCCCACCTAGCAGTTCGAAAGCACGTCAAGTGCAAGTAGATAGTAGGTAAGTGCAAGTAGATAAATAGGTACTGCTCTGGCGGGAAGGTAAACGGCATTTCCATGCACTGCTCTGGTTCACCAGAAGCGGCTTAGTCATGCTGGCCACATGACCCGGAAGCTGTCTGCAGACAAATGCCGGCTCCCTCAGCCTATAGAGCAAGATGAGCGCACAACCCCAGAGTCGCCCACGACTGGACCTAATGGTCAGGGGTACCTTTACCTTTAATAAACTGTCAAGAGGATTTTTTAAAGGTTATTGCTGTTCTATGCAAATTTATTTTACTATTATAGACTTTTTACTCCAGTCTCCAGTTCAAATTATTTACAGAATTTATAAATGGAAATGAATTTATGAGAAACTGCAATGTGTCATTAGAAACTCAAAATCCCTTTACAAAGAATACAAAAAGAACATCACATTCAAGAAAGGCAATTCATTTCAATGGCTCCCCCCCCCCCAAATGAATGAATGCTTATTAAAAATGCATTCCAAAGAAAGATCTAACCTTTTACTAAACAGTCAAACATAGTGAAGGGACCTATGATGAGTGTTTGATGTAACTGTAAATGAAATGAGTTTTTTAAAAAATTAGGGGGAAAATATGTGAAAAATTTATACCGATTGTTTCAATATAGTTTTTCTTCCTGATGCTAAAATTTAATTTGCAATCAATATGGAGCTATTTTTAAAGCTGTGGCTTAATTGTAAAGGTAAGGTCTTTTTTTTTCTCTCCAAAAAAACACCCAAGTAAATTCCTGCCAGCTAAAAGAAGCCTCAGGGAGACCGACATTTTCCCCATCATGACAAGTTATTTTGACATAATTTTTTGGTACTGTATATACATCCTCAATGACATAATTCTGAAATGTCACATGGGCCAAGGTGGGGGGGGTGTCATTTTTATTCAGCATTTGCCTATTTGATTAAGTCATCTTAAATATGGGTGTTTTTTTTAAAAAAAAAAAGAATGTTGCTTGAAAGTCCTTCAGAAGTGTTGTTGGGAAAACAGCGATGGCTGCAACCCTTGTATTTTATTAAAGGAAGTGTGTGTGTGTGTGTGTGTGTGTGTGTGTGTGTGTGTGAAGCCCATGAGAATATCTGAGAAACCTTCTGCGGAATTACCTTGTAAAATTCAAGTAGTCTGACATTAAAATAGACTTACTTGCATCCTTAGGAAATGTGCTCATTCAGGAAGCCTGGAGTTAATTGATTATAAAACATCTATGATGCAGGCATATCCTTCCAGAGTAGAAATTGTACTTTGTGTAAGATTATTAAAGGTTTGTGGGAGTGAAGTAGAGATTATTCCTAGGTAATTGCCATAAAAGATGACATGAGCGCTGGTTTGTCTACTTGAAAGAAACAGTTACTCATGTAAATCACACACATCATCTATGAGTCACTAGTATGTGTCACTTCTGCATCATTTCAAAATGTGTGTTATATATATATATATTCATCTCTCTCTTTTATTACTAGACCACAGAGCTGAGACACTGCATCAGGCTAGGAGATGAAATTAGCTGCATAAGGCAATCTTTACAATGATTTGATAAGATTCATTGCAAGGGGAGGTGAGCACTGCCAAATTAAAAACAGGATAATGGTTTGGCAGCTTTTCTGAAAAGCCAAAGGCTTGTTGTAGGAGTATTACAAGCATGTGAGTACTATTCAACAATGGCCACTCTCATTATAGACACTGCACAAATCGGCTTTGTATGGCTTATGACACTCTAGAAACCAAAAAGCATATCCATCAGTTTGGGAGGTCTTTACTCTTCTGGGAATTCATTGCCTGAGGAGAAGTAACTGATTTTGTCACTTGTTTCCTTCTCACCTACCCTGAAAGAGCTTACAGTAGATCCTTCATTGTGACAGGTACGTCATGAAAAGAATGAATGACAGGGCACTGTGCTGATTTGCTGTAGCATAAATTACACATTTACTCACTGTGCTCCGAAAACATCTTTCCCAAAGGCAAAAAAATTAAAGGTGACTTTCTGGATCATGGATCAGTACTATGGTGCGAAACCGTTCCCCGCCCCTCCCCTAAGCTGCTGACAGAATGGCAGCATCATTTTGGATACCCTATTTCCAAAACGAAGCTGAGAATTCATTGAACAAAAAAAGAAAAAAGGAGCCAAAAGATGGTGGAATCTAGTCTTCTGAAGCCAGGACCATCCCTTCTATGGCTGTGCCACCATGTAGCCACTAATTTTGATATTATTCACTTCAAAATAGACACTCAAAACAGCAGAACTAGTTACTAGGAAAAAATGCCTTGCCAAATATTTGCATTTATTTATTCCAGAAATCGGGCCCAATGAGCATGGTCAATATTCAAGGATGATGAAACCTATAATTCAAGAACATCTGGAAGACCTCAACTTCCTCGCCCCTTCATTTATTCCACTTGACATCCATCTGTCCCCTTGACTGACACTTCTTTTGGGCACAAAAATTTATTATGTTATTTTGTGTTCACTGCCCTCAGCCTCTGAATGCCACGTTTGATGATGATTTCAAGAGTGTCATGACTTGGGTCCAGATGATGTCTGTATATGACATAGTGTGTTGGTCTGAGTTCATTCATTCCACTTCTTTTATTTATTTAGTTCATATAATTTACATACCACTTGATCTTTTCTCTCTCTTTTTTGAACAACCATAACCAACCTCAGAGAGATTTACAGAAGAAGAATGAGTCCAACTTCTGTTTGTCCAGTTTACATTGCATCACTTCCTGATCATTCTTTGAATTAAGGATACCTCCTTTGGTGTCTTCTGCAAATTTCATTAACATTTTCCCTAAGTCAACAGCAGAAAATTGTTCCATTGTGAAATAGCTCACACCAGAAGGAAGTTCTTTCTAATGTTTAGTTGAGATCTTTCCCCCTGAAATGTGAACACATTTGTTCAGGCCCTAGCCTCCATCCCTATTTCACATCAATATTTGTTATCAAGGAAAATATGTCATAGCTTCCCTCCATTTGCTAGCTGTAGTAGATGGTGTGAGTTCACATGAAAATGCTAGCGCAAACAAGTAATGGGCACAATCCATCAGGAATTTCTATTGTACACATCTCTTTGAAATGAAAGAGAGCTGTTCAAAAATAAGACTAAGTCCTATGATGAAAAGTTGGAGAAAGTTGTGTTCAGGCTACAGATTGGACAAAAACAATAGGATAGCCACTTAATTTGTCTGAAACAATACGCGGACCAAAATGCAACAATTTCTCTGAATTTTGCAATAGGGTCCTCCAACCATGTAATGTGTACAGAAATGCATATACTAGGGTAAAGTCTGCTTAGAAATGCACATACTGGTGAAAATAACATACAAAAATGCATTATATTAGTGGGAAATGCTTGACAAAAAGGTGTTTATTATGCATAGAAAAACATATTTATTAGGGGAAGTTTGCACTAAGGCTGAAGAATTTTCATGATGCCTTTTTCTAAAAATGCAAATATATTTGAGATTGTAGTGAACTAACATAAGACTGGGAAAAAATGAGAAACTGAGAAACCAAAATTGGCAGATTTGTATGTCCTTACTCCGAAGTAATGACATTTTGCTTATTTACTAAATGCAGAAGAGATGGCATCAATAAATATTGGAATAAGCTAGATTCTTGTTGAGAAAATGATGCTACATACGTGCTTCATAATGGAAACACATAAATTTGTTTGATATAGAAATTACTGGCATGACTTTAAACATTAAATTTTGTCTACATTTTCTCTTTGAACATCAGTCTCCTACTTACAGGGGCCATTATATATAAAACTGAGGTGAGTAGGTACTTGTAGTTATAATTCAGTCTGGGTTATGGGAAAATCCTTTTTTTTCCTCTTCACTTTTACAAATACCTTCACGATGTCTCCAGGGGAAATTGAAAGATACTTGCTGACATCAAAAGAGCTGTAATTAGCACCTTCACGGGCAAGCAAAGAAAGAGCAGCAAGTAGAGACTTTGTATAGGAATTCCAATATTCTAACAAATAGCTTGGACATTTCTGAATGCTCATGTCTTGAAACGTAATGTGCATGTTTCATAACTGAAGAGCTTGTCAATGTTTCCTGCTAACCATCAGGAGCCATTCAGTTTTCTCTCTTCAGACTGGACAAGAACTACCAGTATTCATGCTTAGCTAGTTGGCAGCGGCGTAGCGTGGGTTGTCAGCACCCGGGGCAAGGCAAGTAATTTGCGCCCCCTAACCGGGGCAAGGCAAGTAATTTGCGCCCCCTAACCCCTAACCTGCCGCGTCAGGTGATCTGAGGCGAGTTGCCGCTGGTGCTGCCGCCCAAACGATGCCGCTTGCCCGGAGGAGGAGGAGGGCAGAGAGGCGAGGAAAATGCAACATGGACCAGCAGCTGCAGCAGCAGTGGCGGCGGAGGGGCTGCCTGGCGCGCCCTCCGCGGCCCTGACGCGCGGGGACCGCGGCGAGCGCTGAGAGCCGCTGCCATCTCGTCGGTTCCACGAGACATGGGGCTCTGCTACAGCCTGCGCCCGAGGCTCTTCGGTGATTCCGGAGGCGGCGAGCGCGCCCCCCCCAGATGTTGCGCCCGGTGCGGCCGGCCCCCCTTGCACCCCCCCACGCTACGCCACTGCTAGTTGGTATGGGGTGAGGAAAGAAAGATCCAAAAGCTGTGCAAATAATAACTTTGGTTAGGACTAACCAAAGCTTCAAGAAGTAGCAAGCAAGTATTTAAAAAGGGGGAGAGGAAAGAAAAACACTGCTTCAAGACTTAATGGAGCTCTACAATATGCAGTTTGTCACAGTATTTGGATGGGGTGCACAGAAAGTATTGTGCAAACTTTCAGTGCAATCCTATACATACCTACTCAAAAGTATGTCCCACTCAGTACAACAGAAGTTCTTCCAAGGTAAAAATCCATGGGATTGAAGTCTTAAATAAGGTAAAAAGTCAATAGAAGAAATGGGCAGTTGTATTTAGTAGTCAGAAGGCATGAACACTGCTTACAATTACCAACTTACCTTTTTGCATGGGCAATAGAACATTTAGCAACCAAATTTACAACCATAACCTGGAAAACAAGCAGATGTCCTATGGGTGAAGTTGGCCATATCTATTCCATTTATGTACAAAGGATATTCAGAGTGGCAGTCTGTGCAGAAATTCAGACTGCTGAATAACATGGGCAAGCCGGTCCCAGTTCTGGGGAAAGATAATAATAATAATAATAATAATAATAATAATAATAATAATAATAATAATAATAATAATAATAATAATAATAATATATTTATACCCCACCCATCTGGCTGGGTTTCCCCAGCCACTCTGGGCAGCTTCCAACAAAAGATTAAAAATACATTAAAACATCAGTCATAAAAAACTTCCCTAAACAGAGCTGCCTTCAGATGTAGGCTTTTAGCCCATCCCTCTCTTGCCCTACTCATCCTGCCTCACCTCCTCTTTGGTCCCTACAACTCCAAGTGGGTGATATAGGTTAGACCCCAATGTGGTTCTTACCTTGCCAGCAGATCCCACAACCTGAAAGGCAATTTTGGAGCTCACTTTTCACCTCAGAAGGTGTTTAAGGGTGCTCCCCTAACCTTACCTTACCTTACCTTACCTTACTTGTGGAGTTCCTGCACACATCTGCCCTAATGTGACCAGATAAACATATTTTACCAGGAATGGTGAGTAAGTGGGGTGGGGAGGACATCCCAGTCAGGAATACCAATCTGCTAACTAGTAAAAACAATTCCTACTCACCTACAAGGCATTTGAGAGCCAGTGTGGTGTAGTGGTTAAGAGCAGTAGACTCGTAATCTGGGGAACCGGGTTCGCGTCTCCGCTCCTCCACACGCAGCTGCTGGGTGACCTTGGACTAGTCACACTTCTCTGAAGTCTCTCAGCCCCACTCACTTCACAGAGTGTTTGTTGTGGAGGAGGAAGGGAAAGGAGAATGTTAACCACTTTGAGACTCCTTGTTGTTGTTGTTTAGTCGTGTCCGACTCTTTGTGACCCCATGGACCAGAGCACGCCAGGCACTCCTGTCTTCCACTGCCTCCTGCAGTTTGGTCAAACTCATGCTGGTAGATTCGAGAACATGTCCAACCATTTCGTGCTCTGTCATCCCCTTCTCCTTGTGCCCTCGATCTTTCCAAACTCTTCATCTGGCTTATCCTACTCTGCACTGAGAGAAATTGAGTAGGCACCAAAATTATGAAGAGGTCAATGAGAGAGTGAAGTGGACTCAAATAGCCTTTCTGTGTAAAGGTGCCACAATGTCCAGATGCACACCTATACACCTAGCCACAGTGGCCTAGCCTGTTCCTGCCCCACCCCCGCCAGCATAACAACAAATGCTGCCCCTTCCCCACCCCCCACCGCTCTTTCAGCTAGGCACTGAAACAGGCTAAACACAGAATCCGATATTGAAGGAATATATCAAACAAACAAACATGCAAAATTAAAACCATAAGAAAACAAAACACATGGGTGTAGCCAAGGGGGAGCTGGAGGCAGCTGCCACCCCAAAACCAAGTAAATAATTAAAAAATATTTTAACTGTGGTTCTACATCAAAGTGTACACAACTAAACTGAACAATTTCCACTTATATCAGAAGACCCAGAATTTTAAAAAAATAACAGCAACAAAAGCAACCACCCCTCCCCACCCAAAAAAGCAACACCCCAACCCAAGATTCTGTTCAGCAGCCTCAGCTTTGATAGCAGGAGTCAGTCAGAGCCCAGGGAGCTGGTCTGTCAGGACTAACTGCCCAAATATAGCTGGATGTAGAGGAGTTAATTATTTTACTATTTCCAGATTTCCAGATTTCGGTATTGAATTTACAGCTATACTAGCTACCATCAATGCATTTTATGAAACCTCTATATGCTAAAATAAATTTTGTGCAAGATGTAATATTAAATGGGAAGGACCTTGGTGAGATTATTGTACTATAAATCTGTTAAGCATTTTGGGAGAAAAAGATGAGGGCGGCTCTTTAGTCAGTTGTTAAAGTTAAATTGAGAGGCCCTAAATCATATGATTCAAAGCAGATTTAGATAACTGGGAGACATTGAAATTATCTTCATCTGCTCTGTCTAGATTGATGTTTCCCCTGTTATTAAAAACAAGTATGAGGCTGCCATGGTTAGATAGTTAATGGAATGGCTTCATCCAGAATAGTAGGTATGCTATGGCTTAGAGCAGGAGCTCTTCCATACCATTAAGATAGTTTTTAAAATAATTAAATCAGAAAGAACAGCCTAGATTAAAAGTTTTCTTCACAAAGATGCCCTCAGAGAACCAAAATAGGCATGGCATGGGGAATCTTATGTAGGTTTTTGTTTTTAAATAATGCACCTAGCAGCCCCTATTGACTGCTTTGAAAATTAAAGAACTTGGGGGAAGATTGTTCAATTTAACCCTTTGCCCCATGGCATTTCCCTGCTCTAGCTACTGCCTCTCCTTATGGCTACAAGTAGCATATGACTTCAACTGTGAAGCTAATAGCACCTTCAGAGGGAGGTAGTTTGATTAGGGAGATGGCACAAGGGAAAGAATTAAGTGACCTCAAGCAGTGCCTTTTCCCCAACCTTCAAGACAGTTACACAGGGTGATAATAACAGAAAACAAAATAAAGTCGGAAATACTAATCACAGATCACGACTAGTTTGGCTCTCAGGCTTTGGAATCTTGGACTGTGTGAGGAGAAAATGTGTTGCCATATATTTCACCTTTGGCAGTGGTTATTCAGAGTTCAGTCTTAATAATAGAGTATTTTTTTATAATGAGAACGCCACCTGTGCAGGTTTTCCACTGAGGACAGGGTCCCTTCCTGTTTTACCTTATTTTGTAATTTCCTAAGCAAGGATCTTAGATTCCTAAAGTCTTTGTCGAACCAGGCCCTCGAATTGTTTTGTTGTTTGGGAGGATTGGAGTTCGTGAGTAGTGGGAAGAGCGACTCTGAGACCTGCTGAAATGTTGAAAAGGGGTCAGAATTAGATAGAATACACTGGTCTCTCAAGGCCAGTAAGTCTGATGAATGCAGGTGTTGTTTGATTTTAGATTCCAGGTCGCTGTTCCATTTACGCCTACGAAGGGCCAGAGTTGGAGGTGGGTCTGCACAGTGATTGCGGTATTTCGGATCCTCCAAACCACGGGGAATTAGTGGAATTGATATAGGAAGATGATCACTCTCAATTCTATTGAAAGTCCTGAAGCCCTGTGACCTCTCCAAGAGTTTTGGGGAGACCAGGATATAATCGATAACGCTCGCACCTCTAGGCCCAAGAAAAGAATAGAAACCCCCTGACCTGTCCATATGGGTACCATGCAAATTATGCAAATTATGTTTGAAGGCAGTCTCCATTAATATGGTGCCTGCCTTATTCAAGACCTTGTCTTCAGAGGACCAGGGAATAAACCAATCTGCCTCTGGCAGGAACTGAGATTTAGAGCAGTACGTATTAATGTCATTTCCTATCCTGGCGTTGAAATCACCTGCCAGCAGGATATCCATGCCAGGGAGTTCTAATTCAGCCTTCTCCAAACATAGCTCTAGATCTTCCCAGATTTGTAACGACTGGGGAGGGGTGCCTATGGGAGGTATATATATATTAAAGCAAAGGAAATCTCCTCCTTCACTACTAGAAATAAGTAAGATTTGTAAATTGTTGCTCTTCACCCACTGCTGTTGCCGGGCCTTGCACTTTAGCTTGGTAGAAACAAAAGTGACTAGACCACCACTAGGTCGGCCTCGGGAATTTGGTTTTATCGCAGGGGTAGCAAAGGCTTCGTATCCCTGTAAAGAAGGGACATGGAGATCTAGACACCATGTCTCCTGTAAACATATAATCTGAAATTTTGTAATGAAATCTTAATAATAGATTCAACATTCCTCTGGTAGCGGGGAAGTTGAAGAAGACAGATCATTCTAAATTGTTGGGATCAATATTGCTTCATATGCCCTTTAGATGAATGAACTCATGGTCCATCTCTTACCTTATCAATACTTGTTGACATTTTCTTGTACAAAAACTACAAGAGTATTAAATAAGAAATCTGACTATGACAGAACAGAAAACAGAAAGAAACTGATCACACAAATAAGGGTTTATTTTCCCCCAAAAAAACCTTGCAGACAGATTGTGAATTAACTATTATTATTATTATTATCATTATTTATATACATTTCTCCTAAACATGCCCAGTTGTTGTTGTTGTTTAGTCGTTTATGTTGGGATACTGCCAGGGAGACAAAGTCCATCATGGCCCCACGTCGATTCCAGACGTACATCGATCTCCCGTATACACACAGTATCAGCAATTAACGACACGAGCTCCAGAAATAGCTTGCCACATTCCAGAGCTGATGCACTCTCTTATCAGCAGATGATGCACAGTGAAAGATGCACGCAGGAGAGCATTATTTAAATTTATTCAGCGTTGATCAGAACAAAGAAAAAACATGACCGCCTGCTTCAGTGTTCAGGCACCGAGAGAGAGAAACGAAAGCAACAGAAAACATAAACTTCCTGTGAACAGGAAATACGCAGACTCTATGACTCACAAAGCCTGCTCCCTTTTAAGGTGGAACGGAAATATCCTAACAGTTTAGTCGTGTCCAACTCTTCGTGACCCCATGGACCAGAGCACGCCAGGCACTCCTATCTTCCACTGCCTCCCGCAGTTTGGTCAGACTCATGTTTATAGCTTCGAGAACGATGTCTAACCATCTTGTCCTCTGTCGTCCCCTTCTTCTTGTGCCCTCAATCTTTCCCAACATCAGGGTCTTTTCCAGGGAGTCTTCTCTTCTCATGAGGTGGCCAAAGTATTGGAGCCTCAGCTTCAGGATCTGTCCTTCCAGTGAGCACTCAGGGCTGATTTCCTTAAGAATGGATACGTTTGATCTTCTTGCAGTCCATGGGACTCTCAAGAGTCTCCTCCAGCACCACAATTCAAAAGCATCAATTCTTCGTCGATCAGCCTTCTTTATGGTCCAGCTCTCACTTCCATACATCACTACTGGGAAAACCATGGCTTTTACTATACGGACCTTTGTTGGCAAGGTGATGTCTCTGCTTTTTAAGATGTTGTCTAGGTTTGCCATCGCCTTTCTCCCAAGGAGCAGGCGTCTTTTAATTTCATGACTGCTGTCACCATCTGCAGTGATCATGGAGCCCAAGAAGGTAAAATCTCTCACTGTCTCCATTTCTTCCCCTTCTATTTGCCAGGAGGTGATGGGCCCAGTGGCCATGATCTTCGTTTTTTTGATGTTGAGCTTCAGACCATATTTTGCACTCTCCTCTTTCACCCTCATTAAAAGGTTCTTTAATTCCTCCTCACTTTCTGCCATCAAGGTTGTGTCATCTGCATATCTGAGGTTGTTGATATTTCTTCCGGCAATCTTAATCCGGCTTGGGATTCATCCAGCCCAGCCTTTCGCATGATGAATTCTGCATATAAGTTAAATAAGCAGGGAGACAATAGACAGCCTTGCCGTACTCCTTTCCCAATTTTGAACCAATCAGTTGTTCCATATCCAGTTCTAACAGTAGCTTCTTGTCCCACATAGAGATTTCTCAGGAGACAGATGAGGTGATCAGGCACTCCCATTTCTTTAAGAACTTGCCATAGTTTGCTGTGGTCAACACAGTCAAAGGCTTTTGCATAGTCAATGAAGCAGAAGTAGATGTCTTTCTGGAACTCTCTAGCTTTCTCCATAATCCAGCGCATGTTTGCAATTTGGTCTCTGGTTCCTCTGCCCCTTCTAAATCCAGCTTGCACTTCTGGGAGTTCTCAGTCCACATACTGCTTAAGCCTGTCTTGTAGAATTTTAAGCATAACCTTGGTAGCGTATGAAATGAGTGCAATTGTGCGGTAGTTGGAGCATTCTTTGGCAGTTCCCTTCTTTGGGATTGGGATGTAGACTGATCTTCTCCAATCCTCTGGCCACTCCTGAGTTTCCCAAATTTGCTGGCATATTGAGTGTAGCACCTTAACAGCATCATCTTTTAAAATTTTAAATAGTTCAGCTGGAATACCATCACTTCCACTGGCCTTGTTATTAGCAGTGCTTTCTAAGGCCCATTTGACTTCACTCTCCAGGATGTCTGGCTCAAGGTCAGCAACCACACTACCTGGGGTATACGAGACATCCATTTCTTTCTGGTATAGTTCCTCTGTGTATTCTTGCCACCTCTTCTTGATGTCTTCTGCTTCTGTTAGGTCCTTTCCACTTTTGTCTTTTATTATGGAAATCTTTGTACGAAATGTTCCTTTCATATCTCCACTTTTCTTGAACAGATCTCTGGTTTTTCCCATTCTATTGTTTTCCTCTGTTTCTTTGCATTGCTCGTTTAAGAAGGCCTTCTTGTCTCTCCTTGCTATTTTTTTGGAAATCTGCATTCAATTTCCTGTATCTTTCACTATCTCCCTCACATTTTGCTTGCCTTTCCCCCCCCCCCCCCCGCTATTTGTAAGGCCTCGTTGGACAGCCACTTTGCTTTCTTGCATTTCCTTTTCATTGGGATGGTTTTAGTTGCTGCCTCCTGTATAATGTTACGAGCCTCCATCCATAGTTCTTCAGGTACTCTGTCCACCAAGTCTAAATCCTTAAACCCGTTCCTCACTTCCACTGTGTATTCATAAGGGATTTGATTTAGATTGTATCTTACCGGCCCAGTGGTTTTTCCTACTTTCTTCAGTTTAAGCTTGAATTTTGCTATAAGAAGCTGATGATCTGAGCCACAGTCAGCTCCAGGTCTTATTTTTGCTGACTGTATAGAGCTTCTCCATCTTTGGCTGCAGAGAATATAATCAATCTGATTTCGCTGCTGCCCATCTGGTGATGTCCATGTGTAGAGTCGTCTCTTGTGTTGTTGGAAAAGAGTGTTTGTGATGACCAGCTTGTTCTCTTGGCAGAACTCTATTAGCCTTTGCCCTGCTTCGTTTTGAACTCCAAAGCCAAACTTGCCAGTTGTTCCTTTTATCTCTTGACTCCCTACTTTAGCATTCCAATCCCCTATAATGAGAAGAACATCCTTCTTTGGTGTCATTTCTATAAGGTGTTGTAAGTCTTCATAGAATTGGTCAATTTCAGTTTCTTCAGCACCAGTAGTTGGTGCATAAACTTGGATTACTGTGATGTTAAAAGGTCTGCCTTGGATTCGTATCGAGATCATTCTATCATTTTTGAGATTGCATCCCAGTACAGCTTTTGACACTCTTTTGTTGACTATGAGGGCCACTCCATTTCTTTTATGGGATTCTTGCCCACAGTAGTAGATATGATGGTCATCCGAACTGAATTCACCCATTCCCGTCCATTTTAGTTCACTGATGCCCAGGATGTCAATATTTATTCTTGCCATCTCACTTTTGACCACATCCAACTTACCCAGGTTCATGGTTCTTACATTCCAGGTTCCTATGCAATATTTTTCTTTACAGCATTGGACTTTCCTTTCGCTTCCAGGCATATCCGCAACTGAGCGTCCTTTCGGCTTTGGCCCAGCCGCTTCATCAGCTCTGAATCTACTTGTACTTGTCCTCCGCTCTTCCTCAGTAGCATGTTGGACGCCTTCTGACCTGAGGGGCTCATCTTCCAGTGTCATAACTTTTATATGCCTGTTGTCTTTGTCCATGGAGTTTTCTTGGCAGGGATACTGGAGTGGCTTGCCGGTTCCTGCTCCAGGTGGATCACGTTTGGTCAAAACTCTCCACTATGACCTGTCCATCTTGGGTGGCCCTGCACGGCATAGCTCATAGCTTCTCTGAGTTATTCAAGCCCCTTCGCCACGGCAAGGCAGTGATCCATGAAGGGGAACATGCCCAGGGTAACATTTTAAAAAATAATCTGTATAAAAACAAATGGGCAGGAGAGAAAGGTACTTCAATTAAAGAAATTCCCCTTTCTTGTAATTTTAACTTTTTGCAAGCTGTTCAGGGAACCTTGAAGAGGGGTATAAATGAAATTATGAAAGAGGACTGAACTCCATGTGTGAATCTATTATATCATGTTATTTAACTTTGAATTTGAGACACAGTATAAAATGTTGTACAAATGTTATTTCATGCCACAAAGGCTCAATAGGTTCTATAAAGCAATTTGCTTAAATGGCTGGAAACTTCATGTCTGCTAAGACTGTCCCTAGATCAAAGAAAAGATAATAATAATAATGTAAGAATGGACCAGACCCATAGGTCTATCTAGTCGAGCATCTTTTCCCCACGGTGGCCAGCCAGATATTTCTAGGGATCACACAAGTTCAGCATGAGAACAATGGTCCTCTCCACTATCATTCTCCATCAACTGGTAGATGCTGGTCCCAGAAGTACTGTATGTTTATCAAGACTTTTGAAAGCCATTAAAATTGCTGGCCATCTTGTGGTAGCAACTGCATCTCTGAACTGCACCACTATATCTTATGGTGGCAAACTCCATAGGTCAACTGTGTGGGGTAAAGAAACACTCTCTTTGCTTTGCCCTGAATCTTCCACCATGCATTGGATGGCCCCTGGTTTTAGTTAAGAGGTGGAGAGGGGGGGAAACCCTAATGGACAGTTACACAGATTAGTCTCTTTTGTTGCATGTTGAGATAATTACAATAAGTGTTCTCACTTAGATCTCTGTGTGTGGTACATTGTTTTTATTTCCAAAATTTAAAAATTGGGGGGGGGATTTGGGGCTGCATCCAAAGTTAGTCATACACGGAGTAGACCTATTGAAATTAATGGGCATGACTAACTCAGGTAAAACTTAGCTGGGTGCAATAAGTAAAACTTAGTTGGATGCAATTCATGGATGACATTTACCAAGCAGTACTTAATCTTAGCATCCATGGAACTACATGAAAAGCCAGTTGTCTGCAAGTTTCCACATCAAGTGGTCTGCTTCTTACTTGGCATCTGTCACACACTGTCAAAAACTGAAGGAAGAAGAAAGTAGTAAATTATCCATTTCACATGCTGTGACATTACAGACAATAAGCCTCTCATGTGGTTTCATGCACGGCGGAAATTACTGCTTGAGTAATAGCCGTTCACTCTAAAAGGCTTGGATGACCACAGCAACACATTCAGAACTTGCGTTGTCTTAACAACTTTTTCCTTTTAAAACCCTTCCCACTGCTCATCCTCTCTCTGAAGGCTGCTGTTAATCATTTCCAGTGGTTCACTCTTATTATTACAATTGTTTATTGAATTTATATACCACCCTATACCTGGAGGTCTCAGGGCAGTTCACAGAAAAGATCAACATAAAAACCACAATACAGTGGTACCTCGGGTTACAAACGCTTTGGGTTACAAATGCTTCAGGTTACAGGCTGTACTAATCTGGAAGTAGTACCTCGGGTTAAGAACTTTACCTCAGGATGAGAACAGAAATTGCACGGCGGCAGTGGGAGGCCCCATTAGCTAAAGTGGTACCTCAGGTTAAGAACAGTTTCAGGTTAAGAACGGATCTCCAGAACGAATTAAGTTCTTAACCAGAGGTACCACTGTATATATAATAAAAATAAAAACAACAATCCAATAACACCCCTGCCCCCAAAAAGAGCCACATTTAATAAGGGCATGAGGCTTCACTATCTACATTTTCCTGCCAGCACTGAAATGTAATTCCACCTCCCATGCCTGCCTCCATCTTAGACCTACCTACATCCAGGCTCTTGCCTAATTTGGCTGCAAACTCCTGGTTAGTCATTATTTAAATGTGGCTTTTTTCTTCCTTTCTCTGCCCAATGCAAAGAAACTAGGAACATGCAAAATGATAATGACTTTGGCTCTGCAGTTCCATAACAAGTAATTTTAAGGAACAGGTGTATAGATGGCATTGAAAATGTCCCATTCTCTGACAGACTCCTTTATGTAGACTTTCCTTTATGGTCATCAGCTAAAGATCCTCATAACAAGGATTTTAAATGCTCACTGTAAGGTGAATTTTATCTGCCTAAAATGTGTTGCTGTCTTTAAAGAGCTAACTTTCTGTATTATGAAAAGTAGCAACACTGTCAGGTTGGCATCGTTTTGAAAAGAACATTTGAAAAGCAGCCTTTATTCTCTGTTCAGAGTTGCATGCAGTTGGTTTGTCATGTTTTACACTTATTCATCCAGTGATCTGAACAGCTCTGAGCTGCTGTTGTCAACTCACAAAGACAGGAAGTCTTTGATATTGGCACCAGCTGGCCATTACTGAACATTTCTGAAAATGTGACACTTATCTCGGCACCAATTCTGCAGCTTCCCATTTATCCCCCACTGCAGGTTTAACTATAGAAAACACCCACTTTATCTCTACCAGTAGGTTAGCCAACTGAATGAGTCTCTTGCCACAAAAGCAAGGAAGAGTCTTGTGGCACCCTAAAGTCCTACATATTTAGGATGGGTTAGGTCAGAGCTTTCCAAACTTTTCAAGCTGGTGACATGCTTTTTGAACATGCATCATTTTGCAACACAGTAATTCAGTTTTACTAGTAAACCAGAGGTTAAACTAACCCTTTGCAGCCCTAGGAGGAGCGTGGGGAGCGTTCGTATAACACACTGCAGCTGACACACTAACGGGTCACAACACACTGTTTGGAAAGCTCTGGGTTAGGTACATAAGAAGCTGTCTTATGCTAAGTCACAACAATGGACCATCTGGTTCAGTATGGTCTACGCACACTGGTATTCAAAGTTTCAGAAAAGGGCCCTTCTCAGACCTACTTGGAGATGCTGGAGATTAAACCTCAAAAATTCTGCGTGCAAGGCAGATGCTCTGATACTGAGCTATGTACCTTCCCAACGTTGCATCATTTTCCCATGCATTGTACATTATGCCATTTCATGTACAGTGTTTCATCTGCATCATATGTACAATGTTTCACGTATTGTACATTTCTTGTATGTTGGTTGAATCCAATTTTGCATGAAAGGGAGAAGTGCTCATTATGGGTTGTTTCCAATTGGGCTACAATGGGAAAGTGAAATTGCTCAAAATTTGGGAACCTTGTGAAAAATTCCTTCACTCAAGTTTGGCCAAATCTCTCTCTCCTGCTGAAAAGAAAGCAAAAACAATGCATCAACCTAAATTAACAATGATATCATATCCAATGTGACACAAAGCATATACTATGACCAAAATTAATTAGGGTTGTCATGTAAGTTAAGCAGTAAGGTTTGCAAACAGCACGTACAAATGTATTTAGCCAAATTAGCTTTCGCAGATACGTAACTTGGAGGGGATTTTCAGTGGAAACAATAGCCAGAGAGAAAATAGTTCAGCATCTCCTCCCCACTCATTGATGTGCTGCTCGAGACTGCAGCCTCCAACAAATGCTTTTCATGAAAAAGAAAAGAAAAGAGGGGAATTACGCAAAAGCCTGCATCACCTCTGTAGTTTGGCCCTCAGTGCAGAGACGAACAGCTGTTACAATGATACCATAAAATTTCTGTGCATGCTCGCTCTACCCTTGGAAGGCTTCAGTGTAGACAAGCAGTTGTTACAAAGATACTATAACATTCTGGCGCACGCTTTCTCTATCCTTGGAAGGCATCAATGCAGCCAAACCCTTGTTACAAAGATAGCATACAATTCCTGTGCACGCTTGAGGTATCCTTGGAAGGAAACTGACCTTGTAGAAGTGCTCAGAATATCCATTGGATCAGAAGCGAAGGGGCAAAATGCTATACATTGTGACGGATGTAAAAATGTTTATGCACTGTCCGTAGTTGCTAAATGCTACAACCCAGCAAAAAGCAAACTCATAAACGACATTTTCCAGCTGAAATACCTTCAGAGAACTTGTGCCTTCCTTAATACTTTAGTTAGCATGACACTAAAATTATGCATACCATGCAGAACTCAGCTAGAATATGTTGTGAAGCCATGCTCTGCAAAGATGTTGCTTTGAGTAGCTTTTCTTTTCTGGAGAAGCAGTTTTACAAGGCATTTTATCTTCAAAGAAAATCTTAGCAGCTTAATCAAACACTCTGTTTGTAATTCTAATTTTATTTTATTCCTTCTGAATCTTCCTGTAGATTCATGTTGCTAGAGAGCCAAGCTCTCTCAAAGGCACTGCTCAGTATTAATCCAAAAACAATCGAAGCAATTTATGGTGGTATTCTGTTTAACCCCACTTATTATTGCTTCTGTGCATTTTATGTCTGCTATACAAGAGTTGAGTGAAATTTTAACATTTCCTGTTTACTTCCCCAACCCCATAACTGAACAGGGTCACATTAAAGTTGTGGGGATTCTTCCCACCACATTTACCCCTTCATCCAGGTGTATCAAACCTTCATCTGCATTCCTTACACAATTTATGGTCTTCAAAAGTTTCTATCTCCAAGCCCAAAAGTTAAACCATTGCACCATATGGACTCTCAGATTTATTTAGCATCAAAGCGCTATTAATAACTTAACTTCAGCAGACATGCTCACCTACGAGATTGTAGGCTCTCTGTGCAGCAGGCTCACAATTTGTTTATCATTAAGTTACACAAAAACAAATAAATTCTCTTGGGAGAGAAAATAGCTATTTTTTATTTAATAGCTAATTATATCACATGTGGTTGGATCCAGACTTATGACAAGAGCAGGAAAAAAATTACGAGATCTCTACCATACCCTCCTCTAAGCATGACTCAATCTGGATGCAAATCATGTATTATTTTTAATTATTCTTGTGATTACTATTGCTTCTTTTATTAAGGCATGTTGTGGTCTACAACAGCTAGTAGCTAGTAGCACCAGCACTTCCATTGCGGTCTATCCTGTGGCTCCAATCTTGGGTGGGGTGGGGGGCAGCAACAATCAGGCTGATGTGCTCTGTGCCAACTCGGGCACCACCCACACTGCCTCAGATCTAGTCCCAAATTAGTTCAGTTGTAGAGCCAAACACCCTAATTAACCACATGGCTAGGAGGTTGGGCAGAGAAGGAGACACTGCTGAATAGTGGAGGCAGTGATACTGCATATACTGTGTGGAAATTTTAAAAGAGCAGCTTCCTTGAACCAGGTTGCTACAATAAAGCCATCCCTTCAGCATGCAGCCATCAGTGGAAACAGGCACACTCCTATTGGCTAAGCTGCTAGGAACAAAATAGCCAGCGGTGCTATTTTTCTAGAAAAAGAGGTGCTGGAGCTCACCACGAATTTCTGCCTTGTTCTCCTAAAATGGCAATGGCACCTACCTGAGAGGTGCCGGAGCTGAGCTCCGGTGAGCTCTGGCTCAAAAAAAATGATCCCTGAGCATACGGAAGGAACGATGTGGTGGTAGAGGTCAGCTCCCTCCCAATAACAAACTTCCACTCCCCCTGCCCTAAAAAAAAATGCTTTAAGAAGCTTCAACACCAGCAGTGAAGATATAATGGGCTATTTTCCATAGAAAGGGGGGGATATGGGTTAAATATTTGAAAGGCACAGGATAGCATTTTAATGACAATATCATGTTGATACCTTAAAAAGCTTGTGACCGGCATTTCACAACAAATGCCTGTCTGAATATACCCCAGATTCTTCCATTAAAATACTCATTGACAGGGAATAATCACATTCATTACAAACCATGGAAAATCACAACTTTTTATCCTTTGACATTTGTTTATTTTAAAAACTTTCTGCCTTGAGAAGATCAAACTGACAAACTGCTAGGACTGGGAGGATGGTCTGTTGTCATCTGTCGGGACTCCTTGCCGTCATTTAAGTCAGATTTCATCCTCTTTAGGTTTAAGTATCCCTAGGTAAGTTAAGTGACTCAATTCAGAATTATCTTTGGAGATTGGTGGGACAGGTAGGTAATTTTGGACCCTGGACTTAATAATCCTGCAAGGGATAGAGAGGGGGAGTTTTAGACAGCCTTGCATGTGACTTTGGCTGTGAAGCAAGCAAATAACATACCCATAATGGCTAGTAGCCCTTTTCTTCATTAATTTGTCTAATCTTCTTATAAAGTCATATAAGTTGGTGCCCATCACTGCCTCCTGGGGCAGTGCTTGAAGAAGTATTTTATTTTATCCACCCTGAATCTTCCAGCACTCAGCTTCATTGGCTGTCCATTGCATACATTCGTGAAAAATAAAAAGCACACAAAAATGCATTATTATAAAGGAAATTGCTTTGCAAATGCAACGTGGGATGCAATGATGTATTACATTTGCACTAAAACACTAATGAACATTCATGAGTGCTTGATTGTTGTTTTTTAGAAATTTGATGTGGAAATGCAAGGACCTGAACTTAAGATGGGAAACTGGGGAAAACCAACATGGACAGACTCTCCATTCTTAGCAAACAGCTTCCTCTGTTCATCGAACACACACTCTTTAGAAAAGACTTGACAATCCTCCTGACTGCAGGCTCCTTTTCCTTCTTGTCTCCGATAACCTTCCTTTGCAACATTTGCATCTGTTGGGATGGTTGGTATCTCTTCACTTTTTGTAACATTCGTCATTTTTTACAAAGACCTTGAGTCCCTCAATGCAACAGACATTTTTATCAACCTGCCTCCACATTTTAAACTAAACATGCATGACCAAAGGAAGAAATGAAGCAGGTTTCAATGTCCCCTTCCCCATTGTTAGGATGCTGTGCTTGGATTATTGTTGTTGTGCTGTTGGTCACAACTATTTTTAGATAATAAGATGAAAAAAGCAGCCAATGCAGTTAATGAAAATGCTGTGTTTAGGGGGGAAATAGCCCCTGGAGTACTCTAATTCTGAGACTTGGCACATATTCAGAATTCTTCTGAAATTGTTCTATGGTAACAAGCATTAACACCCTGCAGGGATCTAGCAAATGAGAATTGGATCTTTTCAGTGTTTGGCATGAACCTGTTTGCACTGAGCATGTTAAACTTTAGCAAAATTATGTCAGCCATAAAAACATGTTCAAGAAACTGACTACAGTGGTACCTCTGGATGTGAATGGGATACGTTCCAGAGCCCCGTTCGCATCCAGAAGTGAATGCAAACCATGTCTGCATGTGCACAGGTTGCAATTCGCCGCTTCCGCGCATACACGTGACATCATTTTGACCATTTGTGCATGCGCGAGCAGCAAAACCCAGAAGTAACATGCTCCGTTACTTCCGGGTTGCCACAACGCGCAACCCGAAAATACTTATCCCGAAGCTACTTCAACCCGAGGTATGACTGTATAATACAGCTAGCCAAAATCAAAAAGGAAGATTCATTCCTTAAGATGCTGAAACCCAGAAGTACTGTGGCGAAGAATACATTTTTGCAAAGGCTTCCTGCAGTCATAGAACCGCCACATGTTATGATTTGTGGCTTTTCCTTCATTACAAGCCCCATGTCTGGCTTATGTGCTATGTGACCCAATATATATGAGTTCAAGTTCACAAGTCCATCAAGGAGCCAGAGGTGAAACAGTTTTGTTTTTTTAAAACATGAAACTATTCCCATAGATGTGACAATAATACAATTATATGCATTCTCTTACGGCTGGGGAACATTTCATAAGAATGCAGGCCCAATGTAGAATTTTATTTGCATTTCATAAAGCACATCTTTGCAGGCCCTAGAAAGCCATTCCTCCATTATCATGCCTAATTTGGAGAAGGCTTCATTCATGCAAAGAAATAAAAATAGAATTGGAGCCACATTTGTTTCAAGTCTCCTGTTCCTATGGCAAGTAAAATCCCAAAGAGCTGCAGCATTTTCTAACACAACACAGAAAAGTTCCAACATTACACAGTCAACCAAAGAAAATTATTAAACCACTCAGACTGCAATCCTATGCGTACTTACCTGATAGCAAGTTCTGCTGAACTCAGTGGGGTTTACGTCTGAGCAGACATGCACAGAATTGCACTACTAGGCTCTTAACCTGACAGTCATAATACTGTGCCCATAACACTGTGTCCTGCGTCCATGTTTTTGAAAATAATATCCATATGTATATCTAGACTTTTATCCTTGCTTTTAACTCTACAATGTAAAAAGCAATTTAGCAGATTCAGAGAATATATTATTAATTGATAGAACTCACTATCACAGGATGCGGTAATGAATGGTCACTACCTTGAATGGCTTCAAAAGGGGTTAGATAAAATCAGGCAGGATAGGTCTGTCCATGGCTAACAGTTGCAAAGATCTATTTGTATAGACTTTGTATGGACTCTCTGTATAGACTCTTCATGGACAGAGACAGTATGCTAATGAATGCTAGTCCATGCATCATAGAATCATGGAATTTTGGAGTTGGATGGGACTTCAAGGCTCATCTAGTGTAGCCCATTGCAATGCAGGAGTTTTTCTGGGGAACAACACTGGCTGCCTTCATGTCCCGTTTGTGAGCTTTCCAGAGGCTTTTGATTTGCCCCTCTGACAAACTGTGACAAACAGGGTCCAGAGGGTGTGGTCTTTGAACTGATCTAGTAGGCTTCTTCTTGTGTAAGCAAGCTAAACTGGAAACTGAAGCTGCAGTTAGGACCTGTTTCAAGTATCCATGAGCGCAACTCACCATATCAGCAAAAGCACGCTGCTGTAGCCTTCCTATACGCTACTGTCCTTTGTAACAAGTTGAACCAGGGCAATTTCCACATTTTTACTTCTCCCACTGTGTAATGGTGTCAGGACTGGAATGCTGCAGATTCATCATGACGTTTATCAGTCTTCTTTATTCTTACCTAGTTCAAAAGGGAAACTTTGTCCAAATTTGAACTCAAAGATCATAATGATAAAGGCATTTTTTATAGGCAATAAAAGGAGATGTGATCACCAGTGTTCCTTTGTGCTTCGCTTTCCAGGTTTTCATATTCTTCCCCCATTTCTTTTCTTGATATGTGCAACTGTATAAATGAAAAATCTTTTCAAGAGACAGAAAGGGGACAGATGAAAGACAACAGCAATGAAGAGGCTGTATTAACAGAAGCATAGTGTCCAAAGGATGAGAACCGTCCCACACGATTCTGCACTTGTCAGCCTGTGCCTGGCATCTGGACACCACACTTTAAGAAGGACATTGACAAAGGCATGTCCAGCAGACGATAATCAGGATTATCAACTCCCGATGTGGTCCAGTTCTTTCTACACAATGCTGCTCCCTCTATGCAGTCTAGACTTCTTTATTCAATCCTTGCACTCTCTACACAGCCTAACCCCAGATACCGCTAGAACAGAACCTTTGCCCTGCTTTTGGATGTCTCCCCCTTGCCTCTCCAGCCCCCTTTGAGCCCCTTGTTCTACCTGAAAGAGAGGAACCAGTATGGTGAGGGGTTGCAGAATTCAAGTACTATGAAAATAGCTTTTCGTTTGGAGAAAAGATGAAGGGTAGACACAACAGCCATTTTCACATATTGAAGGTCTGTCTTTCTGAAGATACAGCAGGCTTGTTCTCTGTTGATCTGCATAATGGATGGAAATTGCAAAGAAGCTAAGAAATGTTGAACAGCCAGCCTTGGGAAGTGGTGGAATCACCTTTGCTGGAGGTGGCCATCTGTCAGGGGTGCTATAGTTTCATCCTGCTTTGCAGATCCTGTACTGAGCAGAGGAGTTGGATTAGATCATTGCCAAGTTCCCTTCCAACCCTATGATTTTATTCGAGGAGAATGACAAAAACTGAAATGACAGCCAAACATCCCAGTGAAAACACCCCAGTTACCCTGTGGTACAGGTTGGCCCTGTGTCGTCATGGAAATGAGATGTTCTGACCCAGTTCAAATGTGTGCAGAATCAGGAGGTGTTTTGATAACTGTAGCAATGCCAAGAAGCAGCCCTGAATCAAGCATGGTGACTCAACATATTACACTTAATTGATCAGGTGTAGTTGCTCTGCTTTAGATGGAAGTTGGTTTGTATATCATTCATTTGAATTGGACTAGTATTGATACATTATGGGTGGGTGGTTGTGCTTAAAGAAAACAGTTGGGAAGTAAGCACATTCATTGAGCTGACTTAAAACTAGACAGACTGCAATCTGAAATATGCAATTGCAAAACGAACATATCAGGAAAGAGTTATGGTAAATTTAACTTTCATCTTACTTAACATTTCTGATTCTCTCTCATCACCCATTTTGAAACTTGGCTATGTCTTGTAAACTTTCAATTATTCAAACATCTTTACTGTGGGATACAATAAGAGTGCACAACTTTCTTCCTGTTGTTGTTTAGTCATTTAGTCATGTCCGACTCTTCATGACCCCATGGACCAGAGCACACCAGGCACTCCTGTCTTCCACTGCCTCCCACAACAACTTTCTTAGACCATCTTAATGATAAGGGAGCCAGCATGGTGTAGTGGTTAAGAGCGGTGGACTCGTAATCTGGTGAACCTGGTTCGCTTCCCTGCTCCTCCACAAGCAGCTGCTGGGTGACCTTCGGCTAGTCACACTTCTCTGAAGTCTCTCAGCCTCACTCACCTCACAGAGTGTTTGTTGTGGGGGAGGAAGGGAAAGGAGATTGTTAGCCGCTTTGAGACTCTTTAAGGGGAGTGAAAGGCGGGATATCAAGTACAAACTCCTCCTCCTCCTCTGCCTCTTCTTCTTCTTCTTCTTCTTCTTCTTCTCCTCCTCCTCCTCCTCCTCCTCCTCCTCCTCCTCCTCCTCCTCCTCAGAAAAAGAACATTGAATTTGTACATAATTTGCTATGGGCAGTTCTAAATCATTTGGCATATTTCACAATTACAGATGGTGATTAACTAACTATACAATGGAGAAAAAGGAGAGAATTCAAGGAAGAAAGCTGTTAGAAAATATAGTAGAGTTCAACTGGAAAACTAGCCAACTGGTTTACTAGATGATTAGACTCTTTTTGGGGGGAAAGGGCTTACCCCTACTTTTAGGTATTAATGTATAAAAAATATTTAAGTTACAAGGTTTTCTCACTCCTGTTCCCAGCATCTAAGGTTCTGCACGACCACACACTGTTTCTTAAAAAATAAACAGTGATAACTGGTTGTGCAAGATATATGCAGATGCTCTCCAAAATAAACATGGTCAGCATGAGCCTGCATGAGGTCCAAAATCAATGGAGGAAATATTTTCATATTGCATTTTGCACATGGTACATTCAGAAGGACCTTCTGGAATTAAATATAACAAAATGTGTATGAGGTGAGATTACTAACATTCACTACTATACCAAACACCACAGATGAATGATTAAGCCAGGGCTGGGGTTGATGCGAGTTGGAGTCTAACATTATCTGAAGAGTCATAAATTCCTCAGCACTGGATTAAATTCTTGGTTTCATTTTTGTTGTTGTTGACAACGTACAATATATAAAGCTGACAATGGAAGCTCATCCAACTGTCCTTAATTGTTCCCCAATATTTTATGTACATGGAATATTTTTCTCTTCCATGCTTCAAATATCCCCCTCCTTGCTGTATGTGTCTGCTGAAGTTAATACTGTACCTCAAATTTATAGGATGCAAAGGCTTCCTTCATTTTTTTCCCCTGCCGATGTTTATAATTTAAGTAATTTAGAACATCTGGCCAGCTCTCCTAACATTCCTAGAAATTACTACTCACTGCAATATTACTTCATGTTGCCAGGACACTTTGTGGAAAACACACACCTCAACTCTATTTTAATACACTCCTATTTTTAGAACAGAGCAGTGAACATACCTTATCCATGGTAGTTTATTTTGCTTACACATCCATTTGGAAGACATTAGTTTTGCTTTGGTTTCCACTGTTGCCCTGCTTGTTCATTCAGCAAGTTCTAGTAGACCAAATATGGCCAGGACAAGGGATCCCAGATGAAATAGAAGTTAATCTTATCTGTACTGGAACAAGCTTTATTTCTCTACCTGTCGCTAATTTCCAGGTAATCAGTAGAGTCAACTTGGGTGTCAATGTGTAGAGTGCAAGTCTTTTCCATTACCTTCCATCATCTTTTCATGCGCTTTTGCGTCAGATTGTTTTAAAAGGCCTCTCAAATTTATAGACCATGTGTGTCACAAAGGGCAAACTTCAGGAAAAGTCAGTCTAAGGCTGCACATCTTTTGCAAACGTTTTTTGGGCGTATGTCCCATTGAAATCACCACACACTGAATCTGTGTGAATCAGTGGCAACTAAGTTCATTCTGTCATTTTTCAGTGAGACTCAACTTTTGCTGATCTGTGCCCAAAATGCCTCTGAGCACATGCAGAATGCCTAGTCGGTAGGCATTGTTTATTTATTTCAATGCATATTTAGAAACTGGGGTACAAGCAAAAATAACCCAGGTTTTCTTTTTTTCCCTGATTCTAGGTCTTTCTAGTCTTGTTAACAGTTGGAAGTTGAAAAATCTGTTTGGCCAGTTTGCATTCCTGCTGAAAACAAGAATTGGCTCTCCAGCCTTTAAGTGCCCACCAAGCTACCCTAAATCTCCCAAAGCATTTGTTTCTCATAAATGTTACAAAGGCCTTATCCCTGGCCACTTTACAGACCACAGACCACCAGCCGAACAGAGATAACATCCCATGAGGGCAGTTTCAAAATATGGGAAATATAAAGTTAGTCTGCGGTTTTTTGTAATACGAACAAACAGATACTTTGTACAAGGTTGGTGCTATACCAACAAGCCCGTTTCACTTATGACCTACTTTGGACCTCCGGACCCCAAGAGAATAAGTCAGTGCATTGGAAAGCCTACTTAACTCAAACGATTCTGCCTGGGAGGGAAAGTTTATGGTCATTAGGACCAATGTTTAACTTAGAAAATAAATAAGATGAGTCCATATGTTTAATCTCAAGAAAACATACGGACACTTAGCAAGACACAGAGAGCAAACAGGGGTACCTTCTACAGGTTCACTTCCTATCATAGCCATAATGGTCTCTAATGCACCACAAAGAACCACAGTGGAATTCCAGCACTGGCGCATTGCAATGGAGATATCTTGCGGTGAGAACATCGGGACCTTTCTGCTGGAGATTTTGAGAGTTTCTCATACTACAGCAATACCACCACTTCCACCACCAAGGCAGAGCAATGCATGTTCATAAGAATGGCTCATAACACATTGTTTTAAAATTAGAAAATATTCCAACTGAATGTTGCAACTTTACACCCAAACTCCACCACAATTTAGGCAAACTGTTTAGGCAAACCACTCTTACCTGCAACCAAAAAGCATATATTTTTTTCCCCTAGCGCGCACACACATATTAAGATTTCATATATTGTGCAACTAAATAAAGACTCAAATGTCACATTTTTAGCTGGCCAGAATCAAGGTTAAAGTCAAGACATTGCCCTTTGCTGCTCAGGGAATAGAGAAATTATCATTATAATGACAAATGACAGTCTCTGGTTCATTACCACATTCATAAGGATGATCTGTTCACTGGCAAAACCACTGTTCTGTGGCTGCACAGTACAATTCAACATTATCCCATCTGACCCTCATCTGACCTAGTATAAGACAGCTTCCTCTTGGTAGAATGTTATTTTTTGTGACATAGAATTGCCTGCTGGGATATCCATATTGATACAACCTCTGGACTAAACCATTTGTAGGATAAATACATTACTTATCAAGAACCCATCCCTAAAGTAGTTCTCAGAATCAGACTGTATCAGAATATATTTATAAGATATAAATAGTAGAGTCTGCTAGACTCCATGTAAAGACAATTAGGTTTGTGGCTTCCTTGTGCTTGTCTAAACCAATTTAGCCTTTCTTACAAGTGGAATTGTTGTCAGGTGCATTATTGAACCTCTTAAGAAGTACACTTGAAGTAATGCACTGGGAAAAGCCACCTTTGAGTAAAGAGTTTATCTTGTTTGCTACCTTGCAGATTGATGACTGATTACTTTCCTCCAAAGACTTTAAAGTGGTGCAGGTGGGACATGGGAAGCTTATTCAGTCTGAGGGCCACCTTCCTCTCACACAACCTTCGAGAGGCCACATGGCACTAGTGAGTGGAGCCAGAAGCAAAAGTAGGCACAGCAAGAAATGTAACTGTAAATAAGCAGGCTAATTTCTACACACATCCACATACCCCCTTCTGTCCTTCATCCAGGCAAGAAAGAGGCCTTATTGGAGTTCAAGGACACATTCCAGCCATGCAAAAGCACTCAAGGAGGGGGCAAAGCAGAGAGAGAAAGGGCTGGAAGTCCACATTTGGCCTCCAGGCCAGAGGCTCCCCAGTCCTACCTTAAAGGCAGACCCATGTCTTCAGAAACCAAAGCTTTGGTTTCCTGTATGCATGGTGCAAACACCATACAAAAAGGTGCAGAACAAATGCAAAGAGTTTTAGGTAACATGCAATATTGCACAGTGCTGAACATTAGTGGCCTGGTGATGCTAAATGCATTGCCAGGCATGGAATAATAACTCTTTCAGGTGATCCAGGTGAGTAGCATGTACCCTCTGCATCAAACATCCTCTACAACATGTGCACAAGTGCAACAAACAAAGGTCTGTATCTTTCTTCCGAAAAAGTGAATGAAGGGTTACAGTGCAGCAAAATTGCAGGCATGCAAATCTACTGCTGAGATTGGTCATTTGCAGATGTTGCTATGAAGGCAAGGACTTTCAGCATTCCACACAGAAGCAGATTCAATGTTTTCCCAGTCACCCCTATTGTTGCATACGAATGAAAGAAACTGACATGACAGAGGCAGGGGGCAGAGATGTGGCAATGCCAGCAGATACATTGCACACAATTTTGAATATGTACTCACAATGGCTGGTCCAAGACATTTTGCTGCCTGTGGCTGAGCAACAAATGATGCCTCTTGCTCTTGCCCTCAGGTCAAGTTAATTCTTAGAGTGGTTTAAGAGTCAATCAGTTTTCTCAGGGAATTCTGGGAACTGTAATTCTGTGAGGGGAGTGGGGGTCTCTTAACAACTCTCAGCACCCTTAACAAACTGGAAATCCCAGAATTCGGTGAGGGGGGAGCTATGACTGTTTCAAAGTCACATGATACGGCTTTAAATATATAGTGTGATGTGGCCAAAGACCACACCAAGGATTTCACCATTTAATGCATGGCCTTTAGGAATCAACTGCCACGAGAGTTTCTTTTCTTCCAGGAAAGTAAATTGCAGAAATTCAGAGGGGTTCATCCCCCAAACTATTCAGCTTTCCTGGGGTGGCAGTATTTTGAGAACACTTCAGAATATTAGCAAATGCACTGTAGTTTACTTTCAAGCGTATTTCATAAAATAAACAGGTCGTGGGTTTTTTTCTCATCTCATGGTATATTAACACACATTATCAGCTTGGCAGCAGTTTTGAAGCTAAAACATGTAAGTCTGCCAAAAAGGAAATGTGAAAAACGCAAGCAGAGACAGAAGGGAGGTGCTGAGAAAGCAATAACAAACATTACTCAATGCACCTCTTCTATAAATATAATTAAGACAGAAGAGTTAGAAACACTATAAACCAGGACTTTATGCACATGCTAAAATTTCTCCTTATCTCTCATTGGGTTCATGGTTCAAATGGAGGCTGTTTAACATGGGCAAGATTCCAGACCCTCCATGTCCAGGCTTCCATCTTAGACTAGATGCTGTCGCCTTCACACATCTACCCTAAGAAGCAAGCATGAAATCTGCATGACCAGCACCTTCTTGGAAGTGCTCCCTCCCAACATCACCATTTTTGGAGGCAGTTGTAGGGGGACAGTATTCACTGGTAGGTACAGAGGCTACCAATTTCACCTTTTCACTTTGGGTTAATAAAGGCTAAGGCCAGAGCTTAGCAATGTGTTTTCTACCCGCCTCATTGCTGCTCACTTAGCATTCATTGAGGCAGGAAGATTAAATACAGGGAATGTAGAGCAAATAGCATATTCTAGGATGGCACAGGCTCCAGCCTGTAGTAGTTTAGCTCCTCCCATGGGCTTTGCCGCTGCCATAGTTATTTCAGGGCTGCTTCCAGTAAGCATTCCTTTAACTTGTGTAAATCAGCTTTCTGAGCAAGCCTACTCACTACACTGGCAATGCAATTTGGCATAGGATGGATATCGAGAGATGAGGCCAAAGTTAAAACCAAAACCCAATTTGTTTTTGAAAAGTAGCTGTAATGGTTCTAGAACTTAAAAGAAAAGCAGATTGAGCAATTAAGCATAATAGCAATTAGGATATGCAAACAACATGGAAAAACATCTTCCTCTAAACTTACATCTAGACTGTTTCCCAGCTTAAGCCAAGATATGGCAATAAAGCAATTTCAGCTCATCCTACTCAATTGGCAGCACAGTTTCCAACCTTCTTGTGTTCAGATCAGCTTCTGTTGTATCTAGAGAAACCACGGAAACTCACCAACATAATCAGAAACAGTGTTGTGAAATGCAATCCTGTACACATCTACTGAAATGTTAGTCCCAAGGATGTCAAATGGAAATCAACAAATTAAAATGAAATTAGAGCCAAATGAAACGTGGTGTTCATTTTCTGAATGCAATTAATGTGCACATTAAGAACAATTAAAATAGCAGCTGTAGGGAGGGGGAAGCAACAGGGGGACCACAGGAGATGTTTAAGCCTTCCCATCAGCACCATGGTCCTAATAAAAATCACCTCCCCAGTGTTGCTATTTGTTTAGGAACTAAAGCTTCTATTTGCACCAATGAGGGCTTCTCTTGTGCTACAAATAGCAGCTTCAGGGGTGACTTTTGTTGGGATCATAGCTGGAGCAGCTTCAGGTGGTTTAACTCTCCCTACCCACCCCCTGTGATCCCATTGCTGTTTTCTTCCCCCTTCACACACACACTTTCCAGCTGCTATATACATGTTTAGAATGTGTGCCCTAATTGTAACCACAGAGTGATCATCAACAGCTAGCTACTGGAGTTGAAAGCAAGTACAAAAGGTTTTCTTTTAGAACTCTTGTCAGTTTTTGCTGAGGATAAATGGTTATATCTTTCGTTTTTCCTGACATTGAAGGACTGGCAAAAGCTTTGGAACCCAAATGCTTTCATTTCTTTAAATGCATCTGTTAGCTAAATATATTATACGGTTATGAGCAGATGGTCTGCTGCGGCTGGTACAACAAATCAAATATATGTGTAAAAAAAAGAGTAAATATGAAATGTTGGAAGGGTTGTGAGGAAGAAAGACATTATTCTCTTTTTTGGTAAATTCTCTTCTCCTACTGCCCCCTTCAAAAGACTTCATAAATGCTTCCTTCAGGGCTAAACGGCCACCTCATGAGAGAAGCATTCACTGCCTAAGATGGTAAACAACCATCCCATTGAGGTAATAATTAGACTCATGGGGTGGCTACACCTCTCAAACCAAATTGTGTACATCAGGGGTGGCTAACCTGTGGCGTGGAGGGCCAATAAACAGGATTCTCTGCCCTCTGCCCCACTTGCAAAAGAAACAAAAGCACAATTTTGTGTACACTTTGTATCACAATGCAAATGTGTGTCCTCTTTGGCATGTGGGGTTGAGGGACCAAAACTAAATCAGGCGCCACCCACAAGTAATCATGGGTGTCATTACTAGAAAAGGGTTAACTTTTTGCCTGCCATGCAGCTGCTACAGGCACAAGCGCCCTGCTCCCCCTCGATGCCAACAGAGAGAATTCAGGCTTTGTGTATAGGTTTGCATAGTGGAGGAATGACTTACTGCTGTTCTTATGTAACTGCAATCTTTGATTTTTTTATTTTTAAAAAATTGGTGTGTTGTTGTTGTTTTTTTAAAAAACCCTGTATTTCCTATTTAACTTGTTCTAAGTCACTTAGCGGCTTTGGCAAAGGTGGCACACACATTTAATAAATATAATAAATTATAAAACAATGCATCCAGCCTCTTCACACTGACAGTAACCCTGCCACATGGGGTGGGGACAAAAGGACTGCTTTTCCATTGCCTAACCTTTGCTTATCAAACCACAGAAATAGTTAAAACAGCCTTACAGAGGCAAAACCTGATTCTGATCCCAATGGGTTAAACTTTCAGCTAGGCCACGTGGGAAAGGATAGTAAACAAAGAATGGAAGATATTGTGGAAACATAAATGCTAGGACAGTAAGAGACAAAGAAACATTATTTTGCATGGGTTGCATTAATTAGGTTGCATTAAGGTTTTTCTTTCTTTTGGAGAACTGTAAATTGCATTTCTGAAGAGATTATGTATTGTGGTCATCGCCTGAAGGCAGCGATGTGCTTCTAGTCTATTCCAGTATGTTATATTTTGTGGCTGGCTCACTTGAGTACATTTGTTTGTACTCAAAGCAGTGAAGTTGGATTTCTGTTGCAGATGCACAGCATCAGGTCTTACACAGGAACTTGCTTCAAGCACTCTGGCCATAGTCCAGTATATGTAGCAATTCAGGGCGCCAAATTGCACCTGCCAGCCCTGCCTTGGTTTTACTTGAACTTGTGCATATAGAATGTTAAGTCTGCTTACTTAAAAAGGAGCAACTTAAACAACAGATCGGTTACTTGTTAGCCCCTTTAAATGCCCTTCCATGCTTGCGATCATAGTAGTGAAATGAGAGAATTTCAAAAGCACTGAAGAATGAAGTGATAGTAGCCGGGATCAATACTACTTTGGAGGGTGTGTAGGATCAATACTGCTTTGGAGGGGGAGGGGCAATGAAATCCTTTCAGTCACTCACCTTGAGATTGGCAGGGGGCTCAAAGATGACAAGGATTAAGTTCAAGAAGTGCTTTGAGGTGGGGAACATTCTTCCTATATAGAAAAGGAAGTTAAAAGGATTTTCCGCCCAGAGGATGACTTAAGCGTGCTAAGGATCACAGGGATCTTGAAAAATATGCACCCCAAATTGTGTACAACTTATACAGGGGTACCTCGGGTTAAGTACTTAATTCGTTCCGGAGGTCCGTTCTTAACCTGAAGCGCCACTTTAGCTAATGGGACCTCCTGTTGCCGCCGTGCCGCCACCACACGATTTCTGTTGTCATCCTGAAGCAAAGTTCTTAACCCGAGGTATTATTTCTGGGTTAGCGGAGTCTGTAACCTGAAGCGTCTGTAACCTGAAGCGTATGTAACCCAAGGTACCACTGTATTGAGAATGCTGGGTTGGGATCAAACACACACATTTTGCAGAATACCAGCAGCCGCTAAGTTTTTTTAAAAATAAGAAATGTTCCTATTCTAAAAACAAACTTGATTTTTTAGAAATAGAAGCTACAATGTCATCAATGACTGCTGAACGCTTTTATGTTTAGGCAAGCCTACTGAAACATGTAGTTTTATTATGTATATTTGTTTTCAAAACTCGTGATTTTATCTATGCTTTCATAATGTTATTGTGCCAACTGTTTTCCAGGTCTGTTTTAATGAATCTCTTCTCCTATTTCATACAATTTGTTTAGAGTTTGTTTTTATTGAGAGGTATTTAATCTTGCTAAATAAAAATAAATGTTTGACAGTAACTCGGATGTTATTAGTGCTGTGAGGAAGTATAGTAGTTTCCCCGCTCTTTTACATCACGGAATGCCACTGCCATTGTCAGCTGAATTGCCAAATAATTCTCTTAATATACTTCATGCTTGCAGTTCGCTTAAAAATGTGATTGAGTCACTGCATTCCACAGGCTCACCTTGTGAAAAATCTGCAGAAATCTCCATGTTTTACAAATTAAATGCTAGCAATACGTCTTCAGTATTGTAGATTTTTGCTAGATATACAATTGTTGTTTTCAGTCTTTGTGCTTTTCTACCTATTTCAAAATCCCACTTCAAATCCCTACACTAAAAATAGAAAATATACAGGGAATAGCAGGAAAATTGTTGAAGGTACAGAACACATTCCACGCAAGAAATGCCCGATGATGATGATGATGATGATGATGACTGACAGTAAACCTCACCATCATCGTCTGTAAGCTGCCTTCAAGGGCTCCAAAAAACAGCTTACCTCCAAACAATGCAAACTCATATAATCCACAGCACAATTTGGAAAACTCAAGCAAAAGTGTCAGGTATAGAGGCATGAATCCCTGTTGATCATCAGTCCTGTGGTTCACCAGTGCTAACTTAACCAACCAGAACTTTTGATTGTTGATTGTAAACTACCCTCCAAAAAAAATAAATTAAATATATGTATTTTATGGCAATTCAGACCTGCTCATTTCCCCCTATAAGTTTCTTTATGCCAGCATTTTAAGCAATTGCTTCCAAACTTATTAGCACTGTCACTTGTCTTCATTTTTCTCTTTTGCTAAGAGATGACAGCCTCCCTCTGTTATTGGCTTGGCTAACCCACATATCTGTGACATTATCTTCCTGTTGCTTCCTTTTCTGGTTTTCTATTAATGGGTGGAAAATATACAGATTGCATTTACTAATTGGCTAATTTAACCCAAGCTGCTCTGATGAGGAGTTAAATATAATTCTCACTCCCTTCTGCTGTATATTTGAATGCAGTTGCATACTAGAAATTGACCTTTGCTGAAGCAAATAACCTCAGGGTGTACCGGGGTCAAGTTATGCCCTATTCAAAAATTGCAAAGATGATAACGGTTTTGGAGGGAGCAGGGAGAAATGGCTTTTGTCTCAGAGTTATGCAGCAAAGTTACTCATATAAACAGTGCTTTTTTCTATTAAAAATGTTTAGGGGTACTCTCATTTTGACTCAAGAAAACCACCATTTTATAGTTCAAATTGGGGAAAAGAAATACAGTAAATGGACAACAGTACAAAGATTCACAAAATGTTTAGGGGTATGCAGCCCCCTCCGTCCCCCCAGAAAAAAAGCACTGCATATATCATTCAGCCTGTTTTAACTCAATGTTTTCTTTTTGACCTGTTTGCTGTCAACTGGTGGCGCTTGGTCTAAACCACTGAGCCTAGGGCTTGCCAATCGGAAGGTCAGCGGTTCGAATCCCCTCGACAGGGTGAGCTCCCGTTGCTCGGTCCCAGCTCCTGCCCACCTAGCAGTTTGAAAGTGTGTCAAAGTGCAAGTAGATAAATAGGTACCGCTCCGGTGGGAAGGTAAAAGGTGTTTCCGTGTGCTGCTCTGGTTTCGCCAGAAGCGGCTTAGTCATGCTGGCCACATGACCTGGAAGCTGTCTGCGGACAAACGCCAGCTCCCTTGGCCAGTAAAGCGAGATGAGCGCCGCAACTCCAGAGTCGTTCGTGACTGGACTTAACTGTCAGGGGTCCATGTCACCTCTAAACCTCATATCATTCAGTTTCATCTCAGTACTTCCAGGGCTTTATGAGCCCCTCTTGTTATTAACCCACTTCCACTTCTCTGTCCATTACATAGCCCACAAAGCTGCTCCTCCTCACAGAGGGGTGGGGTTGCGTGTGGGCCTCGTGCTTCCCACTCTCAGCGGGGGCGAGTTGAGCCCCCGTGTCATTGGGGAGTCCTGGCCCACGTCACGACCGCAGCCAGCCAATCCAGCTGGCTGGGGGATGTGGTTTGCCACATTTAAGCGGTTGTGTAGCCGGGAGTTCTTCCTTATGATCCCTGCTTCTGCGGATCTCCCACCCTTTTTCTTGCATTAGTCACCTGACCTTGCTATGGACTTTGGTTGGTCACCTGTTGAGGGGGCCTGGTAGGAATTTTTCCACTTGGCAGATTGGCACCAGCCACTTGGTTTTCACCTACCTCGTAACAAATCGCCACATGGTTTGGCGGTTAGGCATTCGAAAAGCTAGGTTTATGGGAGGGAAGGTTGTGGCCATCACCTACCCCTCCCCTTGAAGATTATTCCGTTAAAGGAATCCAGAGGTCGTGGTTCCTGTCCGAAGCCTGGATGGAGGCTAGGGCCATGGCACGACCTCTCTGGTAACCCTGAGGGGAGCTCTGAGTTGATGTACATCAACAGGGCTCCCCCTACTGGTGGTTAACCCTTTTGAGACTTCCTGCATAGTGGGCAGGAGTCAGATATAGTCAGTTCAGGTCCAATGCCTAAAGCCAATACCACTCACATTCTGTAATCAAGAAAGTTGTGGCCTTTCTTAGCCCATTAACCTAAAATACTGGTGTCCATGTGTCTTTATTCATAAAAGGAGGGGGTATTGGGCCTTGACACGCAACCGAATTTCATTCTCTGTACACTCTCCGAATTTCTTTCCTGCCCCATACATCTCTCTGCACACCTCTATGCTCTTCAAAGCAAATTCTCAGCTCTTTGCGCCACAGGTCTCTAGGCACCTCATCTCTGTCAACCTCATTTGGTCTTTATTCCCTCCAAACATCTCTGCTCACCTCCACCTGCCAGTTCTCTTCTCTTCCTGCTACCCTCCCCTAGGGGAGTCTCTGATGCTGGAGGACCACACAGCATGGCTGGAGGACTGTAACTGACTGGAAGTGCCATTTCCATGCTTCACCTATAAGAAACAATGACCGCCATGGTCTTGGTCGACACAGAAGCCCTCAGTATTCATCCTTTTTCTCAAACATTTAGAATAAGAGGATGAGGATGGAGGAGAAGGATGGAGGAGAAAGCTAGCAATGGCTGCTAGCCAATATGGCTACACTCTGTCTCCACGGTCACAGGCTTGCTGACTCACAAAAATTGGGGAAAGCAGAAGGTTAAGGGCATTTGACATTAGCCAAGCCTTATGTTGCACAGGCCCAGCAAGAAGATGTCCCTTATGTAGGAGTATCCAAAGGAATAAGCCGTTTGGATAGGGGTTTTCCTCACTATCACTGCCAAGTGCCGCAGAGGCGAGAATGGGCCAGGAGGTCACAGGTGGCTTTCTGGTGCTCAGAATGGCACTGCCCTGTTTAAAAATAATATACCACCCAGAGTGGAAGTCTCTTGCATATGATGCTACCATTAAAATCAAAGAGAACATTAGAAAGGAAGCAAAGTGTGATTAAGTATCATTGAAATCAATGGGGTTTTAGTTTTTTGCATGTATGTATTAATCCCACTTATTTCAATGAGAGTTAAGGATGCTTAACTTCCCCTGGACTTCACATCATGGCTCCATAGGCACTGTTTACCAGGTCTTTCCCCACATTACATCACTGAGATGTGGCTATCAATCACTGTTATCTCTGCATGAGAGGAAGCTCCTTGTACCCTTTTTTTTTTCCTTGGAGGAAAGGGTGGGGAGCCCAATCCACTAATGTTTAGCCACATGAGGTTGTTTTCAGCTATTAGATATGACAATGAAAACCAATGAGACTACTCAGACGTAATGATGACCTTGCCTTTTTAATTATTTTTAAAAGATCCTTAGTCTCCACTTACATGGAAATTGATAGTGACATCAAGCCAGAACTATGTTATTCTAAGGTGGATACCCCCCACCCCCCAGCATCTTAATGGCTGCATCAACTTCCTGCAATTGTTTCACCTATGTGCGGTTTCCTGACTCCTTTCCTAATGATTCAGCTGGCAATTCACTGCCGTTTAGGCATTAGTAACCTGCATGTGCCATTAAAGCATCATGATTCCCAGGCCAACAGTTCCCAAAATAGCAGTTAGCAACTGGGATAATTTGAGCTTTCATTTGCCATTTTGAAAAGCTATTGACAAGGCGCATGCTTATTCTCTGCTCAAGATATGATTTAATATTAAGAGCAGGAAGAGGAAGTGTGAGGTCACTGGTGAGAGAAGGCCGACAAAATAATGATGTAAAGTCTTAAAACTGCTGGCACTGACATAATTTCCTTAATATGTTCAACTTAATTGCTGCACCTTGTTCTTAATTTCTTTTCATGATACTGCAGCATTTAATTTTTCCACATTATTCGTATTTCATTTCAATTCCACCTTTTCTCTAAGGAGCTTAAGGCTGTAACCTTCATGAAATTCTGAGCTTCTCCACACATACCAAGGGCGCTGACTTGGGCCGCAGGTTGGGTGCCCAATGTCGCCTGTGATGCAACGGGATATCTAATAATAAAAAATAATGATAATAAATTTTTATTTATACCCTTCCCTTCCCGTTTTAAAAACCGGGCTCAGGGCAGCTAACAGCAAAAATAAAACATTGATTAAAATGCAACTTAAAAACAGCATAAAAACAACATAAAATACAACATAAATGCACTTGAATTTGGTCAAGTGGCCGGATTTAAATTGAACAAACAAAAGACTAAGGTTCTGGGAAAAAATTTAACAGTCATGGAAAGGGAGAAGTTCCAGAATGAAACAGGTTTGACGGTGGTTAAGAAGGTGAAATATCTAGGGGTTCACATGACATCTAAGAATTTGAATTTGTTTAAAGATAACTATGAGAAATGTTGGTCAGAAGTTAAAAAAGATCTAGAAATATGGTCAAATTTGAAGCTCTCAATGTTAGGCCGAATTGCAGCTATAAAGATGAATGTACTGCCTAGAATGTTATTTTTGTTTCAAACATTGCAAATTCTTGACAAGATGGACTGTTTCAAGAGGTGGCAGAAGGATATTTCGAAATTTGTCTGGCAGGGCAAAAAGCCCAGAATAAAATTTAAAATATTAACGGATGCAAAGGAAAGAGGGGGATTTGCCCTGCCGGACTTAAAACTGTATTATGAATCAGCAGCGTTTTGCTGGATGAAAGAGTGGATGCTCCTCGAGAATACAGATATCTTGGACTTAGAAGGTTTTAATAATGCATTTGGATGGCATGAATATTTATGGTATGATAAAATCAAGGTGCATAAGGCCTTTAAAAATCACATTGTCAGAAAAGCATTATATAATGTTTGGATTAGATATAAAGACTTGATGGAAAACAAAACCCCTAGATGGTTATCGCCTTTGGAGGCTAAAGCCGTGAAAAAACTCAATATGGAGGCCAAATGGCCAAAGTATTGGGAAATTTTGGAACAAGAGGGTGACAAATTGAAGCTACAGAGTCATGAGAAATTGAAAACCAAAGTACGAGATTGGCTCCATTATTATCAAATAATGGAGGTTTATAAACAAGACAGGAAAATTGGCTTCCAGGTGGAGAAATCAAAATTAGAAACTGAACTGTTAGAACCCAATACTAAGAATTTGTCAAGAATGTATAACTTGTTGCTGAAATGGAATACACAAGATGAAACAGTTAAATCAGCTATGATTAAGTGGGCACAGGATATTGGTCATATTATTATGTTTGCTGACTGGGAACAGTTGTGGACCACTGGTTTAAATTTTACGGCATGTAATGCCTTAAAAGAAAATATTATGAAAATGATCTATAGGTGGTACATGACCCCAGTCAAGCTAGCAAAAATCTACCATTTGCCTGATAATAAGTGTTGGAAGTGTAATGAAACTGAAGGTACTTTCTATCACCTTTGGTGGACGTGCCCGAAGATCAAGGCTTTCTGGGAAATGATATATAATGAAATGAAAAAGGTACTTAAATGTACTTTCCCTAAGAAACCAGAGGCCTTTCTCTTGGGCATTGTCGGCCAATTGGTGCCAAAGAAAGACAGAATTTTTTTTATGTATGCTACTACAGCAGCAAGAATACTCATCGCAAAGCATTGGAAGACCCAAGATCTACCCACCTTGGAAGAATGGCAGATGAAGGTGATAGACTATATGGCATTGGCTGAAATGACCGGCAGAATCCGTGATCAGGGGAAAGAGACGGCGGATGAAGATTGGAAAAAATTTAAAATTTATCTTAAGAAATATTACAAAATTAATGAATGTTAAAATGTTGAGGTTTTAGAAAAAAGGGGATTACAGCGGCATAAGATTAAGTAAATGAAAAGAATAAATAAGGGACAAATTGGATTAAAATAAGTGTTAGGATTTGCTGAAATAATTTTGAAATTGGGATGCAGAAAGGGGAGGTTTGGGGGAGTCGGAGAAGTGAGGTTTATGGAAAAAAAGGATATGAAATTATACATGTTTGTTTGTTTCTTTATTTGTTTGTATTGTCTATAAAAAACTTTTTGTAAAACCAATAAAAAAATATTTAAAAAATAAAATAAAATGCAACATAAATGCAGTATCAATGTCAATAAAATTATAAAATTCAGGGTCAGTAAATGATCACCAGGGCTAACTGGCCAAGTTGGTCCTACTAGGGCCAGCAAGGAGACCAGGGAAGAGTTTAAATGTGGGGTCCCAGAAGGGTTTCTTCATAAAAAAGGAAAGGGAAAATGGAATGGAGGATCCGGCTAATTCATATTGAAGGCCAGGCAGAATAGCTCTGTCTTACAGGCCCTGCAGAAGGAGATCAAGTCCTTCAGGGCCCTAGTCTCGTGGGACAGAGCATTCCACCAGGTCAGAGCCATCACTGAAAAAGCCCTGGCCCTAGTGGAGGATAATCTGGCTTCTTTAGGGCCCGGGACCCTTAAGCTATTATTATTCATGGACCTTAAGGTCCTCTGCGGGACATACCAGGAGAGGCGGTCCCGTAAGTACGAGAGTCCTAAGCCACATAGGGCTTTAAAGGTCAAAACCAGCACCTTAAACTTGACCCGATACTTCACCGGGAGCCAGTGCAGCTAGAAGAGCACTGGGTGAATATGCTCCCATGGCAAGGACCCCGTGAGGAGCCTCGCTGCAGCATTCTGCACCCACTGGAGTTTCTGGGACAGTTTCAAGGGCAGCCCCATGTAGAGCAAGTTACAGCAGTCAAGCCTGGAGGTGACCGTCACATGGATCACTGTGACTAGGTAGGGGCGGGAAAGGTAAGGGACCAACTGCTTGATACGGCGAAGATGGAAAAATGCCGCCTTGGCTGTTGCTGTAACCTGCGCCTCCATGAAAAGGGGGGCATCAAGGATTACACCCAAACTCTTAACGGAAGGCACTGGCACTAACTGAGCCCCCGCAAGAGAAGGGAGTTGGTCCCCCAACCCCTTGCCATCCCGACCCAGCCAGAGGACCTCTGTCTGTCTTTGAAGGATTTAATTTCAGTCGACTCCCACAAAGCCATCCAGCCACAGCCTCCAAGCTGTATGTTCAGGGCTGAGTTGGAGTGGCCGTCCATCAGCACATAGAGCTGAGTGTCATCAGCAAGCTCTCCTTGGTACCCCACACGAGACCGACACATTCAATGCCAGGGATCGATGGCGCTGGCAGAGCCCTGAAAGAACTACTCCCCTCCCCCGACCCACAATCCATGATTGGTGGAGGACGGAGAAATCTGGGGGTGTTATCTCGTACAAGGAGACTACTTCACCTTCCTACCAAGGTCTCCATCATGCGAGTCAGGTCTATCCCCTGTGAGACAAAAAAGTCACGCATTGTGGCGGTTTTATTGCTTATGGACCTGGCATTGCACAGCACCAATGACGGAGGTGGGTGATCCCTGCTCACCCTACCCTCGTCCCTCGGGATGGGGTGTAGGTTGAAAGGGAATCTGAAGCCAGTATGGGTGTGTGTGCTGTATGCTGCAGGGGGGAGGATGAATCAGCAAAAGTTTCTTCCCACCCACCCAAGGTACCCACTGGATCAAAAGCCCACCCATAGACAAATATGTACTAACTGGATTCCACCCTGAATTGAGGGCAAGGGTGGTGAGCTAGCATTACATTTGCAGTGCAAACTATTGCATAGCATAGACCTTGATTTCTGCTCCAGCATATCATTCCAAGAAAAGAAATAGGATTGAGCAATAAATAATTAACTTTGTTAGAAGTGCACCATCCTGGATAAATATTGCAAAGTGATTACACAGGAAAATGCTTGCGTATTAATTCAGTCTGCTGAGATCTACTTATGGCAAAGCCACATTTTCTAATTTTTTTTTTTTAAGTACAATGTTCCCACCAATAGTTTACACAGAGGACAGGAGCACAGGGAGGTTAACTAACATTAAATGACATATAGTTGGCAGTTGCTTAGGAGAAATGAGTGCCAATTCTAGTAAACTGAGATAAAATTACGAGGGCAAATGGAGGTGGAAAGAGCAAAGGAAAGGCTACTATCCCAGTACTCCTACCCATATTGCCAGCCTTTTGTGCTCTTGCCTTAACTTGGGGTGGGCAACCTGTGGCCCTCCAGATGTTGTGGGACTCCAACTCCCATTATCCCTAGCTAGTATGGTCAATGGTCAGGAATGATGGGAGCTGCAGTCCAGCAGTATCTGGAAGTAACTGATAGAGCTGCCAGCACTATAGCCATGCCTTGCCTGTTTCTGATGCACACCCTTTCATCAGCCTTGTCTCCTGGCCTAATGGTGGTGTCAGTGGATAATAATGGCTCAGAAGCTACTCCAGGAGAGGAATGCTCCTATCCCAGCACAAGGCAAGCACATCAATTGGCTCCATTATCAATTGGTAATTGATTCCATTGCTGAAGTGCTCTCACCATTAAGCTCCTGAAATTTACCTCTTGTAACTTAAGCCAGTCAGATCTAGTTGTGCCCTCTGAGAAAGACTAGAACAAGCCTTTGTCCTCTTCAGTGTGACACTTCATTAGGTATTTGAAGAGTACCATCATAAGAGCATAAGAGGAGCCTGCTGGATCAGAACAGTGGCCCATCGAGTCCACCATCTTGTTTTCCCAAAGGCCAACCAAATGCACCTTACATTCAAAGCACATGACTTCCTCCAAAATATCCTTAGAATAGTAGGGTGTTGGGAATTGTGGATCCATTGGTAGCAAACTACAGTTCCCTGAATTCTTTGAGGAAAGTCAAGAGTTTTAAATGTGTGTAGGCAGCCTAGAGAAACAAAGAGATGTTTTCTCTGTTCTCACTGAGGGGTGGCTTTTGATAATCCACATCTGTAGAGAACAGGGTAAAGATCCTACAGATGTTGAGATCCTGGGCCAATCAACAAGTCTCAAAGTCAGATTTGTACAGTCACTCCAAAGTGCATGGCCCAGTTCTATGTGGATCAAGCGATTGCAAAAAGTTTCTTCACTATGGGGGTATTGGAGTGGCTATTTGTTGCTATTAGAAACCTGCAACTTTGTGTGTGTGTGTGTGTGTGTGTGTGTGTGTTGTTTCCCTGCATTCCCAGCTGCAGTAGATTTTGCGTCTGCTGCTAAGGCTGGAAGACAAACTTTATCTTCAGATGGGATCAATGCACTATATTCATACGGGCTTAGCACTAACTGTGAAAGGGAAAATAGCAAACATTAAAAGCAAAGAAAGGAAGAAAGGAAGGGCTATTTCTTGACAGTTCCATCAGTGGAACACATCCTTAAAATTATGCACAGCATGTAAGTTAATTTGGCCTGGAGGACAAGAAACTCAGGTGTGAAATGGGTGCGGCAACAGTTTCAAATTAAATAGGACGCTTTCCTTTATTCTTTTCTTCCCTTTAGTAGATTGTGTTGGCATGCCTGTGGCTGCAGGCAAATCAGGTTATTCACATACCCACTGGTGAAGGGAGCAAACAGATCACCGTAGTATATTAAATATTTCTTAGCAATTAGCACACCCTAGATTGCACACATGCATGGAGGTTTCTGGGAACCAATTTACCTGTAGCAGTTGCATTCACATCAGCACATATGGGAGAAAAGATATTTGCCCACCTTTGCTAACGTGGTGGCCTACAGATATTTTAGACTACAGTTCCCATCAGCCCTAAGCCTCATGACCCTATGATGCTGGGACTGAAGGGAATGTGGTGTGGCAATCACACAGGGTCCCCGGACGTTTCACCGTCTATTGATCCCTGTGCCACCACTTTATTTCTCGCTGCCATCACCCAGGCCCTACCTGGTACAATACTGAGTCCAGTCAGGGTTAAATTGGAACATAAACTTCTGTTTATTTATTGTAGTTTAACAAGCGTGTGGTTTCATAAATGGTATCAGTCAATTACAATCATGGGGTGCCTATCCAGACCTATAACTTCCACTACCTGCTCTCACTCACTAAACCACCTCTCAGATATTTACTTGTCTTCCTAGCTCCTACCTGTTCCTGACTCAGCTTATTTCACTACCCTAACTCAACTTACCCACAGACTCTTTCCCAATCCACTCCCACTCCAACCAACCTCCCAACGAACTGCTCCCTTCGGCCCTCCCAGAGCTGGTTTTACAGTCCCTCTGACTCCACCCCCCTGGGTTCTGATTGGGTAACCTGTTTAACTATTTCACCTCCAGCACTCTCAGATGTTAACGTCACACATGGCTGTACTGGCCGGAGGTGATGGCAATTGTAGTCTGATGGACACCAGGTTGACCATCAGGCCTTGAAGCACACATGGCACTCACATGCATTGTTCATTTATAAAATAATGTATAAACTCCACTTCAGGGCACAATCACCCACCTAAGGCAATCGGAAGCCGCACCTTGGTTTCCAAATGTTTTGGAAGCTGAACGGACTTCTGGAACGAATTCTGTTTGACTTCCAAGGTATGACTGTACAATGCAGAACTAAGTAATGATTGCATCACTGCAAAGATTCACACATGCACAATGGGACTCTTTCCCCAATCCTCATGCAGCCTGTGTCTTCCCCAAATCGGTCTCAGGAAGGTTGGGGAACCCCCAAAACAGATTTTGGAGGGTCCTGGCAGGGGAAAGGGGCAGGTGTAAATCCTTGTACTTAGCACAACATCAGCTACAAGCTACAAATCTTTTCTTTGGCTACACTGGTGTTGGTAAAATGGCATATAGGAAGAGGCTCTTGGTGGTGGGGGAGGGCATTATTATTTCACATGCTTTCCATCCATCCATCCATAGATGGATGTGCTGGCACACAGGCTAAAAACTGTTTAGCAACGCCAGTGCTGAAATCACAACAATAATGCAATCAAACCTCTTCCCTATTATGAACGTTCCAGTCCCATTGTTGATTTTTCTGATTAGTCAGGGTTAGCATGAGATAGTTTCTCCATGCTGCCAGGAACATTCTTTCATCTGTCATAGGAATTGTAAGACAAGCCATCCTGGGTGAACAAAGAAGCACAAACATACACAGAAAAGGTTCCTTCAGGAAGGAGAGGACTCTCAGCAAAGTACATATTAAAAGGGAAAACACTAAATTTTTGCCTGCTACCACCATCCTCCTAAAAAGAAAAAAGAAAAAGAAAGTCAAGATGCATAGCATCCAAGTTATTTTGGCACCTGAAGCATAAAATCCCACAAGCAGGTTTCTCTTTCCGTGTCAGCAAAAATTACAATCAATTAAATAACTAACAATTTGCTGCCCTTTCATGATACTCAAAATTAGCCACTGGAGGAGGCTGCCTCATTCTGCCTAATGGTGGGATTGATCCTGACTGCTGCATATGGAACGGGAAGTGAGGTAATGCATCCCAGTGAAAACAAAACTGTCACACACACAAAAGATGAGCATTTCAAGGAAAACACTAAGCTAGCCATCTTCTCCCTAACTGGAAATGCCTTCCACCAAGTCAGGCTATTGGTCCAGCTTGCCTAATATTTTCAGCTCCGGTCGGCATGTGATCATCCAGGCCTCAGCTAGGACTTTATTGTCCCAAAATGCTTTTATTAAGGTCAGACACAAACCTTGAGAAGACAGGGGTCAAACCTGGAATGTTCTAAATTTCTATGTGGGAGAATTGCTCTTTTTTGTATGGAGGCTCATAAAATTATCTAGTCCAGACACAAGTTGACCTACCCCTGCCTGCCATGCTTCAGTTTGAAAATAAATAGGCCTGATATAAAGATGGTGTTCTTCCTGCTTTGGGGTGGAACATGTTAGTAGCTGCACATCAGAAAGGTATTCTAATTACTCTGAATATGAATTTGAGATTCACATCATACACACACACACACACACACACACACACACACAGTGTTATATGAAAGCTTAAAACCACAAAGATATTACACATAATTATGGGTGTCCTTAGATAGGAATCATACAATGTCTACATTTTAGGTCTCAGTCAATAAGAGTTTTTGAGAAGTGAATTGCAAGGGGTGGGACTGAATCAAAACGATGAAGTGAATTCTTCACATATACAGAGTAAGGACAACTGGCTCAGATCACCTGAGTGATGGATAAAGGAACCTTTGCCTTTATTTTTCTCATTTATCTTTGCTCGTTCTCAGTGGTATCAGTCATGCAGCCAACTCTGACTGGCTACATAGCACCGTGATATCGTCCTATTCACCATGTGATCCCTGATTGGCTGGGATCCCTCTAAAAAGGGGATGGAAATCCTAACTTGAGAAGAAAAAAATGTGGCACAGTAGCAGCAGCAGCAAAGAGAGAGGAAATACCGTGGGGAAGAAGATAGAGTGATATTATGACCCCCCTCCAAAAACCCTTATTTTCAGTCTTGTAACCAGCAAACAGATTTCACAAAGCCCCACTTATGTTTTTACAATAAGACCTCTATCCATGAACCTCTGACTCTCACTGATGACTGCAACCACAAATAAAATAAAATAGAACAGATTAGCCTAATTCACAACAGCTGGGTTTTTACAGGCTCTTCCTCTATGGTCCAGCACTGGATATTATGGAGCTATCTACTCTATGGGCAATGAAATTTGGCTGCTGAGAGTACATGCCATAAATACTTGGTTTCTCTAAGAGTTTTGCAAGCATGACCCAGGTCTGGGTTGAAAGATAGGGAAAAGGGGAAGGAGGGAACACCCTGTTTCAAACAAACTCTGGAGACATTACGTCAGCAGAAACTCTAGCGTCTGTGATGCCACCATTTGGAGGAGTTTGGATGCTTTTATGTGCTTGCCATACCTGCTATACTAGTAAAAACGGAGTCCATGCCTTGTTCAATGAGTTCATTGAGTAATAATTGAGCAGCCAATAGGAATTCAGGTAGTGCTTTCCAAATTGCCCACATTTCCCTGCCTTCAGCAGAATGAAGTTTAATTGTCATTCTGCTTCCAGTATGTGACTCTCTTGATAGGCAAAGGCACACTCTGGTCCTCAAATTGTGCTTGTAAAAAACTGTCCTCTTTCAAGAAGCTGTGTACAGAAATCTCTCCATTTTGAAAATGATGGAACACTCCTACTTTAAAAATTCAACCATCCCTCCCTCTGACAGTAAAGTTGAGTGGCAAGTGCCAACTGCACTGGAGCCAAAATAGGGAAGCAGTATGCTGGGGGACGAGGACCCTGATGTTTGCATAAGTAAAGAAAAACCTTCATAAACAGCAATACCTAAGGTACAGCCCCCACCCACCCAGTATGGGAAACAGATTAATGAGGATTAAGTGTGCTCAGTAGCCACTAAATGCTTGAGTATCAGCTAGAAAAGAAAAGAAAAGGGAGTGGAATGGGCTGCTTGTGGAACCCTGCACAGGAGCTCTCCTTTAAGAAGCAATGAAATACTACAACATTTTGTTGTAGGTCCTAATTGTAATCATCTTCTGTTCAATGTTTATTTGTCATTCAGGGCAATTTTTCCTGATTAACTGAAAATGGGAATTACGGTGAATCTGCTCCCCATGTTAACTGGTACATGCTTTAGCTCACAGCCGGAAACAGATGCAAGCAAAAGACAGCATGGTTTGGTACAAAATTATTCATGCTAATGCATCACCTAATCAAGTATGGACAGCTGCACATCTGCATAGCTCCTGATTCCCCATGACTGGACAGACCCAAGCAGCCTTGTAGCTGAAAAACATCTGGAACCTGAAGAAGAAACCTAAAGTCAACACCTAAATGTATGTCCATGAAAGTAATGAAGTACAGAAGAGTGGCATCTCTGTTCTGATGTGCACCTGAATGTGGATGTTATTCTGCTGTCTAGCATTTTCTGTTCAATAGAATGTGGACTTGGATGTGAAGGTGTGTTGGCAATCCATCCGGAAGATATTTGTATTTCGAGGAGATAGTGATCTGACATGGTTATCCTTCCTGCTCCCTGTTCCTTCCTTTTCCCTATCTCTTTGATGGCATGAGAACAGCCTTTAATGTCCTAATCTGTTGGAAGGAAGCGATAGTGATGAGAATATTCTTTGATGTTGGACATTGTTTCAGGAAAGTGAGGCATTGGGAGAAGGTGGGTAATGAATAATCTGCACAAAACTAGTGAGCTGCATGTAGTCAGTCGGGAAAACCACATAGGTTAGCTATCTATAAATCAGATGGTTGTGGGCAGTGCGAGAGAGAAGCTCATGCCTAGACTTACAGCCACGGGACCGTGCAACCTGAAGCTACCTGAGAGAGTCACTTTTCCACTTCCTGAGGGCTTCCAAGTGGCAAATTGAGGTGCTTGCTTGGTATGAGAATAGGCTGGCGGTATCAGAATGGATAAACAGCCTTTTTAATTTATTTTCTGCAAGACAAACAATGGTGCCAATTACTCAGCCCCTATCTGGAAACATTCTTCAAGGCAAAGCTAACAAAATAATGTACTAAATCTCCCCTTAAACAGTGGCAAGGACTTTGAAACACTGAAGATCCCAGTTATCAGCTTCATCCCACCCCACACAGCTTTCAGCTGTAGCTCAAACTTATTTATCCGTTTCATACCTCCAGCTTACAATGCGTTCTTTCCTTAATTACTCTCTTAGCAATCAATCTTGCTGGTAAATCTGACCTTGGTAACCACTCGTGTCATGGACCAAAGTGTGATATATTCTTCCTGTGGGAGTTGGGTTAGAACAGGGGTAGGCAACCTAAGGCCCGGGGGCCGGATGCGGCCCAATAGCCTTCTCAATCCAGCCTGCGGATGGTCCGGAAATCAGCGTGTTTTTACATGAGTAGAATGTGTCCTTTTATTTAAAATGCATCTCTTGGTTATTTGTGGGGCCTGCCTGGTGTTTTTACATGAGCAGAGTGGGTGCTTTTATTTAAAATGCATCTCTGGGTTATTTGTGGGGCATAACAATTCATTCATGTATTTTTTTTCAAAATATAGTCCGGCCCACCACATGGTCTGAGGGACGGTGGACCGGCCCATGGCTGAAAAAGGTTGCTGTCCCCTGGGTTAGAATGAGACTCCAACCTTTGGTCACTGTTGAAAATAAACAGAAGGTATTTGATACAGGATTTGGGACTGGCATCCCACACAGAATTATTAGACTACCTTTACAAACGCATCTGGGCAGATGGTGTGGAGACATTAATTAGACGTGCTTGCTATGACATGATCTCAGGGCCGCACTACCCCTGGAAGTGAGCCAAGTATAGACCAGAGATAGAACCTTCTCTGTGGTGAGGCTCTGGCTTGGAAACTTTCCTCAGAAAGTTCATCTGGCAAAGAATGTGTTGTCTATTCAGCAAATTGTTTTTGGGGGGCGGCAGCGGTGGGGAAATTCTCTCCCGGACTGTTTAGAGTTCTCAGTGTTTTTTAATAACATGGCTTTTATCTGCTTATGTTGCTGACATATATTTTTCTTTTCCTTAGATTTTAACTTTGGAATCATTGTTTCAAATTTTCAGTTAGAAGTCACTCTGGGAATTTGTACTGAAGAGCATGATGTTAAATATTCAAATAAAACCTTTGGATCTGTCAAAAGTTACACATATTTGAAGGAAATAGACTCAAAGCCTTGCCATATGTGGAACAGATATATTTCTTTGACTGCTGTTTATTACAGCTGGTTCTTATAACGCCTATGGTTAGATTTATTTATTTATTTTGAAAGGTTACATATCTCCTAAGAATCAGTTTTGATCTTATCCTTCAATAGAATACTTTAGGCATTTCAAGAAAGCTGTAAACCCAGAAAATGCAAATGATCATACCTAAATGTTCACAAATCTTCTTTTAACACTGTTAGTGATTTGGAAATCTCAGATTGCATCTGACGCTATATTAAGATGGTAAAGATTTACTCTGGGAGTTTTGTGGTGGTTTTTCAAGAGCTTCATTCAATGGAACAGCTTAAGGAAAATGTGCAGTTGATCTAGTAATAAGTTTTTAACAATACACATTTATGCGGCTTATTGGTAACTCGTGTAATAATAAATTAATGCAAAAGGCAAACTTTCAATTGATTAATGAGCTCTATATATTATCAGTGAAGGACGCAACATAAGATGGAAATTTCAAATTCAGGTGACCAGGCTAGCACATAGAAATTACAACAACAACAATGATTATTCCAACATGGTTATATCAATTTGCCTCCCCCTGGCCTCCAGAATTTGTAACTGGGAATATGGCTTCTCCTTGAAACAAATATAGTAGTTAAGAAGAAATACCGGTACTTATTATTATTCACCATATGTTTATTTACTTCTATTAACCTGGAGTTGGGGCAGAGCAGGGCCAACCAATGGTGGTACTCTCAATATGTTGTTTGACTACAGTTTCCATCATCCCCGGCCAGCATGGCCAATGGTTAGGGATGATGGGCATTTTGGTCCACCTATATCTGGAAAGAGGCATGTTGGCTACCCCTGGTTGCGATTGCAATTTTAGCACTGGTTTTGAGTGGGAGAAAGCCCTAATGAACTCAATGGATGTCTGAATAAACATGAGTATGGTTGGGCTGTCGGAGAATGAAGTCAAAAGTGGGAGTTCCTGCTTCAATCTCAGCTCACCATAAGCTTTTGGTGTGGTCTCAGGCAAACAGCCTCATTTGATCCCATCTGTAAAATGGGATAGTAATAGCAGCTTTGCCAAAGTCTGTCTGAGACTTAGCAGTGATTTATGGCAAGCATATTGGAAATCCTACTGTACATGCTGAAGCTTCCTGTGTAGTCCTCAGGATCCCAGTAATTACCTCTTTAAATGCCTGGGGAAACCCGGACATATGGCAACCCATATGTGGGGCTTTTTGCAGATTTTCTTATTTTTTTCTGTAAGTTCATCAATTTGCCCACCCCACCCCCCCCCCCCCGCGATTAAAAAGGTCAACAACTTTTTGTCCGGATTTTCAATTTCTGAAATACGGCAACCTTACCTCTAATAACTGTTTGGCAACACATGTCCTTTCATTTCCATCATAACACAGGGCCCAGAGCTATTTTCGTGTTATGTGCAATTGGAAATGCAAGTCTGAGTAGCCGTTTTTAATTGCTGGGCAGATACAAGTCTGGATTTACATGTGTAACGTTGACATTTGCAGTTTTGTGTGAGGACTGTTCATGCTGCATGCTGCACGCATTACAAACGCAAAACGAAATACACTTATCAAAAATGGAATGACAATTTGGAGTCTAATAATAATCACACTTGTAAGAGGCTCAGTGGAAGCTCTGCTGGCAGTTGGACAATCTCCTGCCAAAATTGCTACTCCCTGCTGATAGCACTGCTGTTGCCGCAAATTGGTCTGGAGAAAAATACGTGCCTCTGTAATTTTGGGTTTCAAAATGGACCTCAATGGGCTCATTGTATTAACCAGTGCATAGTACACATAATATGTAGTGCAAAGGCTAGGACATTAAAAAACTTTTGGATGGTCTTTTTTTACTAGCCTCTCACTAAATATTGTGGGATTGCTATAATAAATTTTGTTGTTTGGCGACAATCCAGTATCATCAAAGATTTCTTATGAAATCCACACTCGTAAAATTATCATGTTTTTATAAGTTTGGAACTTTCATTCTTTCTATCTTCCACCCACAACCACAAACCAATCAGAAGATTATGCATTAAAGCATGTTGGATGACTCTCCTGCTTTTCAGACAAAAGTAAGTTGTAAAATTTAAATATGCAGTGCAAAATGCTGCTGCAGGAAGGGAGAGCCGTGCTCAGGTGAGTCTGGAGTCCAGTGTGATGGAGAGGGGCCTGGCTGCTGACTTCATGCTCTCTGACAGCCTGAGTGATGATAGGTGGGGAGGAGAAGGGGTCCTCAGCTATAGTTGGACCTGTGGGATAACCAGCTTCATATAACTAACATGTTTAAGTCTAATTAATGCATGAAGGGGTTAATACCATAGAGTAAGCTGTCCTGCCAGGCTTAGCTAGGTCACTCATCTTGGGAGGAAGGTAATCATAATAATAATAATAATAATAATAATTTATTATTTATACCCCGCCCATCTGGCTGGGTTTCCCCAGCCACTCTGGGCGGCTTCCAAAAGAATATTAAAATACTATGGTACATCAAATATTAAAAGCTTCCCTAAACAGGGCTGCCTTCAGATGTCTTCTAAAAGTCTGGTAGTTGTTGTTCTCTTTGACATCTGGTGGGAGGGCATTCCACAGGGAGGGCGCCACTACCGAGAAGGCCCTCTGCCTGGTTCCCTGTAACTTGGCTTCTCGCAATGAGGGAACCGCCAGAAGGCCCTCGGTGCTGGACCTCAGTGTCCGGGTAGAACGATGGAGGTGGAGACGCTCCTTCAGGTATACTGGACCGAGGCCGTTTAGGGCTTTAAAGGTCAGCACCAACACTTTGAATTGTGCTCGGAAACGTACTGGGAGCCAATGTAAGTCTTTCAAGACCGGTGTTATATGGTCTCGGCGGCCGCTCCCAGTCACCAGTCTGGCTGCTGCATTCTGGATTAGTTGTAGTTTCCGGGTCACCTTCAAAGGTAGCCCCACATAGAGCGCATTGCAGTAGTCCAAGCGGGAGATAACCAGAGCATGCACCACTCTGGCGAGGCAGTCCGCGGGCAGATAGGGTCTCAGCCTACGTACCAGATGGAGCTGATACACAGCTGCCCTGGACACGGATTTAACCTGTGCCTCCATGGACAGCTGTGAGTCCAAAATGACTCCCAGGCTGCGCACCTGGTCCTTCAGGGGCACGGTTACCCCATTCAGGACCAGGGAATCCCCCACACCTGCCCGCCTCCTGTCCCCCAGAAACAGTACTTCTGTCTTGTCAGGATTCAATCTCAATCTGTTTGCCGCCATCCATCCTCCAACCGCCTCCAGACACTGACACAGGACTGTCACCGCCTTCACTGGTTCTGATTTGAAAGAAAGGTAGAGCTGGGTATCATCTGCATACTGATGAACACCCAGCCCAAACCCCCTGATGATCTCTCCCAGCGGCTGCATGTAAATGTTGAAAAGCATGGGGGAGAGGACAGAACCCTGAGGCACCCCACAAGTGAGAGCCCAGGGGTCTGAACACTCATCCCCCACCACCACTTTCTGAACACGGCCCAGGAGGAAGGAGCGGAACCACTGTATGACAGTGCCCCCAGCTCCCAGCCCCTCAAGACGGTCCAGAAGGATGTTATGGTCGATGGTATCAAACGCCGCTGAGAGATCCAGCAGAACTAGGAAACAGCTCTCACCTTTGTCCCTAGCCCGCCGGAGATCATCAACCAGTGCGACCAAGGCAGTTTCAGTCCCGTGATGAGGCCTGAATCCCGATTGGAAGGGATCCAAATGGTCCGCTTCTTCCAGGCGTGCCTGGAGTTGTTCAGCAACCACTCGCTCAATCACCTTGCCCAAGAATGGAAGATTTGAGACTGGGCGATAGTTGGCCATCGTGGCCGCATCTAAAGATGGTTTTTTAAGAAGCGGTTTAATAACCGCCTCTTTCAGCGGGTCTGGGAAGGCTCCCTCACAGAGGGAAGCATTCACCACCCCACGAAGCCCATCGCCCAGCCCTTCCCGGCTAGCTTTTATAAGCCAGGATGGGCAAGGATCAAGGAGACAGGTGGTTGGTTTCACTCGTCCAAGCAGCCTGTCCACATCCTCGGAGGTAACAGATTGGAATTGATCCCACTCAACTTGACTAGACAAAACTCTAGCACTCTCCCGCCCCGGCCCTGCTCCCACGGTGGCGTCTACCTCTTCCCGAATCTGAGCGACTTTATCTGCAAAAAACTTTGCAAAATCATTGCAGGAGATCATGTGGCCCGTACTGGGCCCCGATGTAGCAGGTGGTTCCGCTAAATTGCGGACCACCTGAAAAAGTCTCCTGCTGCTGTTTTCTGCAGATGCAATAGAGGCGGCGAAGAAAGCCTTCTTCGCCGTCGCTACCGCCACTTGGTAGGCTCGACACTGAGCTCTAACCTGTGTCCGGTCAGCTTCAGAATGGGTCGTCCGCCACCGGCGCTCTAGCCGTCTCAACGATTGTTTCATTGCCCTCAGATCCGTGGAAAACCACGGGGCTGTCCGGGCTCCATGCAATCGGAGAGGGCGCTTCGGAGCCAAACAGTCAATAGCCCTGGTTAACTCCACATTCCAGCGGGCCACCAGGGAATCAGCTGAAAGGCCATCAACATGGGATAAAGCATCCCCTACCACTCTTTGGAAACCATTTGGATCCATTAAGTGGCGGGGGCGGACCATCCGAATCGGTCCCACCTCCCTGCAGAGGGGAAGGGTCGCGGAGAAGTCAAGTTGCACCAGGAAGTGGTCTGACCATGGCACTTCTTTTGTTTCGCTTTTACTTAGTGTCAGAACACCAACATCCATGGAGGTAAACACCAGGTCCAAGGCATGTCCGCGGCTATGGGTTGGGCCAAACTTATTCAGGGACAGCCCCATGGAGGCCATGCTTTCCACGAAGTCCCGAGCGGCCCCTTGTAAGGTCGTGTCGGCATGGATATTAAAATCCCCTAGGACAACCAAACTAGGTGTCTCCAGGAGAACATCCGCCACGACCTGAAGCAGCTCGGGCAGGGAATCCTTGGTGCAGCGGGGAGGTCGGTACACCAAAAGGAATCCTGTACTGCCCCTATTGCCCAACTTCCAGAACATGCACTCAGAAAACTGGGTCTTCCCAATAGGACGCCTGGTGCAAACTAATGACTCCCTAAAAATCACTGCAACCCCCCCCTCCCCGCCCACAAGGCCTGGGTTGCTGTGCGTAAGAGAAACCTGGTGGACAAGCAGCGGCAAGAACAGGCCCATCTGCTTCATCCAACCAAGTCTCTGTTACACAAGCCAGGTCAAATCCTTCATCCATGATCAAGTCATGGATGGCAGTGGTCTTACGAATCATTGACCTGGCATTGCACAGCAGCACCTTCAGGCTATGTGGGTATCCCTTGCTGATTCTAGTATCCGTCCGGACAAGACCAGACCCGGAGGCAGGGATAGTCCTCAGACAACGACTAAACCTGCCTCCTCTGTAATGACATGGTCTGGTCTTAGCGTAACTCCTCCTCCTACCCGTGATCACTGAGATCGGTTGTCCCAGCGCATCCCCCTCTGTGGAACATGCCCCAGCCATTTTGTTGGCTGGGACCCACTCCCCGGCAGCCCTGACCCTTCCCCTTAAGAACAAAATAAGACCTTAAAACAATAAAAAACCCCAGAAAACAAAAACAATACAATAAGACAATAAGACCTTAAAACAATAAAAAACCCCAACAAAACAAAAACTATAAAAATTACAAATCCATTAAAATCAAACAAATTCCCAACTAAACATCCATCCCACCCCCATCCCCGTCCCCGCAAATACAAAAAAATAAAAGGAAAAGGAAAAGGAACATTTTAAAACATTTTAAAAAGAACTCTGCGCCCCTCCGGATCCCCCTGGGCCGCAGCAGCAGTGACAGCAACCGTCCCTGTGAGGCCTGTCAGGCCCTGCCCTGGGCCAGGTGGTGAGTGGCAGGAAGGAGCAGGGCCCTCAGACACCCACACAGGAGAGTCCTCCTGGGCAGCAGAGCACAGCAGTCCCTGTAAGTCCTTCAGGCCCTGCCCTGGGCCAGGTGGTGAGTGGCAGGAAGGAGCAGGGCCCTCAAACACTCACAAAGGAGAGTCCTCCTGGGCAGCAGAGCGCAGCAGTCCCTGTGAGTCCTTCAGGCCCCGCCCCAGGCCAGATGGTGAGTGGCAGGAAGGAGCAGGGCCCTCAGACACCCACACAGGAGAGTCCTCCTGGGCAGCAGAACTCAGCAGTCCCTCTGAGTCCTTCAGGCCCCGCCCCAGGCCAGATGGTGAGTGGCAGGAAGGAGCAGGGCCCTCAGACACCCACACAGGAGAGTCCTCCTGGGCAGCAGAACGCAGCAGTCCCTCTGAGTCCTTCAGGCCCCGCCCCAGGCCAGATGGTGAGTGGCAGGAAGGAAGGAGCAGGGCCCTCAGACACCCACACAGGAGAGTCCTCCTGGGCAGCAGAACGCAGCAGTCCCTCTGAGTCCTTCAGGCCCTGCCCTGGGCCAGGTGGTGAGTGGCAGGAAGGAGCAGGGCCCTCAGACACCCACACAGGAGAGTCCTCCTGGGCAGCAGAACGCAGCAGTCCCTCTGAGTCCTTCAGGCCCTGCCCTGGGCCAGGTGGTGAGTGGCAGGAAGGAGCAGGGCCCTCAGACACCCACACAGGAGAGTCCTCCTGGGCAGCAGAGCGCAGCAGTCCCTGTGAGTCCTTCAGGCCCCGCCCCAGGCCAGATGGTGAGTGGCAGGAAGGAGCAGGGCCCTCAGACACCCACACAGGAGAGTCCTCCTGGGCAGCAGACGCAGCAGTCCCTATGAGTCCTTCAGGCCCCGCCCCAGGCCAGATGGTGAGTGGCAGGAAGGAAGGAGCAGGGCCCTCAGACACCCACACAGGAGAGTCCTCCTGGGCAGCAGAGCGCAGCAGTCCCTCTGAGTCCTTCAGGCCCTGCCCTGGGCCAGGTGGTGAGTGGCAGGAAGGAGCAGGGCCCTCAGACACCCACACAGGAGAGTCCTCCTGGGCAGCAGAGCGCAGCAGTCCCTGTGAGTCCTTCAGGCCCCGCCCCAGGCCAGATGGTGAGTGGCAGGAAGGAGCAGGGCCCTCAGACACCCACACAGGAGAGTCCTCCTGGGCAGCAGACGCAGCAGTCCCTCTGAGTCCTTCAGGCCCCGCCCCAGGCCAGATGGTGAGTGGCAGGAAGGAAGGAGCAGGGCCCTCAGACACCCACACAGGAGAGTCCTCCTGGGCAGCAGAACGCAGCAGTCCCTCTGAGTCCTTCAGGCCCTGCCCTGGGCCAGGTGGTGAGTGGCAGGAAGGAGCAGGGCCCTCAGACACCCACACAGGAGAGTCCTCCTGGGCAGCAGAGCGCAGCAGTCCCTGTGAGTCCTTCAGGCCCTGCCCCAGGCCAGATGGTGAGTGGCAGGAAGGAGCAGGGCCCTCAGACACCCACACAGGAGAGTCCATTGTTGTACTTCAGTCTTAATGAGAAGCTCAGCATGTAAAGTGGTTTGAGCTGGTTGCTCTAAGCTCAGACCGCATGGCTCTAACAAGCCTCTCTTGAATTCCTCTGCCAATAATTTAGGAACTTTCATCACTGTAGCTAAACCGTGTTTTACTTCCTGGCAACATTTTCTGAATGCTGTATGAAAAAGCATATGAACTCAACCTTTGAGGAATTTGTAAGGAAACTATTTTTAACTTACCAAACATGGTCTTTTTTCGCTATGCTGAGGGAAGAGGGACATTCTGAAACATATTTTAAAGGTACAACAGCATATATTTCCACCCTTCGCTGCATATTTTGAGGTTTTAGATCTCTGCTGGTGTCCTCTCACCAAAGAGTACTTGCCCCAAATCTTGATCTTGGCATCCAAAAATTCTCCTCTTATATCTCTTCTTCCCCCTTGAACCAACAGGACCTGGGCACAATGTAGGGGACCATGGCTGCCCAATTCCCTTGATCCGGCGGCTTCACTAATAGTTATGCTAGTGGCTCTTTAAGGAATGTTTTGAGTTCATGCCTAGGCTGCAGTGAAATATATGTTCTGAATCCTTAGTCTCTCAGTAGGGCTATCAAGGAATACAAACAGTGAACAATGTGCTGAGATTTATAGCTACCATGCCCTGTGCAAATTTGTTCCTGTCTCTCAGAAGCACCACTTGTGTGTGTCCATTGTTTCTGCTTGCCCCTTGCCTCTTTCCAGTTTTTTCCTTCTGATATATATATAGAGAGAGAGAGAGAGAGAGAGAGAGAGAGAGAGAGAGTTTTTTTCAAATAATTTTTATTAGTTTTCCAATTTTTAAAGAAATCAATACCAAATTACATCAAATTTAACACAATTTTTCTATTGACTTCCCACTCATCACCGTCAATGATGAGCATGTGTAGCTCACTTAGAAGATACTGGATCAGAGCATTTAAAAACTGGAGAGGAAAAAAGTTTGAGCATATCCAATGTTTCCTCCAACTTCTTTATCTTTTGTCCTTTTTTATTGCTTTTTTGCATAGCATTACAGAAGAAAAAAGAACAATATATTAAATACTTTCTACAATAAAACAACCAGCAAATACAAACTGACATGAGAATGAATAATGCTCTCCTTTTGATTTTGATTTTACAGATAATACCTTTTAGGTCACATAACCTCAAAAAGAAAAGAAAAAAACTCACGCCATATTGAATCAAGGGTTTCTGGAGGTGTCCAATCATTATTTTATTTATAAAAGCAATGCTGTCTTGGAAGTGGTTTCAAACTCCTCTACATGTGTGCACCTTTTACCTTTCAGGGACAGGAAAGAGAAGGAAGCTGCAACCATCACAAGTCAGTAGGAAAGAAAATGTTCAAGCATGCAGAGTTTGTTATACATACCGTACTTCATATCATAGTGCATACTTGTGGCCTTTGATCACACTGCATTGTAAATACACCCAACTGTGATATATACTTGAAATATATACCTACTTTAACTGTTAGAGCAAGCAGGGAAGTGGAGTGTGAATATCTGGAGATTCGGCTCTCTCTGTCTGCTTGCTCTCAACCAGCCCTGGTTTGGAAATACCTGTCCAAAAGCAGTGCCTGAGTGGATTCAGATGAAACAATGGCAGCCAAACTGCAGGGGTCCATGACTGCATAGATAATTGGATCAGATTGCAATATTGGCCAGGAATGCCTTTGATCTGTTTGCATATGGTGAGATGGTTACAATAACTCTTGCTCTCTAATACAGAATGAAAATCGTCCTTCAGGAATCACAAAACCAAATCAGTACAGTGCCCTTTGTCAGGGATTGCCCTTGAAATCCAAATACATTGTGGAGAACGTTTTCTGCACTCTCCTGAGTCAGACTAGATTTGATAGGGGCAGCAATGTCTGCGTCCAGGATGTTTCATTATATAGCAAGCGGATTCTTTTCCCCCCACCAAAAGGGATGTGTGGATTAAGCGAGCTCAGTCATGTCCCCCTTTTCTCCCAGTGCTCCATCATTTCAGATAGTTTTATTACCAGCCTGGCTTAGTTCTGGTATGCAACAAAGGGCCCCTCACTCATGAATATGGTTGCCATATTTACCATATTTTTAGGAAGACCCCAAAATTGTTGCTGAGCTTTTTTTAAAAAACTTACTATGTTTCAGATACAAAGATCTATCAGCATGTTTGTAAAGGTGTGTATTTTGTATATTTGATGGAGTCTTTTTGATATCCACATATACAGACCGGGGAGCCAATGCAAACAAGTCCTAATCTCTGTATTTTGCTCAGCTAATGTACCTTATTTTTCTAATAATAATAATAATAATTTATTATTTATACCCTGCCCATCTGGATGGGCTTCCCCAGCCACTCTGGGCGGCTTCCAAAAAAATATTAAAATACTGTAATATATCAAACATTAAAAGCTTCCCTAAACAAAAATGGATTTTGAGGCATCATTGGACCATTAGCATTCTCCTGCATGATGGTCCCCTGTCAAGATTGCTGAGCCCAATAACTGTTTGTTTTAATGGTTCTTTGTGGTGAACCAAAGTGGTAAATAAAATACAGGCGACGGTTGTTTATTGAGGAAGAGGAGTAGGGTGGAGAAAACTGCAAGCAAACAGAGTGCCGTAAAAGACAGGATACAGATTATCTGCAGAATAATCAGCTAGCAGGTCAGGGAGGAGAGAGGGAAACGGCAGAGCCTAGGAGGCAAAAGATGCTAAAATCCTGCTAGGTGGTCAAGACATTCTGGTGCTGTTTTTGGATGACAGGATAGTTAACTGGAGCCTGTGGGAGTTAAAGCTGTTCACTGCTTCTGCTTTGCCGTGTGTGCATCCCATACTCCTGAAACCATTTGACAGGAACCAGACGAAAGCAGTAGCATTCCTTTTGAGATGAAACACCTGCATGTCTCTTCAGTTTAGACTTTGGATTCTGGCTTAATTCCTGACATATTAGAAGGACAGACTTCTAGATTTACCCTGCTCCTTCCCCCCCTCTCCCTTTTGCCCTGAATCTTATGCACAATTTATATTTTGGATTCTGAGGGCAGATGGCCTTAAATCAGAATAGCCATCCTCCTTGATTATTTAACTGGTAGCTGAGTGGTCCCTAAGGTGTCCTTTGTTTTTCAGCAGTCCCTTCTCATGTTCTGAAATAGCTCTAGTTTGTTGACTTTCCAAAGACAGTTCCAAGCATATTGATTTACATGAGCTGGCAGGGGGATGGAGTGCAAAGAATGCTTTGGAGGTGGGGGAAGGGGAAGTCTGTGCTCAACCCTGTAAATCAGAGCCATTTTTTTAAAGTTGTTAAGAAGTCCAGGCCTCCGATGTACTGAGCTTTAACATCCTGTTTTGGGTTGCCGTATTTACTCCATAATAGTATTGCAGCTCCTCCCGGGGCTGGAAAGGCTCTAGTTTAACCTCTGGTTTGCTTGTAAAACCAAATTGTGAAATAATGTGTGTCTAAAAAGCGTATCACTAATATGAAAAGTTTGGAAAGCTCTGTGTTAGATGGTTGGGATGTTATTACATTTTACGTCTAGACATTTCTGTCATAGACAATCATGGGGAAATCTGCATATTATATTAAAGATGTATGATCCCATCTCCCAAGAATGATCATAGTGATTGTTCTAATTTTAACCAGTTCTCAAATAGTATTTGATTCCTTCTGGCTTGGGTGTGAATCTTCAGGCGTGCCTTTGTTCAGTTTGATCTTAGATAAATTTTAGATACAGGCTCTTAGAGGGCCTGAGAGGTATGGAAAGCTTTAAAGTCAGCAGGAACACAGGGTTCCAAGTATCCCTGATGGAGGCAGCCGATATCAAGTCATTGTTGTATGCTTTGATGATCACACAGCATTTGGGTAGAAAGATGACACACACACATAAATGTTTTAAATTAATATAAACATAATAACGTTCGCCACTTGCAATCACTTTCTCGGGAAAACCTGTCAAAATTACGAGGTTGCGTACACACCTTACATGTTTAAAGAACATCCCTTCCTCCCCTCCCAAAGCAGCCTTGGAACTGCAGTTTACGGGTGCTGAGAATTGTAGCTCTGTGGTGGGTGAACTACAGCTCCCGGGATTCTATGGAAGCGGGGGGTGCGGGGGGAAGTGCGGGGGGAAGTGCTTTAAATTTATGGTGTGCGTACAAGTCTAAGGATAAAGAAAAACATAATGGAACATAAAAAGAACTGCTTATGCATCTATTTAGTTATATTTACTAATTGCATCCATAAACCAATTTTCACCATCTGTTCAAAAGGCAGTGTATCTAATTATGCCTGTTCTGCCTCTGTCCGCAGTGGCTGCTTCAGGTGAGGGATGTTGGATGGTGGGGAGTGATGGCAAGAAGTTGGAGGGCAGAGCTCTGTGTGCCCACCCTGCCCACCCGTCACCCAAGTGAGCCACTTGTCCTCAGATATAGCGGAGGACGCTGTACTGCTGCCAGATTCAACTGCAGCCCAGCTTGCTTCTGAAATTGTCCTTCACCTGGCCTTCCTCAAAATGCCTCTGAACAGCTGTCTGTCTATCTACACACACACACACCCCTTGATAAATTCAATTAAGATGCAACTAAGCAGGAACAGTGTGTCCTGTTTCACCATTTGGCGTGCAGAAAATGACGTGCCACCCATCTCTGCACCACCCATCTCCATCAGCATCGCCGGTGGAGATGGCACCAACATTGGCACTGGTTTCCTTTTTTTTTTTTATAAAATTTTTATTGGTTTTACGAAATTTTTAAAGAACAAACAAACACTTAAGAAAACAAACATACACGTATAATTTCATAACATATTTTCATAAACCTCTTTTCTAAGACTTCCCCATACCCCCCCTTTCTGCATCCCAATGTCCATAATTTTATAGCAACTCCCAATTGTTACTTTCCAACCTTAATCATCTTAGTCATCTCTATATTCTAACCTTATGTCACTGTATCCCTTTGTTCCTAAAAACCAAAACACTCTAACATTCATTAAGTTTATAATAGTCCTTAAGATATCTTTTGAATTTTCTCCATTCTTCTTCCGCTGTCTCTTTTCCTTGATCACGGATTCTGCCTGTCATCTCTGCCAATGTCATATAGTCCATCACTTTCATCTGCCATTCTTCCAGAGTGGGTAGATCTTGTGTCTTCCAATACTTTGCGATGAGTATTCTTGCTGCTGTTGTAGCGTACATGAAAAAGGCTCTGTCCTTCTTTGGCACCAATTGGCCGACAATGCCCAAGAGAAAGGCCTCTGGTTTTTTAGGAAAAGTACATTTAAGTACCTTTTTCATTTCATTATAGATCATTTCCCAGAAAGCCTTAATCTTCGGGCATGTCCACCAAAGGTGGTAGAAGGTACCTTCAGTCTCTTTGCATTTCCAACATTTGTTATCGGGCAAATGATAAATTTTTGCCAGCTTGACTGGGGTCATGTACCACCTGTATACCATTTTCATAATGTTTTCCTTTAAGGCATTACATGCCGTAAATTTGATACCGGTGTTCCATAACCATTCCCAGTCATCTGACATAATGTTATGACCAACATCCTGTGCCCACTTAATCATGGCTGATTTGACTGTTTCCTCCTGTGTATTCCACTTCAGCAACAAGTTATACATTCTAGATAAATTCTTAGTGGTAGGTTCTAACAATTCGGTTTCTAATTTTGATTTTTCCACCTGGAAGCCGACTTTCCTGTCCTGTTTAAAAAATTCCATTATTTGACGGTATTGAAACCAATTTTCCACTTTATGTTTCAATTTCTCCTGGCTTTGTAATTTGAACTTATCTCCATCCTGTTCTAAGATTTCCCAATACTTCGGCCATCCGACCTCCATATTGAGTTTTTTCACAGCATTAGCCTCCACTGGTGACACCCATCTAGGGGTTTTATTTTCCAATAGATCTTTATATCTTATCCAAACATTAAACAATGCTTTTCTGACAATGTGATTTTTGAAGGCACTGTTAACTTTATCATACCAAAGATATGCATGCCAACCAAAAGCGTTATTGAAACCTTCCAGATCCAAGATGTCTGTATTCTCGAGGAGCATCCATTCTTTGAGCCAGCAAAAAGCTGCTGCCTCATAATACAATTTTAGGTCCGGCAGGGCAAAACCCCCTCTTTCTTTAGCATCTGTCAATATTTTAAATTTAATTCGGGGCTTTTTGCCCTGCCAGACAAATTTCGAAATATCTTTGTGCCACCTCTTAAAACATTCCATCTTGTCAATAATCTGCAAGGTCTGAAACAAAAATAGCATTCTAGGCAATACATTCATTTTAATTACTGCAATTCGGCCTAACATTGACAGTTTCAAATTTGACCATATTTCTAAGTCTTTTTTAATTTCTGACCAACATTTCTCATAGTTGTCCTTATACAAATTCTGATTCTTAGATGTTAGATAAACCCCTAGATATTTGACCTTTTTGACCACAGTCAAACCTGTTTCCTCTTGAAATTTCTCCTTTTCCATATCTGTTAGGTTTTTCCCTAAAACTTTGGTTTTTAGCTTGTTCAACTTAAATCCAGCTACCTGGCCAAACTGTTGTATTATTTCTAATACCTTTTTCGTACTAGTGTTTGGCTCTTGCAAAGTCAATACTAAGTCATCTGCGAACGCTCTTAACTTGTAGTGTTTAGCTCCGACCTGCACACCTTTAACCTGCTGGTCATTTCTTATCATATTCAGCAAGACCTCCAGAACTGTAATAAAGAGTAATGGGGAAATCGGGCACCCCTGTCGTGTTCCTTTTTCTATCTTAAGCTCCTCAGTCACCACATTATTTACAATCAGTTTGGCCTTTTGTTCAGAGTATATTGCAGCCATACCATTCTCAAAACCCCGACCTACCCCCATCCTATGCAGATTCTTCTTCATAAAACTCCAAGAAATATTGTCAAAGGCTTTCTCCGCGTCCACAAATATCAATACTGCTTTAGTGTTTATATTCACCTCTAGCTTTTCCAGAATGTCTATAACATTCCTTACATTGTCCGCCAGGTGTCTTTTAGGGAGAAAGCCTGCTTGGTCCTTATGAATCATCTCCATCAAAACTCTTTTGAGTCTTTTTGCCAAAATGTCTGCAAAAATTTTGTAATCCACGTTGAGCAATGATATTGGGCGATAGTTCTTGAGTTGGGTCTTTTCAGTCTCTGACTTTGGTATAAGTGAAATGTATGCCTCTTTCCACGATTCAGGTGCCCTTTTTCCTTCCAGGATCTCATTACAAACTTCTCTTAATGGTTGAATCAACCATTCCTTCAGCAATTTGTAGTATCTAGAAGTCAATCCATCTGGTCCCGGAGATTTGCCCAGTTGCATATTCTGAATGGCAGCCTCTATCTCTTGTTCTGAGATTCTCTGGTTCAAGTCCATCTTACTTTGCTGAGAGATGTTTTGTAATCCATATCTTCCAAGGAATTTGTCTATATCTTCTTCATTTTGCGGGCCTTGAGTATAGAGTTTTTTGAAATAACTTAAAAAGCAATTTCTAATTTCATTGGGTAACATTGGCACTGGTTTCCGGTGAGAGATATCACTGAAATCCCACAAGATTACTGGCTCTCTGTGAGATCTTCATAACTTCAGAACCACCACAGAGAAGCTCCTATCCCTGGTAACTTATAAGGTGAGAGGCTGAAACCTGGAGAAAAACCTCGCAGCCTCACTCCAGGGCCTTTGTGGAGAGAATTGGGGTGGGTGGGGAGAAAAGGCACATCTAGTGATATTCGGGGTTGACATCCTCACTAGAGTTTTAAAGGTCAAAACATGTCCTACTGTTTTCAGCACACAGATTCTACATACAGGTTTGTATTGAGGTGAAACTTTGGCCCACTTTCTGCACTCTCCGTAAAATATCACATGTGGCCCGGGGGCAGGCACGCATACTGTCTTCCCTCCATAAATAAGGTCTGGGTCAAATGCATATGTGACCTTCTAACATGGGAGAACACCGGGTTCATATACCAGGGCGATGTGATCCAGTCCCATTGGGAAAGTGTTGTATCCTGATCGCGTGTCAAATTCTCGTTCGTCTGTGGCTTTAGAAGACCACCCGGGTCAAGCCACTGTTTCCGCTGCCTCTGCTGCCCATTTGTAAAATGAGAAGCACAATCTCCTCTCTCTGGTAAGACTGCTGAGAGTGTAAATGAGATTAAGCTGATGAAGCATTTGGGGCACTAAAGCACTTTAGGGAAAGGCATATGGGCATCTCTAGGAGGTAAAAGGCTTTTAAAATATTAACAACTTGAACCTCAAACAAGCGTCAGGGCTTGAAAGCTTAAGTGCTCGGATTCACTCATAAATGTGGGAAGGGTTGCTCAGTTAAAACTGGAAACTTGGAATGCTGGTTTCTAAAGGAATTGTATCCCCAATTCTGATACAAATAGCACCTTAGGGAGACAAACAGTGGTGCTGGGGGTGGATGTGAAAATTGTGTGCAGCTGAAAAGGTTTAAAAACCCCATCCCTGCCATTCACCTCGTGCTGCAGTTTCAATGTGCTGTGACCAAAGTTCAAATCAAGGGTCCTCACAACTGCTTTTCATAAAAGAAATCAAGTAGGCGGCTGTAATCACATGCTTAAAAGTGCCTCTTAATGTAATGTGTAGTCAGACCTTAAATGTGTTTTTGCATTTAACATGCAGGACTTGTAAAATGCAAATAGCATTGGCTGGGTGTGGTGATAGTTATTGGGGTCACAGCCAGCATGGAGTGGAGATTTGACCCTTTCCTCTCCTGCTGTGGTCCTGAGGGGGAAACTCCTCATGTGTTTACACTGGGAGGAAATCCTCGAATTGTGCCACCGCAAAGAGAAGTTCCAGAGGGATTTCCCTTAGGACTCTGCCAAGGAAGGTAAGGATTCAATCGCCCCTGCATGTCTTGCTGGGATCCCAATCATTATCAGCATCTCTCCCCCCGCCCCATGCTATTGCGTTTTTTAAAATGCTGCACATTAAATGAAAAGGTTTCACATGTAATTTGGCCCATAGTTATACTAGTGGCCAAAATTGTGGAAACCTTTTGGGGAAAGTGTATTTCTGAGGTCTGATGGCTCAGATTGAGGTCTGATAACACCTGACTGACTCTCTAAACACTCATACTCATTGACTACATTCAGATGAATGAAAGCTACTGCATATCAACCTAATCAATACAGAAAATTGAACAAACCTTGTTGCATTACATTCTTCATTAAAATTTCTTTCCATTGATATATAATTTTGTGGTATTGCTCCAAAAAAGGGGGGTGTTATGAGTCACGAAATGTTGGAATTATACCTTTTCCAAAAGGTTTCCACAGTTTTGGCCACTAGTGTATATCTGTTAACATATCAGCTGAATGGGGGCAAACAATGGCCATTATTCAAAGAGCCCCCTTTAGGCATGTGTGGGGTGTGTGCATGCTATTGAGATTTCCTCTTTTCGGATTCCTGGAGTAGATTCTAGCAAGGTATTGCGAGCTATTTATAATCTACCTGAGCTCCAGCGCTGTTCTTCCTGAGGGGGTTGGAAGCCGTTCCTAAAAGGATGAGGTGAAGATATGGTCGAGATTGGCATCCATATAAAGATTTATAGCTTAGTGGCAGAGCATATGCTTGGCATATAGGAGGTCCCAGGTTCAATGCTTGGCATCACCAGGGAGCTGGGAAATGCTCTTGCTTAAAACTTTGCAGAGCTGCCAAGTGTTTTGAACTCGAGGAACCAATGTTCTCACTTCACCAGTGGAACAGACTCCCTCGGAAGGTAGTGGGCTCTCCTTCATTTGAGCTTTATAAACAGAGGTTGGGTGACCATCTGTCAGGGACTCTTTAGCTGTGATTCCTGCGTTGCAGGGGGGTTGGACTAGATATCTCGTTGGGTCCCTTCCAACTCTACAGTTCTGTGATTCTATGACTCAGTGTGAGGCAGCTTCCTGTCACTGAAGTAAAATGTGGTTCAGGAGAATCGTGTTGTTGTTTTTCCCCTGATAAGGACTATTCTTCATACGCCTTTTTAAAATGACTGTTCATCGCATCAGAGGAGAGAGGACAACCCAAACCATTTTGGAAAAGCTGTTTTAAAAGCCAACCCTTTCCCTTATTAATAAGTCACAAACGAGACAAAAACGAGAAGTCAGAATTAACTATAACATCAGTTGTGTAAGAAGGACTTCTAGTGGCCACCGTGGCGCATTGCCGCCTTCTTTAGTGCACATCCATCTTCATCCTCTGCGAGGGGGGTGAGGCTGACAGGCCTGCCAGGGGAAATCAACTCCCTTAAAAGAGGATGAGCTGAATCTAAGAGTTAAGTCCACGCACACAAAGATCCCTGGTTAAATTGTGCTTGGCAGCACAGGCCATTGGTTCAGGGGACAGGATAAAGCTGTATTTCCCCTCTCTGGCACGACTCAAGGCGCATTGCCTCAGGCTGTGCATACAGAGCCCTGAGGCCTAGGTTGGGACATGTTCAGAGGACCTAGGAGAGAGCTCTAGTCATAAGAAAAGGAGAAGAGCCCAGTTGCATCGGACCAAAGGCACATCCATTTCAGTATCCTGTTCTCACAGTGTTCTCACAACTGCCTTTGAAAAGCCCATAAGCAAGATCTGAGTGTAATAGCATCTTTCCCACATGTGATTCCCAGCAACTAGTATTCAGACAAATCCTGCCTCTGATACAGGAATCTTGTTTCCAATTTTTTTTAAAAAATGTGCACTCTGTGGATTATTTGTGTACTATGTGGGTGATATACCATCTATGTAAAAATGAGGTTCGAGGCAACTCCAATTTATCATAATATTGAAGCGGGGGCTTAGGTTTTGTGTGTAGAATATGTCCACTAAGGAAGGGGACTTTCGCCTCTCTCCTCACCCACAAACCCCTTAAATCTGCTCTGGAGGGTTGTGGGAACCCCCAGTGGCGTAGCGTGGGCTGTCAGCACCCGGGGCAAGGCAAGTAATTTGTGCCCCCTAACCCGTGGATTTGCGCCCCCTAACCCGTGGATTTGTGCCCCCTAACCCGTGGATTTGCACACCCTAACCCTAACCCCCAGATGTTGCGCCCGGTGCGGCCGGCCCCCCCTGCACCCCCCACGCTACGCCACTGGGAACCCCCAAAACAAGATTGGGGGCTGCAGAGGGAGGGAGGGGGAAAAGTCCCTTTGTGCAAGCAGATCTCGTTCCCTGTGCACATACCCCACTTAGTACTACACTGAATTCCCCTCATAATATCTTATCCCTTGTATCCTAAAGGCTTGTGGGAAGAACGACAACTATATCCCATTCCCCTTAAAAATATTTATATGTTGCTTTTCTGGGCAAAGCCCATTCAAAGTAGCTTACAACAATTAAAGAAAACACACACACAGAGCCAATTATTACTAAAATCAAAAAATAAAATGGGTTCACAAAAATTAAAATACAGAACGCCAGCAGCATAACAATACTTCCATCCACCAGCTGACAACAGGAACAAAAATAGACCAGGGTCAATTCTGAGAAGGCTGAATTGTAGCACGTTAAAGATCTACTCATTTCAAAATGTTCATAGATTGAACTCGTCAAACACCTGTAAACACAGAGACGTGAACTTGAAGCAAGACAGAATCAGCTGAGGCATTCTTTGGTTGAGAAAACTACACTGAAACTTTGCTTCTCCTATCACTGGAGCGCCACCTGGAGAGAATATATGGATGGACAAATCTCTCCATTTTGGTTGCTCTCAATTTCCCAATCCTTAATTGGTTTCTCCACATTTCTGAAGCAATTTGCATTAAGAAAAAGTCTTCATGAAAGCTCAATAGTTATTCTTGTGAATTTCTGCTAACATGCCCGTTTTTGCATGTTTTTTCAAGCCATTTCCCCTGATACAATAATTTCTGCATGTTGTTTTCACTAACACATGCAACTTTATCCTAGTATGTGCATTCTTGTACATGATATGCAGCTGGAGAACCTGCACTGGAAAATTCAGAGAGATGCAAATTTCAAAGAAAGACACACAGTCTTTTGGTTCACATATCGTTTTGGAAAACCTGAATTAGGTGGGTTTGCCTTTTGCACATGAACTGAATCAAATTCATCCCACATCCCTACTCCCAGGCAAGTGAGTGTGGGATTGTAATGTTCATCTCACCTCCTTGCTTCCTGCATTTGCTTTTCAAAATACAGTGGTACCTCGGGTTACATACGCTTCAGGTTACAGACTCCGCTAACCCAGAAATATTACCTCGGGTTAAGAACTTTGCTTCAGGATGAGAACAGAAATCGTGCTCCGGCGGCGCAGCAGCAGTAGGAGGCCCCATTAGCTAAAGTGGTGCTTCAGGTTAAGAACAGTTTCAGGTTAAGAACGGACCTCCAGAACGAATTAAGTACTTAACCTGAGGTACCACTGTACTGGCTGGTGAAAACCAAGCGGCTAGTTTGCACTCAAGTGACAGGCAAACTGAAGTAGGGCTGTGGTGACAGGCAGTGCCTGGCAAAACATTGTCACATGTGTAACATGAAAAACACACACAGCCTGCCTACTCAGTGCATCCACACTTGAGCAACATGAATTTATGTTGGATTTTCCCCCAACACATCATCTGCAGGTGGAAACATTTTAATTAAATGCAAAAAATGTGAACTATTGCTTTAATGAAGATATTATGCAGGCGGCACAAAAAAAACACATGGGGACAGCATCCTTGACCCCACCTGAGGGCAGCAGACTAATTGAGGAGGCGCAGGGCAGGCCACGTGGCTCACACAGTCCTATCCTCGAACAGATTGTTACTGCTTTCCATTCCAGCCCCTGCATCTCTATATCTATTGACGGGGTGGCAATCCCCTGCAAACAGAAATCCAAAAGAAATCTCTCAGGTGCTGCTGGACTCCCATCATCAAAAATGCAAACGATATTTGTAGAATAAATTTGGAAGAAATTCTTCCAACTTTTCTTCTTCTTCTTTTCTCTTTATTTTTCTTCTTTTTTCTTTTCTTCTTTTTTTCTCTTTTGTTCCTTTTTTCATATATATATGCTTATTTGAAATATATATGTATGTATGTGTTTGCAATATTTTGCTTATATTTTGTAACAATTATGTTAAATAAATTAAAAATTTAAAAAATGCAAATGCAACACGCTGGCTTATAATGGTTAGTAAATATCTTACTTACTTATCAAACCTTTATTAGGCATTGTGCAAATAAAACCATAAAAGAGGAAATAACATATAAAAGCTTTGAAATATATATAAAAGGCAGCAGTTGGCTACATACATATATATATATATACATATAAAATCAGTGGTTTTCGTTGTTAACCTGCTCCTTGGAGGACTGCTGCCAAAAACTCGGCTACCCCCGCCGTTACCCTTTGGTCGACGTCGGATAGGCAGAATCCCACACATTCACCTTGCTGGGGTTCCAGACCACCCAAAAGAGGGGACAGCACGCGTTGACGTGGGATACTGTACAATGGGCAATGAAAGAGAATATGCTCTACAGTGTCCGGGACATTCATAGAACATCTGCAGAATCTCTTGTTTCTAGGAATGTTTTGATACCTTCCCCTGACAAATGCTGAGGGAAAAACATTCAAACGGGCCAGCATAAAAGCCCTACGTTGGGCTGGGATTATTAATTTAGTGACGTAATTGGCTCTGCTGTCTAGGATATTTAAATCATAGAATATGGGGGAGCAAATTTTGTTTACAGCTGCCATAATATTTTGTCTCTCGACATCCTTTAGTCTAGTTAGGATATTATGGAAAATGTATTGCTCATTAGAATTGTACAGGGGCTCCAGCTCGATGCCTAAAGATTCAATCTTTTTTTCGAGGTACTGATACCATCTTGATTTATAGGAGTCTTTGAGCAAATCAGCGAGCAGACTTGATGGAGGGCAGCGAAAATGGCAGCGTAACCAGTACTTTATTGAGGTGGACCATGCCCAATATTCCATTGTGTGTATGCCTATTTCTGCACACATTGTTTCATATTTGATCACAGCTGGGAGTCCAAGAATACGTCTCAGAAAGCTGGAGTGAATCTTTTTTAAATCACTGTTATATGCTTGGACCCATAGCGGGATTCCATAGAATATCTGGGATTGCACTTTTGTTTGAAATATCTGATTGGCCGCAGGAATAAATTGATTACCTTTCTGATAATAAAAACGGGCAACTGCTGATGAGGTACACTTTGCCTGTTTTATGGCATTTATGCGATGATTTGCCCACCCTAAATTGCTCTGGAATAAGATTCCCAGATACCTATAGATTTTCACTTGTTGGATTTCTTGCCCTCTTATTTTCCATTTCTCTAATTTCCAACCATTCGAGAAGACCAAAATTTTTGTCTTCTCATAATTTATAGAGAGTTTGTTACATTCGCAGTAAAGGATCAGAGAAGATATAAGACGTTTCAGACCCAAGCTCGTTAATGATAGTAGGACAGCATCGTCTGCGTATAATAAGAGAGGAACTGGTTTCTGATTAAGTTTAGGGGCATGTGATTCTATTTTTTGGAGGTGATCTGGCAAGTCTGATAAAAATAAATTAAATAGAAAGGGAGCGAGAATACACCCTTGTTTTACCCCTTTCGAGTTTGGGATGTCTGATGAAAGGTGACCTTTGGTGTTAAGTTTGACTTGACAGGTATTGGAAGAGTATAGATTTTGTATTAGAATCAATAAGCGTTGATCAATTTTTAATTCTGCGAGTTTCCTCCACAGCTTTGGGCGGTCAATTGAGTCGAATGCACCACGAAAGTCTACAAAAGCAGCATATATCTTAGATTGCCTTTGGGATCTATATTTTTCAACCAAATGCATAAGTATAAGGCAGTGGTCTAATGTAGAGCAACCTTTGGAGAAACCTATTTGTTCTTTCCCTGGTAAATTTAGATTTTTCATCCAGGTAAGAAGTTTAGATAAAAGGTGCTTGGCGTAGATTTTCCCTATCACTGATAATAGGCTTATCGGTCTGTAATTCCTTGGTTCTTTTGGGTCACCGTTTTTAAAGATTGGGATAATTATTGATCTTAACCATATCTCAGGTATGATCCCATATTTATCTATGAGAGTAAACAATTGAGCTAAGGGTTCTGCCCACCAATCTATATAGGTCTTGAATAATTCTATTGGTAGACCGTCTGGCCCAGGAGATTTCCCCGATTTGAAATTTTTAACTATCTCTCTAATTTCCTCTTCTTCTACCCTTGGCCACTCCTGGAGTTTATTGATTTTATTTTTAGTGGTCTCATTTCCTTTGAGTTCACTGTGTAGATTGTTAAATACAGATGTGAAGTATTGGGACCATTTGGATTCTGCAATTGGTGGTAGAGTTAGTTGGTTTTCGGCTTTCAATCCTCCGTACACCAGGTTCCAGAACGCTTTGTTGTTTTTACTCTGAATTGAGTCGAGTAATTGTAGCCATTTTTGGGTTGCATATTTCTGTTTCTTTTCGGCCAGAATGTAATGGTATTGTCTTTTTTCATCAAGATAAGAGGGCTCTAGTTTAGCGCGATTATTTTTAAATGTTTGGCGCAGCTTTCTTTTTAGCTGGAAACATTCATCATCAAACCAAGGGCTAGCGCTATGTTTAAGTACCCAAACTTTAGGTGGAGTACTAAGCTCTACAAACATTTGGAAGATTTCATTATAAATTTTTGGAATATCACTGTAGGGATTAGTGGTCTTTAAGTTGGATAATACTTGTTTTCTCAGGTTGGCTGTAAGTTTTTGCCCCACTGCTGCATTCATTTCCTGGGACCATTTTAATTGGGTCATTTGTTTGTATTGAGAAGGTTCTATGATATTGTACTTGGTTATTTTGGTTTCGTCCTTTAAGTTAATAGACAGCAATAATGGCTGATGGTCGCTTTCGGTACGCGTTCCAATTTTGAGGTCCATGATTGAATTTATAATATTATAAGGGACAAGAATATAGTCGATGACACTGCATCCTCGGGGGGAGAAGTATGTAAACTCCCCGCTTCTATCGCCTTTTGTTGAACCGTTCACAATCTGCAAATTAAAGTTGTTACATAATTCAAGTAGGCGTAAGCCTTCGTTGTTTACAACCCTATCTCTGGAGAATCGTCCTATTTTCAGGGCATGTGCGATATCATTATCAGTATTCCAATTTAGTTTGCTACATAGTTGTTCATTGTTGGTTCCCACTCTGGCATTAAAATCACCTGCTATTATCAGTGAGGCATTTGGGTATTTATCGATCAAATTTTCTATATAAAAGGTTAGTTGTGACCAATTTTCACTGCTGCTGTTGTTTTTGGTTGGGGGGATATAGACATTTACAAGTAGCAAAGTATCGTCTTTTTGGGTTAAAAGTAGAGCTTGTGCAAGTGGTAAGCATTTTTCTAGCTGCTTGATTTCAAACCCTAAGTTGTCTTTGATCATGCAACAGAACCCTGCTTTCGGCCGGCCCTTCGTGTTTGTTTTCACTGCGGGTTTCGTATAGGAGGTGAATCCATTGATTTTAATATCTCTAGTTGACCATGTTTCTTGTAGAAGTATTAATTCAAAATCTTTAAGGAAGTTCATTAGGTCTGGGTCTCCGTCTTTGTTTCCCCACCCTGCAATATTCCAGGACAGCAAGCGTAGGATCCGTTTTTGAGTTGATGGCTGGTTGACAGTATTTAGTCATTCTAGTTCTGTTATTGAGTCCAGCGAGGGATTTTGTCTTGTACAGATACAGCCATTTGTCGCTGCTTTCGGCGGGGAACATAATGGTGGGTCTTTTAGATTCTTTTTTAAAGTGCGGGAAATTAAGATTTCCTCCCTTTCTTGGTTTTCTTCCTTAACTATTCCTTGTTCCTGAGAAATTTCTGTGGTTGGTAGACTGTTGTGGACAGTAGGACTGTTTTCAGTCTCTAGTTCCATTTCTTTGGCCTCATTTGATGTTGGGCTCAGTGAATCAGGTCTGTTGGAGGTCATCTTTTGTTCGGCAATGTTAGAGTCCTTTGTAGTACTTAAATAAGGGGTACCTATTTCGTTTAGAGCTAGTATTTGATATCTCAGCCAGGAATTTGTGGTCTCATTGCTGGAGTTTTTCCTTGCCATTTCATATTCTAAAGGAGGCTGGATTTGAAGGTCTGCATCTATACATTTGAAAGTTCCATTGGTGGCTTTCTTTTTGACTATGCATTTAGGGGAGAGGGCTGGTAAGTGTAAAGTTTGATTGTGTATTGTTTCTACTGCATTTTGTTGCCCTTGTTGGTGAATTTCGGTCAATCTGGCCTGTAGTTTCGTCAATTTACTGAGTATGTTTATTTGTTCTTTGTCTGGTAGCTTGGTAAAGTTACTCAGCAGATCTACTTCTTCTGGGACTGTCCAGTCTATTGTATCAAGGGCGAGGCTGTTATTTGATGCTACAGTCGCTTGGTTTGAGAGCTTGGATTTTTCTTGTGTGATTTCCCGGGTAGCTGGCTGCGGTTTCTCCCATCTACTGGGTTCTTCCACGGGAGTAGGGCAGATGTCGGCTTCTGGTAGAATGGCCTTATTCATCTTGTTCTGTCTTTTAGATGCAATCAATGGTCTGAGTGATATATCTTCAAAGTGTCGACGCGGAATAATTCCTTTCTGGGCTAAATAAGCCTTTACCCTTAGGATTTTGGTTGGAATTCTATGACTACCAAATTTTAGTAGTACTTTTTTGGAATGTCCATCGTTAGTGAGCCTCTTGACTGCTTTTAGGTCGATGCTTCCACCCTCAAGGCCTAGGAGCAGATTTAGATGGTGTCTGGCCCAGAAGGATGACTCCCAGTAAGGTAGGGGCCCTCTATATGGAAAAATGTGGAGAACAATCTCGCATGGCCTCAGTATCAGGTTGACTGAGTGAGGGGGGCTTCCTCTGGTTTTTGGTTGGTTTAGAGGTATAAATTTGTATTTGTTCTGTTTGTCTCCAGGGCTTATTAAGGATGGCAAAAAGGGAGTAAGTTGCCTCCTTTCATCTGGGTTATCCAGCTTCTTGGAGATGTTTTGTAATTGTTCAAAGATTTTTTGAACTGTTTGAGCAGTCATTAGGCAGCATTCCTCCAGCAGCTCCACCTTTCTATCAATTAGCACTTGTGCCTCGATTATGGGAGTAGTAGCCTTGTCCTCATTTATTCCTAGGGATATCTCTTCAACTGTCTTTCCATGTAAAGAGTTGAGGAAGGTTTTGGGAGGAGATATGTGCTGTTTTTGAGGTAGCAGGTAATTATCTAGATTACTCTGTTTAAAACCGGAGGGCTCTGCGTCAGTTTCTGTATCAGAACATCTGAGTCTTTTGGCTCTTCTCATTGCTAGATTCTTCTTAAATCAATGAGATCAGACTTCTAAACGGAGTGATAGAGTGTTAAAGTTCTCAGGTCGCAATCTCATTCAGTTCTCATTCAGTCCTGGCTGGGCTGCTGCGAGGAGTTTAAAACTGGGTCCAATTAGAGCACTCCTTTGAAGTATCCCCCCCACTTCTTCTCAGTTTGTTAAAACAGCTGAGATGTTTGGGGGTCCACGAAATTAGAGGTGGTGGGAGAAATTTGTGGTTTTATAAATTTATAGTTTTTAGGGTTAAAAGCCCATTAGAGGTCCTTAAAGATCCTTGGGATAAGTTTGTCACGAGGAGTCAACAAGAAACTGGGAGGGAGTGCCTTAATGCCCGGGAGGGAATGTCTGAGAGCCTTCGTTAAAACTTCATTAACTTCACTAAGTCCCGGCACCGAGGAGGATAAGATAAGATGTTCAAAAGCCCAGCGAAGTAGCGAAAGGAAATAAAATCCAAAAGAAGGAGGAGAGCCGGCAACAAAGGCATTTAGTTAAGAAATTCTTTGAGCTCCGATAAGAGCGTCTTACCTCGGCGCCATCTTGGGGAAGAGTCCGGTTAGTAAATATATAATTGGTATGATGTCATTGAAAATACAGTGGTACCTCAGGTTAAGTACTTAATTCGTTCCGGAGGTCCGTTCTTAACCTGAAACTGTTCTTAACCTGAAGCACCACTTTAGCTAATGGCGCCTTCGGCCACACCACCGGAGCACAAATTTTGTTCTCATCCTGAAGCAAAGTTCTTAACCTGAAGCACTATTTCTGGGTTAGCGGCGTCTGTAACCTGAAGCGTATGTAACCTGAAGCGTATGTAACCCGAGGTACCACTGTATACAAATAAGCCACTTTAAAATAATATATATATCATACAACACATACAACACATCTCACAAATTATACAAGTAACTGCAAGATGTTATATGTATCAGAGTCAAACAAAGATTCAAACAACCAATGAATAGCGAGGAACGCCAAACCGTCTCTCAAAGGAAGACGTCTCACAAAAGTCTCAAAGGAAGACGTCTCTCCAAAGTCTCAAAAGGACAGTGCAACTGGAATAGTTCAACTATTTCGGAATAAAGTATTCATCAGTGAATAATTATCAGTGAAATATACATACTAGTGAAGATCATACTAATGGATCAGTGCTTACTGGATAATATAGCTGCTGATTTTTTGTAGATTGTCACATTTTGCAACACAGGGGTTTGTGTTTGTTCAGACTCCCATCATGGCCAACCATTGGCCATTTTGGGTGTGGCTGATGGGAGATGGAGTCCAGCGACAACTGGCAAGGCACAGATTCTCCAACCCTGGTCTAATGGTAGGGCCGGCCCCAGCTGGCTGTGCAAGCGGATGAAGGTGCAAAAGGGCAGCATGTTTCATGAAAGCATGCCCATGTCCGTTAATCAAGTCGCATGAGGGCACTAGGCCATCAGATGATATGGCCACTAGCACTGTCGCAGAGAGATCTTTCTCCTGCGTGTTTATTGGAGCACGTTTCGCGCACCCTCCCAACAGGCTGCCCTCTGCTTCTGCATGGTTAAAGGGATGTGCGCTCCGTAATCTGCTTTTGAGCTGTATTACTTTAATGCAGCTCAAAATAGCTTTGGTAACAGCGTGAGATCTTGACCCACTTAAATTCAGCCAAGCAATATGCAGGATGGAGCCCCAGAGGAAGAAAAAGCTTTTGCTTCCCCCTCAAACCGTAGGTAGAAAACCCCCCACCCCCCACCCCCAACGAATTTGCTCGGAGAAGCATCCAAAATCTATACATAATAAGGCGATTGCAGAAAGGAAGTATGAATAAGCCATCTTTGCATTTTGAGAAGTGGTGACATTTCAGCGACTAACCCTTTGAACGCATAAATCCCCTCTCTGTTAGAAGGTAATCTGGTCTCTCAGGCTCAAAGTAGGATAATGAAGTGTGTCAAAAAATAAATACATTGTAAGTATTCAGTAAGTGCTTCTTCTTCCACAACCTGCAGTTCACACATACATTCCATGTTTCTCTGCCTTAGGAAATGCTCAGACATAAATAAGGTCCACTCTAATTTTACACTCCGACAGATACACCTTTAAAGCTTTAAATTTTATTTTCTGACATTTATATCTTTTTTTTCCATCAGGGAACACAAGGAGACCTGCAGGTTGTTCCTCAGAAGTCATTAACCAGACCCAAACTTGCTTACTTTCAGCAAGGCCTCAATTACCTTTAGTGACAACTCCTATAGAAACTGCCCTTGGACCAGACCATTTAGATGACAATTGCCCAGATGCTAACATCCCCTTTGCAGGTAAGGTTCTTGAGTGTGTGGTGGCTGTGCAAATCCAAGCTGACAGAAGTAAGGCCTTGTCAGTATATGTCACCTGTGCTCAGAGATCTGCACTGGTTGCTGATTTGCTAACGGGCCAAGTTCAGAGTGTTATTATTGACCTATAAATCCCTTAACAACTTGGGACCAGTTTACTTATGAGATCGCTTTACCCCGCAAGTGCTCACTCAACCACTTACATCAGTGGAATCGTCACGGTTCTAGGTAAAGGTAAAGGGACCCCTGACCATTAGGTCCAGTCGTGACCCACTCTGGGGTTGCGGTGCTCATCTCACTTTATTGGCCGAGGGAGCCGGCATACAGCTTCCGGGTCATGTGGCCAGCATGACTAAGCCGCTTCTGGAGAACCAGAGCAGTGCACAGAAACGCTGTTTACCTTCCCGCCAGAGCAGTACCTATTTATCTACCGTATTTTGCGCCCCATAGGACGCTCCGGCCCATAGGACGCACCTAGTTTTTTGGGGGGGAAATAAAGAAAAAAAATTATTCCCCCCCCCAGGTGCGGGGCTGGAAGAACCAGGTCGGGGAACAGTGGGAAGGCACGCTCTGCCTCCCCGCTGTCCCCCAAGCTTGTGGGGCTGGCGATGGGGAGAAGTGTGCTGATCCCGCGACTGCAGGCAGCTCTGCACCGCCATCCGGAGCGGGGCGGGACTTAGCGCCCCGCTTGGGATGGCTGCGCAGATCTTCCTTCAGTCCCGGCACGGCAGGCAGCTCTGCGCCGCCATCCGGAGCGGGGCGGGACTTAGCGCCCCGCTTGGGATGGCGGCGCAGATCTTCCTTCAGTCCCGGCACGGCAGGCAGCTCTGCGCCGCCATCCGGAGCGGGGCGGGACTTAGCGCCCCGCTTGGGATGGCGGCGCAGATCTTCCTTCAGTCCCGGCACGGCAGGCAGCTCTGCGCCGCCATCCGGAGCGGGGCGGGACTTAGCGCCCCGCTTGGGATGGCGGCGCAGATCTTCCTTCAGTCCCGGCACAGCAGGCAGCTCTGCGCCGCCATCCCGAGCGGGGCGGGACTTAGCGCCCCGCTCGGGATGGCAGCGCAGATCTTCCTTCAGTCCCGGCACGGCAGGCAGCTCTGCGGCGCCATCCCGAGCGGGGCGGGACTTAGCGCCCGGCTCCCAATGGCCGCGCAGAGCTGTGCTGAGCCGGGGACTGCAGGCAGCTCTGCGCAACCCTCGGAGCCAGTCTCCCGAGGGTTGCGCAGAGCTTCCTGAAGCCTGGGGAGTGAGAGGGGTCGGTGCGCACCGACCCCTCTCGCTCTCCAGGCTTCAGCGAAAGCCTGCATTCGCCCCATAGGACGCACCCAGATTTCCCCTTCATTTTTGGAGGGGAAAAAGTGCGTCCTATAGGGTGAAAAATACGGTACTTGCACTTTGACATGCTTTCGAACTGCTAGGTTGGCAGGAGCAGGGACCGAGCAATGGGAGCTCACCCCGTCACAGGGATTCGAACCGCCGACCTTCTGATCGACAAGTTCTAGGCTCTATGATTTAACCCACAGAGCCACCCACGTCACTGCTCTAGGTACCACTTAATACCTGCTCCATGTTTGTAAGAACTCCATCATCTAGTCTGGCAGCAACTACACTGTGGAACACCCTGCCTCTTGATATCAAGCAAACACCTTCACTGTATTCTTTTTGGCTCCTGCTAAGATCGTTCTTATTTAGAGAAGCCTATGCAGATGCTTAGGAAGTTGGTGCAAATTTTAATCCGTTTTAGCTTTTCAATTATGGTTGCGAATTTTTCATTATTTTATTTTTATCCTTTCGTAAACTGCTTTGAGGCTTTTCTTTTTACACCCAAGTAGTGCAGTTTAATTAATTAATAAGATGCGGCTCCATTATAATCATTGTTTCTAGAGCGGTGGCAGTTGTGTTTCTTTTTACAAGTTGTTGGCATTTAAAGCGAAAACCAGATTTCAAATTCCACATCTGTAATATGTTATGCTGCATTTCACCAGGAGAGCAGTGAGCACAATATATCTAGTGTTTTTATATACACTACTAAGGTAAATGCAAAGGTAAAGGACCCCTGGATGGTTAAGTCCAGTCAAAGGACCATTGCACATCAAGGACCTATTGGGTTCAAGCTTCATGGGAAACAATCAATGCTGAGGGTGGAAATTCTAAAATCAAGCCACTAGAGGGCACTGCGCTCTGCCTCTTGCTGCCTTCTTCATCCATACAGACTCTGGTTATAGCAAGAGTGGTAGATACTGCAAGAAATTACTTTTTCCCTTGATCTCAGGGCAGCAGGAAAATCTCTCCATTTCATTTCTCTTAATATCTAATTTTTCCATTGTAACTTCAGTTCTCTATGTTTCAGTTTGCATTTTTTTTAATTATTAAAAATTGTCCACATTTTAGCACAAATTTCTCCTAATGTTCGCTTGCAGTTGTGCCTCATATGCATATTTTTGCAAGTATTTCCCCCTAATATGGTGCATTTTATATATTATATTTTGTTCACACCTGTATTTTTTATCCACACTTTATTTGGAGAATGCTCATCACAAAATTCACCAAAGTGTGAATTTTTAGTGTTTCTGTTTGTCTATGTTTTGGAATGACCAAATTAGGGAGGTTTGCATTAAAATAGTAAAAGAGTCAAATTTATTCCCCACCCATACATGCCATAGATGCTAGGCAAAGGACTTCTTTTAATTGTCAGTCTGAACTGCAGTCTTGAGCAACAATGTAAGCTTTTGAGGAACTGCCCATTGCTGTGACAGAGGCAACATTTCATATATATTCTTGGAAACATTCCCAAATTGCTTGGGGAAATTTTTTATTTATTATTTATCTTTGAATACCGCTATTCATTTCAAATATTTGTAGACCGCTATACTTTTTAAACAAAAAACAAACAAACTACCCTATTGTTGATATTTTCTTAATTGCCTTCATTGCCCAGTATAGCTGAAGGAGCGCTTCCATGCCCATCATTCAGCCCGGACATGAGGTCCAGCGCTGAGGGCCTTCTGGCAGTTCCCTCACTGCGAGAAGTAAGGTTACAGGGAACCAGGCAGAGGGCCTTCTCGGTAGTGGCGCCCTCCCTGTGGAACGCCCTCCCATCAGATGTCAAGGAAATAAACAACTACAGTGGTACCTTGGATTAAGTACTTAATTCTTTCCGGAGGTCTGTTCTTAACCTGAAGCACCACTTTAGCTAATGGGGCCTGCTGCTGCCGCCACGCTGCCGGAGCACGATTTCTGTTCTCATCCTGAAGCAAAGTTCTTAACCTGGGGTAATATTTCTGGGTTAGCGGAGTCTGAAGCATATGTAACCTGAAGCGTATGTAACCCGAGGTACCACTGTATCTGACTTTAAGAAGACACTGAAGGAAGCCCTGTTTAGGGAAGTTTTAAATGTTTGATGTTTTATCATGTCTATTTATCTATTTATCTATTTATCTATTTATCTATTTATCTATTTATTATTATTATTATTATTATTATTATTATTATTATTATTATTATTATATTTTATTAAAAACTGAAGGAAAGCTTCCTTTTTCTCTCATGTGTGCCACCCTTTCAGCCAGTTTTTCAACTTTAGTACTGAGGGGGTCAAAAGCCGTTTCCAGTTTAAGAGCCACACATTCCTTCATAAGGAACCTTCTGGGACCACATTCCAGTGGCTCCCAGGGTCAGAATCCAAAGTGGGTGAGACCAGAGGCAAAATGGGCAGAGCAATGGATTTGACTCTTCACTATGTACAACAAGCTACATTCTGGCCATGAAAATATCAGAGGATGTCTAAAAAAGCATCTCTCCGCTCTTCATATGAGCAGAGAAAAGGTTTTATTGTAGTCCAAGAGCACATTCCAGCCAGGCTAAAGCTGAAGATGGTGTAGAGTCTGACTGGTGAGGGCTGTGGCCTTGGAAGAGCCCTGAGGGCCTGATAAAAAGAACCAGAGGGCCACATTCAGACCCCTTCCCCATTGGTGTCTTAGGGGAATGAGAATAATGCTGAATTATTTTAAGTTCAGTAAAAAGTGTTGGTTAAAATACTTGTTCAGAAGGCTGATGATGATTAGAACGAATGGCAGTTATCCTATCCCTTAGAGAAATTAGTTCAGGGTTTTTTAAAACACCAAATAGAATACATTTTGCACATTTTTCTCAGGTGTTAGTGGCACAACATTTTAATAGAAGACCTTGACGTCCCATAAGAAGAGCAACAGCATTAAATGTTTCACCCTGTCGATTCATCCGTAAGAGAGCTAAATAAATGAATGAGCTGGAAAGATTTCTAGCCAACACTGAGCTTCATTCATACTGAAGGAGTGAGAGGTGTGTGAGTTACTTAACAACCGCTTGATTAAATGTTGAGAGAGTCACAGCTGAGCAGCTTCCTATCTGTAATGAAACAAATAACATCAAAGCACAGCCCCCTCAGGACACACACAGCAGTCATACTTTCGGCTTCTGTGTGGGCAGCATAAACAAACAGTTAGTTTTTGGCATGAATGATACATCCTTCAGCCCCTGACTTTTTGCTGGCTTGGAGAAATCAATTGACAAACTCCTCGGATGCCATTTGACAAATATTTAGCATGCCTACCACGAAAAGCACGAGATCAAGAAGGATCCTTTTCTGTCTTTATGTTTTAAGGGAGACATGAAACTGTCCCAGCAAAATAAATAACGTTGGCCGCCTTTGAATCCAGCCAGGCTCCCACAACCAACAACCGCTTCTGGCCACATTGGGTATACTATTCACTTTCAGTTTATTTTAAAGTTGCAAAGAGTTGAAAATACTTTAACTACCATGATGAGGAATTCCTTAGAGTAAATTTGGAACCTGACGCACAGAGGAGGGAAAACTCTTCAGTGTTGTTTACAATCTGTTGATTTGCAGCAGATGTATAAATTACGTTCTGATTAGCCTTTTATATGGAATTGCCACCCTTAGTTCACTCATTTCCCCCAGGAAATCCAGATGATTGCCAAAACATTGCATTTCAGTGCTTTCTGTGTTGTTCTTTCATTTTTTGGAGATTTGACTTATGGAAATTTTGGACAATAAAACCCAGTGGCAGGCAAAGTAACATTGAGACTTCTGGGCTTAATCTGAAGCTTCCAGATTCAGATCACCGTATTGTTTAATGTTCTGCATGGCAGGGAATTGATTATGAATTGTGCCCTGTTGAATCAGCCTTGGTTTCCCAACTACAGGACAGTCTTCCATTTCTGGTTTCATTTACAGAAAAATAATACAAGGTAACCCATAATTAAAGCCTGCCCCAGTAGGGAACAAAAGTTGACTAAATAAGGAGTAATTCACCACTTACTTGCCCAGCCAAGCTGTATGGGAAACAAAAACAAAATGGACCAGAGTTGCAAGCTTTTAATTAACATTGCAAAATATCTTTGCTGAATATAGGCAGATCTTGGCAACAGAAAAGGGTATTGCAGTATAAAATAGCGCTAAATTAAGTGCTATTTGGAACTGGCATTTTAATTCCAGCTAATTGCAGAAGAGCAATACCCAAGCAGCAATAAATTACTTTAACTGAAAGCAACCTTAAAGAAACAGCGCTAATAGGGACGGAAAGGGACCAACAAAGATATATACTAAAGCTGGTACAGTGCATTGTAGTCGGCTAAAATATCAGCTTTTAATTAGAATCTTCTATCTCAAATCTCATCCCGGTGATAAACCCGCTTGGTAGTTCTATAGATAACCTATAGTGGCCCAGTTCACACATTTTCCCGACTTGTAAGCATCCCCAAGCCCTCCTAAGCACTACATGAGATTCTGCATGGAACATTAGTGAAAACTGAGCTTTACCCAAATACTGCCATGGCAGCTGGGGGAAAACTGCTGCCAGGATCACAGAAATTATATCTGTATTGTTATGGGTTTACAGGGTGCAAGGATCCCCTAAAAGCCTTGGGTACTACATTACCCCTCATAATTCATGGAGCTAGAAAATGTCGGAGATTTCTAAATGCTCGAAGTCTTCATCCAGGTGCGAGGCAGCTTAGCAGTGTAAAGAGGCAGGCTGAATCAATTTCTTGGCTAGGAATCACCTGGAGAGAAGCAGCAGCATGTACCGTATTTTTCGCACTATAGGACGCACTTTTTCCCTCCAAAAACGAAGGGGAAATGTGTGTGCGTCCTATGGTGCGAATGCAGGCTTTCGCTGAAGCCTGGAGAGCGAGAGGGGTCGGTGCGCACCGACACCTCTCACTCTCCAGGCTTCAGGAGAGCCCCACCGCCAGCCCCACAAGCTCGGGGGACAGCGGGGGAGGCGCAGTGCGCCCTTCCCGCTGTCCCACGACTTGGTTAGAAGGCTGGCGGGGGGGAGCCTGCTCCTCCCCGTCGCCAGCCCCGCAAACTCGGGAGACAGCGGGAGAGGCGCAGCGCGCCTTTGCCGCTGTCCCCCGACTTGGCTAGAAGGCTGGCGGGGGGAGAAGCCTGCTCCTCCCCGTCGCCAGCCCCGCAAACTCGGGAGACAGCGGGAGAGGCGCAGCGCGCCTTTGCCGCTGTCCCCCGACTTGTCTAGAAGGCTGGCGGGGGGAGAAGCCTGCTCCTCCCCGTCGCCAGCCCCACAAACTCGGGGGACAGCGGCAGGGGCGCAGCGCGCCTTTGCCGCTGTCCCCCGACTTGGCTAGAAGGCTGGCGGGGGAGAAGCCTGCTCCTCCCCGTCGCCAGCCCCGCAAACTCGGGAGACAGCGGGAGAGGCGCAGCGCGCCTTTGCCGCTGTCCCCCGACTTGTCTAGAAGGCTGGCGGGGGGAGAAGCCTGCTCCTCCCCGTCGCCAGCCCCGCAAACTCGGGGGACAGCGGCAGGTGCGCAGCGCGCCTTTGCCGCTGTCCCCCGACTTGGCTAGAAGGCTGGAGGGGGGAAAAGCCTGCTCCTCCCCGTCGCCAGCCCCGCAAACTCGGGAGACAGCGGGAGAGGCACAGCGCGCCTTTGCCGCTGTCCCCCGACTTGTCTAGAAGGCTGGCGGGGGGAGAAGCCTGCTCCTCCCCGTCGCCAGCCCCGCAAACTCGGGGGACAGCGGCAGGGGCGCAGCGCGCCTTTGCCGCTGTCCCCCGACTTGTCTAGAAGTCTGGCGGGGGGAGAAGCCTGCTCCTCCCCGTCGCCAGCCCCGCAAACTCGGGAGACAGCGGCAGGGGCGCAGCGCGCCTTTGCCGCTGTCCCCCGACTTGGTTAGAAGGCTGGCGGGGGGAGAAGCCTGCTCCTCCCCGTCGCCAGCCCCGCAAACTCGGGAGACAGCGGCAGGGGTTCAGCGCGCCTTTGCCGCTGTCCCCCGACTTGGTTAGAAGGCTGGGGGGGGAGCCTGGTTTTGCGGGAGGCGGGGGAATCCCCCGCCTCCCAGGAAAGCCAGGAGAAGCCGTGCAGCCCTTTTAAAAGGCGCGTGGCTTCTGCCGGTTTTGCGGGAGGTGGGGGAATCCCCCCGCCTCCCAGGAAAGCCAGGAGAAGCCGTGCAGCCCTTTTAAAAGGCGCGTGGCTTCTGCCGGTTTTGCGGGAGGCGGGGGAATCCCCCCGCCTCCCAGGAAAGCCAGGAGAAGCCGTGCAGCCCTTTTAAAAGGCGTGCAGCTTCTGCCGGTTTTGCGGGAGGTGGGGGAATCCCCCCACCTCCCAGGAAAGCCAGGAGAAGCCGCGATCTCTTTAAAGGGTTTGCACGGCTTCTGCGGGCTTTGGGGAGAGGTGAGGGAATCCCCCCACCTCCCAGTAAAGCCAGGAAAGCCCTGTGCAGCCCCTCCGCCAAGGAGAGGCTGCACGGGGCTAAAGGGGAAGCCAAAACAGCGAGCGGGATCCATCCCGCTCGCTGCCTTGGCTTGATCCATAGCTGCACACAACCCCTCCGGCAGGGAGAGGTTGTGTGCAGCCTGTACGCTGCTCTTTGGGGCTGCGGGGGGTCAAAAAGATTTTTTTTCTTGAATTCCCCCCCTAAAAACTGGGTGCGCCCTATGGTCCAGTGCGCCCTATGGTGCGAAAAATACGGTAAATACAAAGGAAAGTAATGGGCAATTGTCACAAACAGTTACCTTTCTGCGGGGAAGCAGAGGAGTGGCTAGGAACTTAATATGCGGACTCTCCCGCTGTGCTATAGCTACACTGAATCCACCACTCGCACGAGGGTTTGGTTCTGTGGGCCTATGCACAAAGGCAAAATCATGCAAACTCAGGAAGCATAAGAAATGCTCAACTGGCCTCTGCAAGGTGGAGGGCTGCTTATTGGGCTCTGGGAAGGTTGTGGGGTGGTCCAGAGCCCACATGCCTCCTTCCCAGAGCCAGGTAAGATGTCCTCCGCCTCACTTAGCAGCCTCAGGGAAGGATGCACAAGGGCTTTGGGAATGTCCCTAGGCCGTCCTGCAATGTTGCAAGAGAAAACACATGGAGTGCATGGTGGGGGGAGGGCAGGAATGGAGATTGGAGAGCAGTAGGTTTTGCCCACTCTTTGTTTATTTATCTCCCCACCCACGTAAGGTCCTCTCTGTATGTGCATTAGAGGAAATCTGCTTATGCAAAACACCCCTGCCACCCAGCACATGGAATCTCTGTTCAATTTGATGTTGGTTTTGATTCCAAAGAAATTTGGGGAATGATCCAGCCCAAATCTGACCGGTTTGAAATTTCATTGACTTCAGGGGGAGAGGGAGGGTCGGACACGTACTTAACTTTCCCATCAAGTAAAACTTGGGTTGAATTGGACTTTTAGATTTCATGGTGCCCTGCTGATAATACCCACAAGGTCCGGATTTAAAAACGGCTTGGCATTGGGTGTCACCTGGGGGCAGGGAGGTGGGGTCTTCGTAGGTTAGTCAGAGTGCGCATCTTGTGGAATTCATTTGTCACTCACAGATGAGAGAGTGTAGGCTGCCTACAGGAGTTTGGTATTGTCTCCCTTCTCAAAGCATGACTGCTTTAAGGCTTCAGCAGAATGCTATTTTGGGCTTTGTGATGAGATGATTATAATGTAAAGTCATGCTGCGTGACCAGCTTGCCAGGTGTTCACTGCTCAGTTCTATTACTTGTGGATTGAACAAGCGATGATGTGAGGAGAAATCTGATTTAGAAAAGGGAAAAGGAGGACTGCAATGCAATGTGGAGAGCTCCTGTTCAGTCTGTCAGTCAAGCAGCTGTGCCTTCTTTCAGGACACTCCATTCCATCCCCCTGTTTTCTATCCTCCTCCACTTCGAAGACACTAAGTATGCTGGGGTATATTACAATATATTACATAGGAAAGTTCTGAATAGCAGATTAAACTGCAGGGGTTTTCTGGGTTGGAGGGAGTGCAATAGCTTCCAAGCATTCATACATTCTGACACCAATTCCTGCTTAGAAGCAGCCTTCTTCAATCTAGTGTCCTGCAGATATTTTTGATGAGGGCCAGTCCCAAACATTTTGGCACCTGAGCGAACCACAAAATGGCACCCACCTCCCCTCAGGAGAAGAAGAGGGGAGTGAAGATTTACATCAGGAACAAGGGGGAGGAATAAAGATCAATACTGCACCTTGGCAACAACGACAGGCAATACTTTCATTGGAGGCTGGATCTGCCACCCCTGTAGATCTTGCCATCCAAGGCAGTTGCCTCACCTTGCCTCATGGGTGGGCCAGCTGTGTTTTGGACTGCATAGACAGCATAGCCAATGGTCAAGGATGTCCAACAACACCTGGAAGCCACTGGGTCAGGAAAGTCTTGTTGAAGCAACAAAATCAAACGATAGGATCTGAGATGGATGTTAAAACCAAATCAGTTCCTCGTGAAAGAACATCTTGATGTTTTCTGCCCAATTTTTTGAGAGTGGTTCCCTTGAGAACGCTATTAAAATTGGTGGAGTAACTGGTTTGTCAATTCATCTGTTTGCAGCAATAAGCAATGCAATCAGTATGGCTTGTAGCAATAAACAATGCAAGCTCCCTATCTTTTGCATTTGAATGGACCAGCTATATGGATGAAGGGCTAAGGAAGGTTCTGCCCATTATTCCTCTGTGGCTACTGTGATGTGCATACTTTGGATCCTCCTCCTGAAGACCCAGAAGCCAATCAGGGCTGGGAAGAGTGCCAAGCAATCTGGAGGGAGTGGAGAATTCAAAGAGAGAACCTGACAATTAAATTGACCAGGAATTAGTTGGGTGGTGGGTGGTTAGGGAATTGCTAGGAAGGCAACCCAGATTCTTCCCTGAAGGGAATGAAAACATCCTAGAAGGGGTGGGAAGTGTTTTACTTGCTGAGTGGAAGAAAACAGCCATTCTAGGAAGAATCAGTTTAATCAGAAACCGGTATAAAGTGAAATTTTAAGCAAAGTTCTTAATTTCTTCAGTAAAGTGGTCTTGACTGAAACAAAGTACTGTGCATAATCAGAGAAACCATTAAGCTTTAACCCTCATCAAGTGTGATTAAATAAAATTCCAGTTCTGTTTCCAACATGCCTCATCCTTACTTTGAACCTCTGGTTAAGGGATAAACTTTTACACTATGAAGAGGTCTTGCTGCTGGATATGAGAAAACAGTAGCTCACACAGAGAATATCAGACCTCACAAGTGTTACTGACAGGAGTGTCTAAGTTACACTTCTAAACAGAGCTCATCTAGTTGCTTAATATTCAATTTACTATGAAGAAAATGGGAGAAGGCTCTCTTCTTCCCCTGAGAAGGGCTCAAGAACCGTTTTAATTTTCACACCCCATGGTTGTACCTTCTGAAGCAAGGAATTGGGGCTGCAGTAGAAACCCAGTCATGTTACTTAGTTCCCATCTTTACAGTTCCCATCAGGTACAGAGACTCTGAAGATGTCAGAGAAATGTTAAAAGATTTTTTTCATGTTTAGACTTTGTCAATCATGAGAACTGGGACAGTTTAAAATACTGAAACTTCCACATTACAGTGGTACCTTGGGTTAAGTACTTAATTCGTTCCGGAGGTCCGTTCTTAACCTGAAGCACCACTTTAGCTAATAGGGCCTCCCGCTGCTGCCACTCCGCCGGAGCATGATTTCTGTTCTCATCCTGAAGCAAAGTTCTTAACCTGAGGTAATATTTCTGGGTTAGCGGAGTCTGTAACCTGAAGCGTATGTAACCTGAAGCGTATGTAACCCGAGGTACCACTGTACCTCCCGTTCTCTTTATCCTTGACTGAGGGAAGGGGCGGACATACACAGCACAAATGTCTTCTGGCATTTTTGAAAAATGCATAGGCTCAGAGTTTGATAAACCTCCTGGAGGAAAAAATTCCACTACTGTGAAAGAGCCACCAGGAATGCCTGCCTTAATCTTTAAATGGTGTGTGGATTATGTAGCTCTCCTTTGTTCTGAGAAACTGTGATGAAAGAGCAACCAAGAATGGAAAAGGCGAGTTGTCTCCAACAATTATTTCAAGGTTTTTAAGGCAGTCACATGCTTCCAGAGACCCACTTAATGCTGTAAAATTTCCATCTTACCCTTAGCCAGTATAAATAAATGCAAACAAACTTTATGTCACAGAAATGTTGTTAAGTCTTCAGTGACCTTCATCTCAAGGAAAAGTGTCCAAGGAAATCCTGAAACTTCTGACTACAGTGAGATTGGGATATTCATAAGAGGGTGCATAGATTTTTTTTAAAGTGCCTTCCATTTCCCCGGATGATTTACATCAGGCATAGGCAAACTCCAGCCCTCCAGATGTTTGGGACTACAATTTCCATCATCCCTGACCACTGGTTCTGTTAGCTAGGGATGATGGGAATTGTAGTCCCAAACATCTGGAGGGCCGGAGTTTGCCTATGCCTGATCTTGATGATCACAATTTCTGGTGGCTGGAGAGTTCCAGTGTTATGAGATCCACTTTTCCATACATGTTTTCATAAATTTTTAATCATGTTATCTCTTATTCAATACACACATCTGTGTACTCTTAACTAGGAGTAAGTCCCGCTGAACTCAGTTGGGCTGACTTCTGAGTTGACATGTGAAGCTTGCCCTGTTGAACTGTTGTAGCTGGTGAGCAAGGCTGTATGTGTATGATGCTAAATGTTCTGAGCAAGCAAATGTACACACGCACACATTATTAGTTTTCAATTATAATAATCCAATAACAGCCTCATTATATCAATGTTAAATTGTAATACAATTCCTAATATCAATCATTCCAGTACCAAATTATATAATTTAGGTGGCCCACACGTGCTAGAATTGATGGTTTGATGATTTAGTTTATTTCTACGTTCCCAAATCTTATTGATTTCAATTACATTCCAGCCATCATAGTAATTCCTTATACAACAGCTGTAATATTTATAACTTCTATTTGTTTTGACAAATTAAATTATTTATAAGGCTACAAGTGAAGATCTCATACTGTATCCTTGTTCTTCCTGTGTGTGACATTTATTCTGTCCATGTTGTTTCCTCTTGTCCTTGTAAAATATTATGTCTATCTTTTTCCCGATTGTTGCTGCTATCCATCAGGCCTTGCGCGGAGCTGATACCCCAATGTTATTCCAAAAATTTCTGCAAGCAAGTATATTTCAACATCTCATAAGCTAGCCACCAGATGGAGCCAGTCTTCCAGGCATTCAGGTGTTAAATGGCATATGGATGGTCTGGTTTCCTTCTTCCCAAATTTCCATTTTAGAAAGGAAATGTTGCTTTCCTCCCTAATACTTCTTTGTGTGATTCTTGTGCACTTTCACAAAATGTGAAGCACAGGGTATGTGGACTCCAAACACAGTCAAATCACCAGATTGCTCCCTGTCATTCGATATCCAGCCCCTATGCCTGAGAGGAAAATAAATGTCATTGACTTGATTTGTAACAATAGTTGAACGTCAAATTAGAATTGGCGTCTGTCTCGCCTTTTGCCACCTGGACAGGTTCACATTTTCTTTTCAATGTTCTTCCTTTAAAATAAAAATCAAACTGTCTCTACTAACTGGCCATTAAATGTATTAACGTATGCAAATCAATGGTGCCCTTTTCAGGGTGGTGTGCTAGCAGCTCTAAGTCAAATATGGTAAAAGCAAATTAAATAAGACTGCATGCAGCCAGCCAGCTGGTTTTCGGGACTATGAATGAAAAAGTCATAGGGACTGTGTGTGTTTGTGGAGAAACAGAGAGTTGAGTGAGTGACCTACATTTCTTCTAGGTCAGCTGTGGGCAGAAGGCAGATGGGGGAATTACTGGCAGATCTCTGGGTGATTTGCAGTAGATCAGCAACCAATTGTTTGACAATAGCAACAACAAAATTGCTTTCCTCCAAAAAAATTAGGTACTGAGAATAAATTCCTGGGCTCATAATGTGCTTACAGGCAAACCTTTTTTTAATACTAACTATTCTTTTCCTATGGTTTTCCCAGTAGTTATGTATGGAACTGAGAGCTGGACCATAAAGAAGGCTGATCGCCGAAGAATTGATGCTTTTGAATTATGGTGTTGGAGGAGACTCTTGAGAGTGCCATCGACTGCAAGAAGATCAAACCTATCCATTCTGAAGGAAATCAGCCCTGAGTACTCACTGGAAGGACAGATCGTAGTAATAATAATAATAATAATAATTTATTATTTATACCCCACCCATCTGGCTCAGTTTCCCCAGCCACTCTGGGCGGCTCCCAATCAGTGTTAAAAACAGTACAGCGTTACATATTAAAAACTTCCCTGAACAGGGCTGCCTTAAGATGTCTTCTGAATGTCAGGTAATTATTTATTTCTTTGACATCTGATGGGAGGGCGTTCCACAGGGCGGGTGCCACTACCGAGAAGGCCCTCTGTCTGGTTCCCTGTAGCCTCACTTCTCGCAATGAGGGAACCGCCAGGAGGCCCTCGGCGCTGGATCTCAGTGTCCGGGCTGAACGATGGGGGTGGAGACGCTCCTTCAGGTATACAGGACCGAGGCCGTTTAGGGCTGTAAAGGTCAGCACCAACACTTTGAATCGTGCTCGGAAACGTACTGGGAGCCAATGCAGATCTCTCAGAACCGGTGTTATGTGGTCCCGGCAGCCACTCCCAGTCACCAGTCTAGCTGCCGCATTCTGGATTAATTGCAGTTTCCGGGTCACCTTCAAAGGTAGCCCCACGTAGAGCGCGTTGCAGTAGTCCCAGCGTGAGATAACTAGAGCATGCACCACTCTGGCGAGACAGTCCGCGGGCAGGTAGGGTCTTAGCCTGCGTACCAGGTGGAGCTGGTAGACAGCTGCCCTGGACACAGAGTTAACCTGCGCCTCCATGGACAGCTGTGAGTCCAAAATGACTCCCAGGCTGTGCACCTGGTCCTTCAGGGGCACAGTTACCCCATTCAAGACCAGGGAATCCCCCCACACCAACCCGCTCCCTGTCCCCCAAAAACAGTACTTCTGTCTTGTCAGGATTCAACCTGTTAGCCACCATCCATCCTCCAACCGCATCCAGGCACTCACACAGGACCTTTACCGCCTTCACTGGTTCTGATTTAAAGGAGAGGTAGAGCTGAGTGTCATCTGCATACTGATGAACACCCAGTCCAAACCCCCTGATGATCTCTCCCAGAGGCTTCATATAGATATTAAAAAGCATGGGGGAGAGGACAGAACCCTGAGGCACCCCACAAGCGAGAGCCCAGGGGTCTGAACACTCATCCCCCATCACCACTTTCTGGACATGGCCCAGGAGGAAGGAGCAGAACCACTGTATGACAGTGCCCCCAGCTCCCAGCCCCTCTAGATGGTCCAGAAGGATGTTATGGTCGATGGTGTCAAAGGCCGCTGAGAGATCCAGCAAAACTAGGAAACAGCTCTCACCTTTGTCCCTAGCCCGCCAGAGATCATCAACCAGCGCGACCAAGGCAGTTTCAGTCCCATGGTGAGGCCTGAATCCCGATTGGAAGGGATCCAAATGGTCCATTTCCTCCAGGCGTGCTTGGAGTTGTTCAGCAACCACCCGCTCAATCACCTTGCCCAAGAATGGCAGATTTGAGACTGGGCGATAGTTGGCCAAATTGGCCGGGTTTTAAGAAGCGGTTTAATGACCGCCTCTTTCAGCGGGTCTGGGAAGGCTCCCTCACAGAGGGAAGCATTCACCACCCCACAGAGCCCATCGCCCAGCCCTTCCCAGCTCACTTTTATCAGCCAGGATGGGCAAGGATCAAGGAGACAGGTGGTCGGTTTCACTTGTCCAAGCAGCCTGTCCACATCCTCGGAGGTAACAGATTGGAACTGATCCCATGTAACAGGACCAGACCGAACTCTAGCACTCTCCCGCCCTGGCCCTGCTCCCACGGTGGAGTCTACCTCCTTCTGAATCTGAGCGATTTTATCTGCAAAAAACTTTGCAAAAGCATTGCAGGAGATCTTGGGGTCCCTACCAGGCCCTGGTGGTACAGGTGGTTCCGATAGATTGCGAACCACCTGAAAAAGTCTCCTGCTGCTGTTTTCTGCAGATGCAATGGAGGCGGCGAAGAAGGCCCTCTTCGCCGTCGCCATTGCCACTTGGTAGGCTCGACGTTGAGCTCTAACCCGTGTCCGGTCTGATTCAGAATGGGTTTTCCGCCACTGGCGCTCTAGCCGTCTCAACGATTGTTTCATCACCCTCAGCTCCGGGGAAAACCACGGGGCTGTCCGGGCTCCATGCAATCGGAGAGGGCGCTTTGGAGCCAGACAGTCAATAGCCCTGGTTAACTCCGCATTCCAGCGTGCCACCAGGGAATCAGCTGAAAGGCCATCAACTTGGGATAAAGCATCCCCTACCACTCTCTGGAAGCCAATTGGATCCATTAAGTGGCGGGGGTGGACCATCCAAATCGGTCCCACCTCCCTGCAGAGGGGAAGGGTTGCGGAGAAGTCCAGTTGCACCAGGAAGTATTCTGACCATGGCACTTCTTTTGTTTCGCTTTTAGTTAGTGTCAGATCACCAACATCCATAGAGTTGAACACCAAGTCTAAGGCATGTCCATGGCTATGAGTTGGGCCAAACTTATTCAGGGACAGCCCCATGGAGGCCATGCTTTCCACGAAGTCCCGAGCGGCCCCTTGTAAGGTCGTGTCGGCATGGATGTTAAAATCCCCCAGGACAACCAAGCTAGGTGTCTCCAGGAGCATATCCGCCACGACCTGAAGCAGCTCGGGCAAGGAATCCTTGGTGCAGCGGGGAGGTCGTTACACCAGTAGGAATCCTGTACTGCCCCTACTGCCCAACTTCCAGAACATGCACTCAGAAAACTGGGTCTTCCCAATAGGACGCCTGGTGCAGACTAATGACTTCCTAAAAATCACTGCAACCCCCCCCTCCCCACCCACATGACCTGGGTTGCTGTGCGTAAGAGAAACCTGGTGGGCAAGCAACGGCAAGGACAGGCCCATCTGCTTCATCCAACCAGGTCTCTGTCACACATGCCAGGTCAAATCCTCCATCCGCAATCAGGTCATGGATGGCAGTGGTTTTATTCATCATTGACCTGGCATTGCACAGCAACACTTTCAGGTCATGTGGGTTTCCCTTGCTGATTACTGTATCCTTCCGGTCAGGACCAGACCTGGAAGCAGGGATAGTCCTCAAACAATGACTAAACCTGCCTCCTCGGTAATGACATGGTCTGGTCTTAGCATAACTCCTCCTCCTGCCCGTGATCACTGAGATCGGGTATCCCAATACATCCCCCCCTGTGGAACCTGCCCCACCCAATCTATTGGCTGAGGCCCACTCCCAGGCAGCCATGACCCTTCCCCTTAAAAAGCAAAATACAAACTATATAATAATTTAACAGAATAATAATAATAATAATAATAATAATAATAATAATAAAACAAAACAGAACAAAACAAAACAAAACAAAACAAAGCAAGAAACAATAGCGCTGACTAAATGCTTATCCCACCCCAAGCAAAAATAAAATAATGAAAAAATATAATATTATAAAAAAACAACAACCACCATTTAAGGTGCTGCAAATTAAAAGCAATTAAAACATTTAAAACCATTTTGTCCATTGCTGCCGGTAGCTGCTCAGGCCTCTAAACTGTAGTGGTAGTGCAGGCCCCACCCCCTAGGCCGGATGGAGTTGGCAGGAGAGGGAGCGGTCTTCCCAGCACTCACACAAGCAGCAACAGCAGCAGTGTCCCGGAGGCCTTGATGGAGGCCCTCAAGCTGTGGCGGTGAGTGCAGGCCCCGCCCCCTAGGCTGGATAGAGTTGGCAGGAGAGGGAGCGGTCTTCCCAGCACTCACCAGAGCAGCAACAGCAGCCGTGAAGCTGAGACTCCAATACTTTGGCCACCTCATGAGAAGAGAAGATTCCCTGGAAAAGACCCTGATGTTGGGAAAGATAGAGGGCACAAGGAGAAGGGGACGGCAGAGGACGAGATGGTTGGACAGTGTTCTCGAAGCTACCAGCATGAGTTTGACCAAACTGCGGGAGGCAGTGGAAGACAGGAGTGCCTGGCGTGCTCTGGTCCATGGGGTCACGAAGAGTCGGACACAACTAAATGACTAAACAACAACAACAACAAATTCTTTTCCTTGTCCAAAGATCTTGGAATTCTAGTAATAAAAAAAGGATGCCTGTCCACATTGGAAGTTGCCTTATACTAAGGGCAGATCCACACTATACCTTCAGAGCATATTCAGTGCACATTTAAAAGCACATCTTCCCCCCAAGCATTGTTGGGAATTGTAGTTGGTTAAGGGTATTTGGTAGCACAGTGAGGTGGAGCTATAGTTCCCAAGATTCTTTGTGGGATTCCTGGTGCTCCAACACTGAGCTCTCACCCTTGTATTACATTTCCTCTGTCCCCTTGTTTGTCATTCACTCTTCCTCTTCACTGTGGCTATTATTTTCAATATTCAGCTAGTGCTAACATGTGAACAGTGCTTTACAGGGTACAAGAGGACAGATCTCTGCCCTGAGGAGCTTACAATCCAAAATTCAGCCACCAGGGTGAGGAGGAGAAGAGCAGCATAGGTAGGGGAGAGGGGTAAACAGGGGGAAAATATGTGGTCTTTTCTGCTTACTCATAGAATCATAGAGTTGGAATAGACCACAAGGGCCATCGAGTCCAACCCCCTGCCAAGCAGGAAACACCATCAGAGCACTCCTGACATATGGTTGTCAAGCCTCTGCTTAAAGACCTCCAAAGAAGGAGACTCCACCACACTCCTTGGCAGCAAATTCCACTGTCAAACAGCTCTTACTGTCAGGAGGTTCTTCCTAATGTTTAGGTGGAATCTTCTTTCTTGTAGTTTGGATCCATTGCTCCGTGTCCGCTTCTCTGGAGCAGCAGAAAACAACCTTTCTCCCTCCTCTATATGACATCCTTTTATATATTTGAACATGGCTATCATATCACCCCTTAACCTCCTCTTCTCCAGGCTAAACATGCCCAGCTCCCTTAGCCGTTCCTCATAAGGCATCGTTTCCAGGCCTTTGACCATTTTGGTTGCCCTCCTCTGGACACGTTCCAGTTTGTCAGTGTCCTTCTTGAACTGCGGTGCCCAGAACTGGACACAGTACTCCAGGTGAGGTCTGACCAGAGCAGAATACAGTGGCACTATTACTTCCCTTGATCTAGATGCTATACTCCTATTGATGCAGCCCAGAATTGCATTGGCTTTTTTAGCTGCCGCGTCACACTGTTGGCTCATGTCAAGTTTGTGGTCAACCAAGACTCCTAGATCCTTTTCACATGTACTGCTCTCAAGCCAGGTGTCACCCATCTTGTATTTGTGCCTCTCATTTTTTTTTGCCCAAGTGCAATACTTTACATTTCTCCCTGTTAAAGTTCATCTTGTTTGTTTTTGCCCAGTTCTCTAATCTGTCAAGGTCATTTTGAAGTGTGATCCTGTCCTCTGGGGTGTTAGCCCCCCCTCCCGGTTTGGTGTCATCTGCAAATTTGATCAGGATGCCTTTGAGTCCATCATCCAAGTCGTTGATTAAG